>NC_073302.1:12500-612500 GCF_027595985.1 Sorex araneus | reverse complement strand
AAGGTGCCTGCGTCCGAGGCGGCGTCCAGGATACAGGCGCTGACGCTGGCTCTGGCAGAGCGCGTTTGTAGCTTGGAGCAGCGGCTGGCAGGTAGGAGGGGACCCCTGCCCCGTTTACGGGGGACCCGTTGCCTGCACCCTCACTCTGACTCTTCCCTAGCTGTGGAGACAGCCGCCAGCCCCAGGAAGAGCCCCAGGGCAGTGGGACCTCAGCTCTTCCTGCAGGGTAAGACTTTTCACTTGTGCGCCAGGGGTGCCCTGTGGGTCAGGGACTCAGTCTCCTAGAATCAGCCTCGGCGTGGAGAGGGTTCATGACCCTGCGCTCATCAGGGGTTCCACTCCCCACTTCCCCCCATTCCCTTCAGACCCTGATACCCAGAGAGGCGGTCCTGGGCCTGGGGTCAGGAAGCGGAGTCCAGGAGAATCCCTCATCAATCCTGGCTTCAAGAGGTACCCAGTGCCCCACCTTCCCCTGTGCCCAGCTGCCTGCTGTGCCCACCCCCTATGTCCACTTGCCCCGTCAGCCATGCCCACCCACCTACCATACCTGTCCATGCCCACCTGCTTCCTGCCGTGCCCACCACCCACTGCCCACCTGTCTTCTGAACACCCAGTGTTCCTTCTCCCCCAGTAAGAAACCAGCTGCCGGTGTAGACTTTGAGGATCCCTGAAGGTACAGCACGTGAGGCCCACCAGGTGCCTGCTGGGGTGGGGCGGGCAGCCCCAAGGCCCCTCCTCACCAGCCCACAGAAACATGCCCGCCATCAAATAAACACTTCCTGGGTGAAGTCCTGGCTGGACTGTGGCTCTGGGGCTGACTGGGTGTGGAGTCCACATGCCATATGGGTTGGGGCTGCCCACTGCCGGCCTTCCCATCTGGGGGGCATCAGGGTTCCCTCCTGGCTGGAATTGCTCCCTGCCGAGGCACCCTTCATATGCAGACCCCCGTGCCCTGTCCTGCCCTGCGGGTGCCAGCTCCCTTGGCACCTAGCACAGCAGGTGTGAGATGCAGGGCTGTGGAATGTGGGCACCCTGCCCTCTGGCCTAAAGTGGCCTCGCCGGGCCCAACTCCCCACCCTTGTCGGCCATCCTGCCGCCCCACCCTGCCTGACTGGTTTGGGAGCCCAATCCAGTCCCACGGTCCCCAACGGTGCGACCACACCCCGCCCACGGGCTCTCTGCCCCACCTTTGGGACTGTCCAGAGCTGGGCGACCGACGACGGGGCAGGGTGGGGGTGTGCCAGGACCCGCAAGGTCCCTCGGATGTCAGGACACGCTTGCTGGGGCAGAGACGCCTTTATGGGGCTGCAGAGGAGCGGGCGGGGGCACTAGCGGGGGCGCACGGCGGGCCTGTAGGCGGCCAGGATCTCGGCGCTGTGCGGGCACGTGTATTTGAACTCCTTCTCCTGCAGCGCGCTGTCCAGGTAGCGGCGGACCCCGCGGAGCTCGGCAGGGATGGGCGCCTGGCGGAAGTGCGCACACACGGTCTGCGGACGGGACGGCGCGGTGAGGCTGCGCCCGCTGCGCCCACCGCCCCCGCCCGCCCCTGCCCGCCCCTGCCCGCCTGCGCTCACGTCCACGACGTGCAGCTTGGGCAGCAGGCAGCAGTCGGCCAGCGTCAGCTGGTCCCCGTCCAGGAAGCGGCGTCGCGACTCGCGCAGCTGTGGCTGGCGCTCCAGCTCGTGCTCCAGGGGCGCGCGAAGGTACCGGTCCAGCCTGGCCAGGGCGCGCAGCAGCTGCTGGTACAGGGCTGGGGGCAGGAGACCCTGAGGCGCCAGCGGGGGCGGCGACACCGGCCCGCCCCGGCCCGTGCTTCTCTGCCTCACCATCGTCCTGTGAAGGCGCCGGGTTCTTGATGAAGGCGGAGAACCTGTGGAAGATGTCGTTGCCCGCCGTGCTGGACTCGCGGTAGCGGGGCGCCAGGCCAGGAAATCTGCGGGTGGGCAGGGACTCGTCAGCTTCCCGCCCCACTCCCGGGGACCCTCTTTGCCCGGCCCAGGCCTCACTCCGGGGGCCCCAGCATCTCCTCCAGAAACTCCTCGATCTGCAGCGTGTCCGTTTTGGCTTCGCCATCGTAGAGCAGGATGGGCAGCTGGGAGCCAGGGGCGAAGTCCTTGAGCACGTCTGGGGACCTGCGGGCAGGAGGCAGAGGGGCAGCGGCGGCCGGGCAGAGGGGGCCGGCGGCCGGCCGGGGCTCACCTGCGGGTGTCCACGGTGGTGAGGGTGAAGGGCACACCCTTGAGCAGCAGGAGCATGAAGAGCCTCTGGCAGGAGGGGCAGTGCCCCACGCTCTCGCCGTCCTCGCTCGCCTGGCAGGGAGAGGCAGGCTCAGGCTGGCAAGTGGCCCGTGACGGCTGGTGACTGGTCCCTGGCTGCTGGGCAGGGGGACAGGGCTGCCAGGCAAGTGACTCGCCCACAGAACGGCGACACAATGGACCCCTCCCCCAGGTAGGAAGGGCTGGGGCCGGGGGTCTCCGGGGGACCCATAGGTCAGCTCTGCCCTGCTGCCCCAGCCACTGGCCGCCGCCATGCAGACCCCTGCCCGACGCGGGCTGTCTGTCCCCAGTAGAGTCCCCCAGCCGCCGCCCCTTCCCCCAGGCGCGCCCGCGCGGCACCTTCACGAACAGCTGCAGCTGAGCGCCCTCGGCCATGGCGGGAGCTGAAGCGCGGCTGGCGGACCCGCGGCTGGCGGCGTTTTAAGGCCCCTGCGCGCCCCGCCCCGGGCCGCCCTCGCGCCGCCCAGGCTGGGCCCCGCCCCCGAGCCGCCCAGGCCCGCCCCCGCAGCCTGGGCCCCGCCCCCAGCCACCCGGGCCCGCCCCCAACAGCCTGTGCGCCGCATAGGCCCGCTCCCGCACCGCCCAGGCTGGGGGCCGTCCCCGAGCCGCCCGGGTCCGCCCCTGCAGCCTGGGCCCCCGCTCCCGAGCCGCCCAGGCTGGCCCCGCCCCCTCGCAGCCTGGGCCCCGCCCCCAGCCACCCGGGCCCACCCCCAACAGCCTGTGCGCCACATAGGCCCGCTCCCGCACCGCCCAGGCTGGGGGCCGTCCCCGAGCCGCCCGGGCCCGCCCCCGAGCCGCCCGGGTCCGCCCCCAGCAGTCTAGGGGCCGTCTTGGGGGCCCCCACCAGCCCGCGCGGCGCCGGACCGGCGGGGAGGCGGGGCAGGGCGTGACATCGCGGGGTTGGGGCCACCTCTGCGGGTTTGAGCGCCGTGGGGGTGCCAACGTGACCACCGAGCTGCGGGGGGCGCGGGCGAGCTCCGTCAGCACCTCCTGGCCACCCGGCTGTGATCGCTGCCTTCCAGCACCTCCAGTTGGCCTGGGCCCCCGGCCCAGAATGCAGGGAGTGGGGAGGGTGACAGCAGGGGCCAGTCTGGAGAGCCTCACAAGGACTCCCTCCCACACACCAGCCCCGCGCGCTCACATTCCACACACCCAACGCAAGGCCCCCGCCGACGACCCTGCGGGGCAGGCTGGCACAGGGGACTCGGCTTGGCCCGCTGTCCTGTCCCCCGGAGCCGGCACCCAGGCCCTCATGAGGTGCGCTCTGAGGTGTCCCCACTGTGGACCAGGTTCAGAACACGCGAGGCTGCAGTGCGTGTGCGTGGCCAGCTGGCTGGAGAGGGGTCCCCGGACCCGCAGCCTTCAGCAGGCGCCTGACAGGAGTAGGGGAGTGTCCGAGCCCAGGGCCAGCATGGCAGGGGGAGCAAGAAGCCCCGCGCCCTGTTGGTGCCAGGGAGGCTAGTGGTGCTGCCTGGCATGGGGACCCTCGCTCTCAGGACGGGGGAGCCCGGGCATCTCGCTGGACGCTCTGCAACTGGAGATGGCCTCACACAGGTGAGAACCAGATCCTGGAGGTGACCTCCACCGGGTCGGCGGGGAAGAACGTGTGAGGCAATGGGCAGGGGCAGGGAGAAGTCCTGATAGAAAGTGTCCCGCAGGGCCACCCCAGATGGGTGAGGGGAGAGGGCTGAAGGTGAGCAGTACATGGATCCACCTGTGTCCAAAAGCTTCCACATTTCCTGTTTTCCTTGGGGGGCACACAGAGTGGTGCTCAGGGCTTACTCCTTGCACTGTGCTCAGGAGTCACTCAGTGAGCTCAGGGGACCATATGAGATGCTGGGGGTTGAGCCATGGCCCCTGGAGCACCAGCCCCCAGTGCAGGCCCTGCACCCCGACTGCTGGCCCCAGCACCGCTTGCTCAAACGTGACCAGCTGGTCAATCAGAAGTGACCCCTGGGCCCTGAACCCTGCTGGGAGACCCAAGCAAACAAAAGGACAACAGAAGTTCAGAGTCCCTGGGGGCTGTACCCCCAAAGGCCAGGTGACCCTGGGCTGGAAAGAACTCGTTCTCCTAGCGCCACAGGGAACCCCGTCCCACTGACGCTGTAGTGCAGTGCCAAGTTTGGGGGACTGAGAAAAAACAGCGAGAATTCAGTGGTATTTATTTTTCAGGCCACACCTGGCTGTGTCCTGGCTCTGTGCTCCTTGGGGGACCATACGTGATGCTGGGGATCAAACCTGGGTTGACCTTGGGCACGGCAGACGCCCTCCCCACTGTGCTATCACTCTGGCCCTGAACTAAGGAGTGTTTTAAAGACAAAGGCGGTTTGGTGTATTCTGTTTTATTCTGTTTTTGTTGTTGCTGTTGTTTGTTTGGGTAGGAAGCAGGGTTTATCAAGGCGGAATGGGGAGAAGACGGGGACTCTGGCTGCTCTGAGGCCCACGCTGGGGGGAGGGGAGGCATAGCCAGGGGCCAGGACTCTGAGGTCCTGCTCCCACTGGGGCTTCCGGAGCACAAAAATGGCAGGAAAAGGTGATCCAAGTGCCCCCAGATGCCATGGGGGGAAGGGATGGGCCTTCTCACCTCCTCTGCCAGCAAACCTGCACCAGCTCTCTCACCCCAGGGCTGCACCTGCGACCCCCAGAACCCTGCACCTCTGGGGACCCCTCCCCCCACAGCTGCCTCATGGTGGCTCCAGCCCCTCCTCCTCTCCAAGTACACCCCATGCACCTCTGTCCCCACTCTCCAGGGTTTCCCCATGTTCCCTTGGGTCAGCCAGACAGTCTGTCCAGGCTCTGGGACCGGCCGCCAAGTCTCCAGCCTGGACACGACTCTGCCTCCACTGCCCTTCAGCTTCGGGGACTCTCCGCATCATGTGTCACCTTACGTGTGCCCTGCCCATGTATGTCCAGGACACTTTCAGGCCCTCAGGAGCGACAGCAGCTGCATCCACGTTGAGCCGCTGGGAGCCCAGGAAGGCAATGCCCTGCCTCAGTCACCCCACCCTGTGGTGTCAGGGTTGGCGGTGGGGGGGAGGAGTCTCGCCCTCCCCACGTGGCCCCCCAGGACACAGCAGATGCACCTCAGCGGACTGGGCCAGCTTCACTACCAAACCACAGCCCACACACATTGGCCTTTTGGTTTTATTTAAAACAAACATCTGTGCGCTATGTACAGAACCAGCTCCCGGGTGCAGAGGGGGAGGGGCCAAGCTGGGTGCGGAGGACTGGCAGCGGAAAGGGGACCCTCACCTGTCCGCAGGGTCAGCTCCCCATTCCTGCTACCCGCCCCACACCAGCAACCTACCCCACGTAGAAAGCCCCCTAGGAAAACAGGTCAGGGAGCCTCTTTCCAAAAATAAATAGGGGCCTGAGGTGGGCACTGACCTGGTCCCCGTCCCCAGTGCTGCTACGCCTGATTCCATTGAGAGAAAAGCCCGTCCGGGGCCTGGCCAGGAAGAGACCCATAGAGGGGGACCATGGACACGTCACCCCAGATGGCCTTGGGACACTGGGCGGAGCCGGAGAGGGGAGAGTGAGGGGCCAGGACAGACCCCAGGCTTTAAGGCAAAGCCGGGTGAGGGAGTGCACAGCCCAAGCTGGGCTGGCCTTTGGCACGAACGGGAGAAGGTGGCTGCTGTGGCCACAGGAAGGGCGGGGCTGCGGGGGACGACGCCCGTGGTCCTGGACCTCCCTTTCCAGGGCCTGGCAGATGAGCGTGGTGCGTCTTGTCCTGCTGGACTTCTGTCCCCACGCTGTGTCCTTGAGCCCGCCCGAGCAGTCAGCAGAGCGTGTCCGTGTTGAAGGAGAGCTGGGCCTGGTGAAGGAGGGGTGAGGGGGGCTGGGCAGAGCCTGTGGTGGCTGCCCCCCTCCCCTGCTGACTGGCCCCCCACAGGGCTCAGAGGCCTATACAGTGCCAAGGCTCTGATCTGCCTCTCTGCATGCCCGGCAGGTGGCTCACATGCTAGATACTAGCTCTCCAACCCAGCTGGAATCTTTTCCTCCCCTTTATTTTCTGGTTTTTGGGCCACACCTAGTGGTGTCGGGGGACCCTGCAGCCAGGGATGGAACCCAGGTTCACCGCATGCAAGGCATATGCCCGACCTGCCCCTTCCTCACTCCCCGACCACTTTCTAGAGCTCACTACTGACTCTGCTCTCACTGGACCCCCAAAATCTCCAAGAGGTCAGCCTGTGCCCAGGCCGCCATGTCGCTCTGGCTCTAGCTCTGACCCTCTGGGGTGCCCTGCCACCTCGCGGGTATAGCGCCCCCACTGGGATGGCTGCAGCCCTGGAGGCCCGCTCACCCGCTCCTCCTCGAAGCTGATGAGGCCTTCGTCTTCTGTGTCCAGGTCCTCGGGCTCATCGGCCACCAGAGCACGCAGCTCCGTGGGCGCAGGCCGCGGCCGGAACAGGCTCAGCAGTCGGCCCAGCGGGGACTGCAAGCCCGAGGACGGCTCTGCCTCCCGCTGCTCCAGGTTGTCGCTCTGCTTCTTGGCGAAGTTGACAAACACCTGAGGGCCGGCAGCGGGCTGTGGGTGGGCGCAGCAGGCCGAGTCCCGCCCCAGCCCACAGCACTCACGTTGTCCAGGGTGGTCTGGCTGACCGAGTAGTCCTCGATGCCCAGCACGCCGACCACCTGCTCCATCTTGCTGAACACCTGCGCCAGTGAGATGCGCTCCGACTTGAGCTGGTACTGCACTTTCGTATGGTGCCGCTCCTGGGGGGGAGGGCGGGTCAGGCCCCCACCCTGCCCAGCACGCCCAAGGACTCCCTCCGACTCCTCTCCTGCCCCTACCACCCATGCCCACGCCACACTGGCCCCAACCCCTTAGGGCCCACCCAACCCCAACAACCCACTCAGACCACGCCCGCAGCCACCTCAACGCCGGGCCCCGCCCTGTCCTGGCCCGGCCACGCCCACGCAGCTCATCCTCCAATACCACACCCACAGCCCTACCCACCCACCTGGACCACGCCCACACTCCACCCAGGCTCCGCCCACGCCAACGCCGCCCCCAGGCCCTGCTCACACAAGCACCTGCCCCAGACCACGCCCTCCCAGTCCCCGCCCATGTTGGCCACGCCCACGCAGCCATGCTCCAAGACCACGCCCACAGCCATCCCGGGCCCCGCCCAGACCACGTCCACATCGCCAGGCCGAGCCCCCTTCCCCGCCCACCTTGAGCACGGCCTCTGGGAAGTTGCGATTGAAGAAGCGCACCACGTCCTTCACGTTCTGGCTGCTCTTGGTCCTCACGGTGATCATGTAGCCATCCCCAAACCTGCGCGACAGGCCCATGGCCCCAAGCCCCGCCGCCCCCGCGCCCCTTCCCGCCGCCCCGGCACCCCACTCACCGGTTCTTCAGGTGCTGGATGCTGCCCAGGCAACGCAGGCGCCCGTTGACCATGATGGCCAGGCGCGTGCACAGCGCCTCGCACTCCTCCATGCTGCGGGCACAAACACGCGGGTTGGGGCCGCATGAGCACCAGAGGATGGCGGGGCGGGGCGCATGCGTGGGCCTCGGTGCTGAGATCAGGCACCGTACAGGGAGGGAGGGTCCAGCTGGGGGCACCGCACAGGGTGGGTGCACACCTGTGTGATGTCAGCACCACCGAGCGCCCCGTTTTGATGAGGTCCAGAATGAGGTTCCAGAGGAAGCGCCGTGCTTTGGGGTCCATGCCTGTAGTGGGCTCATCCTGAGGGTGGCACAGGCTCAGCCGCTGCCCTGACACCCTGCCAGCCCAGCCAGCAGCCCCCGGGCTCACCAGGAAGATGAAGGAGGGGTAGCCGATGAGGGCTATGGCAGCCGACAGCTTCCGCTTGTTGCCTCCACTGTAGGTGCCCGCGGGCTTGTCGGCGTGCTTGGTCAGCTCCAGCTTCTCCAGGGCCCACTTCACCACCTACGGAAGGGCACGGGGCATCAAGGGTGCCACTGTGTGCACTGCTGACGCGGACAGAGGGGCAGGCAGGTGCCCACCTGCTTCTCGTCCTTCCAGGGGATGCCCCGGAGCCTCGTGTAGAGCTGCAGGTGCTCCCGGGCCGTGAGCTCGTCGAACAGGGCGTCGAACTGCGGGCAGTAGCCGAGGCTCTGCTGGACCTGCAGCAGCTCCCGGAGCACACTGGGGACAGGGCACTGTCAGCTGGGCAGCTCGGCGCTCTCGCCAGCCGCCCCCGCCGCTGTGCACGCCGCCAACCTGTGCCCGTTGACGAAGGCCTCGCCCCCCGTCGTGCTCTCGTCACCCGTCAGCATCTTGAAGGTGCTGGTCTTGCCCGCGCCATTGACGCCCAGGAGCCCGAAGCACTCCCCAGGACGCACTCCCAGACACAGCCGGTCCACAGCCAGGATGCGGCCGAGCTTCCGCGACTTGTACACCTGGGCGGGCGAGGGGCTATGCGGAAGGACCCTCCCTGCCTGGCCGGGCCCTCGCCAGGACCCACCCTGAGCCCACGCCGCCCGCGCCCCTGGCTCCCCGGCGCCCAGAGCCCACCTTGGTCAAGTTCTCGATCTTGACCATGTCGTTGTCCGCGTCCCCACGCAGCACTCGCCGCCGCTCGCTGGCCACGTCTACATCATCCTCCACAGGCTTGGTGGACACGGGCATGCGCCTGGGGGACAGCGGGTGGTGCTGGTGGGCCGGCCCCAGGCTCGCCGCGGCCCGGCCCTGGGCACGCCCCACTCACTGTGGCTGCCGGAGGAAGTTGTACTGGCACATGATGGTGAGGAAGAAGCCCACGAAGCCCTCGACGGTCATGGCCACCAGCCCCCGCGTGACAATGTCCCACTCGAACGGGGACTTCATCTTGTCAAACTGGCCTGTGGGGTGACCGGCTCAGGACCCGGCCCCACGGGGCGCCCAGCTGCCCACCCGGCCCCGCCCCGCCTCACCGATCTTGGCGTAATACTCGTTGATGTACTCGTTGTAGGCCATCTCCATGAGCCCGTGGCCCAGGTTGTAGTTGGGGAAGATGAGGAAGCAGCTCTTCAGGTAACTGTTGACCACCTTCAGGTCCTGAGGGTCGGGAAGGCCACACAGAGCTTCTCAGCCCTGCAGTCCTGCCTGGCCGCCCCCGCCCCGCCCCTGCCCCCAGGGCCCTGTCTCCCCCATGCCGCCCACCCCTCTGCCCTGTCCCCACCTGCCCCACTTGTCCTGCCCACCCAGCAGCTCTGCCCCACTGCCCCACAGTCCCACCCACCCCACCGCCCTGCCCCTGACTCCCTGCCCGCCCTGTGCCACCTTGTCGTGCTCAAACAGCTGCAACAGGAATGTGGCCACGGTGGCTGTGATGCCGATGAAGAGGTTGATGACGATGAGGAACACGTAGGCTGAGCTGGGTACCTCGAACCAGAAGGAGGCCGGGTACATGATGGGGGTGATGGACCACCTGTGGGCAGGGGCAGCGGTCACCCGCGAGAGGCAGTGGCCCCCCGCCCCGACTCCGCGCCTTCTTACCCGTAGAGCAGGAAGAGCGAGAGCACGGCCGGGAAGTTGGTGGGTGATGTGTAGGCCGGCAGGTCGAACACGAACAGGATGATGACGCAGCAGGTGGCTGGGACCAGGTAGTTGAGCTGCCGGGGCGGGGGGAGGGGAGAATGCTGGTGAGGGGCCGGGGCGGGGGGCTGGGTTGGGGGCTGGGGGCTCCTCGAGCATGGGGGCACACCATGTCCCACACGTAGTTAGCCAGCCAGTAGATGACGGGGTCACAGCCGCTGACAAACTGCAGGTGCTTGGCCTTGGTGGACTGCTCGGCCACCAGGAAGACCACGAAGCTGGCCGGCACAAAGGACATGGCCACGATGATGAAGATGGCGATGACCACGTCGGTGCCCTGCAACCTGGGGGAGGCAGCCCTCAACACTGCTCGGTCCCGCCAAGCGCCAAGGCACGGCCCCCACCCCGACCGCCGGCCCCCACCTACAGGTAATCCAGAGAGAGGCTGGCACTGGTCTTGTTCATGGGGTGGTTGGTAACAGTGATGCCTGTGGCACGTGGGAGAGCAGCCTCAGGGTGGGCCCTGCCGCGTCCCCCGCCTCGTCCCCCGCCTCGTCCCCCACCCCACCCGTGCCCTCGGCCCTGCCCTCGTCCCCCCCCCGTGCCCCCCCGCCGTGTCCCCGACCCTGTCTGTGCCCCCCTCCGCCGTGTCCCTGCACACCTGCCCACTCACCGTAGGCCGCAGGGTTGCCTCTGCTTTTGGGCAGGTTGGCGCGCAGGATGGCATTGTTGAGGCTGTTGAGGTAGGTGGGCATGCTGTGGTAGCCCTTGTTGTTGTAGAACACCTGGGGGCAGAGACCCAGAGCCGGTGGGCGCCTGTGGGCGGCACGGGAGGGGCGCAGGCTGGGCGCGCACTCACCTGTGCCACTCTGCGCACAGCTATCTTCCGCACCATGGCTGGCGCTCGGGAGCCAAATGACGCGGGGATGGACTTCTGCACGTTGCCGAAGGTGATGGCCCCGTACCTGGCGGGCAGCCGGGGTGGTGAGGCCGGCGGGCAGCTGCTACCCAGCCCCACAGCCGCGCCGCCCCGCCCCACTCACCGGTGCAGGCGGAAGCGGTCGGAGGTGAAGAGCAGGTACTCAGAGACGTTGTGCCCGGTGATGTCCGTGAGGATGTCCCCCGTGACCACGCGCACCTGCGGGGGGTGCCCACCCACGCCCCCCGGGCAGGAAAAGCCCGTGCCCTGGGGGGAGCAGACGCAGCGCACGGGTTCCCGCACCAGGCGGGGCAGCGAGGGCGCCGAGGTCCAGTTCTCTGGGGGCACAGGAGGGTGGTCAGCCATGGCCCCACGGGCCCTCCCCCCCGTGGCTCCCCCGAGCTGGTACCTGGCCCCGAGGTGGGCGGCAGGGAGGAATTCCAGGTCTGCAGGGGATCCTCATCGGCAGAGAGGGGGGCATCAGAGGGGGCCGGGGAGGGCGGAGGCGGCACGAAGTTGGACAGCGGCAAGCCCTGCGTGAAGGACTCCAGGCACATGCTGTCGAAGAAGCGTGCGGCCAGCAGCCGGGACTCGCCGCTGCTCAGGTTCACGACAGGGCCCAGCGAGCCGTTGGCTGGAGACTTCAGCACACAGGTGGCCCCCACGCCGGACGGCAGCCGGAAGGTGCTCACGAGCTGCTGGGGGCTGGCGTCGGGTGACAGCCGCAACCTGAGGGGCCCAGAGGTCAGTCGGGTGCCCCGCCCGTGCCCACCCCAGCCTGGCAGGTGCTCACCGGTACTCCCGGCGCTCCTCATTGGCAAAGGGGATGAAGTTGCCACGTGGCTGCGTATAGTTGTGGTACTGGGAGGGCGACAGGACCAGTGGGGGCAAGTCACCTGGCAGGACAGGAGAGACAGCGGCCTGACCACCTGGCCAGGGTTCGAGCCAGGGAGGGGGGTCCCCCTGCTGCGTGGGCAGCCCTACCGATCTCGGGAACGGAGAGGGCCACGGTCATGGCCACGCAGACGAAGAAGGCGGGCAGCAGGATCTGGGAGGACAGCGCCTTGGAGTTGCGGCGGGCGCAGTGGAAGCGCTTCACCAGGAGCCCGTGGAACTGGCGCAGCCTCAGCCACCAGCCCTCCAGCTTGTGGCTGCCCTGGCCCACTCGGCCCGGGGCCTCGGCCTCGGCCTCTGCGCAGAGAGAAGATGCTGAGCCACAGCCAGCGCCGCCCGCCAGCCCCGCCCAGAGCCCGGCAGCCCACCTTGCAGACTGACGTTGTCGGGGTCCTGCAGGTTGTTCAGGAGTGGGCGGTAGTCGCCGGAGACGTCAGCAGAGCCCGAGCCCACTGAGGATGTGGACTGCAGGGACGCCTGGGACTGGGCCAGCTCCGAGCTCTGCGCCAGGCTCCCCGGGGGAGCCTCCCTGGACACCGCAGCCTCGGTTGCCGAGAGCACCTCCTTCCTGGACTCCTTCACATCTGCCACGGCAGGCGAGCAGGGACCCGGCCCTGAAGACCCCCCGAGCCACAGCCCCACTGGCCCTGGGCAGCCCCAGACCCAAACTCCACCTGGTGGGGCTGAACCCCGGCCCGGGCTCACCTGCCTCACTGTTCTCCAGGGACTGGTCTTCCTCAGACACCTTGAGGAACACCTCTTCCAGTGTTGTGTCCATGAGCCCAAAGCTGCTCAGGTGCAACGCGTCCAAACTACACTCCAGGTGCTAGGAAGGGGCTGGGTAAGGCTCACTGCAGGCTGGCCACAGGGTCCTGCCTCCTCGGGACCACCGTGTCACCTGCCCCCTGCTGGCCCCGCCCGCCCCAGCCCGCTCCATGCCCTGATGGTTGGTTGCACCTGTGCGGTTCTGCGGCCTTACCCCACCCAGGACAGCTGCCACCCCACCTCCTCCGTGGCCACACACCTGGAAGAGGCGCTCAAAGGCCCCCTTCTTGGCGGCCTCGCTGGGCAGGATGTAGGAGAGCTCGGTGCTGGTGTCCGAGACCAGCAGGCAGGAGGCCACGTGCTTGCGGATGAACTGGGAGACTTGGGGCTCGGAGCAGCAGCTCAGCTGGGCGCGGCCCGAAGGGCTGGACGTCAGGCCTGGCTCTAGGAGGGAGAAGCAGAGGCTCACCCAGCAGGCCCGGGATGCCATGCTGCTGCGAGGGCGGCCCTGCAAGGCCCGGGCTCGGGGGTCAGGGCTCTTAGGGAAGACTGGCCCGGGCACCTCCACTCAGACCTTGGGGGTCCCCGGGCTGGGCCGGCTGCTTGACCAGCGTGAGGCGGTAGCCGTCGCCGTAGGCGCCCTTGAGGAAGAGCGGGGAGCCACAGCATTTGAGCTTCCCGTGGGAGATGATGGCGATGCGGTCCCCCAGCAGGTCAGCCTCGTCCATGTGGTGGGTGGACAGGAGGATGGTGCGGCCTGCGGAGGGCAGGCCGGGTCAGAGGGCTGTGCGGGGAGCCTGGGGGCCGGGCACCACCCCTGCCCGCCAGCTCACCGGGCTTGTATTTCAGGATGAGGTCCCAGATGGCCCGGCGAGCGTAGGGGTCCACCCCTGCCGTGGGCTCGTCCAGGATGATGGCGCGGGACCCGCCCACAAAGGCGATGGCCACAGAGAGCTTGCGCTTCATGCCCCCCGACAGTGTCTGCACCAGCGAGTGCCGCTTGTTGGAGAGCTCCAGGTCCTCGATCATCCTGAGGGAGCAGGAAGACGAGAGCAGGGCTGGACCGTCCCTCCCACACCACAGGCGCATAACAGGACCCGCCCCCTCCGCTTAGCCCCGCCCACAACCAAGCCCCACCTATCCCAGCTCTGCTCGCCGCCCAAGCCCCACCCATGCCACCAGGCCCCGCCCACAACCCGAGCCCCACCCACCTCACCACCGGAGCCCCACCCATACCCCAGCCACACCCACACCACCAGGCCCTGCACACAACCCGAGCCCTACCCTCGCCACCAGGCCCCACCCACACCCCAGCCCCACCCACCTCACCACCCGAGCCCCAGCCACACCCACACCCCAGCCACACCCACACCACCAGGCCCCACCCACAACCCGAGCCCCACCCACACCGCCATGCCCCACCCACACCCCAGCCACACCCACATCACCAGGCCCCGCCCACAACCCGAGCTCCCTCACCACCCGAGCCCCACCCACACCGCCATGCCCCACCCACACCCCAGCCACACCCACACCGCCAGGCCCCGCCCACAACCCCAAGCTCCCTCACCACCGGAGCCCCACCCACACCGCCAGGCCCCGCCCACCCTCCAAGGCCCTGCTCGCCTAAGCAGGCCCACCCACATGAGGCGCAGCCCACCCCACCAGGCCCCGCAGGCCCTCCCAGGCCCCGCCCCCCACAAGCCCTGCCACCACCCACTTGTCCATCTCCTTGCGGATCTCCTCCTGGGCCATGCTCTTCAGCCTGGAGTAGAACCACAGGTGCTCCTCCACGGTGAGCCGGTCGAAAAGCACGTTGTGCTGTGGACACATGCCCAGGTTCTTGCGGATCTCGTCCATCTCCGTGCGGATGTCATGCCCGTAGATGGTGGCCGAGCCGGACGTGGGCGGGAACAAGCCGGTCAGGATGGACCTAGATGGGCGGGCATGCCGTGAGTGCCCGTGAATGGCCAGCCCCGCCCCCGCTGCAAGCGGCACTCACATGGTGGTGGTCTTGCCTGCCCCGTTGTGGCCCAGGAAGGAGACCACCTGGTTCTCATAGAGGTTCAGGCTCAGCTTGTTCAAGGCCAGCTTCTTGTCCGTCTTGTAGATCTTGGTGAGCTTGTCCACGCAGACCACCAGGGGCAGGTGGGTGGGCTCCTCCTCCATGCCGCGCATCTCCTCTGCAGCAAGGCCGGGGTCAGCGCCACCCCTCCCTGGGCCCCCCGACACCCCCGCCGCTCTGCTCTCTCACCCAGGCGCCGGCTCTCCATGGCACACGCCTGGTCCTCCTCCATGACGCTGAGGCGGGGGGCGCGAGCCCACGGCCAGCTCCACTCCCAGGCTTCTGTCCGCCCGCTGCCCAGCCAGTAGGACTTCTGCAGCGGGAAGTACCAGGGCCGGGGCAGCCCGTACATGCCTGGGGGAGAGGAGCCTGACGTCACTGCTGACCCCGGCCGGGCCCTGCAGCCCCCTCCCCAGAGGTGTGGTGCTACCTGGGTGCACGGCTTCAATGTACCACGTAAGCACCCCATAGACGACGGCGTCCACCATCAGCATGGTCACTGCCAGCAGCAGGTTGAAGTCGTCCCCCTCCACCGGGGACTGGCTGAAGGTGTGCCACTGAATGCCCACACCCGCCACCTCATACAGGGCGAAGTACTTGGAGCCAAGGCCGAAGGCGGTGGTGGACATCAGGGACTGTGGGGACGACAGAGTGAGCAGGTGGGTCAGGACAGGACCCCCCACCCCCCGGCCCTGTGGCGGTAATCCTCACCGCAATGCACTTCTCGAAGGCCGTGATCCTGTCGTGGGCCACCTCCTCTCGGATGGCCACGTACATGTAGGGCACATAGCTCAGGAAGTAGATGATGCCGCCACAGGCCGAGGCCAGCTTGGCCTTGGAGTACAGCACAGACACCAGGAAGCTGGGGCAGGGGGCCACGGGCATCAGCCACCCCATCCCTGGCACCGTGCCAACGCCCCCCTGGGCGTGTCCCTCTTGGGGACAGAGGGGCCATCAGGCATCTGTGAGTGCCAGGTGGCCCCAGGGCCCTGTGCGCGCCGGCCCGTCGCAGACTCACCAGAACATGATGGTGGCCACGGCATAGACGGCCAGGAAGAGCCAGATGATGAGCACGTGGCTGTGCATGAGCACCTGGCCGTACTTGAGGATGGCGGTGAGTGCGGTCACCGAGATGGACAGCTGCACGAAGCCCGTGATGAACCAGGCCACCCAGTGCACAGCGTTGTTCAGGCCCATGGTCTTCATCACCTGTGGAGGGATGCTCGGGCAGGGCTCTGGGGCCACCCGGCTGCCCCCCACCACCACCCCCACCCACCTCCTTGAGGCGATGCTCCTTCTCGGCCACAATGTGCTGGATCGTCATGGCCACCGAGTAGACCCAGGAGATGACCATGCAGAGTGGCATCATGTGCTCGATGACAAACAGGAAGCTGTGGGGCGGAACCGCCGTGAGGCAGGGACCCCGCCAGCCCAGCCCGGCCCCTCCAGCCGGCACTCACTCGTCCCGCGTGTAGCAGGGGTAGGGGAACATCTGCACGTAGTTGCCGGGCTCCACCACGTCGTGTCCCACAAAGGTGTTGATGATGGCTCGCTCCATCATGTCTGTGGGGGTGGTGGTCAGTGGTCAGGGCTGCCCTCTGGTCCGGGCCTCACCCCGCCCTGGACTCCTGGCCCTCACCCTGGATCCACACGAAGCCGTACAGGAAGTAGAAGCGGCCCCCCGTGTTGGGCCCCGGGCGCCAGTAGGCCCGGCGGATCTCGTTGGTTTTCTCCGTGAAGCTGGAGTTCTGGCGGATCTTGTAGTGGACGTGGGGCGGCAGGGAGCCATCCTTGCGCGTCTGGAAGATCACACCTGGGGAGAGGGGCTGAGTGGGGGCGGGCAGGGGCGGGGGTGCAGGGGCAGCGGGGCGGGGGCGCGGTGCTCACTGGCAAACACGGTGACGTTGTCCTGGTAGGCCTGGTTCAGCGTGTAGTTGACGATGCTCTCCTCGTCGGGAAAGCCCTTGAAGATGTCCACACTCACCTGGGGGACGGGCACAGTTGGAGCAGCCCCGGGCGGCCCCAGAGTCCCCAGGGGGCAGAGCACACCTTGGACATGAACTGGATCCAGCCGCAGGCCGCGTTGTCAATGGTGTCCAGCTGCTGCAGGAGCGCAGAGCCGTTGGGCAGCGAGAAGTCGTCCTGGCGCAGGGCGGGCGGCAGCTCCTCCGCAGACAAGTTCAGCGCCTCTGGGTGCAGCCGCAGCTCTGCCACGGACTTGGGGGGCCAGGCTGGCTTAGGGCGGGGAGTGCGGGGGCTCCGGCGGGACACGGGTGGGTGCGGGGAGGCCCGGGGGTGTCAGGCGGGACACGGGTGGGTGCGGGTTGGTGCGGGTGGGACACGGGGGGATGCGGGGAGTGGGGGGTGTCAGGCGGGACATGGACATGGGGGGCAGCCCGCACGCCCACCTGCTGCAGCCAGTGCAGGTGCTGCTGCAGCCGGCCCTGCTCCAGGAAGCTGCGGATCTCAGCGGAGATGTTGAGCCAGAGCTGGGCGTAGTGCGTCACGTTGCCGACGAAGGCGAAGGTCTCGTTGGCCTGGGGGTTGGGGGGAGGCGAGCACGGGGTTAAGAGGGCCCAGCACAGGCTGCCTCGAGCCCAGCCGGGGCAGCCCAGTATCTTCCGTCTCTCAGGGGAGCACATGGGGGTGGGGGGGGACTGGGGGGCCCTATTCGGGGTAAGCGCGCACAGGGCAGGAGCTGAGCCCCCACTCCCTCCGGCCTGCAGCCCCCGTCAAGTCTCGCTCTGACGAACTCCCACCCGGGCGCTGACGACTTGCTGCTTCCCGGTCTGTCCAACGGCCCTGGGCCTCGGGCCTCAGCCCTGCACCGCACCGGGCCTCTCCTGCCCCTGGAGAGCCCTCTCCCGCCCTTCTAGAGAAGGCGCCCCTCGAGTGCCCACCGACGGGGCCTCCGTGTCCCCACTCCGGCCCAGCAGGCACAGTGCTGGACTCCTGCCCGCCTGCCTCAGTCCCCACCGGCCCACAAGCACCCCTGTCCCGACCTGCAGACCCGGCTGCTCCCTGCCCGGCCCAGCCCACCCGCCGGGGCCGCACACCTTGAGGATGACCCGGTCCGCCTCGGAGCCCGCAGGCGCGTACAGGATCTTGGGGTTGCTGGTCATGAGGTGCACCAGGAGGCCCAGGTTCCGCTGCTCCTTGCTCGTGAAGCCCAGGGAGCTCATGTTGCCCCTCCGCAAGGCCTCGGGCTCGATGGTGCTGGTGGGGCTGGGGGTCAGCTCGGAGGTGGGGGGAGCGGGCCGGGCGGGGAGGGGCGTGGCCTATGGCGGGGCGGGGCCACCAACGGGGCGGGGCCTCTTGTGGGCGGGGCCAGTGGGAGGGGCCTCACAGGTGGGATGCGGGGTGGGGCCTCTGGCGGGGCTGGGCAGACCCGGGTGGAGACCTTGGGTGGACTCGGCGTGCGTGGGCACCACGCTGCGGCACAGGGCGGGGGCAGGGGCTGGGCGGGTGTCGGGCCTGTCCAGCACCTACCGGTTGTTGCCGCACAGGATGGGCTGCAGGCCTGCCCAGAGCTGCACGAAGGCCGCGCACTGGCCCTGCAGCGTGTCCGCCGAGGCGGGGCCGGTGGAGGAGGCCGCTGCGTCCTCGGCGGAGCTGTTGGCACCGGGGCCGAGGCCTGTCCCCGTGCTGTTGGCCGCGCCCCCGGGGCCACCTGCGGGGCCGGCACAGGCGCCCTGAGGCAGCAGCAGGGCCAGGGCCGAGAGGACGTCCACACCCTGCAGGAGCTTCCGGGCGTCCAGCAGGTCCTCCAGCAACGCCTGCATCTGCCGCGGGGGCGGGGGCTGCTGCGGGCGCGCCGCGTCCCTGGGGGCTGTGTGCAGGCCCAGCTGAGGGAAGACGGGTTTCAGGGCCCTGGGGCAGGTGTGAGGGCAGGGCCGAGGGCATGGCTAGGGTGGCCAGGCCAGGCACGGCGCCCCCAGCCCAAGGTGCCTCCAGGCAGGGGCTCACCTGCTGGGCAATTTTGGCCGTGTCCAGCTGGTTCCGGAGCTCCGCTGCCAGCTGTGCGAAGCGCTGGGCGCGGGCGGGGGCCTGGCCACTGCAGACCGCGTCCCAGTAGCTCCGCAGAGCACCCTGGCGACCCTGCGGCACGGTGAGGATGCGGTCCAGCTCCCCAGAGCCGGGGGCGCATGTCAGCCGCTCCAGGAGGGCGGGCGCCAGCAGCAGCTCCTGTGGGGAGGGGACAGGCACTGCTGCGAGGGCGCCTGGCCGCGCCCTGCACCCCGGTCCTGCCCCGGCCACATCCCTCTCCCACCCCGTGGACAGGCCGCCCTCACCTCCATCCGGAACAGGTGGCTAGAGAGGCTGGGCTCTGCGTCCAGGGCAGGCGTCTGGCCGAACAGCAAGCGATGCACCTGGGGGCACAGGTGGGGACTCCAAGGCCCTGCCCGCCCAGCCCCACCCGCACCGCGGGGGCGCGGGGGCCTCGGCTCACCTCGGGCAGGTCCACCCTCGCGGCCAGGAGGGCCTGGGCTGTGCCGTTGGGCAGGGACAGGTTCTGAGTCAGGAAACGCCAGAGCTCCCTCGGGTCCCGGGCCACCGAGTCCAGGGAGAAGGAGGCCCCTGCACAGGCGGAAGGAAGGGGGCGCTGAGGCCACTCTGCCCACGGCGGCACCTCGGGCCCGCCCTGCCATGGACGCACCTGCGGGGGCCCGGGGGACCCCGTCCCCAGGCTCTGGGCCGGCTCCCAGGGCTTCCAGGCGCTGGCGCAGAGCCTCGAGCTCCAGGCCCAGGCTGGGCCGTGCCGGATCAAACAGGTTACTGTCTTCCACCACGCGGCTGAGGCGCTCCAGCAGCTGGGTGACCCTGTCCCCCAACACAGCAGCTTAGGGCATGGCGGGGGGCCGCGGCAGGGCTGGGGGGCGTGCCCGCAGGGTGGGCACTCACGTGGAATTGGCATACTGCAGGAAGCCAAACTCGTCCCGCTGGCCCTCGGGGCACAGCGACTGCATCACAGGGAGGATGCCCGCCGAGGTGAGTGGTGAGGCCGTATAGAAGGCTGGTCGCAGGGAGGGCAGGGGGCAGCCCGAGGCCGGAGGGGACAGGGTAGAGGTCAGGAGGGGAGTGGGCAGAGGCCAAGAAGAGAGATTTGGAGAAAGTCAGGAAGGAAAAGCAGTTTTAGCCCAAAGCCAGAGGTCAGAGGGCAAACATTCTGCCGAGAATGGCAGGTCAGAGGTCAGAGGGCATCTTGTCCCTGACCTCTCTGGACAACCAGTTAGCAGAGAGAAGCAGAGGCCGGTAGGTCTAAGCAGAGAGCACCAGGTGACCCAGGGAGCCCCTCCCTTCCCCCCTGTCCCCCCCACAACAGACCCTGCCAGCAGGCAGGGCTCTGCCATGCGAGCGGGCAGGGTGCGGAGCTGCACCCGGAGGCCAGACTGGAGGAGGCAGGCCCTCACTTACAGACTGCATGCAGGTGGCGGAGACAAGAACCATGCGGGGAGGGGCAAAACAGAACAGAGGAGACCAGTGAGGGTCGGCCGCCTCCTCCCAAGCCCCGGGAGGAGGACTGGCCGGGCACCAGCTGGGCACAGAGGTGGTGGCCGTGCTGTCCCTCCCTGGGCCCCGAGGCCCCTCACCTTCCTTCACGGAGATGGTGGGTTTCTTCTGCCTCAGGCCCAGCAAGATGAAGAAGAGGACCAGCGGGATGAAGAGTTCGAAGGCCAGAACCCACTGCAAGAGCCAGCAGCCAGTGAGGTCCGGCCACTGTCCCAGCCAGCCACTGAGGTCCAGCTTCCCCGGAGCCAGCCTGCTGCAGGGCCGGGCACTGTCCGAGCCTCATCTTCAGGGCCAACCTCCCCCAAGGTGCAACCTTCTCCTTCGGGGGTGCTGTCCTCTGTCCACCCAGAGGCCCAGCAGGACTGCCCTGAGCACTGCGTGTGCCCGGTTTGTCTCCAGCCACACCTGGTGGGCCCCTGATGAGGAGCCCCTGCCCCACACAGCGCCAGCCAAGCAGGATGTCCCCACTGTCCAGGAGGAGGTGGGCAGAGCTGACAGCCCCAGCCCTGAGTTTTGGATGCACGCTGACCTCTGGTGGGGACGGAATGCCGGCAGTGCAGGCTGGCCCCTGAGGGCCCCTGGGTGGGCCGGGAGCCCGGGGACTGCTGAGCCCCGCCGCTCTCAAGACCCTCCCCGGCCCGAAACACACTTCCAGCCCCCACGCTGTGCCCGGGCAGGGCGGTGCTGCCTGGACAATGGGGCTCTGTGGTCAGGAGCAGCCTGTGTCCGTACCCCACGCCCGCCCCAGCCTGTGCCAGCCTCCACCCCCTCCCGCCCCGGAGCTCGGCCAAGGGCACATCGCGGGCAGCCCCCAGACATCCACAGGCGCACGCAGGGCCAGGCCGCGGTGCCGTGGGCCTCAGGCAGGTCAGGAAGCCGTGTCGGCTCCGCCCTGGGCCCTGCCAGGGCACCTCCTGCTCGTCACTGCAGCAACACGCTGCTATGACAACAGCCTCGCGCCAGCTGCCGGAGGGCAGGCGGGCAGGATTCCCGCCAGGAACCCCCCACCCCAAGCCTGCAGGGTGGCCAAACCCCGGCCGTTGGGCCCACCCTGGGGCCCCCTGCTATCCTCCGAGGTCCCGCAGTGCCCAGTGGCGTCACTGCTCCCAGCCAGGGTTGCCTGCACTCTCGGAGGGGTGGGGCACACACAGAGATGGAGAAACCGAGGTACAAAGCAGGAAGAGGGAGAAGGGAGAGTTCTGAGTCCTCTCAGCTCCCCCACCCAGCACCCAGCTCGGGACAATGCCAGAGCCTCAGGACACCAAGGCACGGCAGCACCGGACAACCCCTGCCCACAGCTGCCCACAGGCCTGAGCGCTGGCCGTGGACCACACAGGCCCCTCCCACCTGCTTGCACTGGCCCCCAGCCCTGATCTGAGGCAGGGCCCATGGTCCCGACCGGCCAGCACACTGGGCCCCACATCCCGTCCTCTCCTCCCCAGTGACCCAGAACCTGACCAGCGTACCTGGGCTGCGGGCCTGATCTCCTGGCCCAGTGCCAGCCAGCCCCGGAGGCCCTGGGCAGGAAATGTACCCGGTCTGGCTCCCCGCCAGGGTCAGGTGCCCGAGGGAGTCTGTGGGTCCCAGTGCCGATGGCTGCCCTGCTCTGGGCTTAGCCCCCAGCCCAGTTCTGCCGATGCCCTGGGCGGTCCTCCTCAAGGGAAACCCAGGGCCACTCAGAACCCTGGGCTCCCAGCCCTCCGGCACAGGTGCTGCTGGGCAGGCCAGTGGGGACAGCCCCTGCCCTCCCATGGAGGAACAGAGAGGTCCAGGGCCATGGCATCCACACTGCCCAGGCAGCGCGCTGGGAGCTGGTGCAGGCCCGGTCCCCAAAGGGTCTGAGGACAGGGAGCAGGTCGGCCTCCAGGAGTGGCCCTGAGGACAAGAGGGTGCGGGGGACCGAGCCTGGCACGGCAAGGACATTCTGGTGGTGAGAATGCAGGAACAAAGCTGGTGGAAGTGTGGAGGGGTGTGGAGGAGGAGGAGGCGGCGGCGGCGGCGGCTCGCCTGGGACCAGCCGCCCAGTCATCGGGCGACCGGCCCAAGGGCAGCGGGTGATGCAGAAGCAGGGGACGGAGCCTGCAGGGCTCGGGGGGCTGAGCGCAGCCCACTGGGCCGATCGGTGCCCGCGCACCCCCGCCGGCCCCTGCGCTGGAGACCGGGGCCTCCCGCGAGCCGGGGCGGGGGGCGCCGGCCCCGACCCGCCGCCCCGAGTGCGCCGCGGAGGGCTCGGGTGCATGACTCAGCCGCGCGCGGTGGGGGCGGGGGCCCGCGCGGCTGCGGGGGCGCTCACCGGGCTCCGGCGCTTCAGCGTCACGTTCTTCCAGAGCAGCAGCTGCAGCTGGTGCAAGAAACCCATGGCGGGGCCGCTCGGCCGCTCGCCGCCGCCGCCCGCTCCTCTGCGCGCCCGCCGCCCGCTCCGCGCCGCTCCACATCGCCCGCGCGGGGGCGGGGCAGGGCGGGGACTCCGCCCCCAGGCGGGGCCGCGGGAGACTCCGCCCTGAACGGGCAGGGACTCCGCCCCTAGGCGGGGCCGCGGTAGGCTCCACCCCTGGACGGATGGGAGACTCCGCCCCGAATGAGCCGGGAGACCGCCCCTGGGCGGGACCGCAGTAGGCTCCGCCCCGAGGCGGGACCGCTTTAAACCCCGCCCCTGGGCGGGGCTGATGAAGCTCCGCCCTGGGGCGTGACCTGACAGGACGCTTCGTCTTGGGGCGTGGCTTGGTGTGATGCTCCGCCCCAGGGCGGAGCCGCTGTTTGCCCCGCCCCGCGCCGGCTCCAGGTACCGGGATGGGCCCCGCCCAGGGGCGCCCCGCGGTGACCAGGCGGGGCCTTTCCCGGTGTGCGACCGCCTTCTGCCAGGTCTCCAACCTGCCCCCCACAGCATGTCACTGGACAGGAGGGGGCGCTCGCAGAGCCCACCCCGCGCGCCCCGTCCAGGCCGGCCCCGTTCTTCCGCAGGCGCGCCCGCGGGTGGCCAGAGGAACGACCCAGAGCCAGGCCAGGTACTGAGGCCTGCAGAGCCCAGCAGGCGTCTCCGGACACCTCAGCAGGGACTGAGCGGGGTGCCAGCCTGAGAGTTACCGTGTCGTCTGTGGCCCCACCCAGGGGCCATCCCCTGAACACCGCTGGGCGGGGACCCCCTACACAAAACAAAAAACAGTTGCCTGTGTCCTTCTCCCTGAGCCTTTTGGTCACCGGAGCACCCACGCAGAAGCCCCTCCCCGGGGCAGCACCCAGTGGACTGCCTGTGAGGGTCACTGCAGCGGGTCCTCTGTGAACGGTCCCTTCTTTGGCCTCTGCAGAGAGTCCGGGTGGACGGAGCTGCAGAGTAGAGGACTCCTGGCCAGGTGGCTCTGGGCGGGGGAAGGCCACTCCCTGGGGGGCCAGCAGAGGGCAGTAGAAGGCAAACCAGCCCCTGTGGAGGTAAGGCCTGGCTCCTGTCCTGCCTCAGTTTCCCCCCTTGGAATGGGAGGAGAGGGCTGGAGCAATAGTGCCTCAAGGAAGGTGCTTGCCTTGTATGTGGACCACCCGGATTCAATTCCTGGCACCCCAGCTGGTCTCCCAAGCAACGCCAAGAGTGACGGAGTCAGTCCTGATCACAGCCGGTGTGACCCCAAACAAGAGTCAGAGAAGTGAGGGCTGCACAAACAGCACACCGGAAGCTGAACAGCAGATCTGGGAACCCACAGCCCCTCTGAGAGGGGCCTCCTGTCCCCACAGACATGGGACTCTTGTGTCCCCGGGTCAGCCCGGGGAGAAGTCAGGGCAGGAAGTCACACAGGGCTGTCACACGGGGCTTTCCCACGGCCGCTGCAGAGGAGGCGGGTGGCTTCCAGCCCACACGGGTCTGACAGGGCCTTGACCTACAAAGCCTGGCCAACCCCACGTGCCGCCACCTTCACCACTGAGGAAGGGTCAGTTACCGGAGGTTGAAGGGAGGTGGGAGGGGTCCCAGGGCAGGACAGGGGTCCCGAGAACTGGGACAGGAAAGCGGGTCCCGGCAGGCAGTCCTGTGTTGCCTCATCTTTATTGCGGTTGCCACAAGAGCACGCAGCCAGGAGCCCAGCTGGGTCCCTGCTGCTCGGCACTTACTGAACCTGGCGGTGCCGGCATGAGCTGCGGCTGCCGTGAAGACCCACGCTGCCGCTCTGTCGGTGAGACAGTCTGAGCCCCACCCCCAGGCTCTGCTCAGGCCTGGTACCAGCGCTCCAGGTCCTGGTACACCTTATCCCGGGGCAGGTGGGGGTAGTGCGTGCAGATGGCACAAAACCGCTCCCTCCAGTCGCTGATCAGCCGGACGCGGAACCGATCTCGCCAGGCGAAGTAGCGCCAGTAGCTGCTCTGGTTCATGCCAGTGAGGAAGGCGGCCAGCTCGTGGGCAGAGCTGAAGTCCTCCACGTGCACAAAGGCGTTGGGGGGGACGAAGGCCTCGTAGGTGGCCCGCGGGGGGCCCAGCACCACGGGCACGGTGCCAGCCACCAGCGCATTGCGCCAGAACTTCTCCGTGATGTAGTCGCGGTGCTGTGAGTTCTCGAAGGCCAGGTAGAAGAGGTAGCGGCCCACGGTGGGCAGCAGGCAGCTGTTGCACAGCGGCCGCCGGGCAGCCTGGCCAAACACGTCCACCTGCAGGTGCGGCTGCAGCTGCCGGAAGAGCCGTGTGCGCTGGTGCCACTCCTGGAAGTTGCTGACCACCCAGGCGGCCAGCCCGCTCTTGGGGGGCAGCGGGGGCACGGGCCCCTGCTGGGGCTCCAGGCAGCCGTAGGGCACGGAGATGTCGGCGTCCCGCCGGTAGCTCAGCACCCAGTTGAAGATGCCTCCGAGGCGGCCCAGGCCGTGTGTGTGGCTGGGGGACTCCAGCGAGGCCCACACCCAGGGCTGGCCCGGCGGGCGCGAGGCCAGGGGCAGGTGGGCCCCCGGGGCCTGCAGGTCCCTGTGGTGGAAGACCACGGCGTCCGCGAGGGCCAGCAGGCTGCGGTCAGTGCTCAGGAGGCAGTTGGCCACCCCGAAGCTGGCGCAGGTATTCCTGGGCAGCTCTGGGGGCTGCTGGCCGAAGGGCCAGTGCCAGACCAGAATGGTGAGTGGGGGACTGCCCTGGGAGTGGGGGACTGCCCTGGGAGCTGGCCCCAGCGGCCACAGGAGCCAGAGGACCCCCAGCAGGCCCACACACGCCAGGGCCCCCAGCCTCTGGGCCGGACTGCAACCTGCACAGGACAGGGGGAGGGCTGGTCTGGGGCTGCTCCGGCCCACACCCTCCCGGCCAGGCACCCGAGGGGTCACTCACCGGCACGGACCATGGAGATCAGCCCCCGCAGGCACCGTTCTGAGTCTCAGTCACCACGGCCACAGACACCCTGAAACCACAGCTTCCTGTGTCCACCCTGCCTCTCCTCGGCCACGGTTGGGGGCTGGGATGCCTTCCGCTGTCCCCTGCCCTGGAGGTGGCCGTCGTGGGCCAGCACAGGCCCGAACAGTGTCCAGCCTTTGCCCGCTTCCCAGGCCGGCCGGGGTAACCCCGGGAGCAGTGTCTGCCAGCCTCAGCCCTGCTCCCTCCCGCTGCAGCCGGGCACAGGTGCTCAGTCCCAGTGGCCTCCTCACTGCCCACCCCGACCAGAGCCAGGTCCCAGGGGGGCTGTGTCCACTGCAGAAGCCCTGAGGAGCAGGTGCTTGCTCTCGCCTAGCTCCCCGCACTGTGCCCAGCTCAGCCTCCGGCCTTGAGGCAGCCCCGGGCCCTGGGCCCTGGAGGGCGGTGCGGGCAGGGGGCTTTCCAGGCTGGAAGGGGAAGGAGCCACTCGGCTGCTGGGGCCGGGCGCAGGGGGCTGGCACCGCACAGGAAGTGAAAGGGCAGCGCCCGGGGGGCCCGTGTCCCTGGCTGCTTCCGCTTCCTCTCGGTCCCCCAGCCCAGACGAGCCACATGGGGGGTTGTGGCTGGCCCCAGGTCTCTGACCTCTAACCTCACGCCTGGTCCCCAGGTTGTGCTCTGGAAGCAGCAGGTCTCAGTTCTCCCAGGGGCCTCGCCGGGCCTGCTGGACCGTCCCGCTCCTCTGCCCGCCCCCGGGGGTCACCGAGGGAGTGTGGAGACCCGCTCGAGCTCCCTTCAGAGCCCAGGCGGGGCCTTGCGCAATGTTGGGGACGGATGGGGAAACCACCAGGGGCGGCCCGGCCTAGCGCTGCCGGAGTCCCAGGCCCCAGCCTCCCCTCTCCTCCACCTGTGGCACTGTCTGCCCGCCTCGCCTCACCCCTCCACACGGCACCCGGTGCCACACGCCTCGGGGTGCGCACGGTCAAGCCGCAGGCCTCTGTGCCCGCCTCGCCCAGGGGTAGGTGTCTCTGAAACCCTCCAGACAGGGCTGCGACTCGCCGCCACGTTGGGACCTACTAGCTGGGGGAGGCCCCGGCAGAGCAGAAGGAAAGGCTCTGAGCGGAAAGACGGTATGCAAATGAGTCAAAGGGAAAGGGGGGCCTCACCTGCCGGGGCCTCCAACACTGCCCCTGCGAGCCCAGCCGCCCGCCCACTGCCCGCCAAGGTAGGCCAGACATGCCCCGGAAAACCAGGGCACCTTCCTCACAGGGGCTGGGGTCCGGGGCTCTGGGGAAGGGGGTGCGGATGCTGGCCGGAGAGCAAGGGAGCACAGCCCCACCCAGCTCGCGCCCCCCACCCCTCTCCACCCATCCTGGCTGGTGGGGCTGGCTGGGGGTCCCACCGAGGAGGGAGCTGGGGTGCAGCAGGCTGAGACCAGAGAAGGGCCAGCCCAGCAGGTGGGCAGGGGCGAGGGGGCACAGAGGGCTGAGGGTGGTCAGCAGCTCCCGGGCAGGAGTGGGCTCAGGGCAGGGAGGCGTGGACACCGGGCGGTGGCAGGGACCGAACCGGCAGGACGGGGCGAAGTGCCCGGAGGATGGAGCCAGGGGGAGTGGCCTGGAACCTGCCCTGCGGCCAGGCCTCCTGCCCCTTCTCCCGCACAGGACACGCGACAGTGGATGCGAGGCCCCACTCTTGCACAGGGACTGTACGCACGCATAGGACACCGGATCTGGCCCAGGGAGCTCGCCAGAGCACCTGAGACCCCACAGTGGGGGTCTCCTCTGCCTGTGCCCCCCAGGCTGAAGGACACAGTCCCACTCTGCCAGCCCCGCTCGCATGTGACCCTGTCAGTCCCCTCTGCCCGGCTGTCCCCGCCACCAATGCACGGCCCGAGTTCCTCTATGGCCACTGAGACGACCAGCCCCGCCAGCCCTGTTGCTGGTCCTGCCCGACTCCAGATGGGGCCATGGCGCCCTCTGCTGGTCACCCGCGGTGCTGCACCACCCCTCCTGTGTGTGGTGGGGATGCTGGGGAGGGGCTTCCACGCAGGGCACAGAGTCGCCCCAGGCCACAGGTTTGAAATGTACTTTAATTGGCTTGTGCCCGGGTCGCCGGCCCGGGCCCAGGTGTGGGCGCAGATGCCCGGCAGGTTCCCAAGCCGTAGGGTCTCGCCGGCGTGGCCTCGTCCTCCCCGGACAGCGGTCACTGCGGTTCCCGCGTGGACAGCGAGGTGTGGTCAAACAGCGGGTTGCGCACCTCCATCTCTCCGGTCTGTGGAGGCGGGGGTTAGGCGTGCGGGGGCGCGGCGGGACCCCCGCCCTCGCACCACACTCACCGGGGCCAGGCCCGGGCACTCGTACACGGTGAAGTCCCCGTCTTCGTTCTCCTCGTCCGAGGCGGCGGCAGTGGAGTCAGGCCCCGCGGGCGGCTCCTGGTGCCTGGGGGCAGGGGCATGGCTGGTCCTGGGGTCTGCAGCCCGGGCGGGCCGGGCGGGGGCTGGGCAGGCACTTACCGCTGCAGGCACAGCATCTGCTGCCGCTGGTGCTGGTAGTGGTACACCTCGGCGCTGTGCGCCAGCCTCTGGTCGCCGGGCTGTGGGCGGCAGGGGGGGCTGGGTGGGGCAGGGCCGGGAGGGGCTGGGCAGGAGGGGCACGCCGGGCGAGGGGCGGGCACCCACCGAGGCGCTGGAGTCTGCAGGGCAGCTGGCCACCTGCGGGGCCACGTAGTCCACCTTCTGGGTCAGCCGGATCTCCCGCTGCAGCCTGGTGGCAGGGACAGGCTCAGCCCCATGCTGCGCCCCCGGCCCACAGCCCGCCCGTCGCCCCCCCCCCCCCCTGAGCCCGGAGCCCCACTCACCGGCACCAGCAGAGAGCGGCCACGGCCACGGCTGTGGCACCGGCCATGGAGCAGGCCAGGATCAGCACTGGGGTGTGGAGAGGGTGCAGTGGGGGCGCAGCTGGGGGTGCTGGAGGGACCCCGGGTGGCGCCCACCCCACCGCCCTGCCCCTCTCCTGTTCCCTCACCTACCAAGGACCAAGGCGTGGCCATGCGGGCCCCGGGGTCCCAGGGGGGCCATGTGCACGGGCCCCGTGGTGGAGGCCAGGGAGCTGTTGGGTGTGGGTGGTGGGCCACCCCACGTGGGGGGCAGGCCAGGCTCCGAGAGCCCTGGGGTGGCAGCTGCAGAGAGAAGGGCGGTCAGGGCCATGGGTGGGGGCTGGGGGACGTGAGTGGGGGTGGGTCTCACCAGGCGCGGGCGGCCGTGGGGGCCCCTCAGGCCGGGCCTGTCCTCCCTCCCGCTGAGCCAGCTCCTGGGCCAAGAAGTCGATTTCATCCTCCGGTGGTGGCCGGGGGGTCCCGGTCCCTAGGAGGAAAGGGGTCTCAGCGGTGCCTCCAGATTCGGCCTAGGCCCACCCCGCCTCAGGGTGAAAGGTTGGCTGTGGGCTGCAGAGAGCCCTGAGCCGGCCCCCTGCCCCAGCCCTCCCCCAGGAGGCCCGAGGGGGTCCGGGGCCCACGCCCTACCCAGCGGCCGGCGCGCCCTGGGCACACAGAGCCCGAGCAGGTCCTCCTGGAAGGGCTGGAGGCACGGCCCGCACGCGTGGGCTCCCGGGGGGCACCGAGCCCGCCGCCTCAGGGCGCAGTCCAGGCTCCCGGGGCAGGAGGCAGCATCTGGGGCAAGCAGAGGGCAGGGTGGGTCACGCGGGCCCACTCCCGGGGCGGGCGCCTGGCGCCTCCGGTCATTGTCCTGGGAAGGGCCTTCCTGCCTGCAACGTAGCCAGGGACGGGGACCAGGAAGACAAACACACCAGGGGCCTCGGGGAGGGCCTGGCCCTGACTCAGTCTCGCAGTCCCAGGGCAGGCACGCCGGGGGCCAGGGGCAGCACGGGCTCACCCGCCTGCTCACTCAGGGCCGGCGCGTCACCGTGGGCCAGGGAGGGCCCTGACGACCGTCCTCCCGGAGCGTCTGCTCGTCCCCGGGGTCAGGGCGCTGCAGTCGCCCTGGCTGCTCCGCTCCCACGTGCAGCTGGTTCCTGAGCAGCCGGCCCCACCCGAGACCTGTCCCTGGGGTCCTGCGCCCTTCCCCGGCCAGCCCCGTCCCGGGGTGGCGCCAGGAGGATGGAGCCCTCTCTGGGCGAGGGGGCTCCCCGCGGGCTGCTGGCTGGCGGGTGGGCACTAGCCTGGCCCCGTCGGCTGCAGGAGGGCCACCAGGGCCCCGGTGACGTGGGTGAGCAGAGCCACCTGGCTCTGTGCTCCCAGACTGTCTCCTTGGTGACAGACGCAGCTTCCTGGGTGCACCCTCACCGGGCAGTGCCAGCAGCAGGCCTCTGCCCTGGGCAAACTTCAAGGGTCCCAAACTCCCGCAGGACGCTGGGCAGACCCTGCGCTGGCACTGAGAACGGAGTGCACCAGCCGCCCCAGCTCAGCGGCCCAGCCCTGAGGCCCTGGTTCTGGCTGGCGTGTGGGAGGCAGCCCTGGGAACCAGGACAGCTGGAGAGCGGCTGGCTCCCTGCCCAGGGCTCCTCCTGGGGCCGCAAGGGCAGGGGGCTGCCCAGGGCAGTGCCCGGCGCAGGTGCAACCCCCGGGATGACACGGCCAGACACCTGTGGCCCGTTTCCCCAGGCCCCAGCCTGCGCCCCGGGGAAAAGGAGGGGCTGTTGGCAGCCTCCATGGCCCACCCCCGCTCCAGCTCCTGGGGAGCCCCCATCCACCCTCTGCGTCAGGGGCCACTCGCTGGCTCTGCGCCCCAGGTGGGCATCCCGGCTGCACCACAGGCGGCCGGAAGGCCTCTGCATCTCTGCCAGCTGTCAGGTGGGCGAAGGGCGCCCCGGCATAAGGCAGAGAGGCCCCCCCGGGTCCGTCCTGGCTCCGCTCCGGACCCCAGCTCCTGACACTGCACCTGGAGCCTCGGCGCCTCTGCAGGAAGCAGCGGGGTCCGCACGCCCGCCCCGCGCCCGGCGGACAGAGGCGGGCGCCCCCGGGCCTGAGAGAGGCGCTGGGCGCTGCCCAGGTCCGGCCCGGGACGCGCGAGGGGCGCGGGCAGGCGCGGGGCCCCGGGACAGAGACCCGCACCCCGACGCGCGGCTCCCGCCGACCCACCCGGCCCGGGGGTCCGCGCCCGCGCCCCGCGCTCACCCGGGCGGCCGGCGGCGGCGGCGACCCCGCGCAGGGCCGCGCCGAGGACGAGGCCGGAGAGCAGCAGCCGCAGCAGGCGCAGGGGCCGCGGCGCGGGCGCGGGGCGCGGGGTCGGCATCCTTCAGCGCGGCCGCCGGGGCAGCATGGCCCGGCGCGGGGCGGGCGCGGGAGGAGCGGGGCGGGCGCGGGGCCCGGCCGGGGAGGTGCGGGGAGGTGCGGGGCGCGGGCGCGGGGAGGTGCGGGGAGGCGGCCTGGGCGCGGGGCCCGGCGGAGATGCGGGGCGCGGGCGCGGGCGCGGGAGGTGCGGGGCCCGGGCGCGGGGCGCGGGGCGCGGCGGAGGTGCGGGGCGCGGCGGAGGTGCGGGGCGCGGGCGCGGGCAGGCAGCGGAGCCGGTGACGCTGCAGCCCAGGATCCGGGAGGGGCGCGGCCAGTGCGCGCCTGCGCGCTGCACCCGCGGGGCGGGTCGACATGCCGGAGCCCCTCCCCCAGGGCCCCCCACACCGCCCTCGGTTTCAGGTGTCCGACCCTGCGGCCTTGGCACCCCGGGTCCTTCCTGCTCGCCACTGATCCACCGAGGGACTGGCCGGGCACGGTTTCCCCGACTGCCCTCCGGTGCCAGCCCCCACCCACGCCCACCCCGACCTGCCTGCGGGCTGCATACCTGCGTGGACGGGTGCAGGGGACCCACTGGGTGCCCCCGGGCACGCGAACCCCTCTCCCGACGGGACGCACAGGGCGGCCCCTGTGTTGGGGCCGCGGCGCGGCGCTCAGGGAGGACACCAGGGGGCAGGAGAGAGCCGGTGCCGCCTGCAGCCAGCTGGGAGCTGTCCGCGGTCCCCGGCGCCTTCTGGACCCCTGCGGCCCCAGGACAAGCCACTTCCAGCTGATACCTGCCCCCCCGCCAGGGGAGTCCACCCACCCACCTAGAAAGCTCCAATTCAGGCCCCTGCAGAACGAGGTTGGGACCCGCGTCTGGGTCTTGGATCTCGCGTCAGCACAAGCCACAGGAGGGATAGCATCCCTCACCCCAGACTCACAGGGTCTGGGGCTCCCCCAGGCCAGCCAGCAGGGCCCCGTGGAGCCGGGACCAGGTACACACACCACACCCCAGGTATACACCCCCCCCACACACCCACACACCCTCCCACACACACATCCTAAGTCCCTGCGGGGAGAGGTTGCAGTGGCGGGCAGGCAGGGACGCCTGCCCCATGGAGCAGACAGCGCCCCCTCTAGGCAAGGTTTTTATTACAAAATGCACACAAGTAGGCCTGGCAGGCCCCCAGTCTGGGGGTCCTGACCGTCCCCAGTACCCACACAGACTCCAGAAGAGACTTCAGCACCCAGCTCTTGGCTCGCAGGCCCCACTGCCTGGAGAGCAGCCTGCAGCGCCGGGCTGAGGCAGGTAGGAGTCTGACCCCCCCACTTCCAGGAAGAGAAGGGGCTGGTGGCCTTGGGCAAAACTAGGGTGGGTGCAGGAAGGGGGTTTCTGGACGCCTGTCCCTGCGCATGTCCATTCCACGTCCCAGGATCTGTTCTGGGGCTGACTTCAAGGCAGAGCATGTGAGTGAGGTGTGGGGGCGGGTGGAGGGACTTATGACTTGGCCGGACGCAGCAGTGGCCAGCGGCTGGCCTGCCTGCACCCTAAATGACACTCGATGACTTGGCAGAGCGTGCCTGGCACAGCAGCATAACAAAAGCTGCCAGGACCGCAGCGGCAAAGAGCAGAAGAAGGGCCACCCAGGAGTGGACGTTGATGCCCTTGCGCAGCACAGGAGACTCGGAGGGGATCAGGTTGGTGAGGTTCAACATGTAGCCCAGCGCCCAGCCCACAGCAGTGTCCCCAGCCTGCAAGTCAGGGACACGGGCTCAGTCCCGCCCCGGCCCCGCCCATTCCTCCCTCACCCCGCCCCACTTCACCCAGGCGCCGCCCATTCCACCATAGCCCCGCCCATTCCCCCATCCGCCCCACTCCGACCAAGCCCCGCCCATTATTCCATCCTCGCCCCGCCCCACTCTCCCAGGCCCCGCCCTCCAGCCCCGCCCCACCCCGCAGTGCCCACCTTCTTCTGGAACGTCACCCCACGGAAAGTGCCCTCGTCGAACCCGTAGCCGCGGCTCAGCAGCTGAAGCACAAACGTGGCCATGGCGCAGTAGTGGGGCAGGTGGCCCTTGGGGCCGGACGCCCGAGCCTGCAGCTGGGACACAGCGGAAGGAGATGTCCAGCGACCTCCAGGAGATCTGGGCCCGCCATACAACAGCGCATGCACCCACACACGCGTGGACACTCGCGCACACACCACCCAGGTCAGGCCCCAGGAAGGCAGCACAAGGGGCACAGCTCTGGGAGAGGGGTGACAGTCTCCTGGGCCTGGCAGGCCTACCTGGAGCGAGGGCAGCGGCTGGCCAGCGGCCAGGGGCGTAGGAAGGCCTCCCTGCCCAGCCGCGCCCCCACCTGCTCATGGTGGAGTGGGCGCCATCCATGGCAGGGGGCCTGACACCCCCATCTCTCTACCTGGCACAGGGGTCTGGCTCGAGGCTAGCCAGTCTCCACTCTTCCCTGCCCCCGTTCTACCGCCAAGTCCACCCTAATGCCCTCTGCCTCTGCTTCTGCCAGCCTTGCTCACTGCCTCATCCCGCCCTCCAGCTCTGGGCCCTTGCACAGGCGCCAGGGAAGTTCAGAACCTCTCGGGCCTGTCCGTGCCCACGACGGGCCCCTGTGTGCTCCGGGGCTCACCTCCTCCCAGCTCTGACTGCAGAGCGTCTGTACGGCTGCCTCCAGCTGCGACAGGGTGGCCACGGGCAGCCCCATGGCTGTCCTCAGGAAGTCCACCGTGTAGAAGAAGGCAGAGAAGGCCTGTGCAGGGAGGGACGGGTCACACCACGCCTGGACCCTGCACTGCAGCCTCCGCTCCCCACGCCCCCGCATGCACGCACAATAAAGCTTCCCGCCACGGGGGGCTGGAAGGTGCCGTTGAAGGAGCATCGGGAGAAGTGGCAGGAGGAGAAGTTGAAGAGCTGGGAGACCAGGTGCTGGCAGAGGACAGGGTCACTACCGCCTGACACGCTGACCCAGCCGCTGCTGTTGATGGTCTGGGGCCGCAGTGCAGCCAGGCACGGCGACTCATACAAGCTGTGGAGCTGCACCTGGGTGGAGTAGTTCCTGGGCCAGCAGGGGTGCGAGCCGTGGGCCTGGGGACAGTGGGGGAGTGGTGCGGTGCTCCAGGCCCTGGAGGCCTCCCAGAGGGTAACCGTGAGCCCCGTGGGCCAGTGGCCTCTGGTCCTGAGGGACCCGCCCCACCACCCCCGCAGCCCATGCTGGCCCTCCCCCCAAACGCCCTGCCAGTTCCCGCTCCGCTAGAGCCTGCTGCGGGAGCCCCCGCCGCCCCCGCCAGGCACCTGGATGGCAGCAGCCAGCAGCCTCTGCAGGACCTGGTCCCGGCCGTAGCAGAGGAAGCTGTGGGTGTAGAGGTGGTAGTGGTGCCCATAGAGCCGCAGCTGCACGGCCGTGCGGGGGTCCTCAGGGGGGGTGGCGGTCTCAAAGGTGATCTGGGTGGAGGCTCCCCCCAGGTCCAGAGCCCCCAGCGTCTTCCTCCTTGGCCGGGACCACAGGCCCCCCCAGTCACACTGTGGGGTGGAGGTGTCAGCCGTGGGCGTGTGCGGCCCACCCCGCCGTCTGACCCGAGCCAGGCCTACCTTGATGAAGTTCTCTAGCAGGTAGTTTGCGGTCACCCAGCCGAACACGCCCTCATCCTGGCTGGAGAGGATGTGTGCCCCGCGGAAGTCAAAGGGGTACTGAGCGAGCACGCGCGCCACGGCCCGGAGGACGCTGGCGGAGGCTTCCGGATGGCGCAGGCTGGGACACAGAGGCAGCTCTGAGGGCCCTCCCGGGGAGCTGGACCCTGCCACTGGGGCGCAGCCGGGTGTGACGGGCACTCACTGGAGCAGGCGCATGCCCGCCGTGGCCCCCAGGTAGAGGGGTGTGCCCGAGTGTCTCTCCTGGGGCACCTCCTGAAGCGCCCGGTCCAGGCACTCCACGAGACTCTGGCCCGCGCCGGCTGGACGGTCTGCATAGCTGGAGATGCCGCCACCTAGGGGCAGGTGGGGTGGACCCAAGTCCGGCGGCCCTGCCCTCGGGGGCCTAGGGACAGAGGGCTCCCGAGCCAGGGCAGCGTCCCCTGGCTTCCCAGGGTCTCCAAGCCGCCCTCGGGGGCCAGGTCAGAGGCAGACAAAGGGCCCCACTTCCGCCTGGTTGGAGCCTACGCTGCATGTGCTGGGTGTGGACACAGGTGCCAGGACAAAGCAGAGACCCGGCTGCCCCCCCCTACGGTGGCCTGCCTGGGTGCGGTCCCAGCTGGGCGGCCCCTGGCCCCATACCATAGTAGTCATCCAGGCCGAGAAGGGCTCAAAAGCCCCAGCTGCTCCCCAGGCCTCTGTCCAGAACGGGGCCGTGCTTGCTCGTGCAGCCAGTGTGGTTTTGCGGTTCCCGCGGTCCTGCCTGCATGGGCACCCCCACCCTCCAGATGCTGTCCACGGGCACTGTGGGGCCACTCACCGTGCACATCACAGGAGCTGAGCTGGCTCACGATACCGGTGTCGTTCTCCTTGTCTGCTGGCCACTTGTAGATGAACATAGATGTGTGGGAAGAGCCGGCATCCAGGACGATACCGTACTGTGGGGGGCCGGGGGTCAGAGTCAGCTATGGGGGCCACATGTGGCCCGAGCCCTGGGGCTCCCAGGCCGCCCACAGAGGGGTAAGCTGCAGAGTGGCACAGATGCAAAGCCAAGGACATGGGCAATGGCCCGGCTCAGTTGGGGGACTGGGTGGTCCCCACTTTCAGGGGCTTCCTTGGCAAGGGGCTGTGTCAGGGTCGAGGTAGCCGGGAGTATCCTTGGAACTCTGCCCTGAGGACTTGGGGGTCCAGGTTCGAGGAGAGGTCGAAGCCCCTGGAGCCGGTGACCCAGCCGTAGGCCCCGAAGGCCGTCCCACCCGAGGCCCCGCCCTGGACCAGATGCGCGCCCCCGCGCGTTGCAGCGCCCAGAGGCCCCTGGAGGCGCCGGTACCTCATCCGGGAACTCGCCGCTTCCCGGAAGCGCCACAGCAGCCCGGCTGGGGGGTACCCCGCGGCGCTGGCGGCGGGGACCGGCGGGCAGCACCCCGTCCCTCGGGCACGGAGCCACCCCGCCCGGGCAGGAAGCGGAGGGCGCGCGCGGGGTCCCTGGGCGTGGTGGCGGAGCACCTTGAGGGCGAGCGGCTCCCGGACGTCGCGAGTGGGCACGCTCAGCAGCAGCAGGCCGGCGAGGCCCGCCGCGGCCAGCAGCAGCGGGGGCAGCAGCGAGGGCAGCAGCGAGAGCGCCTTCCCAGCCATGGGCGCCGCGAGTGGCCGGGCGGGCCGGGGCCGGGCGCCGCGAGTGGCCGGGCGGCACGCAGCTGGGAGCCGCGAGTGGCCGGGTGGCACGCAGCTGGGCGCCGCGAGTGGCCGGGCCTGCACGCAGCTGGGCGCCGCGAGTAGCCGGGTGGCACGCAGCTGGGCGCCGCGGGCCGGGCCGCGGGGTTTGGCGCCCGGGGCGGGCCGGGGCGGGCCGGGGCGGGGCCTCTGCTGGTCACGCCCAGTGCAGGCCCGACCCCGTCCGGGACGCAGGTGCGTGGCCTCGGCCGCCCTTCCCGCGCCCGCAGCTCCGCCCGCCTTCCCTTGGCGCGGTCGCTGACCTGTCCGCCTGGCGCCCCTCGGGGCTCGCGGCCGGGCGCCCGGGGAGGCGCAGAGCCCGGCCCCGGTGCTCCGTGCGAGGCTCGGGCCTCGCGTGCCTAGGAACAAAGCAGAGATGCCCCCAGCTGCGCGCAGCCTTGGATGTGGCAGGGGCAGGTCCAGCCGCCGCTGCCCACACTGGAGGCAGCCTGCCCGCTCTGGGAGTGGACGGTCGGGCAGAGCAGCGTTCCACTGGCCTTCCATGCAGAAGAACCAGGAGCCACTAGGCACGGCGCTGACCAGACTGTCCCACCAGGTGCGGGACACAGGCAGACGGGGCCAGGAGGGCTGTGGTGGTACTAAGGGTCAGAGGAAGGGAGCGGGTGCCTCTGAGGGCGCGCAGCACCCCCTGAGCCCCGCCGACCCTGGGTCAGCCTGGCCAAGCAGCTCATCTCCACGCCAGAGGCCACCCCCCTTCTTGCAAAATGTGGGAATTCCAGCGCAATTAGGCAAAACGGGAACTCCAGCACCCAGAACCCCAGCTTTCGGGCGGTGGGGGCACGTGACAGAGCCCAGGGGCCCAAAGGGCAGGCTCTGCGTCGCTGGGGTCTGCGGCGGGGCAGAAAGGGGCCTTTCTTCCAGCTCAGGCCCCACAGGAAGGGGGGCTGCACCCGCCCGGCGTCTGGGATCTGGCTGGACCTCCGGGCGCCGCCTCTGCCAGACCCCCCAGCCCCACCCTGAAGGCCTGCATCTGGGAGAGACGAGGCCTGAGAGCCTGGGATTGAGCCTGGACGGTCCTCGGCCCTCAGGGACACGGGTGGACCAGCGCCCGGACAGAGGAGGGGAGAGCTGCAGCCAGGCTGGTGGGCGCCGGCTCAGAGCAGAACAGGACAAGGGTGGGACTCTGGCAGGACACTGTGTGCGTTTGGAGCAGAGGAAAGCGGGGGGTCCTGGGGGATGGGAGGGGCAGCCGCCGGGTTGGACAGGGCTGGGGTGGGGCGGCACAGGGTGGGGAGCAGGAAGAGCCCTGGGAAGGGGGTCCAGCCCTGCTCCCCGTCCTCCCTCGGCGTGACCAGGGCGGCCCAGACTGGCGGGGTCCGGGCTGTTTGCAGGAGGGCGCCTGTGTGGGGGGCACGGGCCGCTGCTCCCGAGGGGCCGCGCGGCGGGCCCGCCCCAGCCCCGGGTACGCTGCTGGTCCCTGCAGCCCGAGGGGTCCCCGGGCGTCCAGGCCCGCGCGGGGCGAGGTGGGGGCTGGCGCCCAGCCCTCCTCCAGGCCCGGAGCTGGGGCAGGACCCCCATGCCTGCAGGCACCAACGCCCCATCCCCCGCACCACGCCCCAGCCCCCCAGCCCGCACCGGCCCCGGCCCCGCCCCCCGCGCCACACCCCCAGATCCCGCAACCCGCACTGCCCCCGGGACCCCCGCACCACGCCCTCCCGGCCCCGTCCCCCCACAACCTCGCAATCCCGCTCCGGCGCCCCAACTGGCACCCTCCCGCGCCCCGCCCGTCCCGCATCCCGCCCCGCCCCCTAGCCCCGCCCCGCCCCCTCCGTATCCCCCCCTCCGCGCCCGCCCCGCCGGCCCCCGCCCCGCCCCGCCCCCGCTGTTCTGGGCTCCCGGGACTCGTGGGCGGAGCTGCCGGGCCTGGGCTCGGCGCCCGGCAGGAAACGCCGCCAGTGGCGTGGGTGGGCGCCCCCGGGTCTCCGTGAGTCACCGCCCGCGGCGCGGGGCGCTCCGGGGTCGTTTCCCAAAGCCCCGCTGTTCCGCCGGCCCCTCGCGCCCGCTGCCCAGGGCCAGCCGCTGCCCGGGCAGGTGCCCCTCGCTCGCCGCAGAGCCCGCGGAGCCCGTGGGAGGGGGCCGGAGTGACGCCCCTCGGACGGAGCCGGCCCGGTGGGCGGGCTGGGCTGCTGGCCTTGCCGCGGGGACCCGGGCACCCTCCTCTCCGGGGAAGGGCGCCGGGGACCCCCGCACTCAGCACCTCGGTCCCGCGCGCGTCCGGTGGGCGCCCCCCCCCCCCCCCGCGCTCCCGGGAAACGGGAAGGCCGGGCCGGGAGCGACCCCCGGACGGCCAGGGGAGGGCGGGGCTCGGCCCGCGCAGCCCAGAAGCCAGAACACGGGAACGGGACAGGTGTGGCTCCCCAAAACGGTTAGCACATGACTTGTTTTTCTGTTTTAGGGTGAGGGAGTTTGCCACACCCAGCGGCGGTCAGGGCGCACCCTGACTCTGTGCCCTGGTACCGCTTCTGGCGGGCTCCGGGGCCGCGGGGGTGCCCGGGTTTGGACCCAGATTGGACATATAGGGCAAGCACCCTGCTTGTTGAATCCTCATTCTGGCCCTTAATTCCATTTGTTTTGTTTTTTTTCTGGACCACACCCAGTGATGCTCAGGGGTTACTCCTGGCTCTACACTCGGAACTTACTCCTGCTGGTGCTGAGGGAGCTTATGGGATGCCAGGACCCGCCCAGCTCTGGAGTATGCAAGGGAAGTGCCCCCATCTCTCCAGCCCTCAAATATATATCGCTTGTATCACTTGTCTTCCCATTGATCTTCGATTTGCTCGAGCGGGCGCCAGTAAACGTCTCTGTTGGGGACGGGCCTAGGCACCCCCTGCCTCTGTCCCTGTAAACAGGACTGGGTGAGGAGGGGGCCTAGGCACTCCCTTCCTTAGTTCCTGTAAACAGGAATGAGTATGGAGAAACTTGGCGTGAGGGCCATCATCTCCTGACAGCCGACCTGGACAGGCAGCCGAAGGGCCACCATGCTCTGGCGACCTGCCTCAAGAGAGAAGTTGAAGGGCCGCCATGCTCTGGCAGCTGGACTCGAGAGGAGGCTGAAGGAAGGATTGACTCACGTCCACCTTGGCCATGCTCAAGGCCATATCTGCTTTCCCATGTTTCTCAAGGCTGAGATAGGGAACCGAGATAGTAAGAAGGAACTGAAAAATAAGGAATATTTTCAAAAATAAAGTTGCTTGCACAGCTTGATTAATAATGTTTATGCTTATTTTGATTTTTTTTTTTTTTTTTTTTTTGGTTTTTGGGTCACACCCGGCGATGCACAGGAGTTACTCCTGGCTCTTCACTCAGGAATTACCCCTGGCGGTGCTCAGGGGACCATATGGGATGCTGGGATTAGAACCCGGGTCGGCTGCGTGCAAGGCAAACGCCCTACCCGCTGTGCTATCGCTCCAGCCCCAGTTTATGCTTATTTTGAAGACTATATAAATCCGCTTGTATCTCAATAAACTTGCTGTATGCCGTATATTGCATGCAGTCCTCCCTAGCCCACTCAACTCTCATTCCCTCTCTCTAGCCAAGGTTCAAGTTGGCCGAGCTGGCTGGCTGCGGCACGTCTCCATTTGTCCCTGTTGCATGCTAGTGTAGCCCAATGATATCTGCTCTCCCTGGGAACAGGAAGAGCCTCAAACCGTTCATGCAGGGTTTTGAGGAAGAAGTCTGACCATCTCGTTGGTGGGTGGCCACGAGATCTTTTGACATCCTGTGGAATCCAGTCAGTAGCAGCTCTAGTCCAGCGGTCGTCTCTGAACACATTATATGTCTGGCCCATCTGATTTTTGATGTCTTGGCAAATGAGACAGCGTCCCTGATTCTTGACCGTTGACGGAGGTTGGAACTCTAGATTCCTTCTTTCACTTGAGTGAAACGTGATATTCCCAGCATAGCTCTCTCGATTCCTCTTTGGGATACCCGAATAGTGTTCTCATCCTGTTTGCGTAGGGCCCAGGTCTGTGAGGCATATGTTAGTGCAAGGAAGAATAGGGGAATCGAAAAGATGTGCCTGAGTCAGAGGTCCTTCGTCCTCTTAACCACTTCTTCGACGCTCTTGAAGGCGTTCCACGCTGCTCTCTTCCTCCTGAGCAGTTCTGGCGCCAAGTCGTGCCTCATGTTGAATTCTCAACCCAGGTACACATAGCCGCTGCATTCGGAGATGTTTGTTCCATTGACAGCAAATGGAGCATCAGGGACTAGTTCGTTTTTCATGAACATTGTTTTTTGTTTGTTTTTTGCTTTTTGGGTCACACCTGGAAATGCTCATGGGTTACTCCTGGCCATGCTCAGGGGACCATATGGGATGCTGGGACTCGAACCCGGGTTGGCCACGTGCAAGGGTGAGAGACTGTTTGAGTTCATCATGTCGACCAAGACCACCCATGGTAACTCACAGTTCCAGAAGGCCGAATCTAAACGCTGGACATGGAAGTCTCCCGGTGGACAGTTCCACATGAAATTGACCACATCATATTCAATCGAAGGTTTTGCCTGACCAATGTCGCTGTTGTCCCAAAATTCCAAACAGGATCGGACCACCAAATCATGAAAAATTCTACTTCACAGAGCGGGGAGAAAGATCTGCAAAGTTTAAGTTTAAGAAAGGAACTCCCAGGGGCTGGAGCGATAGCACATCGGGGAGGGCGTTTGCCTTGCACGCGGCCAACCCGGGTTCGATTCCCAGCACCCCATAGGGTCCCCTGAGCACCGCCAGGAGTTATTCCTGAGTGCAGAGCCAGGAGTCACCCCTGAGCATCACTGGGTGTGACCAAAAAAGCAAAAAAAGAAAAGAAAAGAAAAGAAAGGAACTCCCAGAATTACCTCCAACTGGGAGCTCTTTGGCACTATTGCGGCAGCGTGGGAAGATGCCGTCCTTGACAACATCGACAAGGAATACGATAGACTGGTTCAGCACCTCCATGACTGCACAAAGAATACTGAAAGTGAGAAAGCCACAAACAGACGCCTGTCTTTGGAAACTCTAGAGGTCATTCGTCAATGTGGTTTGGTGAGAGCCTCAGGCAACCACAAGCTAACATCCGAGCTCGCAAAGCTGTGCAGAGAAGCGATAAAGGAAGACCTCAAAGAGAGAAGAGCACCAGTGTTGGCTGATGTGGCAGAAGCCGGGAAAGTATTTGCAAAAAAAAATATATATATATACACATATATATGTATATGCACTATTGTTTATATTGTTAAATAATTTGCATACTTTGTTCTGAGATTTTGCACTTGATATGTAATATTTTGCCATTTCATATTACTTTCTGTTTGTTTATCGTGCCATACACAGTGGCGCTCAGCGCTTACTCCTGGCTCTGTGCTCAGGAATCAATTCCTGGAGGGCTCAGAGCACTATATGGGGTGCTGAGGATGGAAGCGGGGTCAGCCACAAGCAAGCAACCTCCCTGCTCTGCCCTGTCCCGAGATTACATTTTCTAAGGGTTATTTTGCTCCTTCTAGAAAGTTAGTGGGGGGCTGGAGTGTTAGTATGGTAGGGAAGGCGTTTGCCTTGCAAGGGGCTGACCCGGGTTTGATCTCCGGCATCCCATTTGGTTCCCCAAGCATTGCCAGGAGTGACCCCTGAGTGCAGAGCTAGGAGGAACCGGTGAGCATCACCCAGGTGTGACCCAAAAAGCCAAAAAAAGAAAAAAAAACCAGCAAAAGTAAACTAGAAAGTTTGTGGCTTTTTTTTCCTTTTTGGGTCACACCCAGCAGTGCACAGGGGTTACTCCTGGCTCTGCACTCAGGAATTACTCCAGGCGGTGCTGGGAGACCATATGGGATGCTGGGAATCGAACCCGGGCCGCCCGCGTGCAAGGCAAACGCCCTCCCCGCTGTGCTATCGCTCCAGCCCCAAAAGTTTGTGGCTTCTTAACACTTTTCTGTGATCACGTCCCTCGTTAAAATCCACCACTACAGACTTTGCTCCCCCTCCCTCCTCTGCTGCCGCTGGGATTTAGGAAAGGAGGGCCTCACATATGGTTCTCATAGTGCTCACACATGGTTCTCAAGCAGAGCTCGTTCACACTGGTCTCAGAGTACTCACATGGTGCCCGTACACAGTGCTCACATGATACTCTCAGTGTTCATGTGGTGTTCTCACACGTGGTGCACACAGTGCTCACACACGTGTACTACATGGTGTTTCCACACACGGTGTTCTCACAGAATACGCCTATGATGCTCTCACACAGTGCTCGTGTGTTCTCACTCATAGTGCTCGCCTGGAAGTTCTCAGTAGTGGTCTCGGCCCCCTTCCAGTGCAGTGGTTTGTGCCCCCGGTGGACTACTCAGGAGCCATAAGGGCACACCTGGGTGGGCCAGGGCTCAAACCCAGGCCCTCCCTGTGCCTGTCCCAGGCTCACCCGTGCTCTGTCTGAGGACTCTCAGGCTGCACGGCTCAGGGGCCTCAGCGCTGGGGCCACGCCTGGCAGGCACAGGAGCTGCCCAGATTCCTGTGCATGCAGGGTCCCTTCTGACGGTCCTGGGGGTCCCCTCTCTGGTCCCACAACTCTGCTTGGGCGTCAGATCAAAGTCATGTTATCTGACTACTTGCCTTGCCCCCAGGGGTGGCTCCAAATAAAAACAAAAAGTCATGTTGCCTCAAAGGGCTGGAATTTTCTTTTGGATTTTTTTGGGGGCCACACCTGGCATGCTCAGGTAGCTCCTGACTCTGCACTCAGGGGTCACTCCTGGGGCCCAGGGGCCGTGTGCAAGGCAAGTGCCCTCCCCGCTGGCCCACGGCTCTGGCCCTTCCTTTGGACAGTTCCAATTCCCTGTGCAGTTTGGAGCAGAGCAGACCCTGAGAGGGAATGCTAGCTTAATCCCGATAGAAATGTTTCTCTTCCTACTACGTAAATGTTAGCTGAAGGGTCTTGGATAAACTCTTAGTTTCCAAAAAATTCTTTACATGTGACCAACCTAATTTTATTGTTTCTTGGGTCACAGCTGGCGGTGCCCAGGGCTTCCTCCTTCAGGGCCTGGGGCCGTCTGTGGTTCTGGGGACCCACCCTGCTGGCCTTACCACTGAATTATCGCTCCAGCTGTCATTTTATTGCACTTGGACATGGTTGCCCCAGTGCTCACGCCGTGGGTGCCCCGTCCCTGCTCTGCAGCGCCCCTGCGCGCCCGACCTCGGGCACTTCCGGCCTCTTCCTTGCTCCTGAGCCTCGCCCACAGCCTGGCGACCTGTTCTTGCGCTCCGGCCCTTTAAAGTCCTCAGACTCACAAGACGTTGCAAGAAACAGCACAAAAATCACACGTGCGCCTTGCCCAGTGGCCCCAGAGGTGTCCGACCCAGGACACGAGCTCAAGGAACGGACACAGACAGAAAACTGACTCTGACGCCCTCCCGGGGCTCGTGCAACCGGGTCCCAGCTGACCTCCCCAGGAGCCAGGCCAGCGCATCCACTGCTCACGGCCACCCTCGCGCTTTCGTCAGGAACGCGCCCTCTGAGACTGGCCCTCGGAGCTGGAGGCGGGCAGCGGTGTCTCCTGAGCCCAAGAGGGACTGCCAGGTCCGGGCGGGTGGGGGACAGAAGCGCCAAGCAGAGAGGCAGCTGGCAGACGGGCTGGCTGGCGGCACCAAGGCCTGACCAGCCCCAGGACCCGGGCGCCCCTGAGTCAGCACTGTTCGGGCTCCCCTGGGGCACGTGTCCTGGCTGCATCTGCCTGCGGTGGGCTGGAGGCCGGGCCTTGCCCCCCGCAGGTGGGTCCTCAGGTCTAGCCTCCTGCCGTCTGTCCCTGGAAGGGTGACAGCTGCCTTCCCAGCCCCTCAGGTGCTTCCTGGACTGTGCTTTACACTTTGGTTGGCCCTCTGAGCACTGCTCCTGGGGGCTGGGACCACACTTGCTGTGTGCCTGGCCAGTTCATCTCGGCCCAAGACTTGGGGTGGTCAGTACAGTGGGTGGGGCTGTTAGCCTGGGACCCCAGCCCTCTGGCTTTTTTCTTGTTTCTGGGCTGCACCTGGCAATGCTCGGCTGACTCCTGGCTCTGTGCTCATGAAACACTCCTGCCAGCGCTCTCCTGGGGCGCCAGGGATCAAACCCACGTGAGCTGCGTGCAGGAACCCTGAGAAACGAACTCTCCCTGGGCAGAGGGCACATGCCCGGTGTTTCCCCTTGCCTGTCTGGCAGGCTTATCCCAGGTCAGGCTCAGTGGGGTCCAGGCCCGAGGTCCCCCTGCCCATCCCGCGGGGGGGGGGGGCGGGATGAAGTTCTGGTTTTGACTTTGGGCTACGCCCCCGTACTTGGGGCTGACTCCTGGCTCTGTGCCATGACCAAATCCCTGACAGCCAACAACTACACAGGTAAGGGCTTAGCCCTGGCTTGGTCACCAGCACCCGCTGTGGCGCCGAGCCGGTGAGTACCTCCCCCTAAGCCCTCCCAGCACCCCTCTTTGCTTCCTGTAGCTGTACCTCGCAGCCATCAGAGGGTCCCACTGCCTCGGGGCGGCTCCTGGGCCAGTGAACCCTAACCCCCGAGGCCTGGGGCTGCTGGCCAGTGCAGGGGCATTCTGGAGGCCATGTGATGTGCTCTGGGACAGTGGCCAGGGACACTGCAGTCCTCCGTGAGAGCTGAGGCCACGAGGGGGCACACAACTGACTCACACTGGTCCGGGAGGCCCCGCACACGTCTGACCCGCACTGGGTCCTACAAGGCTCTGCACACAGCCGACGGGTGTGCGCCCTGCAGGCAGTGAAGCCAGGAGACAGACCACAGCCTGGTCGTGGGGAGGGAGGCAGAGATGGGCAAGGGCCTGGCACCACCCCCCATGTCAGGGTAACACCGTCCAAGTGGCCACCTCGAGCTTCGGACCCGTCCGGAGGGTGCCTGCAGCCCCAGTGGTCCCTCATCTCCTCTCTGAGGAGCACGACCATCCCTCAGCCTGGCAGGGAACGCCATGTCGGACAGAAGCGCAGGTGCACCCCTCCTGCCAGGGTCCAGGTGGGCCTCAGGAGCCCTGGAGCCGGAGACTCTGGTTGACCAATCACAGGTGGCTACTCTCTGGTGGCTCAAGGGGCTGCAGGCTGCTCCCCTGCAAGACCACACCACCACTCCCCACAGGGCCCCCAGAACTGGACATGGGACTCCAGCCTGAGGGACAGTCCTCCAGGGGCACCAGACCCGGGGGGACCCTCCAGAGAACAGTGTGCAGACAGCGACCTCTGCTGGCCACCATGGGAAATGCAGTCTGTGTCCTGGGAGTGTTTTACTGGGACCCCAAGTCACAGGAGACAGGACAGCTGTAAACACGTGGGCAAGGCTGCCCCAGACCTTGTAAACACGGGGTTGGTCCTGCACTGTCCACTGACAGTGCAGCACAGTTCCATGCGGTGTCCGCCCCACACCCTGTCCACTCTGCAGCCTCACCAGGACTGAGGCAGTGTGGGTGTCCCAAGGGCCAGGAGGAGTTTGGGGAGCAGAGGGTGGAGGTTGGGGACCAAAGGGTGAGCTCCTGGTGGGCCAGTGGCTGTCAGTCTGGCCCGGAGGGCCGCTAGATGAACGTGGAGTCCAGAGGCCCAGCGTCCTGCTGGCTGAGGGCACGGGCCTCGAACAGCTGCTTGATGAGAGCCGACTTCTCCTGCTCCAGCTGGGTGATGCGCTCACTCCTGTCCGTCACCTCCTGGAGGGGGACAGTGCTCAGGGCTGGCCAGGCCAACACACACGCACACACATACACACCACACACATACCATACACATACACTACATGCACACACAACACACGCATACACACATATACCACATGCATACACCAAACACATGCACACATACACTGCACATACATCACACACCACACATACACATTTACACCACATATATACATACATGCCACACGCATGCATACAGTGCACATGGACACCATACATACCACATATACATACAACACTCATGCACATACCACACATGCATACACATACACTGCACATACCACACAAACCACATACACGCTCATACACCACACATACACGCCACACACATGCAGACACCAATGCACTCACTGCACATGCAAAACACACATATATACCACACATACCATACATATGCACTCACAGACTGCACACCACACACATGCACACACTGCACAAGCACACCACATGCATACACACCACACACATACACACCATACAAACCTGTATGCTGCACACGCACACCACATGCATAAATCCACATATACACTGCACATGCATATCACACATGATAATACATTGCACACAACACACACACCACACATATACCACACACATGCATGCACTGCACACACACCATACTGCACTCAACACACATACATAACACATATGCACACACATACACCACACAGAGCACAACACATACACCACAGCACACGACACACATATACACTGCACACGCACCTCACAAGCATACATACCACACATACCACACATATACATACATGCTTATACACGTACACTGCACACCACACATGCATATGGTGTGTACATGTGTACACACCATACACATGCACTCATATACTGCACATGCACACATGCATATGCCACACTCATACACATATACGCGACACAGACACGCATGCATAAACACCACACATGTATACCACGTGCGTACACACATACACACCACACACACCCCTGCTCACCTGGGTGAGGAGCCGGTTCTGCTCCTTCAGCATGGCGATGGTCTGCTGCTGCCAGCTGGGGGTCGGGGGCGAGGCCGGGAGCCCTGAGGACGAGGGCAGGGCCTGCAGGAGATCACGGCAGGTGGTGCTGGGGCCCCGACAGCCTCCAGGGCCAGAGAGAGGGGCGGGAGGTGGGGGCCACTCACCCTGCCGGCACAGGCCGCAGCCAGCAGCTCCCCCAGGCAGCGGGCCACCTCCTGGACCTTGGGCAGCAGGCGGCCCAGCAGGCCGGGGCTCCCCTCAGCCCCAAAGTCCTGGAGAGAAGCAGGGAGCAGTGGGTGGGGGGCCGGCCGGGGCTCCCGCCCCCGGGGCCCGGGGGGATGAGGGGCACTCACGGCGCTGGCCCTGCGCTGGCCCAGGCGGCGCTGCCGCTCCTGCACGCGCTGCAGCTGCTGCTGGTACCAGTCGCGGCCACGCGCCATCATGGCCAGGCCCTGCAGCAGCACCTCCCGCTCCTGCTCCAGCTCCTCCAGCTGCTTGAGCTGCGGCCGGGGCGAGCACAGGCCCGGGTCAGCCCGCGCCCCCGGACCCGCGCGAGCACCCGGGCGCGGCCCCCAGGGCCCCCCAGGGAGCCGCCCTGAGCCCCGGGCACGGCCCTCACCAGCTCACAGTCCACGCCGTTGGTGATGGTGTGTCTTCGCCGCTGGCCCCGGGCACGCGGCGCCCGCCGGCTGTCCCCCACCGCCGGCTCCCAGGCCCTGCAGCCCACCGCGCCTGCAGAGGGCGGCCCCGGACCCCGTCAGGACCCCCGGGCCACACCCCGGCAGCTCAGAGCTCGCCCGGAGGCGCGCGGCACGGCAGGGCGCGTCCAGCCCAGCGCGGGTGGGCACGCGGGCCTGCAGGAGGGGGCCGGGTGCCCCGGGCTGTGTGTGCCTGGAGCGGGGGGCGCCGGCGAGGGGGCTCCTCCCTTCCCTTTTAAAACTTGTTACAGATTCCCGGCTTCTGGGTCAGCCCCCGCGACGCTCAGGGGTCCCTCCGGCCCTAGCGCAAGGCCAACGCCCTCCCCGCCGCACTGTCGCGGGGCAGCGACGGACCCTGCGGCCGGGCCGGCCACTCACCCGCGGCCGCGCCGGGCAGCGCCTTCCGCTCCAGCACGGTGCGCGGCTCGTCGGCGGGCGCGAAGAGCAGGCGCGGCGGCGGCGGCGGCGGCGGCGCGGGCGCTGCGGGGGGCGCGGGGCCGTCGGCGCCCGGCAGCGAGGCGCGCAGGCCGGCCACGAAGCGCTCGAAGGTCAGGTGGCCGCTGGCCGGGGCCACGCGCCGCAGGCCCTCGAGCACGCCGCGGGGCAGCTCGCGCGCCTCGGCGCCCTGCCAGCGGGACTCGATCTCGCGCAGGTGCACGTAGCCGCGCCGCCGGTCGTCCAGGATGTCGAAGAGCGTGCGCAGGCTCTGCAGGAAGGCGCGCGGCAGCGCCTCGGCGCCCGGCGCGGCCGGCGCGGCCCCGGCCATGCGCCCGCGCCCGCCGCGCGCCGCCACAATAGCGGCTACTTTTTGAACGGACCCCGCCTGGCGTCAGCGCTCATTAGCATGCGCGCCGGCCATTGGTCCCGGCCCCGCGCCGCCGCGCTCATTAGCATGCGCGCCGGCCATTGGCCCCGGCCGGCCCGAGTCCTCCCCCATTGGCCGAGCGGCCGGCGGCCCGGTTCGATTTCCCGGGGGCGGGGCGGGCCGCGGAGGGGTCCCGCGCCCGGCGGAAGCGCGTCCCCGGGGGCGCCCCGCGGCCCGACCTGCCCCTTCCGGGAGGGTCTGGTGCGCGGGCACCCCCGCCTCCGGGCCCCGGGGGGATCGAGGGCTCCAGCCCGGCGCGGCCCCTCACAGAGGCCTCTCTGTGCCCTCGGCCCCTCGGGACGCGCGGCCTCTCCTGTCCGCGACAGGACAAAGCCGCCCTTTCCTGCGTCCTCAGCCGGTGGCCAGCTTCCCAGCTCCCGGGACCCCCTGCCCTCGCCCTCCGCAGCCTGCGCTGGCCTCCCTGGGAGGGGGCAGGTCTAGCTTGCAGCCTCGGGACTGCGGGGCGCGGGGGCCGAGCTGGTGTGCAGCCCTGTCCAGGGCACGCGTCCCCACGCCCACCGCACCTCGTCCTGGAGCGTGGCCCGAGTGTGTCCTGCTGCCTCTGCTCGCTCGGCGGACTGTCCCCCTCCTCAGGTGTATCCGGCCACCAAACGCCCTCTCGGGAGAGGCCCCTGGCATCCCTGGCCTTCCTAGAGCTGCTCTTGGGCGTGATCCGCGGGCCCCAAGGCTCGGGAACCTGGCAGGGGCTGTCCTGGGCCTGCTCCCCCACTGGGGCGACCCCTCAAAATGGGGATCTCTCGTGGTGGGGACTGGCCCTCCCTGGCCTCCCCTTGGGCAGGAACAGGCCAAGCCCAGAGGTGTCCAGAGCCTCATCACTATCATCTCCCCTGCTGCCCTCCAGAGTCAGCCTCAGGGACTCTGCACACAGGACTCTCCTGGGAAGGCCATCCTGGCAAATCACTGGGTGGGGGTGGGGGTGGGGGGCCCTGGCCAGCCCCCAACTCTGGCCAGATGTCCCGCCTTCCAACTATGGTGTGGGCTCCTGAGTCCCAGTGCTCTACAGGGAGGGGAGGCTGTGGGGTTGGAAGCCAGTGGCTGGTCTTTAGGTGAAGGTTCCACCTTGCAGTGGACACAAGCTCTTGTCCAGGAGTGGGAGCTGCAGGGAAGGTGGCCCCTGGACTTGGACTACGAGGAGTCTGAAAGGGGACAGAGCACAGTCCTCACATCCGTCCTCGGAAGCGCTGACCCTGCCTTCCTGTGCTGCTCTGCCATCTCTCCTGGGGGCCACCTGAGAAGACCAGGGGGTCCCAGTCTCTGGAGATGTGGCTCCAGGGTAGGCGGTCCACACCCCACATCATTTGGAGAGAAGGCCAGCCTCTCCCTCAGCCTGGCCCAGGCCTCCATCTCCATCCTCAGCAAGGCCCAGGGACCAGCCCTGGCCAATGACCTGCTTTCGGCTCACACTATCTTCTCTGAGGCCAGGTAGGGGCCATGTCCCTTGTCCTGGACCCAAGTCCAAACCCTCTGAGCTCAGCCCCACCCCTACTTCTAGACTGGAGCCAAAAGAACCCCGAATGTTCTTACCCTTGATTTTCTTTCTTCAGGTGTCTGTGCTTATAGCTGGTGGGGCTCTGGGACCCTCCGTGGTGCCAGGAATCAAACCCGGGTCAGCTGCATGCAGCAAGCGCCCTCTCCCCATAGACCTCTCTGGGCTAGATCTTCCTTTGCTGAGACCTGCTTTCAAGGGCACGTGTGAGCTGTGGACTCTGGCTTAGGGCGTGGGGTCCACTCTGCTCCCCATGCCTCTGAGTGGCCACATCTCCAGCTCACACCCTTGCACTGGGAACAAGGTTGACTCTGGGCTGGGCTGACCCAGCACAGCCCCAGTATGCGTGGGCCATGGGCCACAGTGACTATCTGGGTCATGAGAAAAGAATATCTGGTTCTGGGGTTCAGAGGTAGGGACAGCAGGAGTCAGGCAGACAGGCCCATGGGTGCTCAGCCAACCTGACTGCTCAAGGGGCTCCTGCAGGAGCCGGTGGTGGGGAGCAGAGACGGCAGGTGGGGCAGGAAGCGCCGTGGCACTCCTTGGAGGAGTCTTGCTGGCTGGAGGTAGTCAGTGGGCTGTCAGCTCTCTCCTGGCCCAGGTGTGTGTGTGGGAGGGGGGGGGGCAGAGTACTGTGTGCAGCAGGACTGAGCTGGGAGGACCAGGAGAGAGGTGGCTTTTCACCTTGGGTCCTAATCACAAGCCCACACTACTTTTAGGCTTAATAAGACGAGTTTCTCAGAGAAAGATTTGGGGTCAGGAGATCGTCAAAGCACTGCAACATGGGTATTGCGTGTGGGGGCCCCGGTTTGATCTCTGGCATTGCACAGTCCCCAAGCAGCATTGGGTGCCATTTGGGTACCCCAAACAGAGGGTTTGTATTCCCTCGACACGTGTTCTGTCTTCCAGTGGCTGGATCATTTTCCATATATTTTCACGAGGGAGTGTGAAATATCAAGGTACCAAATAGACAGCATAGTGGGTACAGTGCCTGCCTTGCATGCAGCTGGCCCAGATTTGATTCCTGGCACCCCATAGGGTCCCCTGAGCCTCGTCAGGAATGGTCCCAAAGTGCAGAGCCAGGAGTAAGCCCTCAACACAGTTGAGCCAAAATAAAATAAAATACTCAGGCAGAGGGAGCACGTGTGAGTGGCTCTGGGGCCCTGGTAATAGAGCAACCGGATGGAGCAAGGTGAATAAGGGACCCTCCCAAGAGGCTGAGCAACCTTCTAGTGTTTTGGGGGATTACACCTGGCAGTGCTAGGTGGGCCACCGGGGACACTTTTTTGCTAAGAGTACTGTGCCCAGCGGGAATCGAACTCTCTCACTGTCCAGGCGAATACTGGCAGTCAGCTACAAGACAGGGAAGCGCAAAATTGGCAGGGAGGCTTGAGACCCGCCCTCTAGAGCCCCCCTGTCACCCAGGGTGGATCAGAACTCAAGTCAGCCCTCGCACCAGGACAGAAACGTGCCAGGACCCGAAGGGCAACGCCAAGTCCTGGTGCCTTTCACAGTTTCACCAGCGCCCTCAAGAACTGGAGAGGAGTATGGGGTCGCGGAAGTCAGGGAGAAGGCGGGGCCATAATAGGGGTCGGCGTAGCCAGGGGCGTGGCCGGCCCGGAGGGGGCGTGACCGGTGTGTGAGCTCATCTGGAAGGGCGTGGCCAGCCTTGAGTGGGCCTGGAGGGGGCGTGGCCAGTCCTGGTGGGCCTGGGGGCGTGGCCGACCCCTGCTGGAGGGGCGTGGTCGGCCTCTGAGAGGGGACCGGGTGGGCGTGGCCAGCCTTGAGTGGGCCCGGAGGGGCGTGGCCGGCGAGTGAGCCCATCCCCCGAGGGGGCGTGGCCGCCCCGAGCGGCCGGGGGGCGTGTCCCGGGCCCGAGCGGCGGCCGCCCCGTCGGGTCCCGTGACGGCGCGGCGCGCGGGTCACGAGGGCAGCTGGACGAAATGGCCTCGGAGCTGGCGGTGCGCGAGCGGCTGCGGCGCGCGGGCCAGGAGCACCTCCTGCGCTTCTGCGCCGAGCTGGCGCCGGGGCCGCGCGCCGCGCTGCTGGCCGAGCTGGCGCCGCTGGAGCCCGACGCGCTGCGCGAGCACTGCCGGCGCGCGGCCGCGTTCCGCGCGCGACCCCCGGGCCCGCCGGCCGGCCTGGCCGCGCGCCTGCAGCCGCTGCCCGCTGAACGCGTGGGCAGCGCCCCCCGCGGCGACCCCGACGCGCGGCGCCGGTGGGAGGAGGAAGGTAAGGGCGGAGCGGCCGGCCCGCCGGGGGTCCGCGCTGCGCGCCTCGGGTCCAGCCGGCCGGCTTAGGCTGGGCGGGGCCCTGGCCCGGATAAGATCAGAATGTCCCCTGGTAGTTGTTGCCGGTGGCTAGCAGGGGTCTTCGTGCCCAGGCCCAGCAGGGCTCTCGGAGAGAGGGCAGCTCGGTGGCGGCCCAGGCACCCCTCACTTACGGCACACTGTGGTACCCCAGGTTTCCACCAGATCGCTCTGGGCAAGGTGGCCGTGCTGCTGCTGGCCGGTGGGCAGGGCACGCGCCTGGGCGTGTCCTACCCCAAGGGCATGTACCAGGTGGGGCTGCCCAGCCAGAAAACCCTGTACCAGCTGCAGGCCGAGAGGATCCGGCGGGTGGAGCAGCTGGCTGGCCAACGCTACGGGACGCGCTGCGTCGTGCCTTGGTGCGCCCTGTGGGCAGCAGAGACCCAGAGTAACCCCCTCCCCAAGCCCAGCCCCGTCCCCCACCTGACCTCAGCGGGAAGCCCTGCCTGGCCCCTAGGACTTAGGGGTTGGTCTCTCACAGGTACATCATGACAAGTGAGTTCACGCTCCGGCCCACAGCCGAGTTCTTCCAGGAACACGACTTCTTCCACCTGGACCCCAAGAACGTCATCATGTTCGAGCAGCGCATGCTGCCTGCCGTGGGCTTCGATGGCAGGGCCATCCTGGAACGGAAGGACAAGGTTGCCATGGCACCAGGTACAGCCGCCACTTGCCTGTGTTCAGTCCACTGCCCACAAGGGGGACGGTGCCATCTGGCAGCGCAGGGGCCGTCCTACTCATCCTTCTCTTTGCACCTGCCCATGCTGCAAGCCCGGCCTGGGCCACAAGGTGGCAGCGCAGGGTCCCACCCGGCCAGGCCCGCTGCCTCCTGCAGGCCAAAGGTCAGCCCGCCTTCCTCCCTCCCCAGACGGCAACGGGGGTCTGTACTGCGCGCTGGCAGACCATCAGATCCTGGAGGACATGGAGCGCCGTGGGGTGGAGTTTGTGCATGTCTACTGTGTGGACAACATCCTGGTGCGGCTGGCTGACCCGCTGTTCATTGGCTTCTGCGTGTGCCAGGCGGCCGACTGTGGGACCAAGGTGGGTCAGTGCCGCCTCTCGCCCCCCCTTTGTGTGCCCTCCCCCCGCCCTGCCTAGACTTGGGCTGAGCCTGTGCCTGGCGGCTGCAGGTGGTGCAGAAAGCGTACCCCGAGGAGCCCGTGGGCGTGGTGTGCCAGGTGGACGGCGTGCCCCAGGTGGTGGAGTACAGCGAGATGGACCTGGAGGCCATGCGGCTGCGTGGGCCGGACGGGGACCTGCTGTTTGGCGCGGGCAACATCTGTAACCACTTCTTCACCAGGGCCTTCCTCCAGAGGGTCACCAGGTAGGCAGGGTGGAGGCGGCCTGCTGCCACCGGGGCTGGGCACGCGGACTGGGGCCGCCCAGTCTGAGCCAGGTCCTCTCCTCCCCCAACACACCCAGGGAGTGTGAGCCGCTGCTGCAGCCACACGTGGCTGTCAAGAAGGTCCCGTACGTGGACGAGGAGGGGAACCCGGTCAAGCCGCTTGAGCCCAACGGAATCAAGATGGAGAAGTTTGTGTTTGACGTGTTCCAGTTTGCCACGTTAGTGGACACCGCCGGCCTTCTCCTCTCCCTGCCCACGGGGGGCTCAGAGACCCTGTGGGGCAGAAACAGGCTGCAGAGAATGTCCTGGGGCGCCTGTCCCCTCCCGTGCTCACGTGTTCCTCCCCGGAGTTGGGGAACTGTTCGGGGGAGGCTGCTGGGGTCATGGCCTGGACTCTCCTGGGACCCGGGGCCTGGGACGTTGCCTGGGGGTCGCTGGCTGCTCTCGGCCAGTGTCACTCACTGCACCTCTGGTCCGGGACGCCACCCACCAGCCTCTCCCTGCTAGGAACTTCGTGGCCTTCGAGGTGCAAAGGGAGGAGGAGTTTTCTCCACTGAAGAACGGGGACTCTGCCGCCAGAGACTCCCCGGCCACGGCCCGCCGGGCCCTGCTGTGGCAGCACTATCGTTGGGCCCTCCAGGCGGGGGCCCGCTTTCTCGACACACATGGGGCCCCGCTTCCAGAGCAGCCCAGGTGAGTGACCAGGGCCATCCTGGCGGCACCTAACGAGTCCTGCCATCCAGTAAGAGCCCCAGAAACCAGGGTGCCCGCCTCGGTGTCTGAGGACAGCCATGCCCAGAGTGGGGGGGCATGGTAAGAGGAGGGCCAAGCACCCATGAGCACTGGGGCAGGAGTAGCTCCAAGTGTCCCAGTCGCTCCACCCCAGGGCTGATGGAGAGAGGAGCAGTGTTCCCCACTGGACAATCTGCTGGGCTGTCAGGAGATGGCTGAGGAGGGTCCCCTGGGAACCCCCTGGTCCCCTGACTGTGAGTTGCTCCCCAGCCTGCTGGACGGAGAGGAACCGCCGGCCATCTGTGAGATCTCACCCCTGGTGTCCTGCTCTGGAGAGGTCAGTGTCCTGCTGACTAGAGGGATGTGGGTGGGTGGACTGGAGGGCAGATCTGATCTGGCTCTGGGCAGACATGGCGCCTCGCCAGGGGTCGCTGACGGGATCACTGATTTTGTGTCTCTCCAGGGACTGGAGATGTATCTGCGCGGCCGGGAGTTCCGGTCGCCCCTCATCCTGGATGAGAAGAAAGCCAGGGCACTACAGCTGTGACCAGCCACCCTCTGCCTGCACTGGACACGGGACGACTTCGTCCACTCACAGAAAGACGCGGTCCAAAGGGCTGCCTTCTTCCCGGCAGAGCCCCAGCCCGCAAGACACGGGCTGGCCCGTGGCCGCCTTGCTTCCACCTTATCCTGGTCTGCGCCTCTGCAGGAAGGGTGGAGCAGAGCGGAGGCTCTGGGGCTTGCCCGCCGGCAGCTCTACCCTGTCCCGTGTCCCTTGGTGGGAAGATCGCCCGCTCTCTTAAGGGTCCTCTTCTCAGGTTCCCTCCTGCCACTCTCCCGCAATGCCTCCTCCTCACCCCAGCACTGGGGGGCGCTGTGCAGACCCTGCCCAAGACTCCAGCCTTCTTGGGGGTGGCCAGGTCCAGCCCAGTGCGGGAGCGCTGGCAGGGCCTGGCTGCATCATTCCTCTTGGTGCCCACACGCCAGCAGCAGACACTGCTCTGTGGGCCTGTCCCCACCGCAGACACTCCTTCCCTTACCCCGTGTGGGGCTTGTGAAAGCTCAACAGGATGGTCGCCACCGTGAAGGTGGGGTTCCCAATAAACAAGTGCTCTGACATTTAGCCTGCGAGCTGGACTGGAGCCCGGGGACAGGTGTGTGTGTGTGTGTGTGTGTGTGTGTGTGTGTATACAAGCTGCTCCCAAGGATGTCAGTGGATGTGTGTGTATCCTTGTGACCTGGGACTTGTGCACTTTTTGATTGCTGCGGCTAAGTGTCCATGGGTGTGTCGTGGGTTTGCTGGGCTTGGGAGGAGGTGTCCAGTCAGCTACCTGCCCTGACACTGCCTGGTCTGACTATAGCACTCCGGGCAGGCCGAACGCGCCCGCCGGGTGACCCTGGGTCCCCAGGTCAGGGAGGCGCCCTGCAGGACCAGCAGAGCCCATTTGCGGGGAAGGTTCGGATGAGGGGTTCCACCGGGCGACCAGTCTCAGCCCGGGGAAGCGGCCCCATGGCCCTGCGGATCCGCAGCGCCCCAACTAAGCAGAGCCAATTCCAGCCCCCGCAGGATTGCACGGGATGCAGCGCGTGTCCACGAAGGGCAGAGAGGGCCGCTGGTCGCCCCTGCCTCGCGCCCTCGTGCACAGGCCCGCGGGAGAGTGAGGGGCACCGGCGCGCTTAGGTCCCGATAGCAGCAGCAGGAGGGCGCGCGTGCAGGGGACACGTCACGGTTCCAGCCCGACCAGCCAGCGGCCGAGAACTGCGCAGGCGCGGCCCCTCGGGCAGAGGGGGCGTGGCCTCCGTCCAATACGCCGAGCACGTGGCCAGACACGCAACGGGATAGGGCGGAGAGGGGCGTGGCGTGTGTGTGTAGGGGGTGGCGGTGGAGGGGGGCGCAGAGCGCGCGCTCAGGCGCAAAGCGGCGGTGGTAGTGGGAGGGTCCCAGAGCACGCGCGCAAGCGCAAAGCGGCGGCGGTGGTGGGAGGGTCGCAGAGCCCGCTCGCAGGCGCAGAGCGGCGCGGGGTTGGGGGCATCGCGCGCGCAGGCGCGTGGGGGCGCGGGGCGGCGCGGGTCGGAGGACGTGGCGCAGGCGCGTTGGCGCGCGCCGCGATGGGCGTGGTGTGGCCGGAGGTGCGATGTCGGCGCCGGGGAGCGGCGGGAGCGCCGGCGGCGGGCCCCTGGGCCGTCCTCGCAGCCCGTCGTCCTGACGCCGCCGCCGCGCGGGGTCCCGCGAGCCCCCTCGGCCGCGGCCATGTATCTGCCGGCCGCGCCGGGGCCGCGCCGGGACTTCATCTCGGTGACGCTGAGCCCGGGCCCGGGCGGCGACGGCAGCAAGCGGCGGCGGCCGCGCTCCTGCTGGCGGGTGAGCGCCGGGCCGGGCCGAACCGGGCCGAGCCGGGCCGGGCCGAGCCGCGCCGAGCCGCGCCGAGCCGAGCCGCGCCGAGCCGCGCCGAGCAGCGCCGCCCCCCGCCGCCCCCGCCCACGGCATCCCCGCTCTCTCCCTAGAAATGGAAGCAGCTGTCCCGGCTGCAGCGGAACGTCATCGTGCTGCTCGCCGCCTTCCTGCTGCTCTGCGGCCTGCTGTCCTACGTGCACTCGACTGAGCCCTGGAGAGGTGCGGCCGGGCGCGGGCGGGGGGCGCGGGCGGCGGGGGGCGCGGGCGCTAACGCGGCCCCTCCGCAGCCCTCGCAGAGCGGGCGGCGCAGGAGCCCAGGATGAGGCCGGCCGTCGCCCCCGTGCTGCCCGCGCCGCAGGAGGCCCGAGCCGACCCGGCACCCCCGGTAGGTCTCCGCCGTGACCGGCAGCGGGGGACGCGCGGCTTCTGTCCGGGGCCAGTGTGACCCTGGGCGGACGCCGGGCCCCTCCTGCTCTGAGAGCCGCGCGGAGGGAAACGCCAGAGCGGGCGCCTGGGGAGCCAGGCCAGACCCTCCCTTGGGGCCAGGCGTGGGGCGCACAGGGGCTGGGGACGCTGTGATGACCCAGTGTCGAGGGGATATATGGCAAGTCCCGGGGGGTGCGAGGGTCTCTGGGACCAGTCCCTGTAGATCTCGTGTCAGGACCCAAACGTTTGGGAGCCAAGTCAGGGCCCTCGGGGACCCTCAGCTCCATTCCGGGTCCTGGGGTCCGATCCCAACGCGGAGAGCAGGGGTCAGGAGCAAACCCCAGGGGTAGGGAGGGGTCCCGGTGGAACCAGGCGCCCTCGGGGCAGTTGGTGGGGAGGAGAGCAGAGCGTGGAGGCGCGGCCACCCAGGGCACTGAGGCCCGGACACGCGACCCCGGGGGGCCTGGCGTGCCACAAGTGCTGAGATGGGGGGTGGAGGCGAGGGAGAGAACGAGGGGCCGCGGGAGAGGCCTCCGGGCAGGGCAGGGCCCTCTGGAGGGCGGGTGCAGGGGGAGGCTCGGTCGGGCACGCGTGGTCGGGGAGGCCGAGGGCTGCTGCTCACAGGGGGTCTTATTTGACTAGAAGCCACAGCGGCACATGCGCCGGGGACCGCCCAGCCTGCAGATCCGCGCCCCCGAGAGGCGATCCCTGGCGTCCAGGAGGCCAGAAGCTGCGCCCGGCGCCCAGGAGGAGCTGGTGCAGAGGACGCTCAGGCACGGGCCAGCGCCGGGCGCGTCTCCTGCAGGCCGAGAGGGCGAGGGCGGGTCGGGGTGGGCCGGACCCTGCCCGCGGGTCCCTCCTGCAGGGCGGGAGCCGTCCCCCGTGTCCACGCCGGCCAACGGCACGTTCTTCTCTCCCCAGCTGGAGGGGAGCCGGGCCGGAGCCGGGTACTGGCCGCCCACCTGGGAGAGCGGGGTCCCCCTCCCTGCCCGCCCCACCCGCCAGAAGGGTCCCCAGCCCCACAGGTAACACCCACCTGCTCCCTCGCGTCCCGCACAGGGTGTCCGGCCATGGGGGACGCTCCCCTCCTGGGGACCTCCCCCTCCTCCTGGCTTCTGGGCTTCGCACGTGCGTGTCCAGCGCGGGCCTGCGGGGGGGAGAGGGCAGGCTCTGTCCCTCCCTGGCCCTTGTGCCGGCGTCCACCGCGCTGGGGGCAGCTGGCGGCAGCGGGAGCACGGGGTGTTGGCCGTGCGTCCGCCCTGCCTGGCTCGCCCATCTCCTCCAGGTGCCCGCAACCAGCGGCAGCAGGCCGTGGTCGACGCCTTCCGTCACGCGTGGGAGGCATACCGTGCCTTCGCCTGGGGCCACGACGAGCTCAAGCCCGTGTCCAGGTCCTTCAGCGAGTGGTTTGGCCTCGGCCTCACGCTCATCGACGCCCTGGACACCATGTGGATACTGGGTCTGAGCAAAGGTATCGCTGTCTGCCCTGTCTGGGCTCTGGGGACCACTGGGGCCCGCAGGGCTGCTGAGGCCTCTGGCTGTCCCCTCCTGTGTCCTCTCTCACTCTCCCCTCTGTATTATTTCTCAGTGTTCCTTCCTGTCCTGCTGTCCCCTCCTGTACTAAGGCGTTGCATGTGTGTGTTCCCTGGCTGGGCGGCTCACTGCAGTGTCAGGGTGGAGCCCAGACCCGTGACAGCCGCGGTCCCTGCTGTCCCCTTCCCTGGCCTGGGCGTGGACATGGTCCGAGGTCTCTGAATCTCGGGGGCTCCCGTGAGCTGTGGCTTCCAGCTGCTGGGAAATGTCAGGTCAGCCCCGCCGTGGGCCTGGGTCCGGCCTGCAGGAACACGGCCGGTTCCCACAGCTGGCGGGTGCTGAGGGTGCCTGCGCCTTGTGTTCTGTGTCTAGAGTTTGCAGAAGCTCGGAGCTGGGTGTCCAGGGAGCTGCGCTTTGATAAGGATGTGGATGTCAATCTTTTTGAGAGCACCATCCGGATCCTGGGGGGCCTCCTCAGCGCCTACCACCTGTCCGGGGACCCCCTTTTCCTGCAGAAGGCGGTGAGCTGGGCCCTGCTGGGTGTTGGTGACACAGGCTGGCTGAGCTGCTTCCTTTTTCTCTGGCTTCCTTTTTTTTTTTTTCTGCTGCTTTTTGGGACACACCCAGCATTGTACATTGCACCCTGGCGGTGCTGGGGGACCATATAGGATGCTGGGAATTGAACCCGGGTCGGCCGCGTGCAATGCAAATGCCCTACTCGTGCTATCACTCCAGCCCCTCTGGCTTTCTTTTTTTCTCTCGCTGCTGCCTCAGGCCCCGTCTGGCAGTGGTCCTGGGTCCTGGAGTGGGGGTTCCGGCCATTACCCTCAGACTTGGCTCAGCGGTTGTACGTGAGGGCCCAGCCCAGGGCAGCTGGATGACGGGCCACACCTTGTGTCCTGTGTGTTAGGAGGACCTGGGGGATCGGCTCATGCCTGCTTTCAAGACTCCATCCAGCATCCCCTACTCGGATGTCAACCTTGGCACGGGTGTGGCCCACCCGCCGGTCTGGACCTCGGACAGCACTGTGGCCGAGGTGACCAGCATCCAGCTGGAGTTCCGGGAGCTGTCGCGTCTCACGGGGAACAGCAAGTACCAGGTGGGCCTGGGCGGGGCCCATCCCTATTCCTGCATTACTCGAGTGGGGAGTGGGTGAGGCCGTGTACCTGCTGCCTGTAGCAGCCCTGGGGCTTCTGCCATGGCTCGCTCCCACATGGCTATAGCCGGTCCTGCCCGCGGGCAGGGGTCCCCTCGGCCCCACCCCTCGTCTGCTGTGGCTGCAGCTATGCGCTGACTGGGGCTATGATCCTTCCTCCAGACTGAGGACTGTCCCATGCATGTCCCCAGATCCACGCCTGTTCTTTCTGCCACATGACCGTCCGTGGTCTGCCTAGGTGTGGCTGGGATCCAAGCCCTTGTCCAACCCTTCGATGACCGTCACGCTGTTGTCACCCACCTATGGGACACACAGGCCTTGATGCCCTGTGTCCCTGTGTCCCACTGTTCTCGACCAGAGCTACCCGCTCTGCATTTTTCCTGGCAAACCAGTGAACGGCACGTTCAGGGCCTGTGTCCAGACCCGCAGGGTAGCGGGTGGCACGGGCAGCTGTGTGCCCACCCTGGAGAAGTCTGTGCCGGGGCCTGTGACGCAGGAGGCTGGACCTGAGGCCTGCCAGCTCTGGGGCTCTGACCCGCTCCTCACCATCTCACCCTGTGTGCACCAGGAGGCTGCGGAGAAGGTGACGCGGCATGTGCACGCGCTGGCGGGCAAGAAGGACGGGCTGGTGCCCATGTTCATCAACACGCACAGCGGCCTCTTCACACACCTGGGCGTGTTCACGCTGGGCGCCAGGGCTGACAGCTACTACGAGTACCTGCTGAAGCAGTGGGTCCAGGGCGGGAAGAAGGAGACCCAGTGAGGACCTGCTGCCCCACCCAGGGAGGGGGTTCCCCGGGAGCTCCTCCGCCTATTCCCGCCCGTCCACGTCGCCCGTCTCCCCAGGTTACGGGACGATTACCTGGAGGCCATTGAGGGGATCAGGAAGCACCTGCTCCGCAGGTCAGCACCCACGAATCTCAGCTTCGTGGGGGAGCTCAACCACGGGCGCTTCAGCAACAAGATGGTGAGAGGCACAGGGCCTCGTGACGACGCCCACCCCGCAGGGCTGCTCTGCAGAGCCGCCCCCGCACCTGGCGCCTGGCTGGCATGCTGGCTGGTGGCCTTCCTGCCCGCTGCCCCTCCCGCCCCTGCCCACGAGCGCGGCCCCTCTTTGCTGAGGGGACCCTCTGTTTCAGGACCACCTGGTGTGCTTCCTGCCAGGGACGCTGGCGCTGGGCGCGCACCACGGCCTGCCCGCGGAGCACATGGAGCTGGCCCGGGCGCTCATGGAGACCTGCTACCAGATGAACCGGCAGATGGAGACGGGGCTGAGCCCCGAGATCGTGCACTTCAACCTGTACCCCCAGAAGGTCCAGAAGGACGTGAGTGTCAAGGTGAGGCTGGCTGGTCTGAGGGCCAGGCCGTGGGCCCCCGCGGGCTGCCCTGACCCTCTCGGCTCTGCAGGTGGGCGACAGGCACAACCTGCTGCGGCCCGAGACCGTGGAGAGTCTCTTCTACCTGTACCGCCTCACCGGGGACCCCAAGTACCAGGACTGGGGCTGGGAGCTCCTGCAGAGCTTCAACAGGCACACGCGGGTGAGCGCCCTTCGCCCCGCGCAGCCGGAGCAGCTGCTGTTGTGGTGAGGGGGGCGGGGTGCAGGCCTGGGACCAAAGTGCTGACATCCGCTTGGTGCCTTTGCAGGTCCCCTCGGGTGGCTTCTCTTCCATCAAGAACGTCCAGGACCCCAAGAACCCACAGCCCCTGGACAAAATGGAGAGCTTCTTCCTGGGGGAGACGCTCAAGTACCTGTTCCTGCTCTTCTCTGACGAGCCGGGCCTGCTCAGCCTGGACTCCTACGTGTTCAACACCGAGGCACACCCCCTGCCCATCTGGACCCCCACCTAGGGTGGCCACTCCCTGTGGGCATGGCCCACGCGCCAACTTGTCCTGGGGGAGCATCCATCTAGGTGGCCCTGGGTCGGTCCAGGCCCCCTCGGGCCGGGCAGTCTGAGACGGGAATCAGCTGGTCTCTCGGCTGGGCACCTGGAGCCTCACCTAACCCACCAAGTCTCCTCCTAGGGTTCTCCTGCAGCCCCTGCCCTGTCAAGGCCTGGGCAGGTGAGACTCCACGTGGATTTGGGGTTCTCCTGGGCAGCACCCTCAGTCATGTGTGGACCCTCCCCCTGTTGTGCTCAGGGTCAGAGCCGCCTCAGTGACACCGTGACCCACCTGTCTCTCCCACCCCCTGGTGAGATGATACTTTCTGGAAGGATCCTGGCCGCGAAAGCCAGGGCTGATCTGTGTGGAAATGCTGCAGGGCCACAAGGGCCCAGGTGTCTCAGGCAGCCGGGCTGGTGTCCGGGCAGGATGCAGCACATGCCCCCTGGTGGGGCTGACCAGCCCAGTAAGGAAAGGCCCTGTGGATGTGGACGTTGGGGCTGGAGAGGACCGTGTTTGTGACAGACACACTACACCAAGGGGGGCCTGCCCCGATTGTCTAAACACCAGGGAGCAGTCGCCCTGTTTATTAAAGACTCTGGGCTGCATGCGTGTGGCCTGCTCACTGACTGGGCTCCGTCTGTCCCCTCCGCTGGGGCATGGCTCAGCGCCTCCTGTTCCTGGCCTCCTGCACCCACTGGTGGATGAGGGTAGCCTCCAACTCTCGTGCCTCCTGGACAGACGTCGGGTCCTCTGGGTGTGATCCTCTGAGGAACAGAGCGGAGGCCTGGGTTGGGCATGCTGCCTGGGCCAGCCCCCAGCCCCCATCCTCTCAGCCCTCCTGCCAGGGCCCACCTGAGGTCCAGGTGATGTGCTCCACCCTGGATGTTGATGGCCACGATTGAGGAGCTTAGGTTCCTCAGGATCTGCCAACGGGACACGCCGGTTGGCCATGCCCCACGCTGCCTGGTGCAACCCTGCTGCGGGCATTCCTGTCCCTGTACTCACCCCACCCCTGGCCCAGGGGTCCAGGTTGCCATTGGAGAAGATGATGTTACTGGCGGCTCTGAGGTCTGTGAAGGACAGAGCGTGCAGTGGGGTCCAGGCCTGGCAGTCACGGGCCCTGCTCCCCACCCCCAGCCTCACCGTCTCCCCAGAAGTTGGTGCGGAGCCAGCCGGGCCGGGGCCACACGCCCCACGTGTGCAGGCAGTACTGCTGCCGGAGAGCCTCGGTGAAGGTGAGGGCCGGGAAGAAGTCGGTGATGTTGTTGCTGGAGAACCTCAGGTTGATCTCAGTGCAGGCCTGCAGGCAGCCTCCTGTCAGTCCCGGGCTGGGCGCCCCGCACTGTCCCTTGCCTGGGGTAGCGCCTATGCACCTGGTAGTCCCAGGCCCTGGCGTCGGAGCCATTGCCACAGCCGGTGGGGTCGGCACACGCCTTGTACTGCTTGTAGATGTCGTAGCAGGGCTGGGTGCCCGAACTGTTGTATATCAGCCCTGGGGACACCACAGGCCTCAGCACCCCACAGGCTCCTGCACTGCCTGGGGGGTCAAGTCCCCAGCAAGGCTGGCTGGAGGTGCTCGCCTTACTGTGCTCGGGGCCGGGCGGGGTCATGGGGGTGCAGACTCACCCACAAGCGAGCGGAGCCCCTCGATAGACAGTGTTTTCAGCAGCCGCTCGCAGGCCACCTGGTGTGCAAAGAGCCTCTCAGGACCCTGCTCTGACCCCTCCCTGCCCAGCCAATGCCTAACAGTCACCCACCTTCACAGGATTGGCAGGGAGGGGCCCCAGGAAGTCGGTGGGGTACGGGTAATTCATCATGGCTATCACGGTGAAGGCGTTGCGGGCAAAGCTGTAGAGCTGGATCAGGTCCCTCTGGCTGGACAGCCGCTGGCAGGTGCCGAAAGCCTGGCTGACCTTGTCAAAGGCTGGGGGCGGGGGTCAGGGAGCTTTAGAGGCAGCCGGTGTGAGGGGGCCGGGGAGAGGGGGCAGCATCCTCACCTCCTGCCATGAACAGGTGCTTGATCTGCCCGAAAGAGTCCCGGACGGCCTGGGCACACTTGGAGCTTTGGGCCTCGAAGTCCTGGACACGGAGAGGCCGGGTGGTGGCTGCTGCGGTCCGGCCCTGCCTCTGCCCTCACTCCCCAGCCCACACTCACCGCCGTGACATCGTGGAAGAACTGGTAGGAGTCACCGAGACCCGCCACGGCTACCACGGGCGCGCTGGCTGCCAGGGCCCCCACCACAAGCTGGGGGTACTTCATCCGCATGTAGGCGCTGAGCATCCCCCCATAGCTGGGCAGGTGCACAGCGTCAGCGCGTGGTCCCTGCCCCCGCCCCCGCCCCGGGAGGGGCCCTCGGGGATAGGTTCCCACCTCCCGCCGAAGGTGATGACAGGGACGTGGGGGCTGTCGAGGTCCCGGCGCAGTGCCTGCAGCAGCTCGGCGTAGTCGGCCAGCGCCTGCTCCACCGTCAGCAGCTCCGTGTGGCCCCGCTCCGTGGACTGCGGCCCGAACGGCAGCGACTCCCCGTAGTAGCGCTGTGGGGGGCGGCAGGCTGAGCGGGGGGCCCGGCCAGGCCCGACCCCGGCCCGACCCTCGCTCGGGACCCGCCCGGCCCCGCCCGGCCCGCACGCACGTGCTCCGCGAAGACCAGCAGGGCCCGCTCCTGCGCCGCCAGCTCCACCACGAAGCCGGAGTTGTTGGCGAAGGACCACACGTCGCCCTCGTTGCCCGTGTAGAAGAAGATGGGCCCCTCGGCCCGGTCCCAGAACTTGTCTGGGGGCGGTGGGCGGCGGTGAGGCGCGGCCGGCCAGGCCGTCCCGGGCCCGCCCGACGTTTGTCCTGACGTCTGTCCCAACGTCCATCCTGACACCCGCCCCGCCGCCCGGCCCGAGCGCCGGCCCGCCGCCCGTCCGCGTCCATCCCAAGCCCGTCTCCGGCCGCCCCCACGTCCCTCCCGACCCCCGCCCGCCTCACCCGACAGCAGGAACCGCTGCTTGAACGTCCGGTTGCCGAAGAGCTCGAAGTCGAAGTGGTCGAGCTGCTGCGCGAAGTAGGCCTCGCGGAAGCAGGGCTCGGGGTGCGGCCGCTCGGGCACCCACGCCCCGGCCGCCCGCTGGCCCAGCAGCGCGGGCAGCAGCGCCCAGGCCAGGGCAGCGCGGGCAGCCGCCGCCGGGCTCATGGCGCCTTTGCCGGCGCCGTCACGTGACCCGCGCCGCCACGTGACCCGCGCCTGCGCGGAGACGGTCGTCATGGCGACGCGGCGGGGGCGGGGGCGGGGGCGGGGGGCCGCTTCCCGGGACCGCCGTGGCAGGGCGAAGGTCATGGCCTTGCTAACCCCTGAGCGCCACCGGGTGTGACCCACAGAGTAATAATGATAATAAAAATAAACTGATTTGGGGCTGGAGTGACAGCACAGCGGGTAGGGCGTTTGCCTTGCAAGCGGCCGACCCGGGTTCAAATCCCAGCATCCCCTATGGTCTCCTGAGTGCTGAGCCAGGAGTAACCCCTGTGCATCGCCGGGTGTGACCCCCCAAAAAAAATCAACTGATGTTAAACAAAGGAGAACCAAAGGGATGAGCCGAGTGAAAGAACGTTATTGGGGCCCGAGCAGTGATACAGGGAGTTGGGCCCTTGGCACAGCAGACCCTGGTTTTACCCTTGGCATCTCGTATAATCTCATATAGTCCTGAGGCAGAGCCAGGAGTAACCCCTGAGCATCGCCGGGTGTGCCCCCCGCCAGTGGAGCTTCAGTGGGAACACACCCATCTTATCTGCTCCGTCGAAGGGTTGTTTTTTTTTTTCCTTTTTGGGTCACACCCAGCGATGCACAGGGGTTACTCCTGGCTCATGCACTCGGGAATCAGTCCTGGCAGTGCTCTGGGGACCGTATGGGATGCTGGGAATCGAACCCAGGTCGGCCACGTGCAAGGCAAACGCCCTACCCGCTGTGCTATCTCTCCAGCCCCTCGGTCGAAGGTTTTGGCATGTTTTCGATAAATTTGCTGGGCCAGAGAGAGTATGGGGTTAGGGGGCTTGCGTTACATGACGCCCACCCACAGGACCCCCAGAACCTCATGTGAACTCTGAGACAACACCAGGGCGACCGTTGAGCGCAGAGCCCCTATGAGCCCCGAGTATTGTGGCTCAAACCCCCCCGAAGTGATTTGTTTTTTTGGGGGGACACCTCGTTGCGCTCAGGCCCTTCCTGGTGGTGCAGTTTCATCTTGCACCCCGACTCTGTACTCTGGAGTATCTACAAAACTCTGCTTCTCACAGACTTCTATGAATGCAAGTCGACAAATAGCGGAAGATGAACATTATACCACACTCAGGGTCCTGCATTCAAGCAGCAGGAGACAACACGGTATGGTCGAATTTAGGAAACAGGTTTAAATTAAAAAATGGGGAAAGGGAAAGGGCGGGAGGCTCCCAGGGTAGAGGGAGGAAGGTGGAACCCTTTCCCGGGGGCACTGGTGGGCAGTTCCTTCTGGCCTCCAGGCAAGGGCAGAGATTGTACAGGGCTTACAGCACTTGCTTTTTAAATTATTCTTATTTTGGCTTTTTGGGTCATACCCGGCAATGGCTGATGATGCTCAGGGGTTACTCCTGACTCTCCACTCAGGAATTACTCCTGGCAGTGCTTGGGGGACCATATGGGATGCTGGGGATCAAACCAGGTCGGCTGCATGCAAGACAAATGCCCTACCTGCTATACTATTGCTCTGGGCCCAAGACACTTGCTTTATTTGAATCTACCCAAGGTCTGAGCTCCAGCATCAGTTATGGCCCCCCAAGCACCACTAGGAGTGATCCGAGCACAGAACCAGATTTTTGGCCCCAAAACCGAATCAGTAAAGTGTAAGCAAAGTAAGAAGGTGGCAGGGAAGGGCAAGGCATGACAGTCTGCTCCTAGGACGGTCACAAAAAGAGCCTTGGATCCTTGGTGGGGAGTTTTATGTTCTCATCATGACCTTCAGAGCAGAAAACTGCTCTTTAACCAAAAATTTTGTTTTGTGGCTGAGGGGACCTAGCCTTCTCTGGGCAGCGCCTCTATTTCTTTGAGCTCAGTATTTGCTTCTCAAAGTCTTTGCACCCATGGACTATATCAGGCTAATGACCTTTAGTCTCATCTCACTTTAGTTACTAAAGGAAAACCTGGTTGTCAGGGAGACCCTCCAGGGGTTAAAACACTTGCCTTGCAAGAAACGACCCTGGTTTAATTCCTGCCACAACATGATTCCCTAAGCAAGAACATTTGCTGAATTTTGTGACATAGAACTTTTCAAAAATATCCAGAATTAACCAGAACTACAAATCTTAAGAATTTCTAAATAAATTCAGAATACCCACATCATTATTCACATGTTTAATATATACGAGTTTATACATTTTTGGTTTTTGGCCACACCTGGTGGTGCTCAGGGCTTATTCCTGGCTCTGCACTCAGAAATCACTCCTGGCAGTGCTTGGGGCACCATGTGGGATGCCAGGGATCGATCCCGGGGCAGCCGCATGCCAGGCAAGTGCCCTACCCACCATACTATCACTCTGGCTCTTGAGGTTAAATATTCCTATGTGACAGTGCTTCCCATGAAGCTTAGCATGCCACACATGTCTGATCTATTCAAATATATATTTGTATATGTATATATACATATATAAAATGTGCATATGCCATGAGATGCCATAGCTCTAAGTCCTTCCATATTTACTTTCTCTTTAACCAAAAATTTTGTTTTTGGGTCACAACTAGTTACTCCTTGGGGCTCAGGGGAATGTATAGGATGCCAAGGACCAAACCCAGGTCAGTAGGGCAAACACCCTACCCACTTTTGTATCCCTTTAGCCCCTAACCAATAATTGTTCTTAATAGTTTTTGTTTTGGGGTATGTTTTGTGTCATTCAGGACCAGCTAAAAATGTATTATAAATATTAATAACCAATCCTGGCAGAATATTAACAATACTCAACACACACCTTCAAAATAGTTGCAAAGGCTCTGTTAAGAGTTTTATTTCTGGGGCTGGAGGGATAGCACAGCGGGTAGGGCGTTTGCCTTGCACGCGGCTGACCCGGGTTCGATTCCCAGCATCCCATATGGTCCCCTGAGCACCGCCAGGGGTAATTCCTGAGTGCAGAGCCAGGAGTGACCCTTGTGCATCGCCAGGTGTGACCCAAAAAGCAAAAAAAAAAAAAAAGAGTTTTATTTCTACTTGGAGTCATTTCAGCGAACCAATCCTTTATTCACCCTCTCACCTCTGGTGTGGCCCCTCCATCTCAGAGATGTTATTATTGTTTTTGTGTCCGTCTTTTTCTTCTTATTATTATTTTTTCCGCCATCCCCTCTTTTTTTTTTTTTCTTTTTGGGTCACACCCAGCAATGCACAGGGGTCATTTCTGGCTACCCCTGGCGGTGCTCAGGGGACCATATGGGATGCTGGGATTCGAACCCGGGTCGGCCGCGTGCAAGGCAAACGCCCTACCCGCTGTGCTATCACTCCAGCCCCCCATCCCCTCTTTTAAATCACACCCAGCAATGCTATGCTCTTAGAACCTTGTTCAGGGAACTTTTTTTTATTTTTTTGCTTTTTGGGTCACACCCAGCGATGCTCAGGGGTTAGTCCTGGCTCTGTACTCAGGAATTACTCCTGGCGGTGCTTGGGGGACTGTATGGGTTGCCAGGGATTGAACCGGGTTGGCCGGGTGCAAGGCAAATGGCCTACCACCTGTACTATCGCTCTGGCCCCCAGGGAACCATTTCTGATGTATGGGGTCAACTTGTGGTCACCAAATGCAAGGTAAAGTACCCCGCCCATGTATATATCTGGCTCCTCTTTACATTATTTCTTTACCTGTCTATCCATTTCATCTTTCCCAACAAGAAATTTAGTTAGAAGATTCCAATTTTTCCTCAAAGGCCAAATAACCAGAAATCCAATAAATCAAAAACATCTTTTGGGAATGGAGAGAGTAGGGTGCTTGCCTTACACGCAGCCAACCTGACTCTAATCTTGGCATCCCACATGGTCCGGAGCACCACCAAAAGTAATTCCTGAGTGCAGGACCAGGAGTAACTCATGAGCATTGCCAGATGTGGCCCCAAAACAAGTTTTTGGGTTTTCTAATAGATCCAAAATTCACTCACCATAAGGTAGGACCAAAGGGAAAGAACCAACATATAACAACAGTCTTAGCTACACTTAGAACTCTTGGAGCAGGGGCCGGAGTGATAGCACAGCGGGTAGGGCGTTTGCCTTGCACGCGGCCGACCCGGGTTCGATCCCCGGCATCCCATAGGGTCCCCCAAGCACCGCCAGGAGTAATTCCTGAGTGCAAAGCCAGGAGTAACCCCTGAGCATCGCTGGGTGTGACCAAAAAAAAGCAAAAAAAAAAAAAAAAAAGAACTCTTGGAGCATGAGCCCCCTCAGACCTTCAGACAGCAGCTTCTCCGTAACAGAAAAGGCAGACCTGAGACCTCACAAGACATAAAGCTAAAAGTCAAATACGAGGGGCTGGAGCAATAGCACAGCGGGTAGGGCGCTTGCCTTGCACGCGGCCGACCCAGGTTTGAATCCCAGCATCCCCTATGGTCCCCTGAGCACCGCGAGGAGTAATTCCTGAGTGCAGAGCCAGGAGTAACCCCTGTGCATCGCCGGGTGTGACCCAAAAAGAAAAAAGAAAAAAAAAGTCAAACATGAAAAACCTCTCTAAACACTTGGATTCAAATAATCCTGAGAGTCATAGCACTTCACAAGTAACATGAACAAAACAGCTCACGAACTAATCGCCTAGCCAGCCTCTGTCCACAACCAGGGCGGGGTGGGGGGAGCGGTGGGTAGGAGCATCAGCCCTTCGGGGAGCAGGGGACGAGTGTGGGATCCGCCAGACGCGGCTGCTTTGCTCCCAGCCGCACTCCGCACGCCCTGTTTAGTTTTTTTTTTTTTTTTTTTTTTTTTTTTTGGGTCACACCCGGCGATGCACAGGGGTTACTCCTGGCTCTTCACTCAGGAATTATTCCTGGCAGTGCTCAGGGGACCATATGGGATGCTGGGATTTGAACCCGGGTCGGCCGCGTGCAAGGCAAACGCCCTACCCGCTATGCTATCACTCCAGCCCCCACACGCCCTGTTTAAGTTACACCCACCTGAGCAGAAGGTCTCTGCTCAAAACTTCAGCCTTCTGGAGCTGCCACAGTGGTGAAGTATTTTAAAGAATTACTTCTTTTTTTCAGCACACTTTCCCTGCTTGGGGAATAACAATCACAGATGCCAGAAACTGATTCAGTTTTGGGCAGAGTCTGCGGCTCTCCCCCTGCAAAGATCACCCTGGTCCCAGACAGTTTCTTGGGTGTGCAGCCCAGGACAACTTTCCCATTCACACAGAAGTGGCCAATCTATTGACTTACACACACCTATTTCTCTGACCAGTGGTGTGGGGTGAGCGCTGCTGGTGCCAAGGGTTTGCCCCAAAGGTTCCCAGTCCAAGGTCCGCTCCCTGGAGCAGCGGCCACTCAAGCATTGCTAAATTGTAGCCATGAAGGTTTGGTTTCACTGCCACTCAAGGGCCAATCAAATGAGAGACACGATCTGTGAATAGTATACTGCTAAACTGACTAGGTAGTTTCCTTGGGGATGGCAAGAATAACACACTAACAGCCCGTTGTTTTCAGCATTACAGCTCTTGTAACTTTCAAGAGGTCAGCTTGTTAAGACAGGATTCCCAGGGTCTCCCTTCTGGCCCCGGGAAGCCACAGCTTCTTCCCTCCCGCTCCCACCGCAAGAGCACACTCCCCTACAGGCGGGCACCTAGCTAACGCCGGGGACTTGCGCCTATATACTCCAGTTAATCCCCGCCCCTGTTGTCTGATTGGTTAGCCTGATATTAACAAGGCGGGGGGGCGGAGCCCGTCCTTCTGATTGGGCACTCACAGAACAGCCAATCAGAACGCCCCAATGGCAACCAATCAGATCACCTAGTTAAAGACCAATCAGATTGCCTCTCACAGCGTCCACCCAGAGGATATATAAAAGTAACCAGCTTCTCTCCGCAACGTCCGAAGGGTGGGTGCCCTGAACCAGGGGCTGGGAGAGTTTACTTCTCGTTTGGCGTCAAGATCTGGCTTGAAACGAGCGTTACATCTTTCCAGGACGGGTTGAATGTCTGTGTTGGGTTCTGGAGGTGAGCATAGTATTTTTCAGGGTCGTCTGAAAACTGCCCTAGATCTGATTTTATCTGGTTTATATACCTCAAAGTTAGAAAGGAATATGGATTCTAGCTTTTGGAATATGGATGCTAGTGCATTTCAGCTTATACAGTATCCCACATTACCTAAACAGCAGCAACAAATGTATCTTCTTAGATCTAGTTCAGTTATTTCTTTTCTTTTCTTTTTTTTTTTTTTTTTGCTTTTTGGGTCACACCCTGCTATGCACAGGGGTTACTCCTGGCTCTGCACTCAGGAATTACCCCTGTTGGTGCTCAGGGGACCACATGGGACGCTGGGAATCGAACCCGGGTCGGCCACGTGCAAGGCAAACGCCCTACCCGTTGTGTATCGCTCCAGCCCCTAGTTCAGTCATTTCTTAAATGTGAACCAGATAGCTTTTGTGGTTAGTTTTTAAATTTGGCAAATTTGGATTAAAAAAAAAATCCCAAGACCTACCCAGAGCCAATTCTATACGCTTTGGTTCTTTTCTTATGGTCCTTTTATTTTTTTTTTATTATTATTTTTTTTTTTTGCTTTTTGGGTCACACCTGGCGATGCACAGGGATTACTCCTGGCTCTGCACTCAGGAACCACCCCTGGCGGTGCTCAGGGGACCCTATGGGATGCTGGGAATCGAACTCGGGTCGGCCGCGTGCAAGGCAAACGCCCTCCCCGCTGTGCTATCGCTCCAGCCCCTCTTATGGTCCTTTTAGATTGCTTTGTGTTTGTCTTTCTGGTTTTTGCAGTGCTAGTGATTGAACCCAGGATCTCACAAACGCAGGGCATACACTTGACCACACAGCCACTCTCTGGTTCCCTTCTAGTCTTCTTTCTCCAAGAGAATGCTCAGTGGGTCACACCCTGCAGTGCTCAGGGACCACTCCTGGTGGTATTTAGGGACCCATGTGTCAGGCTAGGAGCATAACCCGGGTGCTTTGCATGCTGTTCTGTCTCTCCCATTCCTCATATTTTTATTTGCCATTAGACTTCTTTAGTTCCTCATTCTTAATGATTGTATATTTTGTCCTATAGTTGGAATACTTAATTACTTCTTCATTTTTCCATGGTTGGAGTTTTAGATTGTATGATAAAGATCTGTGGATTCTTGAATTTTATTTGGGAAGTAAGGAAAGGTCATTGTCATTGTCATCCCGTTGCTCATCAATTTGTTCAAGCGGGCACCAGTAATGTCTCCAAGTGAGACTTCTTGTTACTGTTTTTGGCATATCGAGTACGCCACGGGGAGCTTGCCAGGCTCTGCCATAATGAAAGGTAATGTGTAATAAGACCCTGATTGGGAGCGTCTGGCCAGTGCTGTACACTGTAGCTCCAGTGCTTCTGACAGGGTGTGGGGCGAGAGGTGTGAGGAGATCTTGGGAAGGATTTATTGTTTTGTTTTCCTTTTTGGGTCACACCCGGCGATGCACAGGGGTCACTCCTGGCTCTGTTCTCAGGAATTACCCCTGGCGGTGCTCAGGGGACTATATGGGATGCTGGGAATCAAACCCGGGTCGGCTACGTACAAGGCAAACGCCCTACCTGCTGTGCTATTGCTCCAGCCCCTTGGGAAGGGTTTTTAAATGAGCTCTTTTTGCCCTCTGCTGTGATTCTGCTCTTACACTCAATAGCTTCAGCCAAGGTGATCCTGACTCACCGGAGCCAGAGACAGGTAGACTCACACTGGAATTCCTGTGTAACTGAGAAATCATACTAGCTGAACTTCAGAGTAATTTTGTTTATTTTTTAATTTTTTTTTTTTTTTTTGGTTTTTGGATCACACCCAGCGATGCACAGGGGTTTGCACTTCTGGCTCTGCACTCAGGAACCACCCCTGGCGGTGCTCAGGGGACCATATGGGATGCTGGGAATTGAACCTGGGTCGGCCGCGTGCAAGGCAAACGCCCTTCCCGCTGTGCTATTGCTCCAGCCCCTCAGAGTAATTTTGTCAAAGAGAAATTCCACTGGGCTTTCATACTCATATTACATTTGAGCTATAAATTAACTTGGGAAGAAGTTCCCAAATTTTCTAAACCATTACTTTTTTACAGATGGAACGATAGCACAGTGGGTAGGGCGTTTGCCTGGCATGCAGCCAACCTGGGTTTGATTCCTCCGTCCCTCTCAGAGAGCCCAGCAAGCTACCAAGAGTATCTCGCCCGCACGGCAGAACCTGGCAAACTCCCCGTGGCATATTTGATATGCCAAAAACAGTAACAAGTCTCACAATGGAGACGTTACTGGTGCCCACTCGAGCACATCGATGAGCAATGCAATGACAGTGACGACAGTGATAACAGTGATGGACTCTAGACATCCCATGTACTTTCTGTGTGTGTGCCACACCCAGTGACGCTCAGGGGTTACTCCTGGCTCTGCTCTCAGGAATTACTCCTGATGTTGCTCAGGGTGCTGTAGGGCATGCTGAGGATCAGACCTGGGTTGGCCACATGCGGGGCAAACTCCCTCCCTGCTGCCCCGTGTCCTCCTTAGGCTTCCTGAGAAGGTCTGAGAGCTTGGCCTTGAAGCTTGCTGTTTTCTGGGTACTCGAGTGTACAGATATGGGAAGGGTGAAGGCGGACCTGTAGGTATTTCTGGGGGACAGACCTTAGAGACTGCCCCGGGCCGGAGAGATGGCACGGCAGGGAGGGAGTTTGCCTTGCTTGTGGCCGGCTAGGGTTCTATCTCCAGCATCCCATGTGGTCCCCCAAGCACGGCCAGGAGTAAGTTTTGAGTGCAGAGTCAGGAGTAACCCCAGAGTATTGCCAGGTGTGACCCCAAAGCCCCCCCTAAAAAAGAAACCGCCCCTAATTCTAGCCTTAAGACTTGTGAGTAAACCTGGGTTCACCTGACAATTACAAAAAAGTTCAGATTTTCTTGTAGGGCATGAAACTGCACATCGGCACCTCCGTGTCTTTGCCTGTGTTGTTGCAGGACTTGTCTAGACCCTTCACTCCAGCCTGAAGCTTCTATTATTCAAGGTAGCTTGCTTTGTAATCTTCCACATACACACGCAGAAGTGTCCTGGTGACAGTGCATGGTCCCAAACCGGACTCAGTATCTGTAATGATGGACTGTGCCCCTGGGGCAGTAAGCAGTTGTCAAGGTGGAGAAACCAGGGTTTCACTCCACTGACTAGGAAGTATCCGTGAACTAGAGTAGTTCACTTTCTCAAGAATTAAAACTGTACTGGCCTGAGGCATAGAAACTGAGCAGACACTTCTCCAGAGACTGACGGTTGGCCAGTAGGCACGAGAAAGTGCTCATCAATTATGGGGAAATACAAACTCAGACAACAACGAGATCTTCTATAATCTGGGTTGGTGGGGATATGGTAAAAAAGAACTCTCATCTCTGTTGGTGGAAATATTTTCCAATTCGACCCTTATTGTAAACAAGTGACTTCTCAGACAAGAACAGAGCTGACAGTTCCACTTCTTGGTATTTCCCCCCAGAACATAAAAAAAAAACATTCATCCAAAGGGGACCAGAACAATAGTGCAGTAGGATGGGCATTTGCTTTTCATGAAGCCAGTCTGGATTCGGTCTCTGGCACCCCAGATGGTTGGAGTGATCCATCAGCACAGAGCCATGAAAAATCCCTGAGCACCACTGGGTGTGGCCACCAAACTAAAACAAAACAAAAATATTCATTCAAAAGGACAGATGCACACCATTTTTCATTGCAGAACTTAGCACGATAACTAGAATGTGGAATCAACCCAAGTGTCCAGTGACAGATGAGTGGACACAGTGAAGATGTGTAGTGGGAATCTTGAACAGTTTCAGGACACCAAGAGCTTCAGGAAAAACATTTATTAAGCACCCGAGTATGGGCTAAGCAGGGTCCATCATCCAAAATACTAAGCCCTGAATACCAGTTCATTTCCCCTTAAATGCCCTAGGCAGGCAGGCTTGAGGCAGAGACAGGGCAAAGCAATTGCCACCTCTATCATTTCAAAGTTAGGAAAATGCTTCTGCAGGTGGTCTTGGACGCCATGATCTCCTACTCATGCTCAGCTGTGGCCTCTCACCCCAGGTGGCAAGTTGAGCATTTCTCAGAGAAAACAGGAACTTGAGGAAACTGGTCGTGCGTCCCTATAACCTCCGGCCACAGGCGTACATATACGCAGTGGAATACTCTGCAGCTGCAAGGAACAATGAAATCATGGAGTTCAACTCTGATTCAGATGCAGGATGACGCATTAAGGGAAACGGAAGGACAAATACCAATGTTCTCACTTATCCGTGGTATATAAATGGACAGGATGAGGGAATGAATGGATCAAAAGGAGGATACCCAGACTGCCCTTGACCTGAGACTATAGAGGTGAGGTCAGGGAAGGAGAGAAACCAGGGTTGGGCGAGGGTAAACAGATGGAAAGGAGCTGATAGGGGCAGGGACCAGGGGACTCGGGTATGCAGGAGGGTTGAAGTGTGGTAGATCTGTATCTCCAAACCACAGAACCAGCAACACTGAAAGCTTCAAACCAAAGCTACAACAACCAAATTAAAAATTGTGCATGCCAAGGAGGCAGGCTGGGGGTGGATGGGAAGCTTGGGATATTGAAGTTGAGGTTTGTGTTAGAACATCATATACCTAGAACTCAATTATGAACAACTTTGTAAATCATAATCCCTTAATTAAAAATCCAGGGGTGATCCTTGAACATGACTGGGTATATCTCCAAAACACCCAAATTGGCTGCTTTGAATAACCCTCCTCAGATCTGTTATAGTGTCGTCGGCACAGACTCAGAAAAACCTTAAGTGAGGTGATGGTTTAAGGTGAGTTGCCAGAAAACTTTTGGGAGCAAACCAGAAACTGAGGCAGGTTTCCCCACCTTGACGGGAGGATTCCCCACATAATGGAGCCCATTATATCCTAGTCTGCCTACTCTGCTTCCTTGCCGCCTTGCCACCTGGAAGGACACTGCCGGTTTCCCTGTTTGTCCTGGCTCAAAACCTGCTGGTCAAAGTGCCAAGCTCAGTGTCACATACCCCATGCACAGAACTCACTTGTGTTCATCGATCCTTAGCCATTTGGCTAAGATCAAGTATACAATTTCCTTGTGTTCCGTGAGCCTGACTAAATGTCTCCCCACTTTCTGGGGGATCAAAATAAAGACTGAAGCTGCCTTTCCCCCTTTTTCCTGGCTACGTAACCAGGGAATTTTAAGTAACCAGGGAATTCCTTTCTCTTTTTTGGAGGGAGTTGGGGCTCACTTGACAATGCTCAGGGGTTACTCTTGGCTCTGCATTCAGGGATCACTTCTGGCAGTGCTTGGGGAACTACATTGGCCCCGGGGACTAAACCCGGGTCGCTTTTAAGACAAATGCTCGGGGCCGGAGCGATAGCACAGCGGGTAGGGCGTTTGCCTTGCACGCGGCCAACCGGGTTCGATCCCCGGCATCCCATATGGTCCCCCAAGCACTGCCAGGAGTAATTCCTGAGTGCAAAGCCAGGAGTAACCCCTGTGCATCGCCGGGTGTGACCCCAAAAAAAAAAAAAAAAAGACAAATGCTCTACCTGCTGAACTATCGCCCCAGACCCCCATGGGATTCAGATGCACTGTTTAAGTCCCTTGCTGATCTGGAGTTCTGATACTGGAATCTGTTCTCTGATCAACACTGATGTCCTGGGTGCCGGGTGCCTCCTGGATGCACAGTTGAAAAGCCCTTTGCTTCCTGGCCTCCTGAGGGTCCCAGTGTGGATTACACTGCATTACACCAGAGGTCAGCAATATTTTTGTCACTGCAGGACTCCAGGACTTTTCTTGCCACTTGTATGAAGTGCAGGACGAGAATAGTCTGTGCTGTTTCAGGTGGGTCGAAAGCCACCCCCTGCTAGCTGAGTCCACATCCTGTGCACGGATTTTCTGAGGGTGACCAAAAATCAACAGAACTGTGGAGCCTGTGTGAGGAACTTTAGATTTCATCTTGACGGGCAGCTCTGCTGGTTTCCTGGATCAGGAGCCCATGCGCTCTGGCACTATCTGAGGTCGGAAGCACTCGAGTCTGCTGGCTCCCAACCTGCTTTTCTGACTCACCCCAGGCATAGCTGAAAGCTACTCACCAGGGCTAGCGACCTGCCAGTAATAACTGTGCCTTTTATTTTTGTTTTTTTGTTTGTTATTTGGCTTTTTGGGTCACACCTGGCAATGCACAGAGGTTACTCCTGGCTCTGCACTCAGGAATCACCCCTGGCGGTGCTCAGGGGACCCTATGGGGTGCTGGGAATCGAACCCGGGTCGGCCGCGTGCAAGGCAAACGCCCTACCTGCTGTGCTATTGCTCCAGCCCCTAAGTGTGCCTTTTAAAATCACCCCTCACTATGGACCAAACATGATGGCCACTTAGTACCTGTACTGCAAACCGTAACACCCGAGAGTGTACGACGGAATGTGCCTGCCACAGAGAGGGGGGTGGAAGGGCGGGGTGGCAGGAGGGGTACTGGGAACACTGGTGGTAAAGAATGGGCACTGGTGGAGGGATACATACTCAAACATTCTATGACTGAGACGTAATCACGAAAGTTTGTAAGTCTGTAAAAAATAAATTAAAAATTAATTTTTTCCTTGTGCAAAAAGTAAATAAAATAAAACCATCCTTTATCATCACAGAATCGAATCTTCACCTTTAATTTTATCATAGATCCTGGTCCTGCTGTCCTGAGTTCACAAACACAAACAGAGCAAACTCACCACTCACTCTGAGCCAAACTTGAAAGTATCTTTTGAATCAGAACAGATCCTAGACTTGCTGCTTTTTTTCTTTAAAAATTTTTTAAATTTAGGGGCTGGAGAGATAGCACAGTGGGTAGGGCGTCTGCCTTGCACTCGGCCAACCCAGGTTCAATTCCCAGGATCTCATATGGTTCCATGAGCACCTCCAGGAGTAATTCCTGAGTGCATGAACCAGGAGTAACCCCTGTGCATCGCCGGGTGTGACTCAAAAAGAAAAAAAAAATTTAATTTGTTTTGTAACATTCACGATAATTATCTTCAATATTCAAACAATCCCATCACCATTACGCATTCCCACCACCAATATTTCAAAATTTCCCCACCACCAAGCCTACCTCAAGAGCAGGCCCTAAATATTTATTTTGTGTTGCTTGTTATGAACAATCTGCTAAAAACGATCAAGGTTTCCTAGAAGAAAGAGTGTGCAGCTTGTTGTATCTCAGCCTGGAGCCATTACGCCCAGGTATAAGAGATTTACTAACGTGCTGTTCCAGGTTGAGCCTTGTGTGCTAATAGTGATCAGCTGCCTTCTACCTGACACCCCATGCAATGTGGTGTGCTACTTGGTACCATCAGTAGTGTAGAGTATGAGATACGGCACTCCAGAAATTCTAAAATTTTAAATAGGTCGATACAGCTGGAGCTTGGTTTCTAACTGGGTGATGACGGGCCCAGGAATGTCTGCAGCCGCTTCTTGTTCCTAGACTCATCTGTGAGTCTGGATCATGGCTGCTAACGAGCATCTATATATGGCACCAGAGGCAGCTCACGGGGAGGGACTGCCAGGGAGAACAGCGAGATCAGGGAGGTAGAAGGTACCCATTCCTGACTCCACGCAGGCAGGACATTTCGGCCTCAAACCTGCATACCTCATGGATGAGACGCGACGGGGCCTGTGGAGATCAGCCGTGATCATGGCAGTGATTGAATTCTGGAGGTTTTCGGCTGCTGGGGCTCTGTTGGGGTGGGTGAGTCCCTCTACCCACCCGACTCCAAGCTGCCCTCTGCCCCATATCTCAGCTGTTATATGCTAAGCAGTGATTAAAGTTAGTGTGCATTATAGCCCTTCAAAATTAACATCTTTAGGGCTGGAGTGATAGCACAGCGGGTAGGGCGTCTGCCTTGCACACGGCTGACCCGGGTTCGATTCCCGGTTGTAAAAAACTAAAGCTCGCCTTAATCCACAGCACACTAAAAAAATCCTGTTCTCCCACTCACTTTCTAGAGTGGGGTGCACCGAACGCTATTCTTACCTTTAGTTGGTAGTTCGTGCCCACCCAGGGACGCCAGCTGTAAAAAACTAAAGCTCGCCGAGGGGCGAGTGCACTCAAGGGCTCTCTGGGCGGCTCTGTCTCACCACCCGCATTCGGTGCTCTGGAACCGCAGTGTGTGGACTGGATCGGGACGGCCGGTGGTCAAGGACAGGCGAAGGAAGAACGAGGACCAAGCTGGTTGCTGATTAGTTACCGTTTATTCAATCTTCAATCTTTCTCATCTCCCGCACTCCCAGCTCTGGCCTCTCTCTGGATCTACTGCTCAACTGCTGCCTCTCTGGCTTCTCTCTCTCCTCCCACTTGTCTCTCCCACTTTCCTCTAGGCTACACCCAGCCAGGTAGCAAAATCAACATAAGAAAGCCCTTCCTGAGGGCAGGGCACTCCAAAGCCCTTCCTCACTCTTAAGGTTTTTTTCTTTTCTTTAGTCCAGGAACTTTTTAACAAAGTTAAACTAGTATTAAGATACTAGTTATTTTTGTATGGACATAGCAAGGGATACATTGAGGCTTGCAAGGCAGCTCTCCTGGCAACATCTTGCCACAGGCTCAGACCACAGCACTCAGGCCAGATTAATCATTCCTCACCCTAGCAGGGTCCAGATCTAGTTATCACTGTTTGGATCATGACAACATTTGTCCATGATCAAGCTCTTAACTTATAGTTAAGCATTAGGCACTTTGGCCAGGCCCATCTCGATGCCAGGGTAGCACACAACTCACCGCTTGCCCTGGGTCCTTCTTGTCCCACGTCGGGACCGTGCTTTGGGGGTGCTAGGAAGTAAGGGCAGCTGAGGCTTAGATCAAGATAACAGATGCCCTGGAGGAAAATATCATGTAGAGTCAAATGACTCCCAGATTACAAAAGCATAGCATTTGTTAAGTCTTCCTGTGTCCATACAAAAAGGACTTGCTCTGAATAAACTATGAAAAGGACTCAAGGAGAAGAGAAAAACATTATTTACAGGTCAACAGAACACTAAGAAAGAAGCTACAAATAAACAAAGAGGAATAGGAGCACTGTAACGGGAGTAACCCAATAAACCTAAACTACTGAGGCTATGTTATCCTATACCCGGTATCCCATATGGTCCCCTGAGCATCACCAGGAGTAATTCCAGAGTGCAAGGCCAGGAGGTAACCCCTGTGCATTGCCGGGTGTGACCAAAAAAAGCAAAAAAAAAAAAATTAACATATTTATACTTTGTTGTTCTGCGGCCACACCTGGCAATACTCGGGGATTACTCCTGGCTTTGAAGTCAGGAATCACTCCTGGCAGTCTCCAGGGACTGTATGGAATGCCAGGGATTGACTCCAGGCTAATCCTTGCAAGGCAAGCACCTTTTCTGGTTATACTATGTCTCTGGTCCGTTTTTGAATTTTGTAGATACATGCCTGAAATATCATTTCTAATGGTCCAGGTAACCAAAAGTTTGTGTTTTCTTTTCCCTCATTTCCTGAGTTAAAAGCACCTCTGCGGGGCTGGAGTAATATAATAGCACAGCAGGTAGGGCGTTTGCCTTGCACTCGGCCGACCCGGGTTCGATTCCCAGCATCCCATATGGTCCCCTGAGCACCGCCAGGGGTTAATTCCTGAGTGCAGAGCCAGGAGTAACCCCTGTGCATCGCCGGGTGTGACCCAAAGAGCAAAAAAAAAAAAAAAAAAGCACCTCTGCCCCACCACAGGGACAGCTTACCTACGGAAGTACCACAGTTACAGCCATTGTCCAAGAGATTTTCTTCTGTGATGGTCCTGTTCATTTTATTTTTATCCATTTATTTGGCTTTTCTTGTAGAGGATAATCTGGATCTGCTGAGCAAGACCAGTGGTGGAAGAGGAAAATAACAAAGACAGTGACTGAATCAGAAACTCACGTTCCCTTTACCTGTCTAGAGAAGGTCACTTTGGCGTCCCAGACCAACCTCTGCGCGTGTCACAACCCCCAAGCCTAGACCTGGAGCCTGGAGGGAATATGACAGCACAGTCGTGAGGCTGTGAGGTTACCTGCTTTATCCTCAGCACTAGCCCTCAGTGGTATCAAGAATGTTCTCTAAGTAATCCAGAGACTTCCTAGGTGTGAACCAACAGACCATGTGAAGCAAGAACATAAGGAGAAAGAATGTCTCTGTCCCATAGGTCTTGCCCATGTGCTAGATTGTAGGAAGGGTCTTGTGTACTGGACCTTGTGTAACAGAGGGACCGTTGGTGTAAGAAACATATTTGACTCACCCTGGTCTGTCGACCTGACGTCATCCCATGTTTGGCACCAGGTATCTTACACTGTTAGGGGATGGGTCCCCCCCTCCAGTGTCATAACTTATTATTTGCCGCTCGCGAGAGGGCAACAGTAGCACTGTCGTCCTGTTGTTCATCGATGTGCTCCAGCGGGCACCAGTAACGTCTCCATCGTGAGACTTGTTACTATTTTGGCATATTGAAACGCCACTGGTAGCTGGCCAGGCTCTGCCGTGCGGGCGGGATCCTCTCGGTAGCTTGCAGGGCTCTCTGAGAGGGACGGAGGAATCGAACCCGGGTCGGCCGTGTGCAAGGCAAACGCCCTACCCTCTGTGCTATCGCCCCAGACCCAACGACTTCTGCTAAAACAGCAGGCAAACTGCATCATCCCCCACAAACAGCTTCTCGCCTGAGGACGGCGGCCCCAGTGGGCTTATACACTTCACATAGCCCCGCCCCTGCTGTCGGATTGGTTGTTTCTGATATTCACAAGGCTGAAAAACATCTCTGATTGGTCGCACTAAAACGACCAATCAGGCCGCCTAGATAATCACCAATGAGATCGCCTCTTTCACGCACCTCCCAGATGCTCTATATAGAGGCGCCTGCCGCGCCCCTCCCCCCTCCCGCCGCGGGGAGCGGGTCTCTGCTGAGGTCCCCTCCTCTGAGCAGGCGTCGGTGGGCGCAGGGACAAACACTAAAAATCCTCTGGGGACCTGTCCCCAGGCAGCACTGCCGTATCTGCAGTCCTGATCAAAGTCAGGTCCGGGGTCGAGGGCGAAACGAGTCAGCTGTCTTCCCACGGGGCGTTGGGACCTGGACACTGGTCTAATAAGGGCCCCTGGCCTGGTTTCCTTGGGGCCCAGGCAGTGAGCCAGGCCAGCCCCCCTGCCAGGACGGAGGCTGGGGAGGGCAGGACAGCCACTGGGCTCAGCACTTCAGCCACTTCACAATCCCCCTGACCGTCACCAAGGCAACAAGAATGATGACAATGGCCATCCATCACCTCATACCTACATGGGGTGTGGCCCCACCCTGTGGTCACCCAGTGCCCAGCAAATCATCCCCCAGTCCTGTTCCCTCCCCTGTCCGGGCTCCCCCTTCCTGTCCTGTCTTTATGTCCTGTTCCCCATGTTCCCGTAGCATCCCCCTGAAAGTGTCCGTGTCCACCACGTGCAGCCGCCCCTGCGTCCCGCCCTGTTACCCCTGTGTCTCCCCCTGTGTTTCTTTCCCTGTGTGTTCTTCTGTCCCCGTGTCTCTGTGTCCACCCCTCTGTCCCCGTCCCTGTGTCTCCTTGTCCCCATGTTCGTCTGTCCCTGTTCCTTTGTGCCCACCCATCTGTTCCCGTCCCTGTAGCCCCTGCCCTCCCTGCCCCCCGGTGGCCTGCCCTCCCGTGGCCTGCCCTCCGGTGGCCTGCCCTCCCGTGGCCTGCCCTCCGGTGGCCTGCCCTCCCGTGGCCTGCCCTCCGGTGGCCTGCCCTCCCGCTGCCTGTTCTCCTGCACCCTGCGTGCCCGCATCCTGTGCGCCCTGTGTGCCTACGTCCTGTGTGCCCGTGGCCCCATGTCCTCCTCTCCCGGTGTGCCCCCCCCTGTGTCCCCGCCCCTGCGTCCCCATGACCTCTTGTACTGTCCATTGCTCCCCCGTGTACCCTTCCTCGTGCGTCTATGTCCCCAAAGTCTCGTGTCCCCGTGTCCCCGTGTCTATGTTCCTGTGCTCCCGGTCCCGTAACTGCCCCTGAGTGCCCTGTGTAGGGGCAGCCGCCTCTGCAGCCTCACGGGCTGGGGGCCACACAAGACTCCGGACCTTGCCGCCCATCTGCCATTCCTGCCCTGCTGGCCCAGAGACCCTCCTGGCAGCCCCCACGCACAGAGACACCTACAGCACCGGGTGATCCTGAGTCTGTGTGTACGTCTGGGGTCTGTGGCACAGCCCCCGCCCCACCTACTCTGTCCCTCAGGCCTCGAGCAACAGCCACAGTGTGTTGGGGGGGGCTCGCCTCTGCCCTGCACGGTCATCGCACCCTTGAGCCCTCTCCAAACCCACACGGGCTTTCACCGTCAGGGCTCCTTGTTCGCTGGCCCCTGCCCGTGGCTCCAGGGGTATCCTGGCAGGTACCTGCCCTGGCTCAGGGCCAGTTCTCCCTTGCGAGGTAAGCTGCCCACGGTGCCCGCTGCCCATAAACCCACTTCTCATCATAGTGTAATTCTGTTTGAGTTTGGGCTTGGGCCACTGGCCTTTCCTCTGCAGTGCTGTCCTGCCCAGCCCGAGCGCCCGCACCCCCCCTGCTGGGCGGGGGAGAATCCCACCTTCCCACGTGCTGGCTGCACATCCTGCCTTCGGATACACGTCCAGAGCTAAAGAGCTCAGGAGACCCCAAGTGGATGGGTCGCTCGGGCTCGCACCCTGGCTGCCGGCTCACTGCATGCGTGTTAGAAAACACACGCAGAGGGAACTGGCTCCATGCGGCCCAGCACCTTCTCGGGCTCCCCCCATGGGCCCGAACACACGGCTTTGAAAAGACATTTATGCTCCCTCTTTCCTTGTGGCCCAGTTCAAGGCAGCAAGATCCGGATACAACGCGAGTGCCAAGAGCCGGTGAGCCAGTGGGAACCAGTGGTCCGCACACACGCGTGGTCCGGTGGGCGGTGAGACGTGAGGCCAGGTGGCCCGCCCAGCGTGTGTGAATCAGGCCCACTGGGCACCATCTGGGAGAGGGGCAGTGACATGAAGAAACACAGAGGGGGAACAGCAAATGGAGAACGGCGGGAGAGCCCGGGGCCCCTCCATGAACCCAGCCACCCAGCACCTTCCCTCCAGCCCTCGGCCGGTCACCGAGTGAAACAGCCACAGTGGCTCACCCAGGCAGCCTCCATTAGGGCTGAGCAGGCAGCCCAGTTTATTGGCTGGTTTGGGGGCCATACCTGGCGGTGCTCAGGTTACTCCTGGCTCTGTGCTCAGGGCCATATGGGGTGTCAGGGATTGAGCCTGTGTCAGCTGTGTGCAAACCCCCCCGCTGTGCTCTCTCTCCAGCCCAGCCTGCCGTCTTTAGCTCGAATCCCCTTCCCCTGTTTCCTGGCATTCTTTGCAAGGTAAGATACAGGTTAAAGCAAAGGCTGGGGTATTTCTGGGCCAGGAGAGGTAGTGCAGTGCTTGCCTTGCACGCAGCCAACCCGGCTTCTATTTCCAGCACCCCGGGTGGTCTCCCGAGCCCCAACAGGACATGACGACAGGAGGCTGGGGTGTTCTTTCCACAGCTGTGGTAAGTGTGGTAAGCAATCAGCAAACGCCTTTTCGGTTTGTGTTTGGGCACACCAGGTGGTGCTCACGGGTTACTCCTGGTCTACGCTCAGGAATTACTCCTGGTGGGGACCGAACCTGAGTAGGCCATGTGCAAGGCAAGCGCCCTGCCCGCTGTATTTTCACTCCAGCCCAACAGCAAGTACCTCCAAAGCACGGAACTCCCAGGGACTCGTGTCCCCCAGCATGGGCCTCTGGCCTGGCCGCAGGCTTGCAGGCCCCGCTGTCCAAGCTGAACTTGCTTACCCAGGGAGCTGTCCAGCCGTGAGGTGCTGTCCAGCCGTGAGGTGCTTAGTAGGGGATGGTTTTCCACAGGCCAGAGTCAGCCTACAGAACTGGGTTTGCTCCGGGGTAGAGGGGTGAGGGCACTTGAGCAAGCACGGGTGTGGAGTGGGAACAAACACCGTTTGCCTGAAACTGTTATTCACAGGAGAGTAAACCCTGGTGTCTGAGCACTTAGGAACAACACAGGAGAGAGCTCAGGGCGCTGGAGCCCAGGCATGCAGGCTTGATCCCGGCAGCCGTGGTTCCCCGGCACCACCGGGAGTGGTCCCCAAGCACTGGCCGGGGCACTGCTGAGTGTGGCCCCCAAGGGAAGACCCACAAACAACAGCAGCAACGTCGCCTATAATGTGTAGCTCTGACGTTGTCAGAAACACCTACTTATCATGAGTACTGAGTGGGGGAGGAATCTGAGAGTTCATGTGCCGTATACTCGTCCCTCAGACATGCAGCTTACAAAACTGTCTCATTCTTCGGTGGAGGGGCACACACAGCAATGCTCAGGGGTTACTCCTGGCTCTGCACTCAGGAGTTATTTCTGGCGGTGCTCGGGCAACCACTGGGATGGCAGGGATCAAGCTCAGGTCAGCCATGTGCAAGGCAAGCGCCCTCCCCGCGGTGCTGATGCTCCAGCCCTCCGGTCTCATATCTTTACTGTGTTCTTGGTTACACAAAAGCATTTATTTTTATGAGCTCCAGATTCTCCATTTTGACTTTTACTGCTTGTGATTTTGAAGTCTGACCCCGTTGCCCACGGTGAAATCCAAGTTTGTGAAGATTTCCCCTATCCCTTCTGAAAGTCTCACAGTCTGACTGTCTGTAGGTGATGGATGTGCTGTGCGGGGAAGGTCCGGCCTGGTCCTGGGCATGGAGACCAGCTCCCGGCAGCCCTTCCCGTGGTCCCAGGGAGCTGGCTGAGACCTTTGCCAGAATCACCTGGCTGTTCCTCTGGGTTTGTTTCTGGACGCTAGCTCTGGTCACTCGCTCCCTGACTGTCCTCAAGCCAACGGCTCACTGTTCTGAAGGTCAATCACTCATTGCTGCCCTTGGACAACACCCAGTGGTGTTCAGGGTACTCCCAGGCCATTGTTCTGGGGGCCCCTCCCTACGGTGGGAGCCATGCGCTCTGGGGGATTGGGTGGTGCCCAGGACGGGACTGGGAGCTCCAGTGCAGCCTGTGCTTGGCCCCTCGATCTCTCTTTGTGGAGGGGGATCTGGGCCACACCTGGCGATGCTCAGGGGTCACTCCTGGATCTCTCCCCAGGGGTCACTCCTAGCAGCACTTGGGGAACAGCATGGGATTGAACCAGGACCAGGCGCGTTCATGGCAAGTACTCAACCCGTTGTGCTATCTCTCCAGTCCCTTTATTTTCTTGTGTGTGTTTTTGGGGCCAAACCCAGCTGTGCTCAGGGATCACTCCTGGTAGGCTCAGGGGACCGTATGGGTGCTAGGGATCAAGCCTGGGTTGGCCATGTGCAAGGCACAGACGTGTATTATCTCTCTAGCCACTGGAGTGACCTCAATTTCCTTCTCAGACTGCAAATTGCATTTGCATTTGTGTAGTCACAAATGTTTTTGTGAGTGTGTGCTGATCTCTGGACTGTATGCGGATCTCTGGACTGTGTGCTGATCTCCCTACTGTGCGCTGTTCTCCCTACTGTGCACTGCTCTTCAGAGTATGCACTGTCCATACTCTGTGCTGTTCTCCCTACTGTGTGCTGTCCATACTGTGTGCTGTTTTCCTACTGTGCACTGTCCATACTCTGTGCTGTTCTTCCTACTGTGCGCTGTTCTCCCTACTGTCCGCTGATCTCCCTATAGTGTGCTGTTTATGCTGTGCACTGTCCCTACTGTGCGCTGATCTCCCTACAGTGCGCTGATCTCCCTACTGTGTGCTGATCTCCCTACTGTGCACTGTCCATACTCTGCGCTGATCTCCCTACTGTGCACTGTCCCTACTGTGTGCTGATCTCCCTACTGTGTGCTGATCTCCCTACTGTGCACTGTCCATACTGTGTGCTGATCTCCCTACTGTGGGCTGATCTCCCTTCTGTGCACTGTCCATACTGTGCGCTGACCTCTTGATGCTCTGAGATCAGACCAGTAATGCCCGGGGCCTCTGGGGCCGGTGGCCCTGCGTGCTTGGGAAACGGCTCCCAGCTCTGAGACCACATGGTGCTGGGAGCTGGGCTCAGGCAGGCAAGGCTTGTGCTCCGTCTCTTGAGTCTCCCCAGCCCCTGTGGTTTGGGTTTCGAAAGCACGCTGGGGCTGGGAAGACAGTGCAGGTAGGAAAGCGCATGCCCGTGTGTGTCTGCAGCAGGGACTGGCTCAGACCCAGCACGACGTGCTCCCCAGAGCAGCCCTGGCACTGCGAAGTGTCACCAAAACCAAACACAAAATGCACTTGCTCCTGCGGAGGCGGAGCCTGCGGCGGCAGAGAGCCCAAACACATTCTCTTTCCTTTTTCCTCCCATTTTTGGTTCTTGGGCACACCTGACTGTGCCCAGGGGCGACTCCTGAACCCAGGCCACGCAGAAGGCGCCTTCCCATCTGTCCACACTGGAGGTAGACAGAGGGGTCAGTCCTGGCCACTGAGCTGTTCTCAACACGCCTGGGCGCCCTCTGTTCCTGCGGGACTCATACTTTCCTAATGGGCATCCTGATTCCTTAGAGTCTGAGCACAAGATTAGTGGGGATTTTTGCATACCATTCGACACCCTGCACGGGTGAGAGCAGAACCAAAGCTTGCTCTGTGGCAGCCATAAAGCAGCCACCGGCTGCTCCATTTCACCCTCTCGAGGGCCACTGTCACAAGATCAGGCCCGGATCTGCAGTAGCTGGGGGCCACGCGCACTGAATCCTAGCCACGTCCAGGCCTTTGGCCCAATGTCCAGCCCCAGGGAAGGAAGGAGACAGCAAAGGGCTGAGGCTGACATGACCCTGGGCTCCAACCCATCACCTCGGCCAGCTGCCCAGGCAGCATAGCTGCACACGGAGAAAAGAGCAGGTGAGGCAGACATGCAGTGCCTCAGCAGAGGGGACAGCGAGGGGAGGGGACAGCGAGAGAGGACACAGGGACGGTGAGAGGATACAGGAGGGGACAGCCAGAGGCCTCAGCAGCCCTGCGGGCCCCAGTGGTCCCCAGAGCCCGGTCAGGCCAGACGGGGCAGACGGCGATACCTTTGCTCAGACCCAGTATCCACATGGTGTCCAGGGCGTCGATGAGCGTGAGGCCGAGGCCAAACCACTCGCTGAAGGACCTGGACACGGGCTTGAGCTCGTCGTGGCCCCAGGCGAAGGCACGGTATGCCTCCCACGCGTGGCGGAAGGCGTCGACCACGGCCTGCTGCCGCTGGTTGCGGGCACCTGGAGGAGATGGGGGAGCCAGGCAGGGCGGACGCACGGCCAACACCCCGTGCTCCCGCTGCCGCCAGCTGCCCCCAGCGCGGTGGACGCCGACACAAGGGCCAGGGAGGGACAGAGCCTGCCCTCTCCCCCCTGCAGGCCCGCGCTGGACACGCACGTGCGAAGCCCAGAAGCCAGGAGGAGGGGGAGGTCCCCAGGAGGGGAGCGTCCCCCACGGCCGGACACCCTGTGCGGGACGCGAGGGAGCAGGTGGGTGTTACCTGTGGGGCTGGGGACCCTTCTGGCGGGTGGGGCGGGCAGGGAGGGGGACCCCGCTCTCCCAGGTGGGCGGCCAGTGCCCGGCTCCGGCCCGGCTCCCCTCCAGCTGGGGAGAGAAGAACGTGCCGTTGGCCGGCGTGGACACGGGGGACGGCTCCCGCCCTGCAGGAGGGACCCGCGGGCAGGGTCCGGCCCACCCCGACCCGCCCTCGCCCTCTCGGCCTGCAGGAGACGCGCCCGGCGCTGGCCCGTGCCTGAGCGTCCTCTGCACCAGCTCCTCCTGGGCGCCGGGCGCAGCTTCTGGCCTCCTGGACGCCAGGGATCGCCTCTCGGGGGCGCGGATCTGCAGGCTGGGCGGTCCCCGGCGCATGTGCCGCTGTGGCTTCTAGTCAAATAAGACCCCCTGTGAGCAGCAGCCCTCGGCCTCCCCGACCACGCGTGCCCGACCGAGCCTCCCCCTGCACCCGCCCTCCAGAGGGCCCTGCCCTGCCCGGAGGCCTCTCCCGCGGCCCCTCGTTCTCTCCCTCGCCTCCACCCCCCATCTCAGCACTTGTGGCACGCCAGGCCCCCCGGGGTCGCGTGTCCGGGCCTCAGTGCCCTGGGTGGCCGCGCCTCCACGCTCTGCTCTCCTCCCCACCAACTGCCCCGAGGGCGCCTGGTTCCACCGGGACCCCTCTCTACCCCTGGGGTTTGCTCCTGACCCCTGCTCTCCGCATTGGGATCGGACCCCAGGACCCGGAATGGAGCTGAGGGTCCCCGAGGGCCCTGACTTGGCTCCCAAACGTTTGGGTCCTGACACGAGACCTGCACGCCCCTGAGACGCCTACCCCGCCCCCCCCCCACGTTCCTGAAGATGCAGCTCCAGGTGGCGGCAGAGCGAGAGGCCAGTGCATGCGCACAGTCGTGTCCCCGGCACAGGCCGGCTGGGGCTCTGGGGTCACTGGTAAATGCAAATGAGCAGGGATGCTCTGAGCCCCCCACCCAGACCCTACAGGGCTGGGTGCAGGGTCTGTTGACCTTGTCCGGGACCAGGGCACCCCACCGCTGCTTTGCGGGGGTAGACTCATGCCTGCCATCGGGTAAGCGTCGCTGGGGGTGGCTCCTGCCATGGTGCTCATTCAGAACACAGCGCCTGCCCTGCCTCCCTTCGCCTTTTCTCCTTTTCCCTGAACTGATGAGTTTACCCACCGCAGTGTCATGGCAACAGCTCTGCGGAAAGCGTCGCTCCGTCCTGCTCCCCACCCTAAGGCGTCTAGCAGCAGGGGCTCAGGCTTGGGACCTTCCTGGAGCCAGGCCAGAAAACTGGCTGGGCTGGCCCTGGCTGGGCCACGTGGGTACTGGGAGGGGCGGGGCCGGGCGGGGCTTCAGGGCCAGGGCAAGGCCGTATTGGGGGCGGGGCCGGGGCGGGGCGGGGCGGGGCGGGGGTTGGTCTCCCGGGCAGCGGGGAAGGTGGTAGGGTCTTGGGGGGGTCACGTCCAGCTGCGGTGGGGGGCTGGGTCGCTGCTCTCCGCAGTGACACTGCGGGAGGTGTCGCCCACCTCCTCTTCCACCCTGAGGGGCTGGACCAAGGTGACCCACGCTAGGAAGCCCTGAGCCGTCAGCTGGGGCAGCAGCCGACCCCGAGGGCAAATTGCCTGTCGCAGATGGGCCACCCTGAGCCCGGGACGGTCAGAGAGAAGACCTGGAAATTAGTATTAATGCTGGAGGAAGACGCAAGTTGGGGCTGGAGAGAAAAATACAGCCGTTAGGGCCTGCCAGGCTCCCATCCCACAAGGTCCCCGGGCCCCGCCGGGAGTGACCCCGAGCAGAGAGCCGGGAGTAAGCCATGGGCACTGCTGGGTGCTGCCCAAAACTCAAGAAAAAAATAAGTTGGAAAATAAAGTAGTGGAAATCTGCCAGAATATGCAGGAAGAAAATTACTGTCCTGGGAGATGCGGCTCTCGTGCTCAGACACGTGGAAGGCCCCGGACTCAAACCTGACACCACATTAGAAAGTTTAAAAAGTTTTTGGGTCGGGGCTGGAGTGATAGCACAGCGGTAGGGCGTTTGCCTTGCACGCGGCCGACCCGGGTTTGATTCCCAGCATCCCATATGGTCCCCTGAGCACTGCCAGGGATAATTCTTGAGTGCAGAACCAGGAATAATCCCTGTGCAGAGCCAGGTGTGACCCCCCCCCCAAAAAAAAAAGCAAAAAAAAAAACAAAGTTTTTGGGTCATACCCCTGATTAGGGATAACTCCTGGCGGTGATCAGGGGACAGCTCAGGCTCAGGGTTTGAAGGGGTGGGACAGTGGCCTGGCATGCCTCCAGGTCCACCCACCAAAAAGAACTAGGGCAAAGAAGAAATGACATGGAAAATTGGAAAATAATTAGGAACTGAATGGGAACAATTGATCAAAACTTACAGGGTGTGAGTAAAGCATGAGACTTTGTAATAATAGCTGTTCTAGCCGTAATCACTGAGAAGAACTCAAAACCAAAAATCAAGTTTCTTAAAAGGCTAGCAAGAAGGGAGCAAACTAGATTGAAAACAAGCAAGATGGTGAAACTTTTCACGGGAAGATCAACACAGCTGGTAAACTCCTCACTTGACTGTAAAGCCAGAGTTGTCCCGTTTCACAATCCTTTCCCCCCACCCTGAGGCAGTGAAGGAGCCAGAGCAATAGTGCTGAGGGTAGGATGCTTACCTCATGTCAATACTGGTTGGTCCCAGCACCACGCACACACACACACACACACACACACACACACCAGGGGGCATGCCCCCTAAAAGTTAATGATCCAGGGCTGGAGCTGGAGCACAGCGGGGAGGGCATTTGCCTTGCGCAAGGCCAACCCGGGTTCGATCCCCAATATCCAACATCGTTCCCCAAGCACCGCCAGGAGTGATTCCTGAGTGCAGAGCCAGATATGACCCAAAAAGCAAAAAAGTTAATGATCCAGGCTGAGATCAAGACGCCTCCCACTGGAGACAACTGGGCAGAGCTGAGCGTGGACCGAGGAGCAGAATGAAGGCCCAGTGGGCTGGGAAGAGTGGAGGGACCCTGATGGACTCGGACTCCAGAACAGGATGGGTGGGGACCAGCTCTGGGTGACTGCGGGTCATCCTGCTGCAGAGCCAAGCGCAGGTCACCCCCAGGCCCACCTCTGTGGGCACCCAGGATGACCCTGGCCTGGTCTCCAAGGCCCCTGCACCAGCACAGTAAATCCACCCCAGAAACACAGGCCTGACAGGGCCCCTGGCAAAGGCATGGACTACTCGGGGGCCACCAAGGCGCCCCAGGCCTGGGCCTGGGCCCTGTTGGGGAGGGAGATCCTGGGCGCTGGGGCTTGCGTGCATGTGGGCTCTGCTTTGGAGACGGCTCTGCTCCTGGGGACGGCCAGGCGCCTCCAGACAGCTCTGAGCAGGGCTAGAAGTGTCCTGTCGGCCTGCTATACCCACGCACCCACACCAGGCAGAACCAGCCCATCGGCAGCCCCAGCCTGAGGGACCCAGGGGCTGGCCTCTGAGCCTGCAATCAGGAGGGTTTGTCTGGCGAAAGCTAGCTGCCATGGCACCTACTCGCTCTATCCTTACTCCTGACTCCCCTACCTGGGGTCACTGGTGTCCGGTGAGGGCACGGGGGCCACCCACGGTCCATTATTCAGCCATCACCTATTTTCAGGAAGAGACCAGAATCCCCTTCCCCTTGCACACGAAGACTTTGTCAGCTCTGGGGTCTGTTTTGACTTCTTTCAGTGATGATTTATAGTTTCCTTTGTCTAAGTCTTTGGCCCCAATCATTGGTAAACTGACTCCTAGGTAACTTGATTTTATGAGATACAATTGTGAATGGGATTTCTCTCTCCATCATTGTTCACGCAGATGCATGGACCCAGCTAGCACATGCTTCCTGGGGAGAGGAGAGCTACTTTATAATGCTGGGAGCTTAGGGGGAAAGCCACAGGGGTTCCTCCTTCAAAGCCCTGCTCAGACAGTCTGAAGGCAGGCTGGGCACTTGGCAGCAGGGGGTCTGGCTGTCCCTCCCCGGCTCCCCACCCTCTCTCAATGCTAGATGTCGCCCACAACCCACCTCCGGGGCCGTCTTAGCGCACCAACAGCCCTGGTTCAGAAACTCCCAATTTGGATCAGTGCCCTACAGAGATGTCTCTGGAACCCAACCACTTACAACCTTAGAATCCAGAAGCGCACAGCAAGTGGCCACAGAACCTCTCATGACATTCAAAATGAGCAATGGAAAATAAATTATCTAGCGTCTGCCCCGACAAGCAGGCTTGAAAGGTGGGAAAATTTGAACAAAATATAATGCCCTAAAAGTAGAGAGTACTGGGGAAATTGTCTGCCGTGGAGGCAGGGTGAGGACTGGGATGGGTGTGGGGGAGCAAAGGGGACATTGGTGGTAGAAAATTTGCACTGGTGGAAGGATGGGTGTTGGATCATTGTATGGCTGAATCTCAAACTTGGAAGCTTTGTAACTATCTCACGGTGATTCGATAAAAAAAAAAAAAGGGCTCGAGCAGAGTACAGTGGGTATGGCATTTGCCTTGCGCGTGGTTGACCTGAGTTCGAATCCCAGCATCCCATATGGTCCCCTGAGTACCACCAGGAGTAATTCATGAGTGCAAAGCCAGGAGTAACTCCTGTGCATTGCTGGGTGTGACCCAAAAGCCAAAAAAAATCAAAATAAATATAAGGCGGGGCTAGGGGCAGAGCATTTGCCTTGCAATGACCAATTCCAGTTCAATTCCCAACACCATGTGATCAGGAGATTCCCAGGGCACAGGGTCCTGGAACACCACTGGGTGTGGCACCCCAAAATAAAGAGAGCCCCTGTTCATAGTCCCCATTTCTTTTTTTTTTCTTTTTGGGTCACTCCCAGCAATGCTCAGGGGTTACTCCTGGCTTTGCACTCAGGAATTACTCCTGGCGGTGCTTGGGGGACCATATGGGATGCCGGGGATCGAACCCGGGTCGGCCGCGTGCAAGGCAAACGCCCTACCCGCTGTGCTATCGCTCCGGCCCCAGTCCCCATTTCTTCAGCCAGGACCACCCCACTTTTGATGAATGCTTTTGGCGCTTGTCACTTCTGGATCTTCACCCCAGGCCTATCCAGTAACTCCCCATGACTCATTTCCCTGCCTTTAAGCCCTGGTCTACATACACAACAGGCTTTTTTTTTTTAAGTTAGGAGCCAGGGACTGGAGCAATAGCATAGCAGGGAGGGCGTTTGCCTTGCACACTATAGACCCGGGTTCGTTTCCCAGCATCCTATATGATCCCCCGAGCAACGCCAGGAGTAATTCCTGAGTAAATGAGCCAGGAGTAACCCCTGTGCAACATCAGGTGTGACTCCCCAAAAATAAAACCCATTAAGTTAGGAGCCATATTGAACAGTGCTTAGGGGCTGTAAGTGCCCTTCAGCAGTGCTCAGGGATTGTATTTGGCGTTTTGAATGCAGGTCTGTACAAGTGCCTTTAAAGTACAGCAGGAGGGTGTTTGCCTTGATTGTGGCTGACCCAGGTTTGATCCCTTGCATGCTGTGTGGTCCCCTGCACACCGCCAGGAGTAATTCCTGAGACCCAAGCATTGCCGGCTGTGACCCTCGCAAGGCCAGCGCCTTCGCCCTGTGCTGGTGCGAGCAGAGGGAGCTCACGGGCTGAGCAGGCAGGACGCCTGCCTTCCACCCTCACACTGTGCAGGCGCCTGAGCATGGCCCAGGAGTACTGCTGAGCACCAGAAACAATCGGGAATTTCCTTGTCCCAGCTGAATTCTGCGTCTCTCAGAGTTGATGACCTTGTGATGCCCAGAGTCCGGCCGCTTCCACCCGCCTGCCTTCCTCTCCCTCTGTGCACGTGACTCTTCGGCATAGCTCACGGAACCGCCCTCCGTGCTCCAGGTTGCTCTCAAGCTGTGCTGGAAGCAACGAGCAGCTGCACTCACAGCTTCTGCTCCAACAGACGGGTTGTCGCTGGGAATTTGATCAAGGTGCTCACTGAGCTGTGCTCATCCAAGGCTCACAAGAGTTTCCAAGAGGCTCCCAGGCTGGCATCTTGTTGCTGGCCATTGGCAGGGCCAGTGCCCTGCAGCTCCTGGTTGGCCACTTGCAGGGCTGGTGAGACTCTACACCCCCAAAGCAGGAAACCCCGGGTGAGGCCTGGTGGAGCCCCCCCCACCTCGGGACCTCACACAGTGTCCCACTGTGCCCCACAACTCAATCACCAAGCCTAGGACACATCACGGGGAGGTGAATTGGGATCCCCTGGAGCGGGGAGCCACAGCGACAAGGCTTTGAGAATTCAGCGCACTTCACTCAGTGAATGTGGCCCCAGAGCTGGCACCGCAGGGAGTAGGGTCCCCAGGGTGGGCACAGCAAGGATTGGGGATCAGAGAACTAGGGCCCCCGAGTGGACACGGTGGGGATCGCTCTGCCCTCAGGCACCTGACACAGGCTTCCAGTTGGCACTGCCAGTCTGGGTCTTGCCTTTCCACTGCTGCTGTCCTGGCACTGTGCACCATGCACCGTGTGACACAGAGCCGGAGCGGCATATGCCGGCTGAAGCCCTTTCTCTCTGAGCGAGCAGGGCGTGGGGGCTGCGCCTTGAGGGCTCGGGAGCGGTGTTGGGGGATACAGACACCTTCCAGAGAGGGGCAGGGGGCTGGGTTGGCACACCGTCAGACATGCAGACAGCTCCCTCCCCCTGCCCCATCCAAGCGCTCCCAGACCACGAAGGAAGCGCTCGCTGCAGGAAACCGTCTTCCCGCTAAGCTCAGCACGTCCATCTGACCCGCCTCCTCCCTGCGGGCATCTGCTGGTGGCTCATGAGTCCCCACCAAAGAGGGTGCAGAAAAGGGCTCAGGTGCAGGTCCCAGGGGCCCCGAGAGCGTGCCCCGGTCACGTGGCAACCTCTCCACCAATAGACCGAGGCCAAGGAGAGGCTCGTGGGAGATCGACCCCTTGGGGGTTGCGGGGAGGGCGGCTGACCAAAGGGCCAGGAGTGCCGGGAGGAGGCGGCCACTTGCGCTGGGCTCCTCCCGCTGCCTCGTCCCTGCACTCCCAGAGAGGACAGGGAGTGGGACATGTCCTGTTCCCCCACGGACTGTTCCCGCGCAGGACAGGGGGTGGAGGGACACAACTCCTAGGGAACCAGCACATCCCCAGCATCACAGGGGCGGTCAGTGCAAGCACCCGCCTTCGCAGCTACACTTCTAAGGGGCGTGGCCGGCCCGCACCCACCCTAAGCCTCTAAGCCTTGGGTCCAGGGCGCTAGCACACTGGCTCGATGGGGACACGCTGGTCCTCTCTGTTCTTTACTCGTCTACGGCCAGTTTCAAGCTTAGTTCTCACGGTCCTTAGAAAGGCCGTGGGGGTCAGCCCAGCGCAGTCCTGGACCCAGCGGGGTTGGGGCGCAGCAGGCTGCCGCCACAGGAGGACTGTGCTCTAGCTCCAGGGACCCCCTTGTTTTGTCCCCACTGGGGGCTTTTACTGATGGGCCTGCAGAATCCTCTGTTGCTACTGGAAACGGTGATGTCACTAGCAGGAGGCGGGGCCTCCCCAATCCTGAATTAGGGAGGGAGAGGCACGTTCCCGCGGTGGAAGGACAAAGACTCAGTGTGGGGAGGGCACGGACGCCTGGGCTCTGGGGAGAGGGTGGTGCGGGTGACCCTCATACACGGGGTGCAGTGCACCCTGACTTCCGGCCCGAGTGCCCGCGGGCAGCTCCCCGACAGCTCCCCGGCCTGGATGTCTCCAGGCTCTCCTGGCTGGTCTCTGCCAATGTGGGGCGGCCTCTGTCACCTCCCCTTTCCCGGCCCTGGAGGGTGGCCGAGTCCGGATCGCGGGGCTGGGCCGCTGGCTGCCTCCCCAACTTTGGAGAGCTCCGCAGAGAGGGACTCCGTCGGTCCCCCAGCCCGACTGAGGGCCGCTGAGCACACCTGGGTCCCGGGGACGCGCGGCCAGGGGGAGGGCCCGCGCCCGCGCACGCACGCTGTCTCCTGTAGGGACACGCGCGGGGCCGCGCGCCGTGACTCGGAGCCCCCGGCCCGCCGAGCGCGCCCGCCGTCCCCGCGGGCGCGCGCCCCGGCCCACGGCTCCCCCGCGGCGCCGTGACGGCCGCGCGCGCGAACGCAGGCGCAGGCTCGGGTCGCGGCTGGCGCGGGGGCGGCGGGGCGGAGGCGGCGGCTGCGGGCTCGCGGCTGCCGCAGCACCGCGCCGAGGGCCCTTCAGCACCGCGGACAGCGCCGGCCGCCGGCCCTCGGCGCCGAGGACGCGGCGAGGCACGGCCGGGGTCCCGCCGGGGGTGCGCCGCGCGCCCCGCGTTCGCGCTGCCCAGAGCCGGGGCGCCGCTGCCCGGAGCCCATGAGCGCCATGCATCTGCTGACACTCGTCCTGCTCTTCTCCTGCTCCTTCGCGCGCGCCGCCTGCGACCCCAAGATCGTGAACATCGGCGCGGTGCTGAGCACGCGTAAGCACGAGCAGATGTTCCGCGAGGCCGTGAACCAGGCCAACAAGCGGCACGGCTCCTGGAAGATCCAGCTCAACGCCACGTCGGTCACCCACAAGCCCAACGCCATCCAGATGGCCCTGTCGGTGTGCGAGGACCTCATCTCCAGCCAGGTGCTGCCCCCCCCCGCCACCCCCACCCTTGTGCCCGCTCTGCCCGGCGCGCTCCGCCTGCGCGCACCGCCCGACGCAGCTGCCTCCACACGGCGGGCGCCCCCGCGTCTGCCCCCAGCCCGCGGGCATGCGGGCCCCGCTCCGACCCCAGCCCCGGCCAGCGTGGTGGTGGGGTTCTGAGCACTCCACGGCCCGAGACTGGCCGGGACTCCCTCGCCCCTCGCCCCACACGGGCCCCTGGCAGGGCTCTGCGGGAGCAGGGCGAGGTGTGCAGGGAGGACTCAGCTCAGGATGGCGCCTGCCGTATGCCAAGGGCGCAGTTCTCTGCAATGCGGCCCTGGCTGGCAGAAAGCACCCACGGCGGCGTCCCTCACACGCACATAGGCGTGCAAGGTGCCCTTGCCGCAGGGCGGGCGGCTCGGCTCACTGCACACTCGCCCACACGCGGCGCCCACGCACCCGGACGGCAGGTGCAGACCCAGGAACAGGCAGCAGGGCGTCCGCCTAGGCGAGGAGACCTGCCAGGCCCCCACCCCTGCCCCAGCCCCTCCGCCCGCAACTGCCACCCCCCCCAGAGTCCCACCCACCCCCAGGCCCCCCCACCCTCCGCTCCGCCCTCCCCCAGCGTTCCTCCGCCTGCGCACTCCCGCCCCAACCCCCCTCCGCCCAACGCTCCCACTCATCCCCAGGCCCCTCCACCCGCCCCCTCACGCCCTCCACCCGCACCCCTCCGCCCGCCCACTCCTGCCCCCCTCCAGCGCCCCTCCGCCCGCTCCCTCCCACCCCCTCCACCGGCTCCCGCCCACCTCCAGCGCCCCTCTGCCCACCGGCTCCCCGCTCCCCGTCTTCCCCCCTTTCCGCCCGCCCGCCCGCTGCTTCCGCCCGCCCACTCCTGCCCCAACCCCCCTCCACCCACTGCTCCTGCCCTCCCCCCAAGCTCCCTCTGCCTTCTCACCTCAGAGCCCCCTCTGCCCACCCCACTCCCACCCAGAGCGCCGCAATGTCCACTCCAGAGCCTCCCTCCACTTGCCCCCCTGCCACCCACCCGAATCCCCTTCCCCTGCCTCAGAGCTCCCCTCCACCCACCTCACAGGGATGCAACTCAGAGTCCTGAGTGCCTGCCCCTCCCCCATCCAGCCCAAAGACCCTTCATCCCCCCCACACCCAGCCCCCTTCTGCCACCCTTGCCACATGCCCCCCATAGGGAAGGGGGGAGGGCACAGTGGTGCAGGGGTCCACTGTCTATGGGTGTCCCCAGGAAGCCCCTGTGGGGGGACCCTTGGGGCCAGAGCAGCCCTCACGTGCAGTAGCAGCAAGTGGGACTGGGGGTCAGGCCACCCGGAGAGCCAGGACTTGGGGCCAATGTCCCTGCCCCAGTGTCCCTGTCCCATGACCGGGGGGCCTGCATCCCAGTGCCCTGTGTCCACTGTCCCTTTTTCCTGCGTCCCTTGTCCTGTGTCCCTGCATCTCGTGTCCCCATTTCCTAGTGTCCCCCACGGGGCCAGCACCAAACTGACCATGTCCCCTGTCCCACAGGTCTACGCCATTCTGGTTAGCCATCCCCCCACCCCCAACGACCATTTCACCCCCACCCCCGTCTCCTACACAGCCGGCTTCTACCGCATCCCCGTGCTGGGGCTGACCACGCGCATGTCCATCTACTCTGACAAGGTAAGCCCTGCACACAAGCACGCCACACCACGCTCTCAAGGGACAGTGGGGCCCATGAACACACACGTGCATATACCACAGCTCATACTGTCACATGCACCTCACACACACCCTCACACTCACATACGCACCTCCTCGAACCTCCCCCACACACTCACCCTCACAGTCCCACCCTCACACCTCCCTCACACACACTCCCACACACCTCCCACCCTCACACACACTCCTTCACACTCACCCTCACAAGTCCCACTCTCACACCTCCCCACACACAATCCCTCACACCTTTCACGCTCACACCTCGCACCCTCACACCCCCTCACATTTACATACCCATCTCTCGCATCCCCCACGCACACTCTTACACAGTCCCACCCTCACACCTTCCACACACACACCTTCTGGCACCTCTTGCGCACGCACTCCCTCACACACACATATGCACCTCCTCACACCTCCCATGCACACTCACCCTCACACACTCCCATCCTCACACCTTCTCACCTCCCCCACACACACTCCCTCACACACTCACACACATGCACATCCTCCTCAAATTCCCATGCACACACCTCACACCCTTACACATCCTCACACCTTCCACACAATACACACTGTCACACCCACACACCACCCATTTGCACACAACCTCACATACACTCACATCTCACACATACACCTTCCACACCACATACTCCGTGCACAAACACATACCACACACACCTTCCATGCACACACCACCTCACTCATACACTCTCACACACACCCTCACACCTTATACACACACCCTTACACTCTCTAAGCACAAACTTTGACTCACATACACTCTCCATTCACACACCCACACTCACTCATACATCCTCATACAGCCTAACCCAGACTTCACGCTCATTTACAGTTATATAACACCCACATACCTCCCTGTGCACATGCCAATTGCACTTACACAGTTCCACATGTACGGAGCCCTGCCCTCACACACGCAGACATGCACAGACTTGCCAGCATGAGCCAGTCCTCTGCCACCTCACAGCACACACATGCGTGTCACACTGATGGTGCGCTCTTCACACATGCACCTACACACGCCCCTCTGAGGGCACAGGGGGGCACACTCTGGCACACCCGGGCAGATGCTCATGACGGGTGTCAGCCTCCCACAGCCTGGCAGCAAGGTCCCCAAGGGCTGGGAGAGGGCACAGACGGGTGGACGAGAGGATGGGGAGGGAGGCCTGGAGGTGCCGCAGGTCCAGCCACCAACTAGACGCCTGTGTCTTCCTGCAACGAGGTGATGGCTCTCGAGAAAGCCCTGACCTGGGACTCCTGCAGCTCCGCACCCGATGAGGTGGGGCTGAGGCTGGGAACCTGCTCCCACGAGCTAAGCCTGGCCAGGGCCAGCTGCCCGAGTCACCCCCATGCCCCGGATCACTCCTCCGTGTCCGGGCTGGAGTTGCCCTAGGCTCTCGGTGCCCAGGCCCTCTCCTGGCCGCCACCACAGCCACTGCGCACTGACGTCACGCCAAGAAAAGCCCTGACTGGGCTGAGGACGTGGTGAGGCACCAGCCTGGCCTGCACAGGGCTGGCTCCGAGTTCGGCTTCTGTCACTGTGTGGCCCCCAAGTCCTGTTGTTTGTGACCCAGTGGCCCCTGGCACTACTTGCCTATTCCAGGTCAAGCTGGACAAGGTGTGACCCCTATGAAAAAAAGGAGAGAAAGCTGGAGAGGAGACAGGGCTGAGGCACTTGCTTTGAAAGTGGCCGAGCTCGGTTCCGTTCCTGGCACCATACAAGGTCCCTCAAACGCGCCAGGAGTGACAGGAGTGACCCTGAGCGCAGAACCAGTAGTAAGCTCTGAGCACTTCTGGGTGTGCCCCAAAGCAACAAAGAAGAGGAAGGCCCCGAGTGCTGCCCGCCATGGCACCAAGCTGGGTGACCAGCAGCTGCAGGCGCTGCTGAGGCCAGGCGCTGCCGGGGACTGACGGGAGCAGTGAGAGACGGGCCTGGAGGTCTCAGGACCAGAGAAGAGACCCATGCTCCCCAGTCGCGCCACAGGCTGGAGGCGAGTCCCAGCCATGCCCCCCAGAGTCAGCCCCTGGGGAGCAAGCAGGGGCCTGGCCTGGACTCAGGAGAGACATGTGCTCTGGCCCTGGCCAGGCCGCCCAGCACGCGCTCACACTCGTAAATCTGGAAAGAGACTTGAGCAGCTGGGGGCAGAAGGTGGCCTCCCCGTGAGGTGGGGTCTGAGGCCAGCCAGAGTGTTCGCCTTGCTGTGAGACAGGTGGGCTCAGCTCAGGAAACCCCCAGAGAACGTCTGTCAGGGGCTGGCAGGCAACACTTTCTTCCTAGATTTCTCGAAGTGAGACAAGAAGACAGGGTGGGGAGCAGAGGGGGTTCCCGGAGCCTGGGGTGCCTGTGGTCAGGGCAGTGTGGGGCCAGCAGGAGGGGCAGTGAGAGGGCCTGTGAACCCCAGGCCGGTGCAGCCTTGGGACTCAGGCCATGATGTGTGGGCGGTGGGGAGCAGCAGGCTCTGGGCAACCTGGCTGCCCTTACAGTGTGAGGGGGGATGGTTCCAGGTTGGGGCCCCCAGTGCAGGTGCAGAGGGGCAGTAGGGACCAGGGGGCTGGGGCAGTATCCTGGGTCAGGGCCCCTGGCACATGGCTGGGTACTGAGGTTCACTGGTCCCAGGTCTGAGTCACCCAGAGCAAGGTGTGCGGTCTTGGGCACAAAGTCCCAGGTCAGGGTCTCCAGTGCAGGTGTGTAGGGGGAGAGGTGGGGCAGGGCATGGGCAAGTGCTCTGGGTGGGCGGGGCAGAGCAGTGTGGAAGGGCACGGCCAGGTTCTCAGTGGGCGGGACAGAACAGGCTGCAGGGCGGGGCCAGGACTTGGTGGGCGGGCCCGAGCAACGTGCGGGGGCGTGGCCAGGTTCTCAGTGGGCGGGGCAGAACAGACTGTAGGGGCGTGGCCAGGTTCTCAGTGGGCCAGGGCTCTCGTGGGGCGTGGTCAGGCTCTCAGTGGGCGGGGCAGAGCAACGTGCAGGGGCGTGTCCAGACTCGTGGGCGGGCCTAGGCCCTCAAGGGGCGGGGTCGGGTCTGGGGTCTGGTCTGGGGTCCTTGGCTCCGGGCTCGCGGGGTGGTCCATGGCCGGTCTCGCCCACAGAGCATCCACCTGAGCTTCCTGCGCACGGTGCCGCCCTACTCGCACCAGTCGAGCGTGTGGTTCGAGATGATGCGCGTGTACAGCTGGAACCACATCATCCTGCTGGTCAGCGACGATCACGAGGGCCGCGCGGCGCAGAAGCGCCTGGAGACGCTGCTGGAGGAGCGCGAGTCCAAGGTGAGCGCGCGCCCGGCGGGCCCGGCGCTGTCTGTGCTCCGTGTGACGCCTCTCTCTCCATCCCGCACCCAGCGCCTCGTCTGCGAGCGCCCGGCCTGTCCGCGGCTCATCTCTCTCGCTTTTGCCATTAGTCGAAATCTCCTTCGTGTCGGTCCCTGCGAGGCGAGGGCAGGACCACCTGGAGCTCCGCAAACACCCCCCCACCCCGGCCCGCAGCCAGGGCCTCTCCCTGCCCTGCTCCCAGGAGCTCTCCAGACCAGACCGCCCTTCCCCCAGCGCCACCCTCCCGCACCCGCTCCCCCACCCAGCTCCCACAGCGGCCCAGTCCTAAGACAGTGATTCTAGGCCTGCTCCTGGGAGCCTTCCCCGCGCTCAGGCCCTATTCAATGCAGCTGCAGAGACCAGAATGGGGATTTTTGGGGGTCCAAGTGACCCTGTTCCTTCCCTCACCCGCCTGGGGAGACCACATTTCCCCTTTCACCCGCCCAAACTCTGAACGCTCAGCACTGGGCCATCGCCCAGGTCGGGTGGAAGCCAAGAAGGGCAGAGAGGGAGGGAGGGACCCAGGCTGGCGGGGAGCGGGGGGGTGGGAAGCATGTTCCACGGCACGGTGAGGGCTGGCTTCTTTAAGTCCAGCAGCCTGGCCCCGCACACAGGCTCCAGAGAGAATAGAGGGTGTGGGCTGGGTGCTGAAGGCAGAGGGCAGGCCCCAGGGGATGGGCGGAGGGCCTGTCGTGGGGAATTGACTGTTCTGGGGGGAGGCTGGCTCCCTGTGCTTGGAGTCCCACCCTCTAAGCAGCCCTGCACCCAACAGGTATGTGATCATGGCCTCACAGACCAGGACACACTGACATGCCCGTCACACCCAGTCCATGCTCTGCCACTTGCAACTCCCCACTGCCAAACCACAACTGTACCCGTTCCCACAGTGTACCTGGAGCCTCATGCCTGTACACATGCCAACCGTGGGCTGCAGCAGCTCACCCCACCACTCATATGCCTGTGCCTGGACCTTCACAAATATGCACATACAGGCCAATGCCACATGCACACAGTAAACACACCATGGATGAACATGTGTGATGTAGGCATGTACCACATACACATATGATGTAGGCATGCACAGTAAACACATATGATGTGGACACACAGCCATGCATGATACAGTCATGCACAGTAAATAGTGCATATGTACATGACATAAGCATGCACTGCATGTGTGCCTTATCTATAGGCATGATGTGGGTATGCATAATACATGATATAAGCATACACTGCACATGTGTATCTAGAGGCATGATGTAGGTATGCATAATACATGATATAAACATGCATTGCATGTGTGGTGTATCTACAGGCATGATGTGGGTATGCATAATTCATGATATAAACATGCATTACACATGTGTATCTACATGCATGATGTGGATTGTGTAATGCATGATATAAGCATGCATTACACATGTGTATCTACAGGCATGATGTGGGTAGGCATAGTGCACACATATAGGCACACAGTGATACACATTCATATGGGAACACAGTGCACGAACAGCATGAAATATCCATACATAGTAAACGTAAATGACGATGTTGGTGTGTGTAATCTACACACGATAGAGGCCCAAAAATGATGTATCCACGCATAGTACATGTTACAGGCATGCCTACACATGTGTGACATAGGCACACACTATGCTTTTGTAGGCATGAAAACTGTATGCATATACATGGTGTAGGCACACACTGCACAATATGATATGTGACTAGGCAAGACAACACATATATAAAGCAAGTTTAGAAGATGTGGTTGCATTCAGGATATAGACATGGATAGTGTGCACACGTATGTGAGGTAGACACACTGTATACACATGTAGGTACCCACAGATGTGCATGATGTCAACATACAGTGTACACATATGTAGGCACACACAGTGCACACACAAACATGCTGTAGCATACACAGTACACACATATGTGATGTAGGCACACATTCTACACACATGTAGGCACACATAGGTATATGTGATGTAGGCAACACTACACAGATGTAGGCATGCAGAGTGCACATATACATGATGTAGGCACACACTACACATGTAGGCACACAGACATCATGTACATGATGTAGGTATGCACTGTATACACATATAGGCACAGTGTACCTATATGTGATATAGGTACACATTGCACATGCATGTACACAGAGTGCACACACAATGTGATAGAGGTACACACTGCACATATATTGGCACGCATGATGTAGGCACACACTTTACACACATGTATACACATACCTGATATAGTTACACAGATGAGGAGCCCACAGTACACACATATGTGACGTGGCACAAATATATGTGATGTAGGCATACACCATACACATGTATGATGTAAGTACACGTGAACACATACATGCTCTGGCTTCTACAGTGCATTCACATACACTTGCATGCATGCACAAATGTGCAGTTTTCTTTTCTGCCACCTTCAGGTTTCTGTGGAGTAAGATTCCTGTACCAGTGCCAACAGACAGTTCCTGCAGGCACACAGGTGCTGTCACAGCATGCAGACACACACATGCCTCAGCATGCATAACACATATATACCCCAGCATGCACAATCACATATGCCCCAGCACACAGGCACACACATGCCTCAGCACACACACATGCCCCAGCATACAGAAACATATGCACCAGCACACAGACACACATGTGCCCCAGCACACAGGAACACACATATTCCTCAGCACACAGACACACACATGCCCCAGCATGCAGGGATACACACATGCCCCAGCATGCAGGGACACACACATGCCCCAGCATGTAGGGATACACACATGCCCCAGCATGCAGGGACACACACATGCTACAGCACACAGACACACACGTCTCAACATGCAGAAACACATGCCCCAGCTGCAGACATACACATGCCCACACACGCTCTCTAGCACAGACACTACATGCCTCAGCACACAGACATACACGTCTCAGCACACAGACGCACACACATGCCCCAGCATGCAGACACACACGTGCCCCAGCACGCAGACACATGCCCCAGCACACAGGAACACATGTGTGCCTCAGCACACAGACACATACATGCCCCAGCATATAGGGACACACACATGGACCAGCACACAAGGACACACACATACCCCAGCATGCAGACACACACATGCCCCAGCACACAGACATACGCACAGCATGCATGGATGCATACATGCCCCAGCACACAAGGACACACACATACCCCAGCATGCAGACACACACATGCCCCAGCACACAGACATACGCACAGCATGCATGGATGCATACATGCCCCAGCACACAAGGACACACACATGCCCCAGCACGCAGACACTCACATGCTCCAGAATACAGCAGGTGGGCACACATGCTCCAGCACACATGGGCACATATGCTCTAGCACACAGCAGGTGGGCACACACACTCAAGCATGTGGGGAGACACACGCTCCAGCATGCAGCAAATGGGCATACACATTACTGCACGCAGGGGCACACATGCTCTAGAACACAGGGACACACTCCAGAATGCAGGGACACCCCCCCCCAGCACAGCAAGTAAGTGTGCACACATGCTCCAGCATGCAGGAGGTGGCACACACCAGCTTCGTACACAGACCACATGGATGTCCAGAGAGGCAGGAAGGAGACAGGGTGCAAGTGTGAGAGGGGCCCGGGCACAGGAGGGTCACCCCGTCAGGCAGACATGGAGGTGTGTGTTGCTGGCCCGACTGTAGTCTGGGGGGTAACCAGATGAGCACCACAGGGACACTTGCTTGCTGCAGACAGCACCTCCCCTCCCTGCATCCCACCACTTCCGAGTGTGCAGGGCCAAGGCCCCCCAGCTCTCCTGTCCCCAGTCGGCCCAGCCCAGCCCCAGGCCAGGTGTTTGCGAGCTCCAGGTACGTGCCCGTCTGCAGACGTGCCGAGGAGGTGGTGTGATTGCTTTAGCGCCGTCATTTTCAACCGTTTATAATCTTCTTCTGTGTCTGCATATTTTCTCTGTGCACATTATTCATCAGAGTAAAAAAAGGAACTATGAAAACCTCGACCAACTGTCCTATGACCACAAGCGCGGACCCAAGGTATATATGCATGGACGTGCACGCCACCCACCGGCTAGGGAGCCCTCCTCCGGCGCTCGGCCAGAGGGTCGGTGCAGCCCGGCCGCGCGGCGCCGCAGGCCCGAGCAGTAGGAGAGAGAGGACGTGAGGCCGGCAGCTGCAGCAGGAGGGCCGGTGCGGCCGTGGGGCCCGCAGCCCACCCGCGCAGCCCCCGCCTGGGCCTGAGAGGCGGCATAACCACGGAGAAGCTGCCCTCTGGGGAGTGCATGCCAACCTCTGGGACCCCCGGTTTCCTCGTGGAACCCCGGAGGGAGCCCGCCTGCCTGCGGGCCCGGGCCGGTCCCACAGGGGCCCGAGAGGCTCTCCCGTGGTTTCAGAAAAACCACGTCAGCCCCGTCTGCTCCCGGTTGCATCTCAGAACTCTTCTCCAATTCCTGCCCGCTGCACGCCTGAGTCTTGGTCCACTTCAACTTGCATGCCCAGTGCAAAGCGAGGACAGGCCGAGAGGTGCAGGAGAGGGCCGGGCAGCAGAGAGCAGAGCGGGCTCAGGAGAGCCGGCGGGCTGAAGCTAGGACGAGCAAGCCAGGGCCGGCAGGAAGGCAGGTGGCAGGCGCAGGTGGCAGGCGAGGCCGCGGCAGTCCTAGCGCTGCTGCCTCGGGGTTCCTAGTGGCTGCGGCCAGCCCTCACCCCCGAGGCACTGTGTTCCCCGTCCCCACCGCCGGCTAACACTCCCGCTCACACCACAGGCCGAGAAGGTGCTGCAGTTCGACCCGGGGACCAAGAATGTCACCGCCCTGCTCATGGAGGCGCGAGAGCTGGAAGCCCGGGTCATCATCCTCTCGGCCAGGTGAGGTGCCACGGCTCCCCAGGGGCAGTGTCTGTCCTGAACCACCTGCCTGAGCTGGGTTCTGGCTCCTGAAGCCCTGGGGATGGTGCGGGGTGACGGCCAGGGTTTCCAGACTGACCCACGCCCGCCTGTCAGCCCAAATAAGGGGACTTGATCACTTACCGCACAGGGCCCTGCAATCAGGCTCCAGGCAGGCACAACTAGGGAGGGGAGATGCAGCGAGCCAGGTCAGAGGGGGAAGAGTCGGGGTGCAGAGGGGAGAGTCGGGGTGCAGAGGGGGAGAGTCGGGGTGCAGAGGGTTGGGGTGCAGAGGGAGAGAGTCAGGGTGCAGAGGGTCGGGGTGCAGAGGGAGAGAGTCAGGGTACAGAGGGTTGGGGTGCAGAGGGAGAGAGTCGGGGTGCAGAGGGTCGGGGTGCATAGGGGAAGGGTCGGGTGCAGAGGATCGGGGTGCAGAGGGGAGAGTCGGGGAGCAGAGGGGAGATTCGGGGTGCAGAGGGGAGAGTCGGGGAGCAGAGGGGAGAGTCGGGGTGCATAGGGGAAGGGTCGGGTGCAGAGGATTGGGGTGCAGAGGGGAGAGTCGGGGAGCAGAGGGGAGAGTTGGGGTGCAGAGGGGAGAGTCGGGGAGCAGAGGGTTGGGGTGCAGAGGGGGAGAGTCACGGTGCATAGGGGAGGGTCGGGGAGCAGAAGGGAGAGTCAGGGTGCATAGGGGAAGGGTCGGGTGCAGAGGATCGGGGTGCAGAGGGGAGAGTCGGGGAGCAGAGGGGAGAGTCGGGGAGCAGAGGGGAGAGTCGGGGAGCAGAGGGGAGAGTCGGGGTGCAGAGGGAGAGAGTCGGGGTGCAGAGGGGAGAGTCGGGGAGCGGAGGGGAGAGTCGGGGAGCAGAGGGGAGAGTCGAGGTGCAGAGGGGAGAGTCAGGGTGCATAGGGGAAGGGTCGGGTGCAGAGGGAGAGAGTCGGGGTGCAGAGGGGAGAGTCGGGGAGCAGAGGGGAAGGGTCGGGTGCAGAGGGTCGGGGTGCAGAGGGAGAGAGTCAGGGTACAGAGGGTCGGGGTGCAGAGGGGAGAGTCGGGGAGCAGAGGGGAGAGTCGGGGAGCAGAGGGGAGAGTCGGGGAGCAGAGGGGAGAGTCGGGGTGCAGAGGGGAGAGTCGAGGTGCAGAGGGGAGAGTCGGGGAGCAGAGGGGAGAGTCGGGGAGCAGAGGGGAGAGTTGGGGTGCAGAGGGGAGAGTCGGGGAGCAGAGGGTTGGGGTGCAGAGGGGGAGAGTCACGGTGCATAGGGGAGGGTCGGGGAGCAGAAGGGAGAGTCAGGGTGCATAGGGGAAGGGTCGGGTGCAGAGGATCGGGGTGCAGAGGGGAGAGTCGGGGAGCAGAGGGGAGAGTCGGGGAGCAGAGGGGAGAGTCGGGGAGCAGAGGGGAGAGTCGGGGTGCAGAGGGAGAGAGTCGGGGTGCAGAGGGGAGAGTCGGGGAGCGGAGGGGAGAGTCGGGGAGCAGAGGGGAGAGTCGAGGTGCAGAGGGGAGAGTCAGGGTGAATAGGGGAAGGGTCGGGTGCAGAGGGAGAGAGTCGGGGTGCAGAGGGGAGAGTCGGGGAGCAGAGGGGAAGGGTCGGGTGCAGAGGGTCGGGGTGCAGAGGGAGAGAGTCAGGGTACAGAGGGTCGGGGTGCAGAGGGGAGAGTCGGGGAGCAGAGGGGAGAGTCGGGGAGCAGAGGGGAGAGTCGGGGAGCAGAGGGGAGAGTCGGGGTGCAGAGGGGAGAGTCGAGGTGCAGAGGGGAGAGTCGGGGAGCAGAGGGGAGAGTCGGGGAGCAGAGGGGAGAGTCGGGGTGCAGAGGGGAGAGTCGGGGAGCAGAGGGGAGAGTCGGGGTGCAGAGGGGAGAGTCGGGGTGCATAGGGGAAGGGTCGGGTGCAGAGGGTCGGGGTGCAGAGGGAGAGAGTCAGGGTACAGAGGGTCGGGGTGCAGAGGGGAGAGTCGAGGTGCAGAGGGGAGAGTCGGGGAGCAGAGGGGAGAGTCGGGGAGCAGAGGGGAGAGTCGGGGTGCAGAGGGGAGAGTCGGGGAGCAGAGGGGAGAGTCGGGGTGCAGAGGGGAGAGTCGGGGAGCAGAGGGGAGAGTCGGGGTGCAGAGGGGAGAGTCGGGGAGCAGAGGGGAGAGTCGGGGTGCAGAGGGGAGAGTCGGGGTGCATAGGGGAAGGGTCGGGTGCAGAGGGTCGGGGTGCAGAGGGAGAGAGTCAGGGTACAGAGGGTCGGGGTGCAGAGGGGAGAGTCGAGGTGCAGAGGGGAGAGTCGGGGAGCAGAGGGGAGAGTCGGGGAGCAGAGGGGAGAGTCGGGGTGCAGAGGGGAGAGTCGGGGAGCAGAGGGGAGAGTCGGGGTGCAGAGGGGAGAGTCGAGGTGCAGAGGGGAGAGTCGGGGAGCAGAGGGGAGAGTCGGGGAGCAGAGGGGAGAGTCGGGGTGCAGAGGGGAGAGTCGGGGAGCAGAGGGGAGAGTCGGGGTGCAGAGGGGAGAGTCGAGGTGCAGAGGGGAGAGTCGGGGAGCAGAGGGGAGAGTCGGGGAGCAGAGGGGAGAGTCGGGGTGCAGAGGGGAGAGTCGGGGAGCAGAGGGGAGAGTCGGGTGCACAGGGGGAGAGTCGGGGAGCAGAGGGGAGGGTCGGGTGCAGAGGGAGAGGGTTGGGGTGCAGAGCTGTGGGCAGAGCATTTTCAGGGACAGCACCGGGTAGAAATTGGAAGCTGGAGGCCGCTGCTGGTCAGGGTTTGCTCACACCCAGCTGCTAGGTGGAGTCCAGAGAGAAGAATCGGGTTTGCAAGCATCTCGGTTCTCCTGGCAAACGTGAGGAGAGACCCTTGGAGGAGTGTGCCCACCCCGTGAGCTTAGCAAGCGCCCTGCCCAGGGGACCCACAGGCACAGCTGCCCGGCAGGCCAGAGCCAGTGACACTCGGGGGAGCAGAGGCGGCAGCCCCTTCCAGCTCAGCACCACAGCCCAGGGACAGCTGAGGTGGCCCAGGAGCGTCACCATGGGGAGGTGTCATCGCCCCCTCCCCCGCTGGGTCTGCAGCAGCGTCCACAGCATAGACACAGCACACATCGCACACACAGAGCACACATAACACACGCAGTGTACACAGCACACAGAAAATGGTCAGGTCACATACAGCATGTGCAGAGCACACGCACCACATGCAGAGCACACAGCACATGCAGCAGGTCACACACAGCATGTGCAGAGCACACACACCACATGCAGGGCACACAGCACATGCAGCAGGTCACACACAGCATGTGCAGAGCACACACCACATGCAGGGCACACAGCACATGCAGCAGGTCACACACAGCATGTGCAGAGCACACACACCACATGCAGGGCACACAGCACATGCAGCAGGTCACACACAGCATGTGCAGAGCACACACACCACATGCAGGGCACACAGCACATGCAGCAGGTCACACACAGCATGTGCAGAGCACACACACCACATGCAGGGCACACAGCACATGCAGCAGGTCACACACAGCATGTGCAGAGCACACACACCACATGCAGGGCACACAGCACATGCAGCAGGTCACACACAGCATGTGCAGAGCACACACCACATGCAGGGCACACAGCACATGCAGCAGGTCACACACAGCATATGCAGAGCACACACACCACATGCAGGGCACACAGCACATGCAGCAGGTCACACACAGCATGTGCAGAGCACACACCACATGCAGGGCACACAGCACATGCAGCAGGTCACACACAGCATGTGCAGAGCACACACACCACATGCAGGGCACACAGCACATGCAGCAGGTCACACACAGCATGTGCAGAGCACAGAGCATGCAGCAGGTCACACACAGCATGTGCAGAGCACATGCACCACATGCAGAGCACACAGCACATGCAGCAGGTCACACACAGCATGTGCAGAGCACACACACCACATGCAGAGCACACAGCACATGCAGCAGGTCACAGCATGTGCAGAGCACACACACCACATGCAGAGCACACAGCATGCAGCAGGTCACACACAGAATATGCAGAGCACACAGCACAAAGAGTGCACACAGCATACACACAGCAATGACATGTTCACACACAGCATGCACAGCACACACACAGCAGGTCTCGAACACTGCGTGCACACCGGTGTGCACCAGACACACAGCAGTCTCAACACTGGCACCAGTGCATCATACACACAACAGTCACAAATTGTATGCAACAGTTCAGACACCACACGGCACACATGCTTGCATACATGTACATCATACACACAAGTGCACATGTACACGCCCCCCCTTTGCACACATGCCCCGAGTGTGTGAACTACACACTTAGTTCACAGATGAAAGATGAGTAACCAGAAATGCTGACAGACAGGGCAGCTTCCACTGCTGGGACCACTGCCAAGAGCTCACCATGGCACGACGTGGCAGACCACGGCAGGGCCCTCCCCGTCAGGCTGAGCACAGGCATGCAGGCATCACTGACACGTGCTCCGTCATGCCCAGCACATGCTCTGCACACAGGGGTCATTCATGTGCACGCACGGTCACACCCAGCATGCACCTTTCTGCTGACCCCACACGTGCATGCACACGGGTTGGCGTGTGTCCTCCTATGCTTGTGCACACTGACTGCCGCGGCACAGCTCTTGCCCAGCCACTCACCAACACCCCTTCTTGAATGGGTCCTGGCCATGGAGCCCCCTGGGAAGACCAAGTGACCCACCTCTACCACTCTGGCTCCTGCATCCTTTTGTCGAGAGACCCCAGTAGAAGCCAACCTTCCTTTTGACCACTTTTCTGTGGAGTAAAGATAATCCACCGCATTTACACCCCCAAGTGGGCTTTCCTGAGTCTGCTGTTCCGCCCGCAGGCTTGGTGGTGCTGGCCGTGGTGAGCACTGCCAAGGGAGGAGCCTATTTGTCCAGCAAGGAAGATGTCCTGGGCAGGTTCTGGGCACATCCACACAGTTTGGGTTCTAGAGGCTCTCCCTTGGTGGCCCATGTGGCACGGCTGTGGCACCTGGTTTGGTGTCACTGTTATCAGAAGGGGCTGCCCTGCAGAGCAAACACGGCAGCCGGCTTTCCTTCGATGAGCAATCTGTGAGACAGCTGTGGGCAGCCCCCGAGGTCCTGCAGAACTGCCACTGTGAGCAGCCCTGTCCTTGACTGTCTCTCTGCACCCCGGCAGAGTGGCAGCCACGGTTTGGGGCCGTCTGGAAAAGAAGGTGGGTCCTGGGAAGGGACGTGCTGGCTTCCGGTCCCCTCCCAAGGGACTGGCCCTCCAGGCATCACTTACCCTGTGTTGTGAGGGCCCACCCGGTGGCAGAGGGCACAGGGCGGGTCCCAGAAGGGTCCTCCGGCTGGCGTGGCTGGGATGCCAGAGCAGCATCTCTCCCACGCACAGAACCCGCACCTCTAAAGGGCCACGGGGGCAGAGGCCTGGCAGGAACGCTCACACCTGTGCCCAGACTGGACAGGCCAGTGCCATATCGGGTGGGGGCCGACTCCCGGGGAGCAAGGGGTGTCAGCAGGGGCCCGGCCCTGCCCCACCCGAGCGCAAGAGGCCCTGCAGGGAGGGGCGCCCGGCGCCGGAGGGCCGGTGGCAGCGGCCGCTGGGCGGCTCCCCTCTGCCCGCAGCGAGGACGACGCCGCCACCGTGTACCGCGCGGCCGCGATGCTGAACATGACGGGCTCCGGCTACGTGTGGCTGGTGGGGGAGCGCGAGATCTCGGGGAACGCCCTGCGCTACGCCCCCGACGGTGAGTGCGGCCCGGGCGCGGGCGGGCGGGCGGGCGGGCGGGCGCGGGCGGCGGCCCCGCGGGCGCTGAGACCCCGCCCCGCAGGCATCATCGGGCTGCAGCTCATCAACGGCAAGAACGAGTCGGCGCACATCAGCGACGCGGTGGGCGTGGTGGCGCAGGCGGTGCACGAGCTCCTGGAGAAGGAGAACATCACCGACCCGCCGCGGGGCTGCGTGGGCAACACCAACATCTGGAAGACGGGGCCGCTCTTCAAGAGGTGGGCGCGGCGCGGCTGCGGGCCGGGCGCCGGCAAGAGGGGCTCCGGGCGGGCGTCGCCTTCTGGGGCGCGGGGCCCGGGGGGCGGGGAGACAGGCTTCGTGGGCCAGGGCCCTCCGCGGGTGGGCGGGGCTCCGGGGCGGGGCCTCCGCGGGTGGGCGGGGCCGGGGAGACGGGTCTTCGTGGGTGAGGAGCCTCCGCGGGGCTCCTGGTGGGCGGGGATTTGTGGGCGGAGCGAGTCGGCGGAGGCGGGGCTCTGGGGCCGGACAGACCGGCCTTCGCTGGTGGGCGGGGCCTTTGATTTTGGGGCGGGGCTTCGGGGAGGCGGGGCATTCGTGGGCGGAGCGGACCGCAGGATTGGGGCCTCTGTGGGGCGGGGCCTCTTGTGAGTGGTGCCTGGGACGGACTGCGATGGGCGGGGCCAGGGAAGCGGGACTTTCGTGTTGGGCGGGGCCTGGCATCAGTGGGCGGAGCCTGCGGAGGTTTGGGGGATACTTCCAGGCGTAGGAGGACCCATTCTTCTAGAGCTAAAAGTGGATGGGGGGCTCTAGGAGGGGAAACATTCCGTTTCAGAGATGGGTGAGCACATCCTGGGGTCCACATCCAGCTCCTGGAGCTGCTTCCGGTCTGCCCTGTGCTCCCCTTTCCCCAGCCCCCCACCATCACCCATCTCCCCTGTGATCCTCATCTGCTCCTATGCAGCACTGACACCAACATCTGGAATGTCACTGGAGTCCAGGCTGCCTCCTGACCCCACCTTTGCACACTGCAGCCAACCCCGAGGCCCGCCCCACCCCCAGCCCTTGGCAGGAGGCTGTGTCTGCAGAGGGAGCCTGGGGAAGGTCAAGGATCCAGGAGGTTGGGGCCGCAGAGATAGTTAGCAGGTGGAGCGCTTGCCTTGCATACAGCTGACCTGGATTTGATCTCCAGGATCCCAGTTGGTCCCCCAGGAATGCACAGCCAAGACTCACCCCTGAGCACCACTAGGTGTGGCTCCCAAACCAAAATCATAAAATTTTAAAAAAGGATCCAGGAGGTCAGCCCAGTGTGATACCCAAACCCCAAGTCTCAAGTGGAGGCCTGTGCTGGCAGGTCCTACTCCTCTCACCCAGGAGCACGTCAGAGCCCAGGTCCGAGATGCCCCCAGGGGAGCACACATACCTACAGACACGTGCTTCCGTGTGTGCAGGCCCACGGTTATAAAACTCAACTGTCTCAGTCTCAGAGCCCTTGAAATGAACCTGGGACGGCGGCTCCATGGCCATGCGGCCTGTCCCTGCTGGCTCTGCCACCCACTGCTCCTCCCCCCTTGGACGGGGCCTGGGCTCGAGCTGCCCCCCGCCCAGGAGGGTGACCCTGCTGCCCTCTCCAGAGTGCTGATGTCTTCCAAGTACTCGGAGGGGGTGACCGGTCGTGTGGAGTTCAACGAGGACGGGGACCGGAAGTTTGCCAACTACAGCATCATGAACCTGCAGAACCGCAAGCTGGTGCAAGTGGGCATCTACAATGGCACCCATGTAGGTGGGGGTCATGAGGGGGTGGGGGCTGGGGCCTTAGGGTCCTGGGGCCAAGACCCCTGCGTGGCCACCCTCCATCTCATACTCCCACCCCCAGGTCATCCCCAATGACAGAAAAATCATCTGGCCAGGAGGGGAGACGGAGAAGCCACGAGGGTACCAGATGTCCACCAGGCTGAAGGTGGGCTCCCAGCCACTGCCTCAGTCCTTCAGACCCTGGGGACGGGGGGAAGTGACTGGAGATGGGATGAAGGGTGTGGGGGGAGGAGCTGCCCCACCGTAGCAGGGGAGGCCCCTGGAGCGGGGCATGGGCTGCTGTGGCTGCAGCACTTCTGACCTGGTCCTCGAGACCTGCCGAGCCACCGTCTCCACCCCGCCACACCCTGACCTTGTCCGCAGTCCCCCCGCTCTGCCCTTTTCAGTGCCTCCCCTGCCCTCCAGCCCTCTTTCCTGGCCTGACTCTCTCGGGCTCTCACGGGGCTGTTCTGGGGCCCACAGCATGTAGGGCGATTCCTTTGGTCAGCAAAGGTCAGAGCAGTGGTGCCCCCCACACCCCCAAGTCCTCAAAGGGCCTTGGCCACTGTGTGTGGGGCCCTGCTCATGGCTCTGCTCCTGGATCCACTGGTCAGCACTGCTGATGGCCTGCAACTAGTGAGTCCAGTCTCTCACCGTGGACCCCATGATGAGATGTCTGACTAGCGATTGATGGCCAGGCTTTGGGATGGTTGATTGGTTCATTGGTTTGGGTTTGGGGGGACGCACACCTGGTAGTGCTCAGGGGTTGCCTCTGGGGCCGTGATCAGGAGTCACTCAGGATTGAGTGATTTTGGGGTTCTGGGCCAACCCTGAAGTGCTCAGAGTTTGCTCATGGTTCTGCCCGGGGATCACTCATATATGGTGCCAGGGATCGAACCCAGGTTGGGAGCATAGAAGCAAGCGCTTTGCTCTTATGCGATCTCTCCAGCCCCCTCAACAGATTTTCTAAGCGCTTTTTAGACCACACCCAGTGGTATTCAGGGATCATTTCTGGCTCTGCACTCAGGAATCCTCCTGGTGGGGCTCAGGGGACCATATGGAGTGCCAGGGATCCAACCCTGGTGGGCTGCAGCAAGACAGGCACCCTCCTCGCCGTGCCGTCACTCCAGCCTCCGCTCCTCGACGTTTTTAGAAAATACATACATATTGCTTGTGTAACAGAAAGTGTGATCAAAGCTTAACTCTTAATAGCAAACCAGAAAAACCCTATCACCAAAAGCTCTCAGGAGCCCCTGATCTTTTGGGGGCCCAGGGCTCACCCCATCATTCCCTGGGGCCAGGTGGCACGCCCTCTGTTCACACCCGAACCCAGCCAGTCCTTGCGCCATCTGCCCCCAAACCCCTCCCCAGCCTGGGCCCTGAGGAAGGAAACCCCTCTGGTCGGAAAAGGGGAGAGGACAGACTGATGGGTGGACAGCAGGCCGGTGGGCCTCAGCGGTGTGGCTCTGAGTGGACATGCCCGATCCCCAGGCATGGCAAAGCAGCATGGTTAGTGCCTGGGAGGGCAGAGAAGGTCCCCAGAAGAGGCGGGACGTGGGCAGCTCCCTGGTGGAGGGACGGGAGTGCCTTGTGAGACCAGAAGGGAGATGGGCAAGGACAGAGTTTGGGAGAACGTGACAGAGTGGCCAGGGTGCAGCCTGCTTGGGGGCCCGGAAGGACGGCCCCGACACAGCGGGGGAGGGCACTGCAGAGAGGGGCAGGGCTGAGAGGAGGTGCTGGAGGGGTGGGTGTCTCGGCTGAGGTCCCCTGAGACAGTGCCGTCTGGGAATCCCCAACCCCCCTCCCCCCAGATCGTGACGATCCATCAGGAGCCTTTCGTGTACGTCAAGCCCACAATGAGCGATGGAACATGCAAGGAAGAATTCACGGTCAATGGGGACCCGGTCAAGAAGGTGATCTGCACGGGGCCCAACGACACGTCTCCCGGCAGCCGTGAGTGTGGGACGGGTGGGCGGGCCGGGAGTGTTGGAGGGGCCGGGGCCAGCCGAGCGGGGTGGGGGGCCGGCTGGCTGGGTGCTGGGAAGGGCGCTGGGTTCGAGCTGGGCTGTGAGTGCGGGGTTAGGGCACGTGGCCAGAGGGGAACTGGGAGCCTGGCCCTCACGGCTCCTGGGTCCCCAGCACGACACACGGTGCCCCAGTGCTGCTACGGATTCTGCATTGACCTGCTCATCAAGCTGGCGCGGACCATGAACTTCACCTACGAGGTGCACCTGGTGGCCGACGGCAAGTTCGGCACGCAGGAGCGGGTATGCTGGGCCTCGACGCCCGCACCGGCTCAGGGCGGCTGGGTGGGTCTGCAGCTCCAGGGCTGGCGTCCAGCTGGATCCGGAGGGGGAGTGGGGGGCGGGCGAGATCTGACTGCTGGGGCGAGGTGGGGGAGGGGGAGCGGCCGGGAGTGAGTCACACCAAGGCTCGGTCGCCGGACAGGTCAACAACAGCAACAAGAAAGAATGGAACGGGATGATGGGAGAGCTTCTCAGCGGGCAGGCGGACATGATCGTGGCGCCACTGACCATCAATAACGAACGCGCTCAGTACATCGAGTTCTCTAAGCCCTTCAAGTACCAAGGCCTGACCATTCTGGTCAAGAAGGTGGCCAGGGGCCTGGCGGGGCAGGGTGGGCTCCCAGGAGGGGCCGGCGGGTGCTGATGGCCTGTCCCCTGCAGGAGATTCCCCGGAGCACACTGGACTCGTTCATGCAGCCCTTCCAGAGCACGCTGTGGCTGCTGGTGGGGCTGTCCGTCCACGTGGTGGCCGTCATGCTGTACCTGCTGGACCGCTTCAGGTGAGCGCGGCGAGGCTGGTGCCTGCTCAGGGCCGCACGCCGGGGAAGGGGCAGGCGGGGCTGCCACTCCTGCCCTCTCCCGCCCTCTCCCACCTGCCCTCTGCCCCCCGCAGCCCCTTCGGCCGGTTCAAGGTGAACAGCGAGGAGGAGGAGGAAGATGCGCTGACCCTGTCCTCAGCCATGTGGTTCTCCTGGGGGGTCCTTCTGAACTCTGGCATCGGAGAAGGTGAGGCCGTGCCCGGGTCTGCCGGGCCCAGCCCCACTGTGTGCCACCGCTGACTTGGGCCGCCCACAGGTGCTCCCCGGAGCTTCTCTGCTCGCATCCTGGGGATGGTGTGGGCCGGCTTCGCCATGATCATCGTGGCCTCCTACACTGCCAACCTGGCAGCCTTCCTGGTGCTGGACCGGCCAGAGGAGCGCATCACTGGCATCAATGACCCCCGGGTGAGGCCTGGCGCGGTGGGCGGGCGGGCAGAGAGGTCGGCGAGGGCTGCTGGCAGGCCCGGCGGGGAGCAAGTACGAGTGCTGCCCTCTGGCCCTGCAGCTGAGAAACCCGTCGGACAAGTTCATCTACGCCACGGTGAAGCAGAGCTCGGTGGACATCTACTTCCGGAGGCAGGTGGAGCTGAGCACCATGTACCGGCACATGGAGAAGCACAACTACGAGAGTGCGGCGGAAGCCATTCAGGCCGTGCGGGACAAGTGAGAGGCCGGCAGGGTGGGTGGGAGGCAGGGCCCAGTAGGGGGTGCTGGTGGCCCAGCCCCTGAGCCCTGACTCCGCCCCTCCCACAGCAAGCTGCACGCCTTCATCTGGGACTCGGCCGTGCTGGAGTTCGAGGCCTCGCAGAAGTGCGACCTGGTCACCACGGGCGAGCTGTTCTTCCGCTCTGGCTTCGGCATCGGCATGCGCAAGGACAGCCCCTGGAAGCAGAACGTCTCTCTGTCCATCCTCAAGTGAGTGGCCTCCGGAGGGCCCAGCACAGGTGGACCACCCGTGTGGGGCGGGCGCCCCGCTCCACTGCCCCGTCCTGGACGCCCAACTGGCCGCAGACCCCACCAGCCCAGCGCCCTCCTCTGCCCCACCCATCCTGGCCGCGGGGCCCTGCCCGCCAGCCTGCCCACTGCCCAGCTTCCCTGACCCAGGTCCCACGAGAACGGCTTCATGGAAGACCTGGACAAGACGTGGGTGCGGTACCAGGAGTGCGACTCACGCAGCAACGCCCCTGCAACCCTCACCTTCGAGAACATGGCAGGTGGGGCCCGCAGTCCTCGTCGCGCCCCCCGTGGCCCGGGGTGGGCGTGCAGAGCCTGCAGCTGAGGAGCTGCGTCCTGCCCACAGGGGTCTTCATGCTGGTGGCCGGGGGCATCGTGGCTGGGATCTTCCTTATCTTCATCGAGATCGCCTATAAGCGCCACAAGGACGCCCGCCGGAAGCAGATGCAGCTGGCCTTCGCCGCGGTGAACGTGTGGAGGAAGAACCTGCAGGTAGGGCAGGACACCCCCCGAGGCCTGGCCATGGCCCTCCCGCGTCCTCTCGGGCCGAAGCGTTGGCTCCAGCAACCAGGTGCCCGTGGGGGCAGGCCTGGAGCCAGGGCCAGGGCAGCACTGCTGGGGACCACCCACGGGCGGCCACCTCCTGCACGCTTGGGCCCAGGGAGGCCTGGCCCCTCTGTCTCCAGAGCCGCCCTCCCGTGCCCATTCCATAGGAAGGTAAACCGAGGCAGGGTAAGGCAGGACCCACCTGGGTGTAGCTCGTGAGTCTGAGATGTCTCTTGCACTCCGCCGCCCCCCCTCGGCCCTCCAGACGCCTTGGCCTGCACCCCGCTGTCTTCTGTCCGCATGACCCCGGTCTCAGTGGGCGGCGGGCCCCGTGCCTAGGCTGCTCCGGCCGAGGGCCTGCACCCACAGCCCGCCCGCTGTGCTCCATCTCTTCTCTTTCTCTGGGCGCCCCCCAGAGCCCCCCCGCCTGGGCTGAAGCTGCTGGCCGCAGAGCAGAGAGGGCAGCCCCGAGGCCACTCGCATCTGCTCACTCTTGCTCTTGGGACCTGGTCGCTGCTCTCACGTGGGCCAGCACTGCCCACCCCGTCCATCGGTCACTCCAGCTCCATCTTGCCACCCTCCTTCGCTCCTCGGCCCCGGCCTGAACCTCGGTGTGCCCCCTCCCGCCCTTCCCCTCGGGCCACCAGGAGCCAGGGAGACAGGCAGCGTCCCCGAGGAGACACGGACGGGCCCCCAGTCCAGCCCCAGCGCCAGCAAGGTCAGGCCCGAGACGGGCAGCTGCCCGCGCGTCCATGCCGGTGGTCTCAGCGCAGGCAGGCAGGAGCGAGGGCCCGGCCGGCCGGCCAGGAGCAGGCCAGGGCAGGCCCCAGCCATCTAATCACTTATACATATTCATTTTAGGATAGAAAGAGTGCTAGAGCAGAGCCCGACCCTAAAAAGAAAGCCACATTTAGGGCTCTCACCTCCACCCTGGCTTCCAGCTTCAAGAGGCGTAGGTCCTCCAGAGACACGGTAAGGGGAAGACGCCCCGTCCACGCCCTCGCCTCTTCTCTCGCCCTCCGTGTCTGTCCCGTGCCTCAGGCGTCCCTTCCCGCGCCATCCCACCCGACCACTGTGGTCCTTCTGCCATCTCTCTCGGCCGCGCAGGCTGCCTCTCTCCACCGCGGCCGCCCCTCGCGGTGCCCCCGCTGGCCCCGGCCACGTGTCAGTCTCTGCGTCAGTCTGCCGTACCACGGCGCTGCTGTCCTGTCTTGGCCAGCCGCCCCGGGGTCCAGCCCGGGGCCCCCGCGCCCAGGCCGCCTGCGCGGTCTCCTTGCCGCCCGGAGGCCTCCACCTCTGTCACGTGTCTGCAGCCTCTTCCCGGGGGGCCCCCGCCGCCCTCTCTCCCTCCCTGAGGCGTCTGTGGAGGGGCGGCGGCCATGTCCATCCGTCCGTCTGTCTGGCCGCCAGCCCTGACCCCAGACACCTGTCTCACGTGTCTCGCCAGAGCCATGCCTGTCACACCGTCCATGTGATCTGTGTGGGTTGGGGCTGGGGGCCGGGCAGGCTCCACCTGGGTGGACAGCTGGGGCCATCAGATGGGCAAGGGGGGACCCAGGAGACAGCCCCTACCCCAGGCTGAGCAGGGGTCAGCGGGAGGCAGGCCAGCAGCCCCCAAGAGGTGTGAGAGCAGGTGGAGCAGCCAGCAGAGCCCCCCAGGGAGGCCTCCGCGGAGACCACCCCCAGCTCCCACCTCGCCACCCCAGGCGCTGTGGACACTTGCCCCCAAAGGCCCCACGAGGACCCACACTGGCTAGAGACCCCTGTCCTGGGCAGGAAAGCCCGGAGTGCAGCCCAGCCCCTGCCAGAGGCCTCTCCTGCAGACCCTAGGAGTGCCCTGGGGGAGTGGGGGCGGCCGTGAGCCCAGGTTCCTGTGCACAGGAGGGCAGATGCAGAGCCCCTGGCCTGTAAAAGTGGCCCCAGGCTGAGCCCTAGAGGGGTGCAGAAAGAGGAGGGTCAGCGCAGGGCCAGAGAGGAGGAGGGGTGGCCCGGCAGAAGGGCACCCCAGCTCAGAGCAGCCACTCTGGGGGCGGGGGGCAGCTGAGAAGGGACCACAGGTCGCACCAGCGATGGCCGCTCTCGGGCGCCCCCCGCCCGCCCACGCTGGGGCTGCTCACCCCCTAGCTGGCCCCTCAACCGTCTCCCGGGGCGTGTTTCCAGCCTCCCTGGCCAGCCCTGGCACCACGTGGCAACGGGGGCCGGCTGACCTGCAGGGGTCTGGGGGCACTGCTGTGGGGGTGCTGGGGTGGGGAGGGCAGCCCAGCTCCCGCCCTGCTTTGGGCCGGGCGGGGGTGGGGTCCGTGTGGCTCTGAGACCCGCGCCCCTGCCCGCAGCCAGGCCGGGCGCTCAGGGCCGGGGTCCCTGGCAGCGGGGGCCAGCGGGTATTGATTGTTGGTTCTTATTTATAGAGCACCGGGGGTGGACGCGGCGCTTTGCAAAAGCAAAAAGACACGGTGCTGCCGCGACGCGCTATTGAGAGGGAGGAGGGCCAGCTGCAGATGTGCGCCCGCCATAGGGACAGCTGAGACGCCCTGCCCGCCCTCCCCCCTCCCGCAGACACCCGGACCGCGGCCTGGCCACGCACAGTCCCGGAGCACCCAGGCCGCCCCCAGGCCGGCCCACCAGTCCAGGCCCCGCGCGCGCCCGAGCCCGGGCTAACGGCCGCCTTGTCTGTATTTCTATTTTGCAGCAGTACCATCCCACTGATATCACGGGCCCGCTCAACCTCTCAGATCCCTCGGTCAGCACCGTGGTGTGAGGCCCCCGGAGGCGCCCGCCTGCCCAGTTAGCCCGGCCAAGGACACTGATGGGTCCTGCTGCTCGGGAAGGCCTGAGGGAAGCCCAGCCGCCCCACAGACTGCCCACCCTGGCCTGCCTGGCGGGCAGCCCCTGCTGGACCGAGGCGCGGACCAGAGCAGCTGCGGACGGAGCAGAGCTGAGCTGGCTGGGCAGGGCCGCGGGCGCTCCGGCAGAGGCAGGGCCCCGGGGTCTCTGCGCGGTGGGGCCGGGGGCTAGCACGCTCCGGGCGGAGGGGCTTGGAGCGGACAGAGGCCCCCCGCAGGGGCGGGCCAGGACCTGCGCCGCCAGGGGAGGGGCCCCGGTCCCAGCTGCGGGGTCGCCCGCTAGCCGCCCCCTCCCGCCTCGCTCTCCCTCCCCGTCCCCTGGCTCCACGCACGCCTCCCGTCACACCCCGCGGACCAGACCCCGCCGGGGAGCCGGCCCTGCCCCCTCCAGGCAGACCCGCGACCTCGCTGCCAGTCGCTCTCCAGGGCTCCCCCCGCCCCCGCGACTCCCGTCCTCGCCCCGCGCGCCCCCGCCCGCCCCGGTGTGTGCAGTGGTGATGTCTAAAGGAATGTCACGCAGTGTCCGGTGTGGCTTGTTGGCGCGGTCAGGCGCGCGCGGCGGGCTCGGGCGCGCGGGGCGGCGGGCGGCGGGCGGCGGCGCGGCGGCGGCGGCAGGCGGCCAGCGCGGTGCCCAGCGCCAGGCAGGCGGCCAGGCTGGCGAGGAAGGAGCCGGGCCCCAGCGCGCAGATCACGGCCAGGTCCCGCGCGGACAGCGGCCGCGCGCAGTGGCGGAAGGCGGCGTCGGGGAGGGCGGCCAGGGGGCTGGGCTGCAGGCGGCCGGGCCACACGCACCGCGGCGTCTCGGTCTCTGCGGGAAAGGCGCGGTCAGCGGCGGCCGCGGGCCCGGAACCCCCCGCCGGCCGCCCGCGCGCGCGCGCTCACCTGGCGGGGGCCGCGGCTGGCGGCGGAGCCAGGCGCAGAGCGGGCGCAGCGCGCAGCCGCACACCCAGGGGTTGCCGGGCAGGCGCAGCGCGCGGAGCGCGGGCAGGCGGCCGAGCACGCCGGGCGCCAGCGCCGCCAGCGCGTTGTCCTGCAGGCTGAGCTCGCGCAGCGCGGGGAGCGCGCCCAGCGCCGCGGGGTCCAGGCGCGCCAGCCGGTTGCCGGCCAGCGAGAGTGTGCGCAGCGCGCGCAGCGGCGCGAAGGTCCCCGGCGCCAACGCCTCCAGCCGGTTGGCACCCAGGTCGAGCTGCTGCAGGGCCGCCAGACCCCAGAAGGCCCGCGCGTCCACCACGAGCAGCCCGTTGTCGCGGAGATCCAGGAGCAGCAGCGCGCGCGCGCGCGCGAAGGCTACGGGCGGCAGCGCGCGCACGCGGTTGTGGTCCAGCCGCAGGGCGCGCACGCGCTGGTCCAGGCCGGCCGGCACGGCGGACAGCGCGCGCCCCGAGCAGTTAGCCTGGCCGCCCGGCGCGCACACACACGCCTCGGGGCAGCCGGGGGCGACCCACGGGCCCGCCCCGGTGGGTGCCTGGGCCCAGAGTGGCCACGGCGACAGCAGCAGCAGCAGCAGCAAGAGCGGCGGGAGAAAGCGCATGTGAGCCCCGCCGGGTCCCCTGGAAGGCAGCCGCAGCCGGGCGTCTCCGGAGCTCATCCCTCTCGGCGGCACCCGCACAAATATGAACTCTCCGGCCGAAGCTCCCACAGTTCCGGTCCGCAGGCTGGTCCCGCGCCCAGGGCAGGGACTGGGCACAGAGCCAACGCCCAGCACTGCCAGCCACCTGTCCCGGAGCTCCGGGCTCCTCTTGGCTCTGCACCAACTGAGGAACTGGAGATTCCCCCCTCCCCAAAGGTCCTGCCTTCCTCCCCACCCGGCACTTGGTGCTTGAGAACTCCAGCCCACCAAACTCAAGGGTGCCACAGGGAGGGGGTGTCTAACCCCAAGTGGCCCACTCCTCTCCCCGGCCAGGACCAAGACTCCCTTACACACTTACAGTGTCCCCACGAAGGGGTGGTCCCATCCCCGTGGAGGATGACAAGCAAGGGGCCCAAGGACAGATCCTTGGGCGTGTCTGAGGTCAAGCAAAGCGGCCCCGCTGTCCTCTGAGCACTGTCCCGGAACCTCAGAGGTGGGCGGGGGCAGGCGTGGGGTGGGGCCAGCAGGGACAGGGCCCAGGGCCAGCTCTCCAGGGAGGGCTGGACGGCAGGAGGGGGGCCAAGCGGAGGCCTCAGCAGGTGCCGTGTGGGCTGAGACAGGGTGCGTGACCCTGCCCCCACGGCACATGGCTGACAGCGCTGCCCAAGGCCAGGGCACAGCACAGAACCGCAAAACGGCATTTATTTCCTCCTCGCCGGCACAGCCCTACTGAAGGGGGGGTGCGGAGGGGGGCAGCTCCTCCAGCTGCTGGGGCGTGGCCATGGAATCCCGGGGCTCGTCCAGATTCCCCTCCAGGGGCTGGATGGGCAGCTCCTCGGGTACCCCCTTCAGGGGCGTTACCACCGACACGTCCAGCTCCTGCTCCTGCTCCGTGCGGTGGGACTCCACGTGCACTGTCTGCAGGTCCATGTGCTCTTCCTGGACCCCAAAGTGCCCCACCAGCCTGCACCCCACAGACAGCTCAGCAGGGCAGGGTGGGCCCGGTCGTGCCAGCCACCGCCCGCCACGGGCACGGGTCCTCCCTGCCTCCCGAGCCACTCACCTGTTGTCTATGTTTTTGGGACGCGTCTCGCTGGGGGACAAAGCAAGGTGTGAATCCCGGAGCCCCAGGGGCAGGAGCCCAGAGGTGCCCTGGCCTTCTCCATCCCCCACTCCGTGACTCCATGCCCTGCCGCAGCCACCAGGGCTCACACACCCCTTGGCTCTGATGACGCCAATCGCCACCACCACCAGGGCACAGAAGCAGGTGGCACTCACTCCCGCCAGCACCACGAGCAGAGCGATGAGTGCCTCGCGGCTGAGGCCCAGGCCACACTCGCAGGGTCCGGCTGCGGAGAGACAACAGGGACCGGCTCTATCCCAGCCCGGCACGGAGCCGGCCGTGGGGCTCGGGCAGAGGCAGCACCTGCAGCAGGGCTGAGCCACAGGGACAGGCTGATCAGGCCCAGGGGGCAGGCAGGCCGGGGACGGGGGGACATGTCCGGCCCCAGCCCCACCGCACCACCTCTTGACGGAACTCGGGGGCCAGGTGCTGACCTCACAGTGGAGCTGAGGCAGGGGTGGGGGCAGGGCCCACTGGCCTGTCCTCGGCCCAGCATCGAGCAGGATGCCCCAGAAGGCCATGGTGGCTTCAGTTCGGGGCCTGGGCTCCAGCCAGCCCGGGCACCGAGCCCCTTTCCTGGGGTAAGAGAAGCAGGATTTGGGGGCCCAGGAGGGTCCCGCTTACGCTGCCAGTGTCCAGATCTGGGGGTCTGGCCGCAGGGCTGCCCGAGAACTCCCCTCCCCAAGAGAGGTGCAGCAGCCGAAGGTCAGGTCGCAGCGCGGCTCCCCAGGGCTCCTCCCTGCCCCCTGCCCTGACGCCCAGCCTGGCATGCCAGGGGCAGTGATGGGCTCCGCCAGGGCTCTGAGCACAGCCTCTGGAGCTGTCACTGCTGACCAGGGCACACCCTGGCGCCACCTGTCCACAGCCATGTGGAGAGGGCCGAGGCACAGGTGTGCCCTGGCTCGGGCACCTGCTTGTCCAGTCTGGCAGGTTTGCATCCTGGTCAGGATGACAAGGCACACCCAGCCCTGCACTGCCAGTACCCTGGGTGCTGGATGCCCACTTCCTCCTCCCACGGACACAAACAGCTCTCTGAAGGGAAAGTTCTGGAAAGGCTGCGCCTGGGGCCACGGGGATGGGGCCCTTGGGAGGAGGGGCAGGGTGATGGCACTGAACGTAAAGCCTGGGGCCTGTGTGGTGCCTCCCCTGGGGCCCTGGCGCCTTAGTCCGGGTGCCCGCGGGCAAGCGCCTCAGGTGGGCAGAGGGTGGAGTGATGGCGGCGGCGGCTGGCAGAGGGCCCCACGCCGTCCCCGCAGCAGGTGGGGTCAGGCCGCCCCGACCAGGACCACAGGTGTACAAGGGGTGCGCAAAAGCAGCAGGCCGGGGCCACGGAGAAGCGGCTTTATTGGGTGAGGGGCCACTAGCTGCAGCCCTTGGGCAGGCGGTAGACGCCCGCGGCGTAGAGCAGCTGCTGGTCGCGCACCTTCCTCTGCAGGAAGGCCTGCAGCTCCTGCAGGTCGATGTCGGCCAGCGCCGGCCCGCTGACCACGAACATGCGCAGCATGCTGTAGATGCGCTCCAGCGACAGGCTCTCCAGGTTGGTCAGCATGGCCTGGATGTAGGTCCAGAAGAGCTGGGGGCCACCGCCCACGGGGGTCAGCGGGGCAGCCCCACCCCCTGCCCCACCCGTCCGCATCCACCCCCGAGCCCCGCCCACCCGCCCGCGCACCAGCAGCTCCTCCTCCTTCTGGTCGGCCTGGGAGGCCATGCCCGAGTCGCTCTCGTCGTCGCTGTCCGGGAGCACCATGCTGTCGCGGTCCTGCGGCCGCTCCTCCTCCACCACCGAGAAGGTGCCGGGCGGGTCCTCGCGCAGCACGCCCTGCTGCAGCCACACGGACATCCGGCGCCGCAGCAGCGCCACGGGCATCTTCACCACCTTGCTCAGCTCCTCCAGGGTCCAGCTGGCTGCGGGCAGGAGCGCTGGCACTCAGCGGCCCCGCCCACCCGCGCTGGAGAGGGGCAGGGTGGTCGTCCGGCCCGCGGCCTCACCTTGGTCCTGGAAGTAGAGCAGGACCACGGCCTGCACGGGGGTCACGGCCACCGACAGCGTGCGGTCAGCCAACTCCACGTCCATGGTCACCAGCCCGAGGGTGTGCTTCCAGCTGAGGGTGCGCATGGCCTGCAGGGAGTGGGGTCAGCGCTGCCCGTCCAGCTCCCGGCCTCAGGCGGGGGAGGCAGTGGAGGCAGCGAGGAGGGGAGCCCAGAGATGCTTAGAGGTGGGGCCCGGGCCTGGCCGGTGCAGGCTCACCGGGTCGGCAGCAGTGTGAGGAGGCAGTGGGAGCCCGGGGCCGGCAAGGGCAGCCCGCAGACACAGCACTCGGGCCAGACCAGCCCCGGGGCTCCCCGGGTGCTTCTGGGCCTGGGCCCTGCCCGCCACCTCCCTGGAAGGTTCGGGCTGCAGGCTGGGAAGGACAACAGAGCCCGGGTGCCCGGAGGGGCTTCTGGAGGCCACCTGGGACTGCGTCTTGGCCCCACAGGGCAGCCTACGGCTTCTCCCTGGCTAGTGACTGCACTGCCACAGGGGAAGCGCACGGGTCTGGGGGCTGGGAGGTGAACTGGTGTGCCCAGATGGTAACCCTGCAACTCCTGCCTGGGGCGGGTGGGCACAGGAGGGAGGCAGAAGCACAGCCCTGCTCCCCCGGGCAGAGAGCTGAAACGTGCACCCTGGCTGTCCTACACCATCTGAGGCCACCAGACTCGGGGGACCCCCCACTGCCAGGTGTGCTGCAGTGGCCGGGACGGGGAGCAAGGCAGGGTCTGCAGAACAACTGAGGCTTGCTGCAGGGGGACACAACCCCAGACTGGGCACCAGCGGGAGGGAAGGGGGAAATGGCGTGTGTGTGCGGGAGAGCTGGGGCCAGGCTACCTTCAGCTTCTCGTACTTCTTGCAGTACACCTCCAGGGCCTCCCTGATGTCCTCGGGGACCTCCAGCTTCTCCTCCTTGAAGGGGGGCCAGAACTCACTGGAGAGGATGACGGCGTAGACCCCAAACGGAGGCTGCTCCTCCGCCGGCCGCTTCTCGTCCTCCTCGCGGATGTTGGCGTTGATGCGGCGAGAATCGGCCATGTCCTGGGGAGGCAAGCAGGGCTCTAGGGGGCCCGATGGCGCCAGGAGGGCAGGAGGGGGGCTCTGGGAGGACCGACCTTCAGCATGACTTCACAGAAATGCATGGGGGCCTCGCCGAACCGCAGCTTCAGCAGCTCCACGTTGCGGATCTCCCTGGAAAGACAGTCTCTGAGGGGCTGAGTGCACTTTGGCACCTGTGTTGCAGCCACATCCGCTGAGAGGCGCAGGGATATCCGCAGGCAGCACAGCCGACCCACTGCCCGGAGTCTGCACAGGCCTGCCGGGGATGGAGGTGGGGAGGTTGGGGACACTGCCCCCTGGGGGCCAGCACAAGCCATACCGCTCTGGGCTGAAGCTGAACTGGTGCAGAAGGCGGTCAGCCAGCAGTGACCGGTACTCGTTGATGAAGAGGTCCTTGCTGCCATAGATGCTGACCAGAAGGCTGATGATGTCCGACGAGCGTCGCTTGGAACTGGACTTCCCTGCACGGGGAGGCCGGCAGGGTGACTCGCTGAGTCTGTCGGGCCCGGGGGGTGGGGAGGCTCCAGTGTTGAGGCAGGAAGGGGCATGTCAGGAGCTGACCACCTACTCTAGGCCCGAGGGGACAGTCCACACACAGGGGGGCACATGCCAGCAAGGGCAGCAAGCTGCTTGGGGGCACCGCACTGACCTGGGTCAGCGTCCACAGGGTCGGGGACCCAGTCCTCAGGCTCTCCGGAGTCGTCCTCACTGTCCTGTCCCGTCTCCAGGCTTGCCGGGTCCGTCTTGGACAGCTCCACCGCCAGGTCGCCCGTCCCATCCGAGTCCCCAGTCAGCCCTGCCACGATCTGCCGCACCGTGTCCTCTCGCGTCCTGTGGGGACACGGCCGCTTGCTGCCCACACCCGCAGGCCAGAGCCCGTCCGCACCAGCCGGGCACATGCGGAAGAGGCCCAGGAGAGTCTCCTCCAGGCGTGGGGAGTGGGTGCTGGTGACGGAGCACAGCCCACAGCACCGTAAGCTGCGCCTTGGCGTAGGCCGGGGGCCCCTGTGGCCCCCCAGTCACCCACAGGCCAGCGCCAGCGGCCACTCAGGACTCATGCAGGAGGGAGCCACGCAGGGACAGGGTGGGTCGGCGCTCACCGCAGGTACCGGCGGATGGGCTCGCACGCCACCTCCAGGATGACCATGGAGGGGTCCAGCACACGCAGCGCCTTGATGGCCGAGATGTACAAGGTGATGATGTCACACGTGTTGACGCCTGTCACCGAAGAAGAGTGTCAGCAGCGCGGCGCACAGGGACCAGCACCCGCTGCGGCCCCCCGAGACCCATCACCCCCTTCCCCGGGGCCGTCCCAGAGGCTGCAGCCCCGGGCGGGTCCCTCTGAAGCCTGTCCCCGGGTGCCGGCCAAAGCACCTGGGTGCAGAAGCCTGGTCTCCAGGGCAGCCTTGAGCGACGAGAGCAGCAGCTGCCGCTGGTCTGTCCTCTCCAGGCAGTACTTGAGGTCCTCCACCGCCGGCCGGGAGTCAGGGAAGTCTGTGGGACGGGACAGACCAGGGCGCACTCACACCCGAACACACACGCACCCCGGAGTGCACGCAAGCACATGTGAATTCCTGCACCGTGTGGGAAAGCAGAAGGGGCAGGCACCTAGCGGGTGGAGGCCTCGCCCACCCTCGGGGGGAGAGACACCCTCACTGCCATCCCAGAGGATGGGCTGGGGGAGGGGGCTGGAGACCTCGGATGATGCTGAAGAGTTCCTCGATGCGCAGGCCGGCATAGACGCGGTAGAAGAACCTCTGCACGTGGCAGCGCCACCTGCGCAGGGCACTGCCGGCTTCGGGGGGCACAGGCCTGGCGGGGCAGTCTTGCAAGAACACCTTGCCCAGCCAGCCAACCACCCTCTCGATCCACTGCAGAGGAGCACAGGCGAGGGGTCAGACGCACGTGCCCGTCCCCCACGAGGAGACGTTTCTGCTTTAGTTCTGGGGCGCTCCTGGCAGTAAGGGATTTTGGCCCCAGCCCCATGAGGCTGCAGGGCACTACGGGAGGATGCCCAGGGTCTAAGCTGGAGGCCACTGTCCACTCTGCTGCCACCACCCGGACCTGACGGCAGCTAGCCCGTACCCTTAGGTCGACTCGAGGGGAGCGGGCACTGGCTGTCAGGGCGAGCACCCCCAGCAGGCCCCTCAGCAGGACAGCCCTAACCCCGGCTGCCCCGTCACGATTCCAGAGTCCCTGTGGCGACGTCACGCAGGAAGGCGGGAGCCTTCCTCCCCCTGGGCCTGCACTTGCCTTGTGGAACTCCCGGAGGAAGGAGCGCTCGTACTCGCCCCGGCAACGGTCCTCCATCCTCTCCCGCGTCACCTGGTGCAGGGTGGCGGTCACAGCCTCAGCACTAACGCGCTCCAGCAGACTGAGCCTGTGCCTAGAGGGAGAAGCAGCTGGAGCTGCGGCCACACTCCCCAGAGGCTCCGCCAGCCCTGCCCCCGCCCTCAGTGCGCAGACCGCCCAGCAGAGGGCGTGCAGCAGAAGCGGTGACCCTGCCCTTCCCGCCGCACCTCCTCTCCCCTGCCAGAGCACGGTGCAGACTGGAAAGTGAGTCTGATGCCTGCCCTGGGAAAGGGGGCTAACCAAGTGCACCCCCTGCAGTAGAGAGAGGGAACGGCAACTCCCCCAAGCACCAAATAACACTTTAGCAGAGTGGAAAGGCCCCTGCTAGCAGGAGTGAGAAACAAGTGGTCAGGGACAAAAGGCGCGAGCACAAGCACCTAGGCACCTTCCACTCCTCCTGCCATGTTTGTGACGGTGGCAAAAGGGTCCAAGACCCGCAGCCAGCCCCCCAGTTCGCTGCAGAGGGCAGCTGGCCCGGGAAGCAGAGGGGGTGTCGGCAGAGGCAGACGTGGAACCTGTCCTACTCACAGAACCTGGCTGAGCTGGTGGAACTGCTCCAGGGCTTGCCGGCACCAGCAGCGCTGCTTGTCACTGCCACAGCCCGCACACAGCGGGCTCTGCAGAAGCCGGTAGTACCGGCGGCGGGCGTAGCGGCTGTCCAGGTCGCCCTCCAGCTCCGGGTCGGTGCCCCCCTCGCCTTTCCTCTTACTCTGCATGTAGACTCTCAGGAAACGCCCGTACAGGCGCTGGATCATGTCCTGGAAGGCCCTGGGGGTGGAGAAGAACAGGACGCCCCGCAGGGTGGTGTGCACCTTCTCCCGCAGCCCCTGGGCGCCGGTGCCCATCAGCAGGCCCAGGCGGGTCCACTTCTCCAGGAGCTCCAGGCTGCGCAGGTAGGGGTCCAGGCGGCTCTCCAGCAGGCCGAAGGCGTCCAGGAGCAGCTGCAGGCACTGCGGCTCGCCGGCGCCGTCCTCGCGCGGGGCCAGCGCGCCCCAGAACTCGGGCGAGACGTGCGCCTGCAGGTGGTTCTGCAGCACCTCCACGAACCACTCCTCCAGCACGGCGTGCAGCCCGTGGGCGCGCAGCACCTCCAGCGCGGCGCGCAGCTCCTCCTCCCGCGGCGGCGCCCGCGGCCAGGCGGCGGGGGGCGGCGGGGGCTGCAGCGCCGCGGGCGGCACCAGCCCGGCGCTCACGGTGTCCCAGGCCAGCAGCAGCTCCCGCGAGGGCCCCGGCTCGCCGCCGCCGCCGCCCGCCGCGGCCGCCGCCGCCGCCGCCGCCATCGGCGCCCGTCCCCGCGGCGCGCGGTGATGACGCTCAGGGCGCGCCGGTGACGTCAGGCGGGCGCGCCGGCGGGGAGTGCGCAGGCGCGGGCGCGGCGCCGTGCGGGGGGCGATGCGGTAGCGGCGGCGGTTGGGGCCGGGCGCGGCGGCGACATGACCCAGCAGGGCGCCGCGCTGCAGAACTACAACAACGAGCTGGTCAAGTGTGAGCGGCCGCGCGGGGGCGGGCGCGGGGGCGGGCGGCCGGGCGGGGCGCGGGGGCGGGCGGCCGGGCGGGGCGCCGGGGTCCGGGGGGCGCCCGCAGCTCGCCGTCCCGCCCGCAGGCATCGAGGAGCTGTGCCAGAAGCGCGAGGAGCTGTGCCGGCAGATCCAGCAGGAGGAGGACGAGAAGCAGCGGCTGCAGAACGACGTGCGGCAGCTCACCGAGAAGCTGGCCCGCGTGAACGAGAACCTGGCCCGCAAGATCGCGTCCCGCAACGAGTTCGACCGCACCATCGCCGAGACGGAGGCCGCCTACCTCAAGGTGCGGGCCCGGCGGGGGGCGGGGGGCGGCACGGCCCCCGGGGCGCGGGCCGCAGCTCCCTGTGCTTGCAGATCCTGGAGAGCTCGCAGACGCTGCTCAGCGTGCTCAAGCGCGAGGCGGGCAACCTGAGCAAGGCCACGGCGCCCGAGCAGAAGAGCAGCGCCGCCAAGGACAGCTGAGCCGCGTGGCGGGGGCCGCGACGTCCCGGCCCTCCGCACCCCGCTCGCGGCACCCATGGCCGGCCCTTCCCCTTGGGCCCTGGCCAGCGGCGCCGGCCACCAGAGCGGGGGGGGGGGGGGGAGTGGCTGTGCCTTTTTGCCTCCGACTGGCCTGAAAGTGGCCAGTGACTGTCAATAAAAATCATTTTCCTAAAGCGTCGTGCTGGCTCTCTCTCCCAGGCCTCTGTCCCCAGCATACCCAGGCCCCGAAGCCCACCTTCCGCTACCTAAACCTGTTCCAGGTCTCCAGCACAAATCCTGACCGGGGGCCACCCTCCCGAGCATGGACCTCAGAAGAGCCATCCTCGTCGTCGGGGTCCCAAAATCCCCGGTCTCTCGATGCCCCAGGTCCAGCCTCGGCCGGACCCCCCTGGGCTGGCTTTGTGGGCTCCTGTAGGCTAGGCGGGTCTCGGGAGCAGCACCGCGCCCCCGCGCAGCAGACACCCTCAACGGTGCCCCTTCAGAGACCCCCCACCCACAGGCACGCAGGGGGAGCAGAGCCCACTACGCCATGTCCCTGCCACCACCACAAGGAAGGCAACGCGCTGGTCCAGTGCAGTTTATTGAGTCGCTGTTACAGGGGGGTCTGGGGGAGCAGAGGCCTGCAGGGGGCTGGTCACACCTTGCAGGCCTCCACAGGCAGGGTTAAGGGGGCAGGACCTGCGCCCCAGGCTGTCTTGACCTCCTCGCTGGATGTGGGCTCAGAAGTAGAGGGCTGGCTCGCTGCGGAAGTCTGAGAGGTCATTCTGGCCGGCTGGGGTGAGCTGGAGCGGGCAGAGGCGCCAGTGCCGTGAAGCCCAGCCCCCACTCCGGCGGGCACAACCCCCTCCCCCGCCCCACTCACCATGACCTCCTTGAGTGGGGCTTCTAGCTGCCGTGGGGCCGGCTCCAGCGTCTGCTCCTGCCACTTGCTGAAGGCCAGAGAGTGCTTGGGAGTGTAACTGGACAGGCCTGCAGGCCAAGGGGGCAGATGTGGGGCCTGGCCTAGGTATGCCCACTCCCGCCCCGCCCCCACAGGTGGCCCACGTGGACTCACAGGAGCCATCAGGCAGCAGGGGGCTCTCTGGTGCCAGGCTGCCCACGAACGTGGCTCGGGGCAGGAAAAGCTTAAAGGGCTTCTCCACGCCCGCGTCTAAGCAGGGCTGCTCCTGCTCCTCCTCCTCCTCCTCCTCCTCCTCGTCCGTAGCCTCCTGTGCCAGCGAGCTCTCAGAGGGGTATTCAAACGTGGTCTGCAGACTCTCGTCGTTGAAGGAGATCTTCATCTGGGGGGTGGGCGGAGGAGATGGGGCGGGGCCTGTCACACCCCCGCACGCACCACCTGCACGCACCACCTGCCCAGGCTCTCCAGGGGACCGGCCCAGCCACACCCCCTGCCACACCCCCTGCGGCTGGGCCCGGTCCAGGGAAGATTGCCCCGGGCGCCATATCCTCACTTCCTGCAGCTCCTGTGGGCGTCTCGGGTGCAGCCCGCCCCACCCCACAGGCCCTCCCAGGGGCCCCAGGGCTTCCCAAAGCCGGTCACCCACTTCCCCGGCTCCTGTCCCTGAGCCTAGGGCCCGTCCGTGTCCACAGGCCTGCTGGGCAGCAGCGGGTAATGAATACCAGCCCCGCGCCTACAGCAGACGGAAGCTGCCTGGGACTCGAAACCCTAAACTCCCAGGCAGGCACGGGACAAGGTGGCCTGCTCAGGTTCCTCCTCCTCCCCCCGCCCCCCAGGGGCCGGGCAGAAGCCGGGCCCCCACGCAGGGCAGGGAGCACCCTGGGCGGGGCCGCAGGTGCATGTCCAGATCCTGTGCCACCCCCACCCAGCTCCACCACACCTGCTAGACACCTGGCCGACCAGAGGCCAGTGCAGGGGAGAAACGCCCACATGCGCCCCTCCTCCCTGCACCACGCCCGAGCCCCCGGAAGTCCCCCAGCAGCGGGCCTCGGAACCAGGAGGGGCAGAGCGGGCACCAGGGCAGGCTGCCAGGGTGGGCGGATTAGCGCCCTCATTGCTGCATATGACCAGCTCCTGCAGGAGGCCGGGGGGGCTGGGCAGGCTCGGCCAGGGCGCCTGGCACTGCCTGGCAGCGGGCAGGCGGGGCGTGGAGGGCTGCGGCCCCAGCGAGGCCCTCACTCAGTCACCGCCTGCTTCCCGCCAGGCTCCTCCGGGAGCTGACCCGCAGCTGTTCCCAGACACCCGATGAGTCACCAGGACAGCGGCCTGCGGGCCCCGGGCAGACCGGAAGGGCCGGTCACCTGGCCCTGGGACTTTGCTCCGCGCCTGCAGCAGGTGGTCCTGGCCGCAACTGCCCAGCTCCCACAGGCCCCTTTGTTCTTCCTCCGGCACGCCCAGCTATGGTTCCAAAGGGCGCCCACCTGGACTCAGGGCTGGGCCCTCCCGGCAGCTCTGCCAGCTCCCACCTCCACCTGGGGGGAGGGAGCAACGCCCGGCCCGGAGCCGCGGGGAGCTGGAGCCCTGCACACAGCCCTCCCAGGCAGCCCCTTAGAGCGCTGAGGGCGTGGCCAGCACTCCACGGAGCAGACCAGAGTCCTGCTGTAAAAGGCGTGTCCAGACCGGCCCTGTGGCTAGAGTACCCTGCTCCCCACAGGCGGGGCAGGGGTCAGAGGAGGGAGGCCATCAGACAGGTGGGGCAGGGTGCCCCCAGGGACTGGGAGGGCCCCAGGATGACTGAGTGGGAGGGGCAGTCCTGCCTGAGCTCTCCACCACCTGGCGGGGCCTGGGGGGCAGGGCGAGGACAGGCCAGGCCACACATCCACCATCTGGACCCCCGACTCAGAGGCTGGCAGGAAGACAGGCCAGGCGTGTCCCAGCCACTCACGCTGCTTCCTGTCCCTGTCCCTGTCAGTCCTGCCCGCCTGCCCTCTCCCTGCACCTGGGCACGCAGAGCCCCCTGCTCCGGCCCTCCTCCTGACTAGGGAACAAAGGTCGGGCAGCAGGGGTGGGAGGTGGGGCTGGGGGCCAGGGTGGGGGCCATGGCCACCTCACTCGGCAGATGGCGCTGGCAGGGGAGTCCCTGCCCTCACTGGGAGGCTGGAACCAGGCAGTGCCAAGGCCGCCTGTGGCAGGAAGCAGAAGGCAGGCAAGACGCCGGGGCAGCAGGGATGCCTCTGGACCCTCTCATCTCCGCCCTGCGCCCACGGTGCCTGTGGGGGCACTTGGCTCTGCCCCAGGGTCCGACGGGCTCGGGCCAACTGGAGGAATCCCGAGGGCTGTTTTCCTGTTCCCAGGACGCTCGGGAGGCGGCAGGGTGGGGCCATGGTGCCCTGAACGCTCTGCCCAAGCCCACCCTCCCGACTTCCCGAAGGCCAGAACACCCAACAGACACGGCCAGTAGAGCCCGAAGTGACGCCCCCACCCCGAGGCGGGGTGAGCCAGGCAGGGACCCTCTCCGCAAGCACCCCCAGGCCGGCGGGAAGCCGTGCACAAACTCGCCACATGCCCCCCACTCACCTTCTTTCTGGAGCTGCCTGCCTTGGCAAGGCAGGACCTCTGCAGGGACAGGTACCCGCCGACCACCTCGATCTCGTGCACGGTGGGGTACCGCAGCTTCAGTGTGGCCCCTGCAGTGCTCTCCTCTCCCTCAGCCTCGGGGCCCCCGGGCTCCCCGCTGGCCTGCAGAGTACCTGGGTTCCTCTTGGGCACCACCAGGAAGGTGCTGCCGCCTCGGTGCCCGGCCCCACAGGGGTGCGGGTGGTACTGAGGAGGGACGACAGCCCCTGAAAAGGGCAGTTTGGCGTCTCCGGGAGCCTCCTCCTCCGAGTCCACCTCGTCGATGAAGGTGACGGGCAGCCCGGGCTCCCGGCCGTTCTCTGACCAGTCGGGGCGGCTGAAGCCCTGGGCAGCTCGGGCTTCAGCAGGAACCCCTGGGGACGGAGATGGAGAGGGCAGCGGCTGCCGCAGAACGACCTGGTCCACGAGAGCGGTGGCTGGCCTGGCACGGCCCGGCTCCTCCAAGGGGCTCCCGGCACCATTGGCTCCTCCAAGCTCCGGGCACAGGGCACCCCGGCCCGGCCCTCCGGGCGCGCCGGCCTCGGGAGAGGCAGCTCCGGGCGTCTTGCGCTTGGGGACCGACACGAAGGAGTTCCTGGAGCCGTCGCGCGGGCCGACCGGGGCCCGCGCCTGGAGGTCCGCGGCGGGGACGGCGCACAGGTCCGGCCCGGACGCCGGCCGGATCTCGAAGGAGTCCTTGGCGCTGGTGGCCCCGGAGACCCACGGGCGCTGGCTGGGGGTGGCACTGGCGGGCCCGGGCGCGGGCGAGGCCGGGGGCGCGGCGGGCGTGGCACTGGGGGTCCGGTGGAGAGGGGGCGATCCTGTCCCCACCTTTGGCTTCCGCGCGGCCGGCTCCGGCGCCGGGCCGTCCAGGCCGTTGGCGGCGCCGGCCCGGGGCTCGGGGGCGGCGGGCCCGGGGGGCTGCGGGCGGGCGCGGTGCAGGCCCCGGGGGTGGACGGTGAAGGTGTTGCTGCCCGTCCGAAGGAGGAAGTCGCTGCGCCGGGCGCCGGGGCTGGGGGGCGCGGGCCACGGGGCGCGCTCGGCCGGGCGCGGGGCGGGGGGCGCGGGCCGCGGGGCGCGCTCGGCCGGGCGCGGGGCGGGGGCCGCGGGCCGCGGGGCGCGCTCGGCGGGGCGGGCGGGCGCGTCGAACTTCTGCAGCAGGCGGCTGACGCGGCCGGGGCTCGGCGGCGCCTCGTACACCAGCACCTCGGCGGCGCGGAGGCGCGCGGCGGGGCCCGGCGCGGCGGGGGGCGGCGAGCCGGGCGCCGCCTCGATGATGACGATGTTCTCGGCGCGGAGGGTGCGCACGGCCGGCACGCGGCGGTACAGCTCCAGCAGCTGCTGCGCCGGCCGCGCCCCCGCCGCGCCCGCGCCGCGCCGCCCGCACGCGCCGTCGCGCAGCGGGCCCGGGCCCTCGGCCGCCAGCCGCGCGCGCCGCCGCTCCAGCAGCTCCCGCTGCCAGGCGGGCCGCCCCACGCTCGCCATGCCGCCAGCAGCGGCCGCCGGAGCCGCGGCGGGCCGGGAAGTGCGGCCGTCGGCGCCGCGCCGGGCCCGCGCGCCCCGCCGCGCCCGCCCCGCCCCGCGCCCCGCCCCGCGCCGCAGCCGGGCCGCGCGCATTGGCCGGGCCCGGCCCGCCCCCGCCCGGGCCTCATGGGCCGGGCGGTCGCCGGAGCCGGCGCCCATTGGCCCGGGCGCTCCGACACGCCCCCACGCCCACTTCCGCCCCTGCGCTCTGGCCCCGCGGCCCCGGAGGCGGAGGCCGGCCGGGGCGTATGCAGAAGGTTCCTGCGGCCAGACCCTGGGCACCACCTGGTGGGTGACCTTGGCCTGGCCTGGTCCTTCCTGGTCCTGCCAGCAAGCACCGCAACCGCGGAGGGCGCGGCGGAGAAAGGGCATGCACCCTTGGGCGGGCACAGGCTGCAGGCCGGTGTCCCGCCGCCCGCCCATCTGTCATCTCTGCTGTCATCTCTGGCCTGGCGGGGATGGGGCCAGGCACCGTGGGGAAAGGCGTTTCTCAGGAACACCTGGCCTTCCTCGGTTGAAGAGTCCCCTACCCCACACTGTGCTGTCCAGTCACGGTGGGGACCTTGGCGAGGACGCAGAGACGGGGCACAGAGGAGTGCGGGAGCCACTGAGCCTGGGGAATGGGTTCCAGAAGCCTCCTTGACCCTGATACCATGTCACACTGCTTCCATCTGCCGAGCTTCCCCAGCCAAGGCTGCTGAGGGGCGCTACTTAGCCCGCAGGCATAACTCCCCCTGCCCATGTGCCACTCACTCCCCACCGAGGGCTTCAGTGTCGGCCGTATTTTTTTGGTTTTGTTTTGAATTGTTTTGGAGCCACACCCGGTTATACTCAGGAGTTACTCCCAGCTCTGTGCTCGGGGATCACTCCTTGTGGTGCTGGGGGACCATATGGAGTACCTGGGGACCCACCTCTCCAGCCCAAGTCAATCCTATTCTGGGGGAGGAGCCAAGGGTAAACTTAAGAGGCCAGACACTTGCCCTCCCACCCACCTGGCTTTGGTCAGCATCTCTCAGGGATGACCCTGCCACCTCCCACGGTGCTTCAAGGACCAACAGGGCCATCCTAGCAGCCAGTCCTATTTCACACAACCTGACTCCCGTCCTCTGTTAAGAAGGAGAAAAGAAACCACATTCCCGCCTTCCCAGATCCAAGGGTCTCCTCAAATCACCTCCTCAAATCACCTTCCCAAAGAAAGTTGTCTTCTTAAGAAGCTCTCATCAACAAGGTAACCAAAATCTGCACTACAGGACTAAAGAGGGACCCAAACAAGACACAGTCCAGAATCACACAAAGGAAAGCCCACACCCACCTGTTCTGCATGCATGAGGCTTTGGGGGGAAGGGGGCATGCCCAGCCATGTTCAGGGATTACTTCTGGCTCTGTGCTTAGCAATCACTTTTGGTGGGCTCAGAGACCACGATATCCAGGAATCAACCCGGGTCAGCTGCAAGCAAGGCAAACACCCTACCTGCTGTACTGCCGCTCCCATCCCTGCTTTCTGGCTTTCTGGCTCATGTACCATTCCTGGAAGGAACATTTTTGTGGGCCTGCAATGAGCAGCTTGAGTTTCTAGCCCAAGCAGAGGGCCACAAAGCTGTTTCATCTAACACGGTCTGGCAAAACTGCCCTGGAAAGGACCAGACGGTAAACATTCTGGCCCACCAGTTTTCTCCAGGGACAAGTTTGTCCTCCAGGAAGCTTGGCAGTATCTGGAAACACTTGGCTGCTGCCAGTGAGGCGTGCTAGCAGCTTGAGACCCTGACGCAGGGATGCTGCTAACCTGGCTCCACAGCTCAGGGCCTCTGACCTCTCTTCACACACACACACACACACACAATCAGAAACCCAGCAAAAAGGCCACAGCAGCCAGTCTGAGAGGCCCCATACTCTGCAGGCCAGTGGCTTCCCTTGGAAGTACAGTCAGGGACCAGAGCAGGTACATCACCAGGTTCCATTGCTGGCACCCCATATGCTCCTCCAAATCCCCCAGGTGTGATCTCAGAGCAAAGAGCCAAGAGTAAGCTCTGAGCACTGCTGGGTATGGCCCCCAAACCAAAATAAAATTGTAAAGTCAGGGGTCAGAGACATAGTACAAGGGGTAAAGTCCTTGCCTTTTTTTTTTTTTTTGGCTTTTTGGGTCACACCCAGCGATGCACAGGGGTTACTCCTGGCTCTGCACTCAGGAATTACCCCTGGCCGTGCTCAGGGGACCATATGGGATGCTGGAATTTGAACCCGGGTCGGCCGCGTGCAAGGCAAACGCCCTACCCGCTGTGCTATCTCTCCAGCCCCAAGTCCTTGCCTTTCATGTGGTCAATATAGATTTATATTCGCAGCACCGCATAAGATCCCCTAAGCCCCACCGGTGTGGCCCAAGCCTCCCCCTCCCCCACAAAAGAAGGCAAAGTCGAGGTCTAGGAGGATGGTTTCCAGGGCTTAAGTACTCAGGTACTTAAGCTCAGGTAAGTCCCTGACACTACATGGCATGTCCCCCAAGCACTGAGCTGCAGGAGGGCCCTAAGTACTAAGGATGGCCCAAACACCTTTCTCCCTGCCCCCCCCCCCCCGAAGGGCTGGATCAGAGAAAGTACAGGAGTACAGGAGGTAATGCACTGCCCTTGCTTTTACCTACAGCATCCACTACTCTGGTTCAAATCCCCAGCACCACACACCCCGGGGCACTGCCAGGAGTCACTCCTGAACACAGGGCCAGGAATGCCTGAGCACCCTCGTGAGGGGGTCACCCTCCCCTCAAATAAAGCACTGCGTATTACACTGTACTGAAATACACTATTTCAATACCAAAGTCAAGGCTTTTGGCTCAGTGGCAGAGCACTTGCCATGCACGTATGAGGCCGTGGGTTGCAGCCCCAGACATCTCAACCACAAGCAAAACCCAACAACAACCAAATGGAAAGTCATTCTTGGCCGAAAGGCCTGTTTTCTGGCCCTGCTCAAAAAAGAGCATAAGTCCACAAGGACTCCACAGCAGGAGGGCCCCACCTGCCCAGCCCCAGCTGTCTTCATCTGGCCCAAGGAGAGAAGCAGTGACTCTGAAGGAGACCCACTGCCTCCCTAGCCTGCCTGGGCGCCTGTCTGAAGAACTAGAGCAGAGGCCTCACCATGCCCCGGTGTCCCGCTCCCGAGTTCAAGCAGCCCACACGCCTGTCAGCAACACATTCTCTTATTTATTCTCAGCTCAGCAACGGTTCTCATTTGGCACCTGGCAAGCGTTAACCCCAAGGCCCAAGGCCAAGATACGGGCTGAGACACCCTCAAAGTTCCCATTTGCAGGTCCCCATGCTGTAAGCACCCAACACTTTGCCTGTCTCCTCCCTAGGGAATGACTAGAGCCATCTCAGGCCCCAGCAATGTCAGCCATGGGCGATGGAGAGTGGAGACACTGCCATCTGCTGGCACAGGAAGCAGAGCCACGCCGGCGTGGGCAGACTGGGTCCCAAGATGCTTGTCCCCCAGACAACTGTCTGCGGGACTGGAATGAAAAGCAGGCCATCCTTACGAGTAGCACGCAGGCAGGACACGTAAGCTGGTTTACAGCACTCGGAGATCAAGCAGCTCAGTCAGTCTTGGGTAGCTGGAGAGACGGAGGGCAGGCCAGTGAGCTATTCGGTGGCCAGAGGTGATCCCCAAGGCTGGCTCTGTAGGATCCGCACAGGGACTACCTTCCCAGGACCTTCGAGAATATTCAAGAGCCCATCAGGATATTCACTTCCGCGTCATTCCCAACCGTCCGGAATCGGGGAATGTCTGGCGCTAACTCAGGAGCAGCTACTCACAGCACGAGAGGCGAGGCAACACGCTCGAGGGATCAACAGTCCTGCTCAGGGAGCCACGCCGGACCAGCGCGGTGCGGGGGCCGCTGGGCACCCGGCAGCGCCCCGCGACGCTAGTTGACGCGGCAGGCGCGGATCATGAGCAGCTGCAGGAGGATGAAGACCGGAGACGTGATGAGCCCGAACCAGAGCTCCCGCGTCTGCTCCACCAGCTTCTGGCACAGCAGCATCTCGAAGACGAACTTGAGGCTCAGAACCGTGAGGACCCAGAAGAGGCGGAGCACGGCCAGCCGCTTCTCCCCGTCCTGAAAGAGGCGCACGGACACGATGGTGGTGAAGTAGGTGCTGAGCCCGTCCGCGGCGAAGAAGGGGACGAACACGTTCCACCAGGAGAGGCCGGGGGCCAGGCCGTCCACGCGCAGGGCCAGCAGCACGGAGAACACCAGCAGCGCCAGCAGGTGCACGAAGATCTCGAAGGTGGCGAAGCCCAGCCACTGCACCAGCTCCCGCAGCGAGAAGAGCATCGCGCCGACGGCGCGCGGGCCGCAGCCCGGCCGAGCCGTGCCCCGGCGCCGCCCGCCCCGCGGCTCGGGCCCGGGACCCAGCGCAGGCAGCGGGGACGCCGGCCTCGCCCGGTCGCCATGCCCCGCCGGCGCAGGCCTCGCGCGTCACTTCCGGGCGCCGCCGGAAGCCGGAAGCGCCCGCCGCCCGGCTGGCCGCGGGAGCCTGTGCCTCGGCGGCGGCGCGATGCCCGGCGCGCGGCTCCTGGTGCTCTACGGCAGCCAGACGGGCACGGCCCAGGATGTGGCGGAGCGGCTGGGCCGCGAGGCCCGGCGCCGGCGCCTCGGCTGCCGCGTGCAGGCCCTGGACTCGTACCCGGTGGTGAGGGCCCCCCGGGGCGCGCGGAGAGGCGGGGCGCGCCCGACCCTCCGCGCGCGCGCGAGGCCTTACCCGTGTGTCTCTTCGTTGAGGTGAATCTGATTCACGAGCCCCTGGTGATATTTGTTTGTGCCACCGCAGGCCAGGGAGACCCCCCCGACAACATGAAGGTAAGGCCGAGCGCCGCCCGCAGCCCGCAGAGCAGGCGGCAGGGCGCCGGGGGTGCCCCAGGAAGCCCCCCAGGAGTGATTCCTGACCGGGGTACTGGGGATATCCCATATGGTCCCAAGCACTGCCAAGAGTAACCCCAGAGCATTGCCTGATGTGGCCCTGAGGTCAACTGGAGCTAGCCAGACTCTGAGGAGTGGGGGCTGGGGGCTTTACAGCAGACCCCGGGCCCTCTGGGTCCAGTCCCGAGACTGGAGTCCAGACAGAGATGGGGAGGAGACGGTACGGGAGGGGCTTCCGGGGCGGCCAGGTCTCCGCTGTGGAGGGCTGTAGGAAGTGGCAGAGGTCAGACCTAGCCGGGTTTGGTGCTTTGGGCGCACCCGGCTCCCAGGAAGCCACCAGGAGCCAGAGGTTCTTGAGAATGCCTGTCTGGGGATCTGGAGGGACGATCCAGGGGCTAAAATAGCTGTTTGTGTGAAGTCCTGGGTTCGGCTCCTGCACAGTCACCCTAGCACCACCAGGGAAGGCCCCAGAAGAAAAACGCAAAGAATGCCTGTCTTCAGGGTTGCTGGCGGTGAGGGTTAGGGATGGGGCAGCTGAAGCTCTGGGTTGAGAAGAGAAAACTGAACTGAGGCGGGGGGTCCACAGGGCTGACGCAGAAGGTGCTCAGGTGAGATCCCAGAAGACCCCCGCCCTGGGGGGGCAGGGAGCAGAGCGTGCAGAAGCTGTGCCGAGTGGATGACATCAGAGCAGGGCAGGGAAAGGTGGCAGCGGGCCCAGCGACGTGGAGATGGAGCTGAGGCCCCCAGACTGGCTCCAGGAGATGAAAAGCTGTTCCCAGTCCCAGCTTTGGTCCAGAGACCATGAGGAAAGACCCTGTGAAACGCGAAGGACGGGGGCAGGCAACCCCCACCCGCGGAAAATGAAGCTGAGATTCTGTAGCACCTCACTAGGAATAGGGAGACAGGGTGGAAAGGGAGGAGGACGCCTGGTCAGGCGGTGCTAGAAGCCTCAGAGCCAAGGGAGGAGAAAGGAGAACCAGTCCCAGAACCAGCCCACATGGCACCTCATGCCCGAGAGGGCTCTCAGCATCTGATGGTCTCACAGAGGCAGAGCTGGACACTGCCTGTCTCTCTGGCTCGTCTTGGGCCCTTGCCCGCACCAACAGGGAAGGACCCACACAGTGCAGCAGGACACTTGCCTTGCATGTGGCAGATCTGGGTTCAATCCCCAACATACCATGTGGTCCTGGAACCCCACCAGGAATAACCCTGAGTGCAGAGCCAGTAATGAACCCTGAGCACTGACAGGTATGATCCAAAATCAAAGCAAATGAAGGGCTGGAAAGATAGTACAGTGGGTAGGGCACTTGCCTTGCACGTGGCCAGCTGGGTTCGATCCCCAGCATCCCATATGATCCTAAGCACTGCCAAGAGTAATCGCTGAGCACAGAACCAGGAGTAACTCCTGAGCATTGCCATGTGTGGCCCAGAAGGAAGGAAGGAAGGAAAGAAGGAAGGAAAAGAAATGCAGGAAGAAAAAAAGAAAAAGAAAGAAAGAGAGAAAGAAAGAAAGAAGGAAAGGAAAGGAAAGGAAAGGAAGGAAGGAAGGAAGGAAGGAAGGAAGGAAAGGAAGGAAGGAAGGAAGGAAAGAAAGAAAGAAAGAAAGAAAGAAGAAAAAAAAGAAATGCAGGCAGCACAGCCTCTCCACAGTTGCAGCCGGAAGCCAGTGCCCCGAGTGTGTACCAAAGGGTGCTGGTGATAACCTGCAGGGTAACCCTGGGGCTGCTGGAAGACCAGACCCCCAGAAGGAAGACAGGGGGCTGGGGATGAACTGGTTCCAGGAGAAAATTGCCCAGGTGGGCCTGCAAGCTTAGGGGTGATCTGCCCACACCCTCCTCTCCTGGGTTGCTTTCAGGGAGCTTTTCCCAGCTTCCTGCCTTTGAGATGGGAGAAAGAATGGGTCTTGGGGCCGGAGCGATAGCACAGCGGGTAGGCATTTGCCTTGCACGTGGCCGACCCGAGTTCGATTTGCAGCATCCCATATGGTCCCCTGAGCACTGCTGGGGTAATTCCTGAGTGCAGAGTCAAGAGTAACCCCTGTGCATCACTGGGTGTGACCCAAAAAGCCAAAAAAAAAAAAAAAAGAATGGGTGTTGGTTACCGAGCAGCAAGGGAGGGCGTGACCTGTGAGGACACAGCCTGGCCTGGGTCCTGGGCTGACCTGGTTTCTTCTGGGGCAGAACTTTTGGAAGTTCATATTCCGGAAGAATCTGCCGCTCACTTCCCTGTGCCAGCTGGACTTTGCGGTGCTGGGCCTTGGTGACTCCTCGTATGCCAGGTGAGTCGGAGCATGGCCCCCACCCTGGGGTCCTGGCAGAGGGAGGGAGGGGTCGTCCCTGGGGCCGTGGAGAACGTTCCTGCGGGGGCCCTGGCTCTTTGCTGAGAACACACGTGGGCTGGGTGGGCAGGCACTGTGGGCACATCACAGCACGCGACCCCTCTATGCCCAGACAGTGCCATGCCCCTCACCTCCCCGGCAGCGATTCACACGCACACGTGTGCAGTGGTGGAGCCGGGGCCGCCCGGACCCCTTCCTCCCGGGCCTGGGAGCCGAGGCCCACGCGCCCCACCTGAGAGTGAGCGGAAGGTCCCAGGTTTGGCGAGCTCACACTGGGCCCTGGAGAGAGGAGCAGCTCATGCTGAGAGCTGCGGGTGCGAGGGCTTGTTTGTGGGAGATGTGCCCCTGCTGCAGGGGGTGGCCATGGCCAGTGGCCCCTGGTGCCGCAGAGGCCTAGAGTCCCGGACTGCAGAACGGAAGCCGGGGAGGTTCCCACACAGCCCGGTCCCCTCTCTCCTCTGCATCCTCTGCAGGTTCAACTTCGTGGCTAAGAAGCTGCACCGCCGGCTGCTGCAGCTTGGGGGCAGTGCCCTCCTGCCCGTGTGCCTGGGAGACGACCAGCACGATCTGGGGTGAGTGGGGGGCTCCCTCAGGGTGCGGGCACACGCATGTGGCACGAGCACCTCCTCTCTCCAGGCCAGATGCTGCCGTGGACCCGTGGCTGCAGGAGCTGTGGGACAAGGTGCTGGAGCTGTACCCGCCACCCCTCGGCCTCCACGTCATCCCCCCTGGGACCCCGTGAGTGAAAGCCCCGTCGGGACACCCCTCAGCCGGGCTCTGTCGCCTCCTGACCAGCTCCTGCCTCTCCACAGCCTGCCCTCCACTTTCACCCTGCGCTTCCTCCAGGAAGCCCTCACACCTCTGTCGGAGGAGCAGCCTGCAGTCCTAGCAGTCCCCTTGAGTCCCCCTTCCGAGAACCAGCCCTTCCTGGCACCCATGGTCACCAACCAGAGGGTCACTGGCCCCACGCACTTCCAGGACGTCCGGCTGATTGAGTTCGACATCACAGACTCTGGACTCAGGTGAGTGTGCCCTGGGGCCTGAGGGGCCCTCCTGAGCCCCTCGCCCCACCCTGACTGCAGCTGCCCCCTCAGCTTTGCTGCTGGGGACGTGGTGCTGGTCTGGCCTGAGAACACGGCTGAGCACGTGGAGCGCTGCTGCCGGGCACTGGGCCTGCACCCTGACCAGCGCTTCACACTGCAGCCCCAGGAGCCAGGTGAGCCCAGTGGGCCCCCGGCTCAGCCTGGCCCGGAGCCCCCTCCTGCTATGTCCCCTGTTGCATGTGTTGTCCACCCTGCAGGCGTCTCCTGCCCTGCACGGCTGCCCCAGCCCTGCTCTGTGCACCATCTGCTGTCCCGGTACCTGGATATTGCCAGCGTGCCCCGCCGCTCTTTCTTCGAGCTCCTGGCCTGTCTCTCGCCCCACGAGCTGGAGCGAGAGAAACTGCTGGAGTTCAGCTCTGCCCAAGGCCAGGAGGAGCTGTACGAGTATTGCAACCGGCCACGCAGGACCATCGTGGAGGTGCGAGTAGGCTCTATGCGTGCAGATGCGGGCCAGAATGGATGCGGGCAGCAGGATTGCGTGGGTGCCCGCCGGCATGCCGATTAGGCAGGGATGCAGAGGTGTACACGGGTAGACACAGGTGTGCTCAGGTGAGGCAGCATGTCCAGGCGGGGCGGTATGTATAGTGTGGGCAGGCACAGTGCAGGCAGTGTAGACTGGAGGTGCAAGTATGGGCGGGTATAGGCAGGTATGTGCAGGTATACACGGGCCCTGGCCGGCGTGTCCAGGTGGGGGCGGCCTGGCCGGTGTGCACGGGTGCGGGTAGGTGCAGATGTTTGTGTCTCCCCCAGGTTCTCTGTGACTTCCCGCATACCGCCGGTGCCATCCCCCCAGACTACCTATTGGATCTCATCCCCGCCCTGCGGCCGCGGGCCTTCTCCATCGCCTCTTCTCTACACGTGAGCACCAGCAGGCGGCGCTCCCTGGGGGAGGGTTGGAGGACTGGCCGGCACCACCATCTCTCCCACAGGCACACCCGAACAGGCTGCAGATCCTCGTGGCCGTGGTGCAGTACCAGACCCGCCTCAAGGAGCCACGCCGGGGCCTCTGCTCTTCCTGGCTGGCGTCTCTGGATCCTGCCCAAGGTGACCCCTGCTCCGGGCCTGGGGACCGTGCCAGGGGCCTCCCACATGGGCCTGGTCCCCGAACCTCTTGACACCGCCTTCCCTGCGACAGGAGCTGTCCGTGTGCCCCTGTGGGTGCGGCCCGGGAGCCTGACCTTCCCAGACAGCCCAGGCACGCCTGTGATCATGGTGGGGCCAGGCACAGGGGTAGCCCCGTTCCGGGCGGCCATCCAGGAGCGCGTGGCACGGGGTCAGAAGGGTGAGCGCTGGGCCAGGCGGGGCTGGCGGCTGAGCCCCGTGGCCCAGGCCCAGACTCAGCCCCTCCCATGCTCCCACACTCCGCTAGGAAACTTCCTGTTCTTCGGCTCCCGCCGGCGGGACCAGGACTTCTACTGGGAGGCTGAGTGGAGGGCCCTGGAGGAGAGGGGCTGCCTGACCTTGGTCACGGCCTTCTCCCGGGAGCAGGTGGGTGCAGGGGGGCAGACGGGCGGGGCGAGGGTGGGCGGCAGCGCGCTCACTCTGTGGCCTGCAGGAGCAGAAGGTGTACGTGCAGCACCGGCTGCAGGAGTCGGGCCCGCTGGTGTGGGAGCTGCTGGACCGCCAGGGTGCCTACTTCTTCCTTGCGGGGTGAGCAGGTCGGGGGTGCCTCTGGCTGCTGGCCCACCCCGGGTCCCTCGTGCCCGCTGAGCATGCTCTGCCCATCCCACCAGGAACGCCAAGCTCATGCCCGCAGCCGTGTCAGAGGCCCTGGCGTCCATCTTCCAGGAGCAGGGCGGGCTCTCGGGCTCTGAGGCAGCCGCCTACCTCGCCAGGCTGCAGCGTGATCTGCGCTTCCAGACAGAGACGTGGGCCTGAGGACAGTCCCACAGTGCTGGACTCTGCCACCACCAGGGCCAGGGCCAGGCCACCTCCCAGACACCAGCCAGTCACAGGGCGGTGCCCCCACCCCAGGCAGAAGGCCCCCAGGCCCTGCACTCCATCCTGTGGCACCCCGGACTGGGCCAGCTGCTCAGTGTTCCCTCGCCCGCTGTGTACAATAAATCTGGGGTGCCCGTGTCTGTCTCACGTGTTCTTCTCGGCGCCGTGTGGGCCTGGGGCCCCCCGGAGGCGCTGGCGCAGCTCCCTTCGTGGCACTGGGGCTGGTGATGCAGGGGCTGAGCCCTCAGCGGCCAGGCACCAGGACGTGCGGGGCTTGGCGTCCCAGCCAGGAAGCTGGCACCGGGGGCGGGGTCGGGGGCGTGCCAGCCTGGGAGGCACCGGGCCCTGGGAGGGGAAATCCTGTTGGAGGAGTCTGTCGGGCCGGCCCGCCCAGACGCCACTGCTGCCCCGGCTCAGAGGGAGCCAACACCTGGAGCTGACCAGGCGCGGGGGCCAGGAGGAGGCTACGGTGCTTGAGGTCAGTGCCAGACCCTGCCCACCCCAAGGGCCACGCCAACCACCCGCCTCAGACGCACTGTCGCCACGCTGGGGTCCCGGCCTGCCTGTTCCGACCTCTGCCTGGGGCCCAGCCCCCCAGATCCGGGCGTCCCCGCCCCTGGGCTCTCCAGTCTGCCTCCAACCCCCCTGGGCCCCGAGTCCTCGACACCCTCCGAGGAAGGCACGGACAGCCAGGCCCCTCCGGGCATTCGGGCCCCCGACAGTGAGCCCCTGCTGGATGCCGGGCCCCCGACGGGGGATGAAGAGCAGGAGGAAGAAGAGTGCCCGGTGTGCACGGAGCCCTATGGGCCGGGCGAGCACCACCTGACGCTGCTCCACTGTGGCCACGGCCTGTGTGTGGGCTGCCTGCGCCGGCTGCTGGGCACAGCCCCGGGGGCAGACCTGGGCCGCGTGTGCTGCCCACTGTGCCGCCAAAGGACACCCATGCTGGAGTGGGAGATCTGCCAGCTGCAGGAGGAGCTGCTGCGGGCCGACGGGCCCCAGCGGCCCCCGCCCCCCACGCCCCCACCACGGGGTCCTGGACCCTGGAACTCCCTCGAGCACCGCTACCGGCTCCGCTTCCTAGCAGGACCCCTGGGTGGCCGGGGCTGCCTGCCCTTCCTGCCCTGCCCACCGTGCCTGGGCGCCTGGCTCTGGGCCCTCCGGGAGCGCGGCCCCTGCGCCCGCCGCCTGGCACTGCTGGGCCTGCTGGGCCTGGAGCTGCTGGGGCTGCTGCTTGTCTTCGCGCCTCTCATGTTGCTGGCGATGCTCTTCGTGCTGCTGGCCCGCTCGGGCCACTGAGCACGCCGCAGGCCCCGTGGAGCGAGAGCCCTCCCCAGCGGCCTGATGACAGGGAGGGAAATCCTGAGACCGTGCCAGGCTCAGCTGCCTGGGAACTCCACATGCCGCCACTGTGCCCAAGGGCAGCACCAAGGAAGCCGGGGACAGGGAGCACCAGGCCGGCTGTCTGCGTGAGGGGACGCAGCAGATGGCAGGGCAGTGAGCGGGGAGACCAGCGTCAGGGGGCTCCCCGCTCACAGACACAGCAGGACCGCCCAGAGAACTCTGAAGGGGTTGAACTCTGGTTCCAGCCACCCCAGGATGAGTCCCCTCCTGGCAGGTGGCACAGCCCTACCTGCATGCTGGACAGCTCGCAATAAACACAGCTGCCACAGCCAACTTGTCTCTGACCCGCTACGACATGGGCCAGTGGCCGCCCTGCCCACTGCAATTCCAGCTCTGCTCCCGTGCAGCCTGCAGGGGGCCAGGCAGACCCCAGAGCTGTTTCCATGCAGCCATCCCAGAGCAGTCCTCTCCCTTGGCCTGGCAGGGCCCCGTGCTGCCTGCTTGGGGCCCTCTGGTGGCTCCAGCCTGGCAGTGGCCCTGGGCCCAGGCTGGGCACCAGCCGCCGACGCAGGCCTCAGTCCAGGGGGCACGGTGCAAACTTTGGCAAAGAGTTTTAATGGCAGAGCTGGTGGCAACGACAACGCCACGCGGCTGGGGGCCAGAAGCTGTGGTGGGTGGGGAGGCAGCGGGCAGCGCGCAGACTGGGCCGGCGGTGGCGGGCGGCAGCGCTACATGATGGAGCAGGCGGAGAGCGGGTTCCGAGCGTGGCAGGCGCAGGCGGCACCGCAGTACTGCCGGAAGGTCTGGTAGCAGCTGCCCTCCGGCTCGCCCCCCCAGGGGCCCCCCGCCGGGGCGGCGAGCGCCTCGGGGGGCAGGCGGCTCAGGATGGACGTGTTGACGGCCAGCGCGGCCAGGCCGTAGTCGGTGAAGAGCACAGTCTCGCGGCGGCAGGTGGGGCAGGAGATGAACTTGTACTTGGGGCAGGACTCGTAGAGGATCTGCAGGCACTGCTCGCACACCGAGTGCAGGCAGGACAGCACGCGCGGCCGCCGCTGCGCCGCGTTGTACGTGTGCCCGCACGTGGGGCACTCCAGGGGCTCGCCGGCCGGGGCCGCGGGCGCCCCCGCGTACTGGTTGGCGATGACCTCGTCGGAGGGCGCGCCCCGGGCCAAGCCCGGCTCCGCGCTGCCCGGGCGCGGCCGGCGGGGCAGGGGCGGCGTGCGCGCCCCCTCCAGGGCCGGCACGTCCGCCCCGCACGCCTGGTTGACGATGATCTCCGTGTCGGAGGGCCAGGCCCGCTTGGGGGCCAGGGCCGGGCAGGGGGCGGCCTGCAGCTCGGGGAACTTCTCGGGGTGCACGATCTTCATGGCCTCCATCTTCAGGAGGACATGGGGGCCCTTCAGGCAGGACATGAGGAGGCCCGGCCAGCCGCTGCCCGCCTCCGGCCCCGGGTCAGCGGGCATCCGGCCTTCTCTGGTCACACTCAGCCTCGGGGCGTGGGGGGACGCGGCGCGGGGCTGGAGGGCGGGGGCAGCATCCTGGTCCCGCCAGGTCTGGAGGGGGCTTCTGGGGGCCGCCGGCGAGAGCGGGGGCGGCAGGCGCGCCCCCCGCGGCCACGGGGGCGGGGCGGGTCCAGTCCTCGGCGGAGGGGGCAGGGGGGGCGGGGGCGGGGGCAGGCGGGGGTAGGGGGGCGTGGGGGGCCGCCCCGGGCCGGACGCCGGGCCCCAGGGCTCACCCAGGGTCTCCGGCCGCGGCCGGCGAGGGGGCGTGGGGGGCGCTCCCCCCGCAGCCGCAGTCAGCAGTGCCCGCGCCGGGGCATCCGGGCAGGCGGGGGCTAGGCGGGCGCCATGGGTCCAGGACGGCGCGCCCAGGGAGGGCAGCTGGCCTGCGCCCCGGCCGCGGGGCGAGCGGGGCCGCGGGCGCGGCGGGCGCGGCGGAGAGGCCTGGGCCGGGCCCGAGCTGCAGGTGAGACGGACGGGCCGTGAGCGCGCGCCGCGGCCGCGTCCCCGTCCGCGTCCCCGTCCCCGTCCCCGTCCTCCCGCGCCCCTCCCCCGCCTGCACAAAGGCCGGGCGCCGACCTCTGACCCGGCCCGCGCGCCCCCCGCGCCGCCCGCGCCCCCCGCGCGCCGCCCGCGCTCACCTGCCCCAGCCTGGCGGCCCTGGCCGCGCCGCCGCCGCAGAGGTGGTCTCGGACGGGCCCGCCGCGACCTCGCGACCCGGCGACCTGGGCGGGGGGCGCGGGCGCGGGCGGCAGGGGGCGCGGGGGCCGCGGAGGGGCGCGGGGCGCGGCGCGGCGGCAGGTGCGTGCGGAGCGGGGCGCGCTCTGCGGCGGAGGCGCGGGGACCGCAGTGCGCGCGGCGCCCGCCCGCGCCCGCAGCGCCACCCCCCGCCTGGGGACCCGCGCGGGGTCCGCGGGGCGGGGCCAGCCTCTCGGCCTCCCCTCTGCCAGCCGCGGGCCCGGCGCCGCGCCGGGGTCGCCCACCCTGGGCCCTCGGCGAGCCCCCGCCTCAATTCGGGAAGGAAAATCCTGCTTTTCTTTGCGTGAGGCCGCTGGGCGCCAGGCGCAGGAAAGCGAGCCTTGGGGTGGTCCCGGGGAGGATGACGCTGGTGCCGAGGGGCGCCCCGCCGGGCGGGGGTGGGCCGCGTGTTCCCCGCCCGCGTCAGTGTCTCTCCGTGTCCCTCCCCTGGCCCCCACGGGGCAGGTGGCCAAGGGTCCTGCTCACAGATGCACCGACCGGGCTGTGCCCGGGCCGCATGCGCGCAGGGGAGGGGGTGAGGGGCCCCGGCAGGGATGAAAGGCTGGGGGGAGCTGGGAGGGCGCACCACCGCAGGTGGGGCAGCCCTTCCCGCGTCTGGGCCTTCCCCGGCACGTGTCCGCGGCCACACGCCTGCTGGTCAACCGCGCCCCGCCCGGTGGGAGCGGCGGAGACGGGCGGGCGGGCCAGCACGGGCCAGGATCCCAGGGTGGTGGGCACCCACCCCACTGCCGCAGCCCAGAACTGGGCCCCACGGCTGCCCGGGCCTGGCCCTCCGCGGGCCCTGCAGGCAGAGGAGCCCCGGGGATCTCAGCGTCCTGGGGAGGGAGCCCGCGCGAGTCCGGCAGGCTGCAGGAGGCTCCGTGGGCACGAGGGCCAGACTCGAGGGTCTGTGTAACCCACGGCCAGTGTGTGGGCCTCAGTTTCCTCGCAACTCAGGGACCAAAGCTGTGCCTGGGGCGAAAGGGGTAGCGAGGCTGGGATGGGTCCCAGCTCTGATGGCAGGACCACCGAGGCCGCGCTGACCACTGGAGGTGCCACCGGCACAGCCCATCCTCCCACAGAACCACGAGGAGGAGCACCCAGGAGGCCCCGCCCCCTGCAGCAGGCCCCGCCCCGCCCCGGCAGTAGGGTAGGTCTGGCGCTGAGCCGGCCCCGCGCATGCGCGGCCTCTCCCGGCGGCGGCTTGGGCGGGGGAGGGGGGGCGGGGCTGCCGGCGCCTGCGCACCGGGGCGCGGCCGGTCCCGTGGCCACCGCTGGGCTGAGTCTCTGGAACGCGAGTTGGGGCTGGTCGGACCGGCTCTACGCGCCGGCCACCTAGGTCACCCTGGTCTCTGGGGCACATTCGATTCAGGCCCGCCCTTTTTGGGACTTCCCCCCCAACCCCCCACCCGGCACCAGGAACTGGGGATAGGGGTCGGGACACCCTGCTGCTGTGCTTGTGGTGGAGGGGGGTCGGCTCTTGAGCAGGGCCAGCCCGACCTTGTCTCCCGTGCCCACTGCGTGACCTTGCATGCCACCGTACAGGTGGTAGGAGTGTGCCAGGCCCAATGGGAGCGGGCGAGCCCTCCCCAGCCCACTGACCTGAGAAACCGTGATTTCGGGTTGACGGGCCGTGAGATAAACACGTCTTGTTTGCAAAGGCGTGGCAGGCAGCACCTGGGCCGCTGACCAGCAGCGGGGGGCCAGGCGTATTGGTCTTTGCGGGCAGTGCTGGCATGTGGTCCCCACACTGGGGTCCGCCCGGGCCTGCCCGCTTGCCCTGGATCTCGCTGCTGCCTCCGCCCACCTTCCCGGCGCTGCAGGTCCCCCGGCCCGTGTGCGGGCAGGGCTGGCTGACCCAGGCTGACACCCCAGCTTGGCATGCCTCTGGACCTGGGCAGGAAGGGTGGGCCTGCAGGCCCAGCTGGCTGAACTGGGGCCTCCCAGGAGCGCGGGAACCCCACTGTGGCCGCGCCCTGGGGCCCCGCCTCTCCCCAGGAGGGAAAAGGCAGCCGCCAAGGCCGGGCTCACAGGCACTGAGACCCGGAGCCCACGAGAGCAGAGGACCCGCGGCTGCTGGCGCCACTTCAGGTGGGTCCCAGCCTCCTCCCTAGTCCTGCTCCCATGCAGGGCCCGCGGCGTGCAGACCCCTGGCCCACACCCTCGCCCGCAGCGGGGCCCCGCACACTCAGGTGCCTGGGCCCTGGGTCCCTGCCGCCACCAACCCTCCTCCTCTGCCCACCCTGCCAGGCCCGTCATGGACCCCCATGAGATGGTCGTCAAGAACCCCTATGCCCACATCAGCATCCCCCGCGCGCACCTGCGGCCCGACCTGGGGCAGCAGCTGGAGGCAGCGCCCTCGTCCTCAGAACCTGGGCCCCTGCCACCGGGGCCCTGCACCCCAGAACCCCCCTGCTCTCTGCAGCTGAGCGACGCCAAAGGTGCTAAGGGGGCCAAAGGGGCCAAAGGGGCAACCCCCCTCCAGGGCCAGCAGACTTGGCAGCCCTCCGGCAACCCCTACAGCAGCGGGCAGCGCCAGGCAGGACTGACGTATGCCGGCCGGCCGCCTGTCGGCCGTGGGGACGATATTGCCCACCACTGCTGCTGCTGCCCCTGCTGCTCGTGCTGTCACTGTCCCCGCTTCTGCCGCTGCCACAGCTGCTGCGTGGTCTCCTAGCCGGACAGTGGGCCCGGACAGGGGTCCCTGCCCTTCCCAGGCCCCCGTGGCAATAAAGCAGCAGGAACTGTGTTCACGGTTGTTCTCTGTGGCGACGCCTGGGGGCTGGGACATCAGTCCCAGCAGGACCCGGGGGGCTGAGGCTGGCACGTCCGGGAGGGGCTGCCGTGGCGGGCTTCTGGGAGAGAAGCCCGGGCAGCAGGGAAGGGCTTGCCTGCCCGTGAGTCACCACCCCACCTCCGGGCTGGCATTTTGCTGGTTTCCCGCAGAACGCCTCTCTCCGAGGCACCTGTAGGTGTGGCCTCCGTCTCCTGCGCACGCTGCCATCCTCCCTGCCTCTGGGGGTCCCCTGCAGCAGGCGCCCCTGCAGGGGAGGTGGGGGCGCCCCCACTGGGTAGCCTGATGTCTCTGGGCTGGGCAGAAGTAGCCGGAGGAGGAGAGTGAGCTGGCCTTGCAGGGCCAGTGGGTCCTGGTGTCCGCCCTCCATGAGCCAGGGTGACTGGCCACGGGGTGTGGGCAGAAATGTCACCCCACCCGGGCCTGCCACACGGACCTGTCAGGCCAGTTCCCAAGGGGAGGCGAGGAGACGTCCCCCAGGGTCCTAGGGATCCTGAGCCCCTGCCAGGCCCCGGGCACCCGTGTGTGTAGTCAGGGCCTGGGCCAGTAACGGGCGGGTGCTGCAGGTTGGCATGGATGGGACCTGGCTGATGCTTCCCGAGCCTCGGTGCAGCCAGCCCTGGGGGTCAAGACCCAGGACTCGAGGAGGCTGGGCGGCTTGTGCGGGTGGGGGGGCTCCGGGGGGGGGGCTTATCTCAGCGAGGCTGGAGGCCCCGGTGGATCCAGTTGCAGGCACTTTGTGACGGAGAGGGCAACCCCGCCCGCCTGCTGACTCCTGGGGCCAGTAATGCGAGCCCCGGTGACAGTCACCACACACGCGCCTGGTCCCCCACCCTGGCCACTTTGGAGCTGGGCAGAGGTGCCCAGGGGAGTGGACTCAGGTAAGAGCGGCCAGGGCTGGGATGGGTGGGGCTGGTTCGAGAGGCCATCAGATGCACTCCGTCACCCCAGGATGCTGCGGCCCGAGGCCCCTCCCGTCCCTCCTGCCCCCGAGGAGGAGACAGCTGCCAAGGCCTTGCGTGGCGCCTGCATCATCTGCTGCTCAGCTTATGACCTCTCCTGCCACCTGCCCCATCGCCTCTACTGCGGCCACACCTTCTGCCACCTGTGTGCGGCGGCTGGACACGGCGGCCCACGCACAGCGCTGGACCCCCTGCCCATAGTGCTGCCAGAGCACCCCAACGCCCTGCGGCGGGGTGGCCACCCTCGACCTCGACCTGCCCGCCTTCCTGGCCGCCAGAGCCGAGCGGGACCCCCAGCCTCCCGCTACCCCCGAAGGCAGCCAGTGGCACCCGCGCCCAGCCCGGGGCCCCAGCAGCACCCCCACCCCGAAGGCCCCGCTGCTGCTGGGGCTGCCGAGGCCTCTGCTGGGCACCTGGGGGCAGCCCGGAGGTCTGAGGTCAGGCAGCCTGCTCGGACCTCTGGGGCCCCGCAGCGGGGACACCACCCGGCAGCATCAACGCCTCCCAGCCCCAGCCCCTGGCTGCCAGGTCGACCCCGCTCGCTCCGTCCTCCTCCTGTGAGGTCCCCGCCTACACGTGACAGAACCCCCCCACATAGCCCCCTGCTGTGCCCTGGCCATCAGGCAGCCGAGGAGAGGACCCGGGCATGGCTGACTCAGTGCTCCCAGCGGTGTCCTCTCCTGGCCCTGCATGACCTCCTGCCCACAGGAACCAGGTTGGACCTCCGTCCGGAGCCTTCCTGGAAGGGGATGTACCGGGGGCCCGCCCTGGGCAGGGGCAGCCAGACTGGGGAGGACTCGAGAAAGTGCTGAGAGGACAGTCAGCAGCCTCCTGCCTGGGCAAAGTCCCCGACAGGACAGTTGGCAGTGGGCAGCGAGCAGGTGCCGCCCACGGGCCCCCGTGGCCCCAGGCTGGGAGGTCTTGCCTTCAGAGAGGCTGCTGGGAGGGAGGGTCCCCTCATACCCGGTTGACACCCACGAGCCCTGGCTGCTGTACTGGGCTGGCCCCTGCCTGCCCCGGCCAGTGCACCCCCCCCACCTGTCAGTGAGGAGAGGGTCTGCAGAGCCCCCTGGGCCTCCAGCCCGGCCCAGAGTCCTGCCAGGCCCGGCCCTGCCCACAGCTGTCATCCAGTGCCTTGCCAGAGGGTCCTGAGCCCTCCGGGGTCTGCAGCGCCCCTCGGCCCGCGGCTGGGTAAACATTAATGGATGGGCCCGAAACACAGGGGTCACGTGTGCACTCAGCGGATCTTTGACCTGAGGCTGCTCCCGCCCCTCCCCTTCCTGCAGGTGCCCCTCATCACCCTCACAGGTAGGAGCTTCTAGACCCTGCCGGAAGAGCTGGGCACTAGGATGGGGCTTGGGTACCTCCAGGACCTGAGGCCCCGCCCTGAGTCCCTGGGAGCTGAGGGCAGAAGGATGGCAGGGGCAGTGAGGTGGGGGACACCAAGGCCCCTGAGACCCACTGGGCACTGGGCCAGGATGGCCAGAGCCCCCCTGCATGCCGGGGCCCAGCGGGCCATGGCGCCAGAGGGGTGGTGGGGGCCCGAGCCCCTTCCCTCCACCCCTGGGGTGGGGCCCTTATCGAGCAGAGGCGTCACCACTTGGTATCAAATGCCAAAGTCTAAGGGGACCATCAGCTGGCTCCTCAGTGACGGCGGCGCGGCACTCCACACCAGCAGCGGGGACCACACAACCTCCTCCAACAGGACTGGTGAGGCAGCCCGGGGTCCCTGCCGGGGGAGCTGCATCCCCGGACCTCAGCGAGAGCAGCAGCTCAGGGGAGCACCTGAGGCCGGGGTGGGGAGGAGCCGTCTGACCTGTCCTTCCCCTAGCTGGTCCACCCGTGCCACACATCCATGCCGAACTCCCTCACGGGGACCCAGGCGCCGCACTCCACTCTGGACCCGGTTGTCCTGGCGGACCAGAGCCAGAAACATGCAGGTACCAGGGGCTGTGTGCCTGGCTCCCCGTGCCAGCCCCGACCAGGGCGGAGGGCACCTCGCTTCCTGGGAGCGCCCTCCTCCTGCCCTCCACCCCCCCCCACACTGCCTGCGCTGGGTCCCTCCGTGGGGTGCCAGACAGTAGGTGGCCCCGGTCCACCTTCCCCTGCCCCCCGCAGAGGCCATGGGTTCTGCCCCTATCATGGAAGACGGAGACACAGACCCCTGGGCCAGCTCGGAGGACACAAGCCAGCCCTGGAAAGGTGGGTGCACCGCCGTGGGCCCTGGGGCACAGGGACGGTGCCTGGGCAAAACCAGGGCCCCGGCCTGAGGGGACTCACAGCCCCTGCCAATCTGGCCCAGCTGTGGAAGGCCGCCCCGGGGGACAGAGGGGAGGGGTGGGGCAGAGGGCCTGGCTGCTGAGGATGGTCCTGCCTGTGTCCCCAGAGCTCAGTGTGGCCGGCAGGGCTCGCCGGGTGGCCATCGGTTTCCTGAAGGCCTGTGGACTGCTGGGCAGCCTGTACCTCTTCATCTGCTCCCTAGACGTGCTCAGCTCTGCCTTCCAGCTGCTGGGCAGTGAGTGGGGGTGCGGCCCGGGGAGAGGGGTCCGACGCCCAGCACTGCAGCAGGCTGCACGCTGAGCCCCCTCTCCCCTGGACACAGGCAAAGTGGCCGGAGACATCTTCAAGGACAATGTAGTGCTGTCTAACCCCGTGGCTGGGCTGGTCATCGGCGTGCTGGTCACGGTCCTGGTGCAGAGCTCCAGCACCTCCTCGTCCATCGTGGTCAGCATGGTGGCCTCCGAGTGTGAGTGTCAGGCCTCGCTCGGGAGGGGGCTGGTGGGCGGGGACACAGGGCTGACTTGCTCCCCACAGTGCTGACTGTCAAGGTTTCTGTGCCCATCATCATGGGTGTCAACGTGGGCACCTCCATCACCAGCACCCTAGTGTCCATGGCCCAGTCGGGGGACCGAGATGAGTTCAGGAGGTGAGTGAGGGCAGGGCAGGGGCAGGCCACAGGCTGCAGGGCCAGCGCCCAGCCTGCTCCTATGGTCACAGGGCATTCGGCGGGTCTGCAGTGCACGGCATTTTCAACTGGCTGACAGTGCTGGTCTTGCTGCCGCTGGAGAGTGCCGTGGCGGCACTGGAGAGACTCAGCGAGTTGACCTTGAGTGCCATCCACCTGCAGCCGGGAATGCGCAGCCCCGACATCCTCAAGGTGCTGACGCAGCCACTCACGCACCTCATTGTACAGGTGAGAAGCCGGGGGCCCTGTGCCGGGAGGGGATGGGGCCTGGAGGCGGCAGCACCCAGCTCTAGCTGCTCTGTCCCCCAGCTGGACGCTGATGCCATCACCGACAGCGCCACGGGCAATGCCACCAACAGCAGCATTATCAAGCGGTGGTGTGGGACCAAGGAGTCGCCGGTGAGTGCCCCCCCATCAGCCCCCTTGAGCCCGCCAGCCACCCTGCCGGCCCAGATGCTAAGCCCTGTCGCCTCCACAGACCCCGGGGACTGGCAGCGACTGCGGAGACCTCTGCTCCTCCCAGAACAGCTCCACCGAGCTGGTGCCCTGTGAGAACCCGCCCACCCTCCAGCTCTCCCGAACATAGCCCCCCAGGATATGCCCCTGTAGCCCCGCCCAGGAGCCCGACACGCCCCTGTAGGTCCCGCCCCCTGTATCCCCGCCCCAACACGACACGCCCCTGTAGCCCCGCCCAGAAGCCCCAGACACGCCCTCCGGGCCCACCCTGTGGCCCCGCCCGGCCCGGGATACATCCTCCTGGCCCCGCCCCCGGCCCGCGCGAGGACCGGCCTGAGTCCAGCCCTATCCTGCCCCTCCCACCCGCAGGCCGCCACCTGTTCACCTACTCGTCGCTCAGTGACCTGGCCGTGGGCCTCATCCTGCTGGCCGGCTCCCTGCTGGTGCTGTGCTCCTGCCTGGTGCTCATCGTCAAGCTGCTCAACTCGGTGCTGCGCGGCCGCGTGGCCCAGGCCGTGCGGGCCATCGTCAATGCAGGTGCGTGGGCCGCCCGGGGCGCGGGGCGGCGGGGTGCGCTGACCGCGCTGACCACGCTGTCCCCCGCGCAGACTTCCCCTTCCCCTTCGGCTGGCTCAGCGGCTACCTGGCCATCCTGGTGGGCGCGGGCATGACCTTCGTGCTCCAGAGCAGCAGCGTCTTCACGGCCGCCATCGTGCCGCTCATGGGTGAGCGCGAGTGGGGGCGGCGGGCCGGGGCCCGGGGCGGCTCGCGCGGCTGACCCCCAGCTCCTGCAGGGGTCGGCGTGATCAGCCTGGAGCGGGCGTACCCCCTGCTCCTGGGGTCCAACATCGGCACCACCACCACGGCCGTGCTGGCCGCCCTGGCCAGCCCCGCGGACAAGCTGCTCTCCGCCGTCCAGGTACCGCCCCCCGCCCGCCCTCGCGCCCCTGCCTCCCAGCGCCCCGCGGTGCCTCCCTCGGCCCCCACACCGTCGGCTGGGACCCTTCCTCCGGGAAGCCGGCAGCAAGACCGCACCTCGGAGGAGGACCCCCGGGAGCGCGCCCACGGAGAGGCCTGAGGCTGCGGGGACCCGGCCTGCGCGCTGCGCCCCCGGCCCGCTGCTGGCCCAGGAGCGGCCAGGGCATATGCGGGGCCGTGCGGGGGCTTGTATGGGGCCGGGGGCGCGCACGTGCGCGGGGCGTGCGAGGCCGCGCATGCGTGAGTGTAGGAGGGGCGGGCGCTGTGCGTGTGCGGAGCCAGGTGCGGGCACGTGCGCGGGCGGGGCGCAGAGCCGGCTGTGGGCACGTGTGCGTTTGCGGGGGGTGAGGGGGCGGAGGGGACGGGTGCGGGCACGTGCGCGTGTGCAAAGCCGGATGCGGAGTGGAGGGCGTGTGCGGGGCCGGGTACCTGTGCGGGGCGCGTGTGCGTGCGCGGGGTGACCAGGGCGCGGGGTGACCAGGGTGCGGGGCGCGTGTGCGGGGTGGGTGCGGGCACGTGCGCGGGGCGGGGCGCGGGTGCGGGCACGTGCGGGGGGCGCGTGCGGCGGGGCGCGCGCTGACCGCCTGCCCTCGCCCCCAGGTGGCGCTCATCCACTTCTACTTCAACCTGTGGGGCATTCTGCTGTGGTACGTGGTTCCTGTCCTGAGGCTGCCGGTCCCGCTGGCCAAGCGCTTCGGGAACGTGACCGCGCGCTACCGCTGGGTGGCCGTCCTGTACCTGCTGCTCAGCTTCCTGCTGCTGCCGCTGGCCGCCTTCGGGCTGTCGCTGGCGGGGGGCGTGGTGCTGGCGGCCGTCGGGGGGCCGCTGCTGGCGCTGCTGCTCCTCGTGATCCTCGTGAACGTGCTGCAGCGACACCGGCCCTCCTGGCTGCCCCGATGCCTGCGCTCCTGGGCCTGGCTGCCCCGCTGGCTGCGCTCCCTGGAGCCCTGGGACCACCTGTTGACACGCTGCTGCCCCTGCGGCATCTGCAGGCCCCCGGCCAAGGAGGCCCATTGCTATGACAACCCCGCCGTGCTGGCCTCGCAGTGGCTGTGAGGACCCCGGAGGGTAGGACTCGGCAAATAAACCCCTGCGAGCCAGTGTGGCGAGAGCATCTCTGGCGGGGTCGGCGGGGAGGGGTGCCCTCCCCCTCCGCGTACAAGGCTGGGGCCGCTCCTGCGGGCTCCCAGACACAGAGCCAGTCCAGCCACCCAGGGCCGCTGGACAGGAATGTGCCCGGGGCCTCCCGCCTGGCCCTGGGCACAGGAGGCAGTGAGCGCCGAGAGGGCAAGCCCCTGTTGGAAGGGGTGGGCCCCGGGGGCCAGACGAGTGACCAGCCCCCCAAGACCCGGGCCTGTGCGACCCGGCTCTGCACTGTCCCCCAGTCCCTCTAGACCGCCATCCGAGGGTCCCGCATTCCTTGGAGTCACAGAATACCCCCACTGCCGCCACCCCCACCAATTCCTCAGCCTCCAGTGACCCCCTGGCCACCGGCGCCCTCCCTGCACACAGGGCTCCTGTGAGTGTGCTCAAGTGACTCCAGAGTGCTGGTTCTGGGGTTCCGAGGTGAAAGCGGGCAGCACACCAGGACCAGCACCAGTCTCCAGGGCTGCTTCAGTGCAGCCTGATGCTCTCACCCCAAGGTGCCTGGGTTTCAAAGAGAAAGGTGTAGTGGTGTGTGGGTCGTGAGCATCCGGTGGCCAAGAGCCGTTTCCCAGGCTGGCCCGGGGCGACAGATGGATGAAGGACGGGGGAACAGGGCCCCAGGCTGGTGGGTAGTAGTTTCTCTCCTCCCCAGCATAGTCAGATCTCTCCCCTTGCTGCACAGTTGTCTTAGTTTTGGTTGTAGTCCAGTCATCATACTTCCCTCATCCTAATCTCGTAAACCTCAAAGTCCTCGCCTCTAGTCCTGCCTTTCCAGTCTCCTCGTAGTCTCAAAGTGTCTTCCTCCAGCCATCGTTGCCGTCCGGTCCTCCTCCTAGTCCTTATCTTCATCAGTCCTCATTCCATCCTGGTTCTTGTCTGGTCCTTTTCTTTCTCACCGTCCCACTCTCCCCCTACAGCATAGTTACATAGAAACCATGAAGGGTAGGGGTACACATAGGTGGGGTTGGACGTTGTCATAAGAACAAACAGAGGTGAAGTATCTCCAGGGGAATTAGATTAACTCAAGGAGAAAATCTCATCTGAGGGTTCAGCACTCCAGATTACTAGATTGGCTCAAGGGCAGGGTTCCATCCAGGGTGAAGGTACTTTCTCCATTTGTCAGCTTGTAATTTCATTTAAACAATCAGTGATTTACTTTTTTTTTTTTCCTTTTTGGGTCACATCTGGCGATGCACTCAGGAATTGCTCCTGGCGGTGCTCAAGGGACAACATGGGATGCTGGGAATCGAACCTGAATCGGCTGCATATAAGGCAAATGCCCTACCCACTGTACTGTTGCTCCAGCCCGATTTACTCATATTATTTCTAGTCACTTTGTATGGACACAGTAAGAGATATATTAAGCTTAAAGGTTGGCTCTTCCTGGGGACATGTCTCTATATATTCTAGACCACAGTCCTCAGGCCAGGTTAGTCTTTCCTGACCCCAGCTCCTTATTCAGTTCTTTTTCGGTCATGACAGAGTTTGTTCCATGACTGTGCTCTTAATTTACTATTCTTATGGCACTTAGCTTATCTCCTTCCGATGTCTGGGTAGCTTACAGCTTGCCCTGGGTCCATCCAGTCCCTTTGTCAGGACCCTGCTTATTTTTTTCTTTTTGGGTCACACCCGGCAATACACAGGGATCACTCCTGACTCTGCACTCAGGAATTACCAATTACCCCTGGCGGTGCTCCGGGGACCATAATAGGATGCTGGGAATAGAATCCGGGTTGGCCGTGTGCAAGGCAAACACCCTACCCACTGTGCTGTTGCTCCAGCCCCAGGACCCTGCTTTTGAAGTACTAGGAACTAAGGGCAATTGAGGCTTTTTTTTTTTTTTTTTTTTTTTGCCTTTTGGGTCACACCTGGTGATGCACAGGGGTTACTCCTGGCTCTGCACTCAGGAATTAATCCTGGTGGTGTTCGGGGGACCATATGGGATGCTGGGAATCGAACCTGGGGTTGGCCACGTGCAAGGCAAACGCCCTACCCTCTGTGCTCTCACTCCAGCCCCGCAGTTGAGGCTTAAATCAGGTAAATATGGTATTATTAGGAGTCAGTTAGCTCCCATGTTACAAAGCATAGCATGAACTATCTTCCTGTGTCTATGCAAAAAAGGACATTGCTAAATAAGCCATGCAAATGACATAAAGAGAACGGCAATATAGGATTATTAGTGCTTGATGGAATTGGGTGTGCTTCAGGAGCACTTTTGTGGGAGTAGCTCAGTAAACCTTAAACTCCTTGCAGAAGCAGCAAGGACAACCCAATGTTATCCAACAGTGGGGGAGGGGCTTAAATCCTGCCTGCTTCCTGTAGAACCCTCAGCCCCTCTCTGCCTAGCTGGTTGGTTGGTGTGGGGGCATGCAGGTGCTCAGGGGTTATTCCTGGCTCTGCACTCGGGTCACTCCTAGAGGGGCTCGGGAACATACAGGGTGCTGGAAATAGAGCACCAGTAGTACCTCTCAGCCCACATACTGCATTGTGCTTCTTTTTTGAGGCCCAATTTTTTATCTTCCTCAGAGAGTGACTTGCAAAGCTGTCACATGGAATCCCAGCACCACCCCCACCACTAGGTGCTGGCTCCTCCCGGCCCCTAGCCTGCCACCCTTGACAGGCACATTTGTAAGTTTGGTTGATGTAGTTTGTGAACAAGGCCCAGTTTTTGTTTTGTTTTGTTTCGTTTTGTTTTTTTGCGATGCACAGGGGTTACTCCTGGCTCTGCACTCAGGAATTACCCCTGGCGGTGCTCAGGGGACCATATGGGATGCTGAGAATCGAACCCGGGTTGGCCGTGTGCAAGGCAAACACCCTCCCTGCTGTGCTATCGCTCCAGCTCCAAGGCCCAGTGCCCTTTACGCCCCAGTCCGAGCCCCCAGCCCCCTTTGCCTTGCGCCTGGGACTTCCTACTCTCTGTCCCTCCATACCTGAGTCCCCCTGAACCTCTAAACGCTGCTCGACCTGGTCCCTCACTGGGGTAGCGCCTTACTGGAGCCGCAGAGCAGGGCCCCCACTGCAATGTGCTGTGAAAGCTTGAAGGCAGCCTGGCCTGGCCAGCTCGGGGGCTGGGGGAGGACAGGTCCCTTACCTCCCCTTCCGGGGCGGCTGAGGCCAGCAACAGAAGCAGCCCCAGGTCCTGTGAGGCCTTGAGCACTGTCTGCCCTGGCTGGCGGCAGTGCAGCCTCCCCTGGGAGCTCGGCCACCGGGGCACAGACCAGCCTTTGTGCCACCTCCGACAGCTGCTGGGAGCGGGGGCGGTGCCAGCGCCGCTCCGGGGCCAGGGTTCTGGGCTCTGGCTGGGCCCTGCTGCCTGTTAGCCACCAGGGCCCACCTCCTGGGGGCAGGTGGAGGGGCAGTGCCACGCTCGTGCCCAGCCTTGTGGGCACTGGTATGTGGGGGATTCTGGGGCCCCCTGGTGAGGGGAAGAACAAGCACCCCACAAAGCACCCTTGCAAGGGACACCTCAGGGACAGGAGCTGCCTCTCTCACCCCCCTGTGAAAACTGCCCGCAGCAAAGCAGGGCAGAAACCTTTTCCACGCTAGAGACCCCCCAGGATGCCAGCTGCCAAGTGAGAGGCTCGTGGAGGGGCTTGAACCGGGCAGGAAGGTCCCTCCAGGGCATCCTGGGGCAGGAGGAGCCTCAGGCTTTTGGGGGCACAAAGTAATTTTTTTCATCTGAGAAGTGGGGGGCAGGCAAAATAAAAAGTCTGGGAGCCTCTGGGTAAAGAGAAGTCATTTACTAGGTATTGCCCCTGCACATCCTCGGGCTGGGAGGCGCGGTCAGCCGGGAAGGTCAGAGCCCCGCGGGACCGCAGCAAAAACAGAAAAACCGCGTCCAGGGCGGAGCGGAGGGCATCTCCTATTCTATTCTTCAGAAAGCGGCGCCGGGAGCCTGCGCTTCGCCGGCCTGGGCCCCACCTGGGTTCCGTGCCCCGCTCCCCCGCAGGGTCCGGGCCTGACCCCTGGGCATGGCCGGGCCGAGTGCGCACGTCCCCCCCCACCCGGCTGTTGGGAGACGCGGCCGCCCCCGCCCCGCTCGGCCAAAGCACGCGTCGCCTCGGCAACGGAAAGGCACTGGCCGGCCCGGGCACGCGAGGCCCGGCCGCCGGCACCCAGGCGACGGGCGCGGGGCCAGGCCGTCGCCACAACACGGCGCCGTCGCCACGGGCCGGCCCCAGGGCCCGCGCCCGCCCGCGCGCGCGCGTCCGCCCGCCCCGCACTGCGGCGGTTACCAGGACGCCGGCGCCGCGGAGCCAATCGCGCCCGCCGCCGGCGCGCTCGCCCGGGCCAGCCAATGAGGACACAAATCAATCATTTGAAACACCCAATGGAGCGCGCAGAACGGCCCCAGAGCGGGACCTTGATAGGGAGGGCGGACGCTGCGACGGACCAATAGGGTGTGAGCGGCGCGGGGAAGGCGTGCGCTCGGAGGCGGGCGTGACGGGATTCGAGCCAATCGGACGCGCGCTCCGAATAGCCTCTTTCTGACGGCCCAATACGGAGCTGGAGGAGGCGGGCGCGGCGCGTATATAAGCCCCGGCCGCGCGTCGGTTGTACACTCCCCGCGCCTGCTTTCCGGTTTCCTCGTTGGCTCCGCTGCCCCAGTTCCCCCCGCCGCCGCCGCCGCCGCCGCCGCCACCGCCATGAGGGAGATTGTGCACCTGCAGGCCGGGCAGTGCGGCAACCAGATCGGCGCCAAGGTGAGCGGCGCGCGGCGAGGGCGGGCGCGGCCGGGGAAGATGGCGGCGGGCGGCGGCGGGAGCGGCCGGGCGGCCGGGAGGCCCGGGCCGGGCGGCCGGGCGGCCGGGGCGGGGGCGCGGGAGGCAGCGGAGGCGCCGGCGGGGCCGGCCGGGGGCGGCCCGAGCTGGCGGCCCCGCGTTGCGGTCCCGGGCCGGAGGGCGGCAGGGCGGGGGCGGGCACTCGGGCCGGGCGGGCCGGGGCGCGGGGCCTCGGGGCCTCCGGAGCCGCCGCTTCCGGAGCCGCCGCCTCGCGTCGCAGGGCCCGCGCGGCCGCTCCGGGCCCCGGGGACCCGGCGGGGGAGGGGAGGAGAGGGAGGGGAGGGGAGGGCAGGGCCGGGCAGGGCCGCGCCCGTCCGGGGCGGGGCCGGCTCCTGCGCACCGGCCGGCGTGACTCAGCCCGGCCGGGCGCGCCCGCCTGCTCCCGGCAGTTCTGGGAGGTGATCAGCGACGAGCACGGCATCGACCCCACCGGCACTTACCATGGGGACAGCGACCTGCAGTTGGAGCGGATCAACGTGTACTACAATGAAGCCACCGGTGAGCCCCTGGCCCTTCCCGGTCCCCCCGCGGCCCCCCCCCGTAGCCCGCCCACCCCACTGATCCCTCCGTGCCTTCCAGGTGGCAAGTACGTGCCCCGCGCCGTGCTCGTGGACCTGGAGCCGGGAACCATGGACTCTGTGCGCTCTGGACCTTTCGGGCAGATTTTCCGTCCAGACAACTTTGTCTTTGGTGAGTGCTCTACTCCAGCCGCGTAGCTGGGCTGCGCAAAGGTCAAGGATGCCAAGGTCACCTGTCCCCCCCCTTCCCCCAGGCCTGGGCTGGGAGGCGCTCCCCCACCTGCTAAATCTTCTAAAGCGGCTTTGGGGAGGCCCAGCTGTCTGCACTCCTGCTGGGCACGAGCACTGGAATCTGCAGTTGAGGCCGAGCCAATCGGCTGGGTCTGGCTTGTCCTTGGGAGCTGGCAGGGCCACTGGGGAGAGGCTCACTTCTCAGCTGCCTCTGAGGGGGTGGCTTTGGGGGTTCACCCTTGGGTGGGAGTTTGGTGACCACCTGTCCTCCACAGGTCAGAGTGGTGCCGGCAACAACTGGGCCAAGGGCCACTACACAGAGGGTGCGGAGCTGGTGGACTCTGTCCTGGATGTCGTGAGGAAGGAGGCAGAGAGCTGCGACTGCCTGCAGGGCTTCCAGCTGACCCACTCGCTGGGCGGGGGCACGGGCTCGGGCATGGGCACCCTGCTCATCAGCAAGATCCGCGAGGAGTACCCCGACCGCATCATGAACACCTTCAGCGTGGTGCCCTCGCCCAAGGTGTCGGACACGGTGGTGGAGCCCTACAACGCCACCCTGTCAGTGCACCAGCTGGTAGAGAACACAGACGAGACCTACTGCATCGACAACGAGGCGCTGTACGACATCTGCTTCCGCACCCTCAAGCTCACCACGCCCACCTACGGCGACCTCAACCACCTGGTGTCGGCCACCATGAGCGGCGTCACCACCTGCCTGCGTTTCCCGGGGCAGCTCAACGCCGACCTGCGCAAGCTGGCCGTGAACATGGTGCCTTTCCCGCGCCTGCACTTCTTCATGCCCGGCTTCGCGCCCCTGACCAGCCGGGGCAGCCAGCAGTACCGCGCCCTGACCGTGCCCGAGCTCACCCAGCAGATGTTTGATGCCAAGAACATGATGGCCGCGTGCGACCCGCGCCATGGCCGCTACCTGACGGTGGCCGCCGTTTTCCGCGGCCGCATGTCCATGAAGGAGGTGGACGAGCAGATGCTGAACGTGCAGAACAAGAACAGCAGCTACTTCGTGGAGTGGATCCCCAACAACGTGAAGACGGCCGTGTGCGACATCCCGCCGCGGGGGCTCAAGATGTCGGCCACCTTCATCGGCAACAGCACGGCCATCCAGGAGCTGTTCAAGCGCATCTCGGAGCAGTTCACGGCCATGTTCCGCCGCAAGGCCTTCCTACACTGGTACACGGGCGAGGGCATGGACGAGATGGAGTTCACCGAGGCTGAGAGCAACATGAACGACCTGGTGTCTGAGTACCAGCAGTACCAGGACGCCACGGCCGAGGAGGAGGGCGAGTTTGAGGAGGAGGCGGAGGAGGAGGTGGCCTAGGGCTGTGTACCCGGCACAGCTTGGAAGCCTGTGAACTTTATTCATTCACAACCTGTTCCGGTAGCTGTCACTGCGTGTGCACTTCCTCTTCTGTCTGACGCTCTGTGCTGTACAGACACATTAAAGCCTTTTCATAGTGTCTGGTTGCGCCTCTCCAGTTCATTCTGATAGGCCTTGCGCGTGCTGTCACCAAGGGTCATTCCGTACTTGTCCTGCATGGCTGTGAGGACCAGTACAGCTACCATCCAGCCCCTGGGCTGGCCCCACCAGCCCACCAGCAACATCCTGTCTGCACATGCCCCCAGGCACTTGCTTCTGAGGACCAGCCTGTCCCCTCCCTCCTCTGGTCTCTTGGACCCTTTCTACCAGGAATTTGGGGAGGGGGAGTGAGCCAAGTCCCAGTCGTAGGGTCCTGGGGACCGATTATAGGGGTCAGGTGGTTAAGGATCCGGTTACCCATCCCCTCCCTGTAGGGCCGGGCCAGTGGGGAGGACAGCCCCGACTCACATGGTATGAACCCCATGTAGAAGGGTATCTGACCCTGGCTGCGGTAGATGGTCCTGCTAGGCCAGTGGGTTTGGGGCAGCCTCTCACCCAGGTTACAGATGGGGTTTCTGAACAGGAACTGGAAGGGGGCACAGACTGAGCTCTCCAGCTGGCAGCCAGTGAGGAGATACATGCATACACAGGTGAGTACACGCACACACACACACGCACACCCCGGCTCCAACCTGGAGAGCCTGCAGCCAAGGCCTGGGTGGAGGGGCCTGGGGTGGGTCATTGGGGTATCTACCTGGTTCTTGTCAAACTCGTCCATGGCCTGTGTGACCCCGTCTCGGTAGTTCATACCCATTACCCAGGCAAAGCGGGGGACAAAGCCAGCATAGCCTGGGGGGCAGAAGTCAGGGTCCAGGCCAGCCTCGTGGGTAGGCAGAGGACTCACCCCTGAGAACAGTGCTGTGACCTGACTCACCGGAGATGGCTTTTCGCTGGACAAGGTTGGGGTGGTCCAGCTGGGGAAGCCTGTGGAAGCGTTGTGGGTCCAGGGTCTCCTGCTGCCGCCCTGGGACTGGAAACTGGTCCCTCCTCCAGTGGTATAGCTGGGGGGCAGCGGGAGGTCACTGCCGAGGCCAGCCCCACGCACTCCCTGGGGGCCGGCTCCTCCCCTCACCTGGTTGTGCCTGGGCGCTTTGGGCACTGGTGCCGCCTGTTTCCAGAACTCCTGAGGGGGCAGTCTCAGGCCTGGGTGCCCCAGGTCCCTGGACTCATCCTTCCTGCCTGGTGGGCACGGGGCGTAGGGGGCGTAGGGCAGGAAGTCTGCAGGCAGGGGGCCCTCATCCTCTGCCTCCAGCTGACCCTGGGAGTCCAGTTCCTGCGCTGGGAATAGGCCCAGGACCCTGAAGTCCTTGTGAGGCTTCAGACCTGCGTGGACAGAGGGCCGTGAGTGACAGCAGGGGCTGCAGTGTGTGGCCATGCCTGGAGCCCCGGCTCACCGCTGTAATGGGGGACGTGGGGCTCCAGGAGGTCTCGGCAGGGCACAAAGTGGGTCTTGGGCTTGCTGTAGTCCTCCGTGAACTTGGGCTTGGAGATGGGCGAGAGCACAGAGCAGGGGCTCTTCTGGACGCCGGGGTCGGTGAGGAGCTGTGCCGTGGTGTGCCCGTACGTGTGCCCCACCTGGAAGCGCAGCTGCGGATAGAAGCCCGCATAGCTGCCAACGGGAGAGGAGCAGGGTCTCCAGGGAGGCCGTGGGCAGCGGGCACCCACACGGGGGCCCTCACCCTCTTGGAGCGCCCCACCCTCCCGCCCAGCGACCGGGGGCTCCATCCAGCTCACCCTGGGATGTAGTGAGGCTCGGGCGTGAAGAGGGGGTGTTTGGGAGTGGCCGCCATGGTGCTCGGCCCCACCTCTCGGCTCCAGCACCCTCGCCTACTCTGGGGGGGCGGACGGGGCTGCCGAGCTAGAGCTCACCAGGAAATGGCTCCCGGGGGCAGAGGCTGCCTGGGGGGCCTGCCGGGCGGGAGGGGCCCCAGCTCCTTCAGCCTGGACAGCACTCCTCCCCAGGCCAGTGCCCGGCAACTGCGGGAGGCCAAGGCCGGTGATGTCACAGAAGGCCCCGCTTGCCCGGCTAGTGGCCAGGCCGGAGCCGCGAGGATGAACTTTGACCAGAAGGCCGTGAAGTTCCTGGCGAACTTCTACATCAATGGAGGCAGACACTGGACCCACGGGCCCCTGAGGCCGACACCGCTCCTGCTCCCGCAGTGAGAACCTGGCGGGGAGGGGGCCGGGCCGGGCCGGGCCGAGGCGCACGGGCTACGGTGCCGTGTCTTTTCCAGACCCGTACACAGGACCGTGGTGCTGCTGAATCTGAAGCACCAGCCCAGGGAGGAGGCCTGGTTCCAGCAGTCGGCTGGGCCCATGCAGCAGATGGTCTCCTGGCCCGTCACCACCCAGGTTCTGCAGAAGCAGTGTGAGTGAGGGGGCCCGCGGGGGGTCTGAGCATGACTGCTGGGGTGCTCAGCCTCCCCCCTGCTTCTTGCCAGTGCTGGGCCAGAGACCTCCCATCCTGATAGACCCGGATGTCCCCGGCCCTACCACGTACAAGGTGCCTGATGCGTCCATCCGAGAGCCCTCCTCACACCCCCACTTCAGTATTGGCCACAGGCCCCCCACCCATGGTACGTGCCCTGCACCCGCGCCCGGCCGTGGGAGCTGGGCCACTCCAGTCCCTTCCACCCCTTCTTGTGCCTTGCAGAGAGGCGAGGCAGCAGGGTGTGGCAGGGCCAGTGGCTGCAGAGCGAGAGCCCCTTCTTGCAGAGCACTGCCCTCCTGAAGGAGCCGAAGGAGGTGGGCTTCACCCCCACGGCAGATGCCTCGAGGGCCGGTGGGGACGGGAGACCCCAACTGCCTTCTCTCCTGTAGTGGCCCTTGCGGGCTGCATCCCCAGCCCTCTCCACTTCTGGTGCAGGGGCACCCCATCGCCTCAGACTCTCCTAGGCTCCCGCTCACTCCAGTGGTGGGGAAGCGCCTCAGCCCCACCCCCTGTGACGCCCTTCCATGTTGCTGTCCGCAGAGCCCGTGGTCACCTGCCTTCGTGAACCACTCGACCCCCTTTGCCTCCGGGGGCCGCTCCTGCTCCTGTAAGCCCTTGGAGTTGGGCTGGACCCCGGGGGAGCTAGCAGTCGGGGCAGGGCAGGGTCTTCTCTCTCAGCAGCCTGCACCCCTGGCCCTGCCACCTACCGCACAGAGGACCATGACAAGATGCCCTTTCCCTCGGCGCCCGGGGTGGTCATCCAGGGTGTGCAAAGACCCAAGCCTCAAGACAAAAATGTTTCCTGCACCACCTAGAGCCTGTGGCCACAGCCAGCCTGGCCCAGCCATGGCCAGACACTGAGCGCCTGGACTTGTGCCCCAGCCTGGGCCCCTGCCCCTCTGTCCCGGAGGACCGGCCCCTTACTATACAGAGGCACTGTCTCCTGCTCTCGTGTCTGGCCTGCCTGGCGTTCCTGGGCAGGCGGAAAGCAGCCCAGCTAGCTGTGCAGCCCAGGGTCTGCTGATCTGAGAGACTGGACAAAGAGCCGTCGGGTGAAGACAGTCTGCCTCCCCCGGCCTCCCCACCCCCTGCCACGGTGGAGCGAAGGCCCCTGGGAGGCATGGCCCAGTGGAGCTGTAGCCCAACTCCAACCTCCAGCCGTGGTTTTCCCTCCGCTGCCCTTCCCAGGGCTGCACCTGTTTCCTCACCCTACCCCAGGTGGCCCCACCCAGCTGCAGTCTCATGCCCAGAGAACAGCACCCCGGGAAAGTGGCCCCCAGTGCCCCATCCAGACTGTCCTTACACATCCCTGGCCCCTGGCTGCCTCCTTCCCGTGGGAACCCAGCCCTGGGGCTCGGCCTGGGCTGGCGGGGCCGAAGCCCTGCTCCAGTGGCTTCACCAGGAACCCCTTCCTCAGGCTCCCAGCCAGCAGCGGGAGGAGCTCCTCCAGCCATCCCGAGAAAGGCAAAACCCCAGGGAAGGCATGGAAGAGTGTTTCCGGATGCATTTTCCTCGTGGCAGGGCAGGGAGAGGGTGTGAAGCCTGCCGTGGCTGAGCGTGGGAGCCTGAGGGCTGGCACGGACGGCAGAGGAGGGGGAGGGCTGGGGAGACCAGCAGCAGCACTCACCAGCCGTTGAGTCACTGGCACTGCAGGGGACCAGCAAACTGCTGACTCAGAGCTGGCCTTCACCTCAGGTGCCTCCTTCACGGCTGGGTCCCTGCAGGGTTGAGAGATGACCAGATGCCCCCGGAGATGTCAGCCTTCAGCTCTCTCCCCTTTGACAGGGAAGCAGCTCAGTCTGGCTGGGGCCCTGGTCGGACCAGCACAGGGAGCTTCACTTCCGCAAACAAAATATTCCCAGGATGAGAGGCTGCTTGAGGTCATAAAAAGCAGACAGACTTGGTGAGAACAACATGGAGAGGTGGGAGGTGGCTCAAAGGGCTGAAGAGCAGGCTCTGAGTTGCATCAGCAACACCAAATGGTCCCGGAAGCCTCTAGGAGGGGCTGGGGCACTGCAGAGCTTCTTTCCTCCCCAGAAAGCAAGTTTTGTTTTGTTTAGTCTTTGGGGCACACTTGTCAGTGCTCTGGGTTTACTCCTAGCTCTGTGCTCAGGAATCACCACTGGCAGTGCTCAGGGGACTATTATAGGGTGCCTGGAATGGACCCCGGGTCAGGGGGAGTGCCAGGCAAACGCCTTACTAGAGGGTGTTGATGAAGCTGTGCACCAACTTGGCTTCTATAAAGCCTAGGCCCTGCGGACCACCCCGCCCCGCCCCGTTGGGCAGGTCTTCTGGCCTGGGGGCGGGGCTAGAAGGCCTAGTGGGCGGAGCCTGGAGTTTCTGTGGGCGAGCAGGAGGCCTGAATGGGTGAAACCGGCAGTCTGATGAGCGTGCTGACGGCGGCGGTGGGCAGGACAGGCGGGGTGGGCGGGTCCTAGCGCGGTGGGCTGGGCGGTGGGCCGAACCCGGGCAGGACGCGGGGCGACGGGCACTGTGGGCGGGGCGAAGCGGAGCCAGCGCTGGGCGGGGCCCGGGATTACGGGGGCGTGGCCAGAGCTGGTTGGAGCGGGCTCCGGGGGCGGGGCCAGCACTGGCTGGGGCCCGGCTCAGTGGGCGGGGCCAGCGCGGGTTGGGGCCCGACTCAGTGGGCGGAGCCAGCGCTGGCTGGGGCGGGCTCCGGGGGCGGGGCCAGCGCGGGTTGGGGTCCGGGCTCCGGGGGCGGGGCCAGCGCGGGTTGGGGTCCGGGCTCCGGGGGCGGGGCCAGCACTGGCTGGGGCCCGGCTCACTGGGCAGGGCCTGGCCCGTGCGGGGGCGGGCGCGGCGGCCGCGCGCTCCCTGGAACCCCTGCGCGGTGGCGGCGCTGTTTCCCGGGAGCGGTTGGCGGGCGGACCGCGCGGGCGGAGCGGAAGTGGCGGTCGCGGGGGAGCGAGCGGCGCCGCGGCGGAGCTGGCCGAGCTGGAGGGCGCGGGGGAGCGGGGTGCGGGCGCGGCCCGGGGCCCGGCCGAGCGCGGTGCGGGGGCGCCGGCGGAGCGCGGCGGGGATGCGGCGCCGAGCCGGGCGGGCGCCGGGGCCTCGGCCCTGTTCGCGGGGCTGCAGGACCTGGGCGTGGCCAACGGCGAGGACCTGAAGGAGACGCTGACCAACTGCACCGAGCCGCTCAAGGCCATCGAACAGTTCCAGGTGCGCGGGCCGGGGCGCGGGCGGGGGCGCGGGCGGGGGTAGGGGCGCGGGCCGGGGCGCGGGCGGGGGCGCGGGCCGGGGCGCGCTGGGGCGCGGGCGGGCGGGGGGCGGGCCGGGCGCGGGCGGGGCGCGGGCCGGGGCGCGGGTGGGGGCGCGGGCGGGCGGGGGGCGGGCCGGGGCGGGGCGCGGGCCGGGCCTGAGCGCGCTGTCCCGCAGACGGAGAACGGCGTGCTGCTGCCCTCGCTGCAGTCGGCGCTGCCCTTCCTGGACCTGCACGGCACCCCGCGCCTCGAGTTCCACCAGTCGGTGTTCGACGAGCTGCGCGACAAGCTGCTGGAGCGCGTGTCGGCGATCGCCCAGGAGGGCAAGGCCGAGGAGAGGTGGGCGGGCGGCCCGGGGCCCGGGGGGTGGGGGGGGCGCGGCCCGGCGCGCGCTCACGGGGCGCGCTCGCAGGTACAAGAAGCTGGAGGATCTCCTGGAGAAGAGCTTCTCGCTGGTGCGGATGCCGTCGCTGCAGCCCGTGGTGATGTGCGTCATGAAGCACCTGCCCAAGGTGGCGCGGGCTCCCGGGCGCGGGCGGGCGGGCGGCGCGCTTGGGGCCGGTTTCGAGGGAGGCCCCGGCGTCCGCAGGTGCCCGAGAAGAAGCTGAAGCTGGTGATGGCCGACAAGGAGCTGTACCGCGCCTGTGCCGTGGAGGTGAAGCGGCAGATCTGGCAGGACAACCAGGCGCTGTTCGGCGACGAGGTGTCCCCGCTGCTGAAGCAGTACATCCTGGAGAAGGAGAGCGCACTCTTCAGCTCTGACCTGTCCGTGCTGCACAATTTCTTCAGCCCGTCCCCCAGGACGCGGCGCCAGGGTGAGGTGAGCGGCCCCCTGCCTCAGCAGAGCTCTTTGTGGGCGAGCACGAGGCGCACGGGATGGGAGACTTCGTCAGGGTCCTCAAAGGTGCACAGGGCGGGTAGGGGCAGGCGAGGGTTCGATTCCCGGCGCCCCACGAGGCCCCCAGCACTGCAGGTGTGGCCCAGAACCCCGGCAAGCTGCCGGCCCACCGGCTTGCTGCTCTAGTAACGAGGCGGTGACAGGCTTGGCTCGGCAACCGCTGAGGCTGGTCCGCAGCCCCACCCTCTCGGACCCGCACTTCAGGCCGAGCCTTGGAGCTCAGCTGTACCTGCAGGAGAGAAAACCAAGGGGGACGGGGAGGTCTTTTGTGCTCAGTGCATGGCACGGTGTGTAGTGTCCTGCCCTGGGAAGCTGAGCCAGGCTGCGGCTGCCACTCGCCCCTGCGGCCAGCGATCGGTGAGACGCGGGAAGGCCCCGGCTCGGTCTCTCGGTCTTTCCGTGCCCTTGCCCCACACCTTCTCCTTGCACCTTTCCCTCTGGGGACATTTTGGGCCCTACTTGCTGACACTCAGGGATCCCCCTCCTTGGGGCCTGGGGGGACCCTCTGCAGTGCCAGGGACCGGGCCCAGGCCAGCCGTGTGTAGTGCCCTGCGTGCTGTGCTGTCTCACTGCCCCTCCACACAGACTTACCCACAATGTCACCCTTTCCCAAGGGTCTTCCGGACTCCCTTACCCCCTTTACTCGTCCCTGTCCACCTTGTGTTCCTCCTGCCAACATGCCTTTGTCTCCGGTCTCTGAAGGGTTGTGTGTTTTGGGGTGTTTTTTGTTTGTGGGCAACACCCAGCGGTGCTAAGGGCTGACTCCTGGCTCAGTGCTCGGGACCATATGGGGTGCTGGGGATCGAACCAGGTCGGCTCCGCCCTCCCGCTGTCCCACTGAGGCAGAAGGACCGGTGGGGGTCTGAGGGAGAGCGGGGCCCGGCCGCGGCGGCTGCGTCCTTTGGCTCCCCTCCCCTGGGCCGTCTGCAGGTGGTGCAGAAGCTGACGCAGATGGTGGGCCGGAGCGTGAAGCTGTACGACATGGTGCTGCAGTTCCTGCGCACGCTCTTCCTGCGCACGCGCAACGTGCACTACTGCACCCTGCGCGCCGAGCTGCTCATGTCCCTGCACGACCTGGACGTGGGCGACATCTGCTCCGTGGACCCCTGCCACAAGGTGCCTGCCCCCTCCCACGCCCTGCCCCGGGCGGGCCCAGGGCCGCGCTCCAGCCCCCTCTCTCCCGCCCACAGTTCACCTGGTGCCTGGACGCCTGCATCCGCGAGCGCTTTGTGGACAGCAAGCGAGCCCGAGAGCTGCAGGGCTTCCTGGACGGGGTGAAGAAGGGCCAGGAGCAGGTCCTGGGGTGCGTCTTGGCTGCGCGTCTCGGGACGGGGGGTGTTCCTTGTCATGTCGACACCCGGGTACGACCGTGCTCTGGGGCCGGCTCTGAAGCAGGCCTGAAGCAGGCCTGAAGCACCCTGAAGCAGGGGCGTGGGGACCACCCGGTGGGGGACTGGCCCCCTGGGCCTCCCCGCGGAGCCATGCTTTCCTGCAGCGAGTCTCGCTGACCCGGGAGAGTCGCTGGCCTCGGGCTCCTCCCCCAGGGGGCGTGGCCTGCATTGGGCAGGGGCAGAGCGGGGCTGGAGTGCCCTGTGGACGCCTGGGCTCTGCTTGCAGGGACCTGTCCATGATCCTGTGCGACCCCTTTGCCATCAACACACTGTCGCTGAGCACCGTCAGGCACCTGCAGGAACTGGTGGGCCAGGAGACGCTGCCCAGGGTGAGGACGGGGGCCCTCAGGAGACGCTGCCCAGGGTGGGGGGAGGGGCGGGGGTCCCTCAGGAGATGCTGCCCAGGGTGAGGACGGGGTGAGGGGCGGGGGGCCCTCAGGAGACGCTGCCCAGGGTGGGGGGAGGGGCGGGGGGTCCCTCAGGAGACGCTGCCCAGGGTGAGGACGGGGCGGGGGGTCCTCAGGAGACGCTGCCCAGGGTGGGGGGTGTGGGGGGGCCCCTCAGGAGACACTGCCCAGGGTGGGGGGAGGGGCGGGGGGCCCTCAGGAGACGCTGCCCAGGGTGAGGATGGGGGGAGGGGCGGGGGGCCCTCAGGAGATGCTGCCCAGGGTGGGGGGAGGGGCGGGGGGCCGGACGCAGGCCAGTGGGGGGCCCTCTGGGGCGCCCCTGACGCCTCTTTCCCCAGGACAGCCCTGACCTCCTGCTCTTGCTGCGCCTGCTGGCACTGGGCCAGGGAGCCTGGGACATGATTGACAGCCAGGTCTTCAAGGAGCCCAAGATGGTGAGGCCGTTTGCTCTGTAGTTGGTTGCCCGCCCTGAGCTGACTGGAGGGGCCGCGGGGGCAGGTGGTGATCCGCGGCCCTTCCTGCCCCAGGAGGTGGAGCTGGTCACCAGGTTCCTGCCCATGCTCATGGCCTTCGTGGTGGATGACCACACCTTCAGCGTGGACCAGAAGCTGCCCACGGAGGAGAGGGCCCCGGCCACCTACCCCAGCCTGCTTCCCGAGGCTTTCACCAAGTAGGCGGGCGTGGGAGGGCCCCCGCCCCCGCCCCTGCCCGACAGCACTGCTGAGGGCCCCCCGCCGCCCAGGTTCCTGCAGGAGCAGCGCATGGCCTGCGAGGTGGGGCTGTACTACGTGCTGCACTTCACCAAGCAGAGGAACAAGAACGCGCTGCTGCGTCTGCTGCCGGGCCTGGGTGAGGGCTGGGGGGCTCGGGGAGGGGCTCGGGTGGGCTGTGTCCAGCCTGGCCTCATGCCCACCCCTGTACCTCCCCAGCCTGGGACCGCGCTGGGACATGCGTCACCCCCCTGGGAGGGCCTTGGCTGGGGCTCGGGGCTTCTTCCTGGAACTGGAAGGGCCCGCACCGCACACCCTCGGCCGTCTGCCCCTGCCGCCATGGCCGCAGCGGGGGGCTGGGGGTGCGGGTGCAGCTGCAGCAGGAGGGGACCAGGGGCAGAACCCTAACTTTGAGGTCACGTCCCGTAACGCTTGAGCTCCCGCAAAGCAGGACCCAGCCCCAGGGTCCTTCAGCGGGGGCCGGCCCTGGTGGCCCTGGGGCTCGACACGGGGACAGAGCATCTCACCTGCTGCCCCTTGGCCGTCCTGGGCCTTCTGGGAATGTGGACCGAGAGTAGAGGCAGTGGGGCCGGAGCCAACTGGTGTGGGCGCAGGCGGGCCGTCCCCAACAGGTTCTGCAGCACCGCCCAGTCTGGGGGACACGCCGGACGGCCTGTGTCCCGGCTGCTGTCTCCTGCTGGTCTGTTGGAGCTTCTGGCTCGGAGTCGATTTTCTCCCAAGTACCTTGGCCACTGGGCACAGCTGCATGGGGCGAGCTTGTCCCCCCGCCTCCCCTGTGGCTGCCCAGGTGTCCCTGCCGGGTCCCAGGCGGGCACAGCTGGGGGGTGTGCTGACACGGCCCTGCTTGCAGCGGAGACCTTCGGTGACCTGGCCTTTGGGGACATCTTTCTGCACCTGCTCACCGGGGGGCTGGCGCTGCTGGCCGAGGAGTTTGCGCTGGAGGAGTTCTGCAGCAGCGTCTTTGACGGCTTCCTCCTCACCGCCTGCCCGAGGTAGCCTGGGGCTGGGGGCGGGGCGGGGGCGGGCTGGGGGCGGGGCGGGGGCGCCTGCCTGCAGCGAGCCTCTTGCAGGAAGGAGAGTGTGCAGCGCCACGCCCTGCGGCTGCTCCTGCACCTGCACCAGCGCGTGGCCCCGTCCAAGCTGGAGGCGCTTCAGAAGGCGCTGGAGCCCACGGGCCAGGTGGGCGTGGGCGCGAGGGCTGGGCCGCGGCCCCGAGGCTCGGCCCCCGCTGACCTGCAGCTCCGCCCACAGAGCGGGGATGCGGTGAAGGAGCTCTACTCCCAGCTGGGCGAGAAGCTGGAGCAGCTGGACCACCGGAAGGCCAGTCCTGCCCAGGCCGCGGAGACTCCCGCCCTGGACCTGCCTCTGCCTGCCGTCCCCGCCACGGCCGCGCTCTGAGGGGCCCTGGGCTGCCGGACCACCCACAGGCCACAGCCCCCACCCCTGAACTCTGGCTGACGCAACCCCAGGTCTGTGCCTAGCCGGGGGAACCCGAGAAGTGTTGGGCACAGCCCCGGGCCCCAGAGCTGGATGGAGGCGACGGGCCCCGCCTGGCGCGGTGGGCTGAGCCAGCTGGGGCTCAGTCCCTGTTCTCGGGGGACGGGGTCTGCAGAGGAAGGATCAGAGCAGACACACGCGGCTGCTGCGTGTCCTGCAGGCTGTGTGATGGCCGCTTCTGCACGTGCCGTAGCCCACTCGTGTAAATAAAAGGCCTTTTGGTAAACCCAGTTGTGAGCGCGTGTTTTCTGGCCCTACCTGCGGGAGCCTGAGCTCTCCCACCTCTCCAGCCCCCACAGGACCCGGACTGGGGTGGGGGACATGGAGGCGCCCCTTCCTACGCACACGGCACAGTGCCGCCCGGGGCTGCCCAGGGCCTGCTCCCAGCTCTGCGTTCTGGACTCCCTCCTGGGACCACAGCTGGGTCCTCCTTGCTGTGCCCCCCTTGGCCGTGCTGGCCACTCTGAGCCCAAGGCTCCACCATACGAAGTGCTGCCCCTTCTGCCACGTGGGGACAGGAGAGTCCAGCGAGGGGCCTGGAGACTGAGGGCAGAAGCCTGGGTCCCAGGTAGAGGAGCAGAGCTGCTGGGGAGAGGGTGCAGGACGGGGCTCAGCTGAGGCCCAGGACGCAGGAGATGCGGGCTTTGGCCATCGTACCTAGGCGGGCAGTCCTGGGTCTGACCTCGCGTCCCCAAGGAATGGAGCCCAGCACTGACGGGAGGCATTCCTGCATGGTGTCCGGCACGGGCTGTGTGGATGCAGGTTAGGTGCTCGAGTCGAGTCGGGGGGCCATGGCCAGGTCCCTCACCCCGGCGTGGCCCGGATGGCTGGGGTCATCCTTTGCTGCATCCATGCCCCTCCGGAGAAGCCCAGCCCTGTGAGACAGAGGGCCAGGGGGCAGTGAAGGGGCAGGCCAGGAGGCCTTGAAGGGCGTCCAGCTGCCAAGACCCGCCCAGCCGCACCCCTGACTCACTTCCTTTGCATAGAAACGGAAGCCAGCGGCTTCCTCGGCCGACCGGACCTCCCCTGGGGCCACGCAGGTGCCGTCCCGCGGGACCCCAACCTCCTCGGCAGCCGCGGCTCTCGAGGCTGGGGCTGGCAGGTACGGGTGCGGGGGTGGGCAGCGGCGGGGCGGCTCCCCCACCTCCGTCTGCGCTCCCATTGGCTCCCCGTCCCGGTCCGTCTCTCCACCCCGCCCCCGGCGTCACCGGGCTGGGGGCCCAGGCGGGGCGCGGGGAGGCCGCGGCTGGTGCGGCCGGGAGGCGCCGCTTCCCGGGGCCCGGCGCACCACGGCCCGGGCTCCGGGGCCCTCCTTCCCCCTCGGCGGGTCGGGCCAGCCGCCCCGAGAAGCTGCCCCCCCCGCCCCCCACCACTTCCTCCAGGCCCCGGGAGATTTGCATCGGGAGCGGCTTCCTGCCGGCCATACGCAGCTGCTCCCGGCTGGAGGCCGCCCGGGCCCGCGCCCACCGCCGTCCGCCTTTTGCAGGGAGCGCGAGCTGCATGCCGAGCGCCGCCCCCGCGCCATGGACCCCGGCCCGCCCCGCCGGGAGCCCGCGGGCGCCCGCGTGATGGCCCCGGTGCGCGCCGTGGTCCGGCTGCGCCGCCGCGCGTGCGTCCTGCGCCAGCGGCGCCTCGTGCCGCCGGCCGCGGGGCCCGCCCCGGCGCCGCAGTTCTTCACCTTCGACGGCCCCGCGGCCCCGGCCGCCGGGGCGCCCCGCCGGAGGCGCCGGCGCAGCCGCTTGGTGCTCTACCCCGAGGGCGCGCGCAGGTGCCGGCCGCGCGCCGAGAGCCGCAGCCGCGCGCAACGCTGCCTCCTGCTGCTCGTGGCCATCGTGGGCTTCCAGGTGCTGAACGCCATCGAGAACCTGGACGACAACGCCCAGCGCTACGACCTGGACGGGCTGGAGAAGGCGCTGCGGCGCGCGGTGTTCGGCCAGCCGGCGGCCGTGGCGCGCATCGTGGAGCTGCTGCGGGACTACCTGGCCACGCACGTGCACAGCCGCCCGCTGCTGCTGGCGCTGCACGGGCCCGCGGGCGTGGGCAAGAGCCACGTGGGCCGCCTGCTGGCCCGCCACTTCCGCGCCGTGCTGGACGACGGGGCGCTGGTGCTGCAGTACCACGCGCGGCACCACTGCCCCGAGCCGCGCGCCGCGCAACGCTGCCGCGAGGAGCTGGGCCGCCGCGTGGCCGCCGTGGTGGCACGCGCCGAGGCCGCGGAGAAGACGCCGCTGGTGGTGCTGGACCAGGCTGAGCTGCTGCCGGCGGCGCTGCTGGACGAGCTGCACGGCCTGCTGCAGCCGCAGCGCCCGCACCCCTTCCACAACGCCATCTACGTGCTGCTCAGCAGCGCGGGCGGCGCCCAGGTCACGCGCTTCGTGCTGCGGAACGCGACCCGCGCGCGCCCCGCGCCGCGGCCCGACGAGGAGCTGCGCGCCGGGCTGCGGGCGCTGCTGGCGCGCGCGCACCCGCTCTGGCAGGCCGCCGCCGTCGTGCCCTTCCTGCTGCTGGACAGGCGCAGCGTGGTCAGCTGCTTCCGCGAGGAGATGGCCGGGGAGGGCTTCTTCCCCGAGCAGGCCCGCGCCGAGCTCCTGGCCGCGCAGCTCAGCTACTACCGCGTGGCCGGCCGGGAGTTCGCCGTCACGGGCTGCAAGCAGGTGGTGGCCAAGGTGAACCTCCTGTAGCGGCGCGCCCGGGGGCCACGGCGCGGTGTGGGTTTGCCCCAGGGCCTGAGCCTCGCAATAAACCTGTGTGCCACGGCTGGCGCGTACCTGTCTTCTGGTCGCCGGCAGCAGGCCTCGTACTGTCCTGGCTGTACAGCCCGCGGTGGGCAGCCGCCCCACGCGGCGGGGGGTCTCTGAGGAGCCCCAGGGGCCTGCAGTGGCGCGTGCCACCTCCTCCCGCCACTCGCGGCGTCCCCAGAGGCATGACATAGGGACAGGACAGAGACCCCGTGTCCCGGCCACTCTGGGCCCTCCCCCGACCCCTTGACCCCCGCCACTCCCCCTCAGACGCCACGTTTAGCGGGGGCGGGCCTTTTCTCCGCAGTCTCCCAGGGCTGGCTGCCACCCATGGGGTAGGGATGCCCCCACTGTGCCTCCTGGGCCCTGCTCTGTCCCGCAGCACACCCCGGTGGGCCTGTAACCTCTTCCTGGGATTTTCTCACTCACTGGTTTGGGTGGTTGATATTGACTCATTTTTCATTTTTGGCGTTTTGGACCAGCTAAGCAGTGCTCAGTGCTCAGCAGAGCTCCTGCTCCCGTGCTCAGGGGTCACTCCCAGCGGTCGCGGGGGCCCAGACCCAGTCCCGGGCCCCTCTGCCTGTTCCCCAGCACAGCACTGTTTGTGCGAATGCTCCTGGTGCTGCTGCATCGCAGGAAACTGGTTTCTCCCCTCCCTTTGCCGTTGTTGTGACTGAGGGTGTCTGTGTGTTGGGGGGTGTCACACATGCCACCCAGATCCCTGGTTGTGGCGCCCGGGCAGCAGAGCTGTATGCTGGGCTTGTGGCATGTCCCAGTCTCCGCGGCCCAACCTGGGGTCTTGAGGCTGGAGAGTGTACAGCACTGGGTCGAACCCCAGCAGCCCGAAGGGTCCCCCACGCCCCGCCAAGAGTCAGCCCCCCAGCGCAGGAACCATAGTCCAGCAGGGGGGCATCTGCCTTGCACGTGGCCGGCTGAGCTCACAACCCCAACACTCAGTACTGTCCTGGGCATGCCGGGAGTAGGCCCTGAGCATTCCTGGGGGTGGCACCATCCCACACACTGACACACACAAAAAAGAAGTTATGAATTTGTAAAAAACAAAACCAGAAATGACAAAGGGGAAACAAAATGAACCGGTGGTGGCCCTGTACACGGGACAGTCGTGGGCAGGAATGGCTTGCCGGTTTCGCCCAGGAGCCGGTCTGCTTGCGGGCCACAAGCCGGGTGCCCGGGGCGCCCCCTGGCGGTGCTGCCTGAGCTCGGGTCCCGGCTTCACAGGGCTCGGCCTTCCCCTGACCCCGAGGCCTCCAGCACCCGTTGTCCATCGGCTCATCAACTCCACGTACTCCGTGTGTCTGTTTTAACTCCCCTCAGGACATCCCCAGGCTGGAAAGTGCGGGGTCACGAGGAAACTATTTAGTGTGTTTGTTCTGGGCACCTCCTGGCTCTGTGAGAGAGGCCTGCCCGTGGGGCCGGAGCGATAGCTCAGCAGAGAGGGCGTTTGCATTGCATGTGGCCGACCCGGGTTCGATCCCTGGCATCCCAAGCACCGCCAGGAGTAACCCCTGAGTGACCCAAAAGGAAAAATAAATAAAAAGAAAGGCCTGGCCGTGCCTGGAGACCTTATTCAGGCCTGGGGATGGACAGGCCGGCCACACGCAGAGGTCACGCTCGCCTCCTGGGCAGTCTCTCCTGCCCGAAAACCCTACTGTTAGCATTCATTTACCTCTTTCTTTATCTTGGTGCCTAGGCCACAGCTGGGGGGCCTGGGGCCTGGAGCCACTCTGCACTCTAGCATTTGCCCTGCCCTGGCCCCAGCTCCCCTGTTGAGGTGTCACCTGGCCTCTGCTTCCTGCGTGAGCCCCCAGCAGGGACTCGCCCGTGGGCAGGGTGTCCACAGCTCCCTAAGGAGCTGGCTTGCGTGGCCTTTCACTTTCCCTCCCTCCCCCACCCTCTCATTTTCTCTGTTTTTGTTGGTTTGGGGTCAGAGCCCTCAGTGCTCACAGTGACTCCTGGCCTGTGTTCAGGGGTTAATCCTGGCGTGGCTCAGGGAACTACTTCTGGTTTGGGATCAAACCCAGTCACCACTCACAGGGCAGCGCCCTGCCTGCCCTCTCCCTCCCCCCTCCTCAGGCCCAGTTGCAGTGGTAGCTAAACTCTCCTATCTCTTTTCTTTTGTGAGTGCAGAGGGTTTTGGGGTTCAGGGGACCCTGGCAGCACCGGGCCAGTCAGAAAGGAGGCTGCTGGGTGGTCAGCATGACTGTCACTGAGAGTGCGGACTTTCCTGGACAAGCCTGGACGTTCTCTGCCAGGTACAGCAGAGTGACAGGTGAGAATGGGCAGAAGAGAGGGTGAGGCTGTGCAGTGCCCGTTCGCAGCGCCATGGATGCATGAGGCACGAGAAAAGCACAGTCCGGCAGGTCCTCCCATAGAATGTTCCAGAGCAACAGCTCACATCCACTAGAGCTGCTGGCAGTGGGTCAGGCCTGGGGCAGGGGCTGGCCCACCTCTGCCTCACTGGTGCTCGATCCCGGCCCCACTGAGAGGCTGCTCGCTTCTGGGGGCTGGTGGGGCCAGCATGAGCACCCACAAGAGTGTCATGCCCCCGGGCATATGGCCCAGGGGAGCCCTTTGCTGGGAAGCTGGGCACGGAGCCCTGAGCGCCAAGGGCCCGTCACCTGGAGCTGCACCTGCTCCTGTGGAGGGGGGCAGGAGCTGGGTGCTGGACTGTTTGGAAGGATAGCCCCCCGCCCCTCCTTTCTCTGTGAAGTTCTGTGCTGTTTGTTTGGGTTGGGTTTCGGGGCTACACCCAGCTGTGCTCAGGGCTTACTCCTGGCTCTGTGCTCGGGGTCACTCCCGGTGGAGCTTGGGGAACCAAGTGGGGTGCCGGGACTGAACCCAATTTGGTGGCACGCAAAGCAAGCACCTAACCCCCTGCACTGCTGCGCCGGGCCCTCTGGGAAGCGCTGGACAGCAGGCCAGCGCACACGGTGGGCGTGACCTGACCCAAATCCTGTCTCCCTTGCTCTGGCAGAGACACCCACGTTTGTGCCCCAAAGAAGCACAGCGCCCAGCCTGGGACAGAGAAGGACGTCTGTCTGGGATTTCTACCAGGCCCCTTTGCAAAGTTCATGGGGGGCTTGGCCCTGTCCCAGGTTCCTGCCCATGCCCGTGGGGAGGGTCTCAGCACCCCCTCAGGTAGCAGGTGTGTGCCCGGGACTCCTCCAGCAGCTGACTCAGGAGGTCCAGCAGAGGGCGGTGGGCGCAGCACAGACAGGGGCTGACAGAGGGACCCTTGACCTTCCTGCCCGTGACCTGAGCACCGGCCTGCAGGGCGCGGTGTGGGGAAGGCCCCAGGTCTGAAGCCCTCGGCAGGGAGGCGAGAGGGTCCGGGCCAGGGGTCCTCAGACCTGCACTGCGGGCCCATCCCCCAGGGCCACGCGCTGCCCACACGTGGGCGGTGTTGGCCTCGGCCTCCGGGCAGGAGTGCGGCTAGCTCCGGGGGCGCCAGCGCAGGGTGGGGGGCCGCCTCCCGCCGGCGTTCCGGCGCAGTGCCGGCCTCGGCCGCTGGGCGGCAGCACGTCCCGCGGCCTCACGCCCCGACTCGTCCCGGCCAGGGGTCCTGGGCACCGGCGGGGGCGCCCCGGGCAGCGCCGGGGCCAGGCCGTGACCCCAGCCCCGAGACGACAGCTGGTCTCTGCCCCTCGCCCCGCACGCCCGTGGTGGGTGCGGCGGCGGCCCCGCAGCCCGGCCCGGCCCGACTGCAAAGACCCTCCTTTGTGCGCCGCCCCCACCCAGCTGGGTCCCCGCCTCATTAGCATAGCAGCTGCTCGCCGAGCGGTCCGATGAATGGGGCGGGAGAAGAAAGACCGACAGACGGACGAGGGACGGCCGCCGGCCGCGGCTCTGCAGGCCGCGCGCCCGCCGGGACCGGGCCTCTGCCTCCCCCGGCTGCACCTGCCCTCACCTGGGCCGCTCTCCTGCAGGTCCAGGCCTCAGCGCGCGCTTCCTGGCCGGGCCCCGCTCAGAGGCGGGGGTCGTGCCTTGCTCCTTCCTCCCAGCCCCTCCGCCCAGCGGTCGCGGATGCGCCTGGCTCCAGGGTCTGGAGGCCAGGTGGAGGTGAGCTGCGCTTTTCTGTGGCTGCAGGAAGGAGCTTGCCAGAGCTGAGTACAGCTGGGCTGCAGACGGCCGCCCAAGTCCCGTCCCCAGCACCACCCAGGGCCCGAGCATCACCGCAACCACCTCTGAGCACTGCCTGACAACAGGGAGGGGAGGTGCGGCACCCACGGCAGGCCGGGAGGGGCCCAGCGCTGGGGACAGCGGTGTTCTGCGTGCCCGTCTTCCAACTGTCCAGGGCCCTGTGGGAGAGCAGGAGGGACAGGGCGGTGATGCCCAGGACCCGCTGCCACAGGCCACTGCTGTGGTGCCGCCTGTGGAATGAAGCCAGGCAGGAAGCCTCTGCCTCCAGGACACCTCAGCCCACTCACGCCGGAGGACAGCTGGCCTGCACCTCCCACCGGGACAGGGCCGGCCGTCCCACCAGCTGGGGGGCCGAAGGGCAGGAACGGGCCACGTCGCCTGAGCAGAGGGGGCTGGAGGCTTCGGAAAGTGGAAAGTGGCCGTGAAAGTGAGCCGGGGTCTCCCAGGTGCCCTCTCCCTTGCTCCCTGGCTGGCCTGGCCCTTCCTGAGAGGCTGTGTGTGGCCTCGGGGCTCAGGCGGGAGTTCACGTGGCGCCTGTCCACAGCAGCAGGGACTCCTGACCAGGGGTGGCCGGGGGCAGGCAGAGCTTGGAGCGGAATTTTCCAGATGGAGGCCTGAGCCGTGCGGGGAGTGGAGCCCCCGAACAGGCCAGCGGCAGCCTGACACCTCCCACCACACACACTCCTCAAGTGCCAAGACCTGGCAGAGAAGCAACAAACGTTCTCATATAAAAAGATCAATGACAAATTTATTTATAAACTTTCCACGCTGGGCTACAGGTCTCTATCGTACATCAGGAACGCGCTGCAGGCTTGGTCCAGTTTGCAGTGAAGAAGAGGGCCCAGACGGGGCTCTGTGCCTGCCTGGAGAGTCTTAACATTAATTAACATAATTAAAAAAGGTATTTTGCATCTAGAAAAAATAGACAGGGAAACTCCCTTTGGAGTAATCTGTGCCTCCACTTTAATGTCTGCTTGTTTCAGTGACATTATCAATATATTCTCACCCCAGGTTTCGAAGCCCCGGGGCTGCCGGGTCTGACCCGCCGGGCACAATGCGCCGCGGCCACCTGTGTCCTCAAATGAGCCCCATTTTTGCGCGAAGGGCCAGCAGTCCTTCAACCCAGGGGGAGCCTCATTTAAATTTGAATAATTCAGCCTCCCTTTTATTTCTCGGGATCAAAACAACAAGGGGTGTGGGGTTGCATAGAAAATTGGACCCTCCGACCAGGAAGAGGCTTTCCGGACGAAAGAGACGCGAAGCCCCGCCCCACCCGCCCCGCCCCGCCGCCCGCGGCGCCTTCGCTCCCACCGGTCCTGGGGCTGCCGCGGGGCAGGGCACGGTCCTCGGTCCCTAGGCATCAGCACGAGAGATTCACAGTCTTATAGGCATTTTATAAAAATATAAATATGGGTACATGTTGCCTTCGCAACGCTGGATACGACGCCCTTTAAAATGGGGGTTATAACCAAGATTCAAAAAGTACACCTAAAACTTGGCTTTAAAAATATGTTAATATTTTATATTGTCATAAATGTTATGACATTTAATCGTGGCAAATCCTTTAACTTTTTTTTTTAAAAAAAAGTGTGCAACCGACTGTTAACTAGACTAGAATTCGCTAGAAAGGCCTGAGCCCCGACCCCCCCCAGCCCCTCGTCACCGCCACGCGCGAGCACCGTGCTCCGGGGAGCTGCAAAACCAGCAGGTCAGCGGGGGGCGGGGGCGCGTTCCCGGGACGGCGGGGACGAGGGAGAGCGAGGCGGGGCGGGGGCAGCTCCGAAACCATCCAGCTGGGCGGTATTTTCAGTGCAACCAAGAAACGACAGACTCAAGTTTTTAGTTTTAAGACTAAAAAAAAAAAAAACCACAACAAAAACAAGAACCCAAGCATCTTCCCCTCATAACCACATTGATCACGCACAATATTCTCCAGACAAAACCAGGCGCACAGACTTCACCCACAGGGATACACACACGATAAATAGTTTGGAACTCCGGGTCCTGCGCGGGGGGCGCCGCGTGCAGAGCGGGATCCGGTGTCTCGGGACTCCGCGCGCGCCGGGGGCCAGACTCGGGTTTCACGGCCGCGGGCGCGCCCCGAGGTAGGTGCCGCGGCCGGCAGGGTCGACGCGCGCGGGCCGACGCCGGCCCGGTCCCGGTCCCGGCGGCATCACCGGCCGCTGCCCGCGTACTTGGCCTTGGTGATGAGATAGAGCACGATGTCCTGGTGGCCGCCGAAGGCCGCGATGTGCAGCGCGCTCCAGCCGTCGCGGTTGGCCAGGCGGATGTCCGCGCCGAACTTGACCAGCAGCTTCACGAGCTCCAGGTTGCCGTCGATGACCGACTGGTGCAGCGCCGTCTGGCCCTCGGGCCCGAACGAGTTCACGTTGAACTCGCAGCTGGTCATGTTCTGCAGCAGCGACTGCAGCTCCTGCGTGTTGCCCCTGCGCACGGCCTCCTGGAAGATGCGCTGCGTCTGCGGCGCGGAGCAGGTGGACAGCTCCGCCTGGCTCATGCTGGCGCCGGGCGCGGGCCGGGGCTCAGAGCGGGCCCCGCGCGGTGTCCGCGGCCGCCTCGGCGCATGGGGGGCGCGGCGCCCCGGGGCCCCGCACGCCGCCCGTCGGCGCTGCGGGCGCTCGGGGCCGGGGGCCGCCGCCGCGGGGCCCCCGCCTCATCCAGCCGCGCCCCGGCGGGCGGGCGACGGGCGCGGGCGCTGCCTCGCGGGGGCCCGGCCGGGGCGGCGTGCGCGCGCGTCCCGGTGCTGCTCCCTCGGCTGCGGCTCCCACGCGTCTCCCCCCGCGCCGCGGCACTCGCCGGCCCGCCGCGCCGGGCCGCCTTTTAGCCCCTTTATATTTGCATGACAATGGGGCGCCCGTGACGCGCGCGCCGGCCGCCCGGCCATTGGGCCGCGCCCGCGTGGGGGCGGGCCGGCGTGCGCGCGCCTCCGCCCGGGCGCTGGCCGCTGACCGCCCGCGCCCCCGCCCCCGCGGCCGGCCGCCGCTCCCGCCGCCCGGCCACGCGGGCCTTCCCCGGCTCCCGGCGTGACTCCGGAGGGGACCCCGGGCCCCGCTCCGCGCGCCCGCCGCGGGGGCTCTGCCCGGCCCGGCTCCCGGGCGCGCCCCCGGCCCGGCCCCCGAGCCGCGCGCCGACGGGGGGAGCGGGTGTCTGGCCCGGCGCCTTCCCGCGCGGCAGCCAGCGCAGGGCTTGTCGGGCCTGGCCAGGTGAGCAGCCAGGTGAGGCGCCGAGAGCCGCCCTGCAGGGGATCTTTGAAAGGACTCGTCTCCAGCCCGAACCCTTTATTGCCACCAGCAGGGCCGCCCAACCTCCTCATTAGGTTTTTACAGTTTACAGCTCGCTGCGGCCGCTGGAAACGCAGGCGGCTGCGGCGCCCGGGCCCCTTGCGGCGCGGCACGCAGGGACTTGAATCCAGCCGCAGCCCGGGCGGGCGGGAATCCCCGAGGAGGCGGCCCCGGGCCGCGGGGGAGCCCACCCCGAGCCGCAGCTCCCGGCCAGCGCCCTGCTGGGGGGAGGGGCGCCTGAACCCGAGGAGACCCGCACATGGCCAGGTGGCCAGACCCCGCCAGGCCGCGCACCCCGAGCCTCGCTCTGCGCTCCCTGTGGGGACCACAGTGCTGGCCTGGCTCCCGAGCCCCCGCCCGCCACGGCGCCCCGGGGAACTCCCGCGCTGCACCCACGCGGGCCAACCCCGGCGTGGCTTCCTGCCGGTGGGTGACCGAGGCCGCCCCCACGGGGGACACGGCGGCCAAGAGAGTGCTGTGAGCGCTGGGGTGGGCGCACGCAGGCCCGGCCAGGTGGGCGCAGGCCCTGCTGTCCTGGCAGCACAGGCCAGGAGACAAAGGGCGGCCACCACAGCCTGGACGGGAGAGCAGTGCGGGCTGGAGCCTTGGGACCTGGGGGGCTGACCAGGGACTGGCCGGGGGTCAGTGACGCACACCTCGTCCATCGCGGGCCGCGGGGGGAGGGGCGCAGCACACCGGTTCCCTGCGGCTCTCCGTCTACTCAGGATATACCCAAAAGGCCGGCATTTGGCGCAAATGTGCTGGGGGCTGGGGCGGGGCGTGCCCTGGGGGCACAGGCCAGGAGGCCGCTGGTTCTTTCAGAGCCCTGGCCTGAGGCCCGGGGGGGGGGGGGGGGGCAGCGGCAGCCCCACCCCCACCCCCACCAGTGGCCGGACCCGATTTCCTCCCACCTGCCCAATGCTGCTGCCCGGGCCTGCCACCCAAGGTCCAGGCGCAGAGGGTGCCCTCTGGGTTTGCCTGGGACTCGGCAGGCATCGGGCAGGCGGCTCGGGAGCATTTGGGGCTGGGCCGGGAGGGCGGCCTGGAAGGGCTCGGCCAGCTCTAGCTGGCCAGTCCTGCGGCCACCTTAAAGGCACAAGGCGGGGGCGGGGGACGGGCGGGCAGGGGGCGGGGCCTGCAGCTAATTCATTAAAATGTGTCGGGGAGCGTGGGAAAGAGGAGAGCGTTTCTTCCCAGCGGCCCAGACACCTGGTAGAAGGGCCCAGAGGATAGAGATCAAATAACAAACACTCAGCCCCTGGCCAGCAAGGCCGGCCAGCGGCGGACAGGAGGAAGGAGGCCCCGGGCAGGAACTGCTGCAGACAATCCCGGCTGGGCAGGGCTGGGCACCAGGGCCAGCTCTGCCGCAGTGGCCGAGTGTCTGACCCGGCTGGGGAGGTGGGCCTCGGAGCAGGGGGCCAGGGCCGACCTCGATGACTCAGGACTCGGAGGAGTTCCCGGGCCAGGGGCAGCTCCAGAAGCTGGGGTTAATGTGAGTGGGGTCCTGTGGGCTGCCCCGGCCACAGGCCCAGCTGCTGGCCTCTCCACGCTGCAGGGGGATGGACTCCATAGCATGCCCGAGTGGACTCCGAGCCACACACAGCGGGGCTGGGGGCGGGTATGTGCCCAGCCCTGGGCAACCCGTTAGACTCCCCCCCTCCGCACTGGCCAGTGAGCAAGTGGTGCCCGTTCTCTCAGCGCTGCCAGAAGAGGAAGGAAGGGAGGATGAGGAGGGGCCCCCAGGCACTGCAGCAGGCCGCAGCCCCGGGGGCCTGGCGGCTCCACCCAGGGACAGAGCAGGCTGGTGGCCAGGGACCGGACACTGGGGCCTACAGGTGCCCCTGCTTGAGCCCAGCTCTCCTGGGGAGAGCTTTCCGCCACTCGGGGCAGGAAGCACAGGAAAGGGATGTGGGGGGTGCACATTCCTGGGGGTGGGCCGTCCGCACCAGGCTCCCTGCCTGGCACCCTCGGGCCTCACCCCCTCGCAGGGGGCTGCCCCTTCCTCTCCGAGGGTTCAGCGGGGGCTCTGCACACGGCCAGCCCCAGCAGTGTCCCTGGGGCCAGGGGCGGCAATGAGCACACGGCAGGCGGGCGTCCCACGTTTACTGGGCAGGGGCGTCGTCCAGCAGCTGGTGGAGGCTGGCCAGCACGCGGCCCAGGTGCGAGCCCTCCCAGAACACTTTGCCGCAGCCGGCGCAGCAGAAGAAACGGCGCAGGTCCGTCCTGCGCAGCACGGCGGCGGGCACGGCGGCCAGCTGCAGGCGGGCGCCGCTGGGCAGCGTGGCCGGCGTGCGGCTCCGCAGGTCCGACAGCTCCAGCCAGGGGCACGGCGGGTCGTAGGTGTAGCCCCCCGGGGCCTCCTCTGGGGTCGAGCCTGCAGAGAGGGACGGGACGTCACGTCCTGGCCCTGACCGGGGGCCCCCTCCCCGGCCGCTCAGTCCATCCCGGTGGGTGGTCCCAGGGCTCACCTGGCTCCTCTCTCTGGGTGGTCTCATCCCCTGTCAATCAAGAGCAGCGCCTCAGCGCGGCCCGCCCCAGCAGAGAGGGCAGAGGGCAGGCGGGAGGGCCCCCTCCCACGGGAACTCGCACCTTGGAGGGTTCTTGGGGCCCAAAGGTCCTTGGGAAGCATGGGGGGGCTGGCGCGGGGGCGGGCGGGGGCGGCCCATCTGCTGATGAGCTGATAAACCCTCTGCCAAGAAGCTTTCGCAACGTGCCAGCTTGGTGGGAGGGGCCGCCAACCCCGGCCAGGGAGGGGCAGGCGGGGGGGGGGCACCCTCGAGCACCCCTCGACCCTGAACCCCTCAAGGCCGGGTGCCGGCCGAGGGCCTTCCTGGCCCCTTCCCAGAAGGCTGAGCCCTCCCGACCCACCCATCCCTGCCGGGCGCAGGGTCCCGCTGCCTCTAGGCTGGGCACTGGCACTCGCACCTGCGCGGCCGGGGCTCGGTCCCACCAGCTGCTCCATGGTCTCCCGGGAGATCTTCAGGTACTGGTCAGAGTTACAGGCCTGGGGGCAGAGCGCAGCTGAGGGTCCAGCCCCACACCCCCAACCCTCCGTGGATGGCGCCAGGCCTGGTGCCCGCTCCAGTGGGTGGGCACTGCAGGGCACGGTAACTTTCGGTGTCCAACCCTTGGTGCCCCCACGCGGGGAGCCAGGCCCAGCAAGGGGGCAGGGGTGGCCGGCTCTGGTGCCCTTTCCAGACGGGACACTCCCGGGACTCGGCCTGGGACAGGGGGCACTGTCCAGCCCCCAGCTCGGGGCTGCGGGCCCCGGGCAGGGGCTGGGGTCCTGGGGGCTTAGTGCCCTGGATAATGCGTCAGCTGGGGGCGGTGGCCGGTGCCACGGGGTGTGCCCACGTCAGGGGCGGTGCCCTTTTCCCACGAGCTTTCGACATGGGCTGGTTTTTCCTGTGGCGGCCCCTCCTCCAGCGCGGCCAGGCTGGCCAGGGCAGAGCCCCCCTCGGGCTTCCCGCCCTGAAGGGCCAGTCCGGGCTGCGGGCCGGGCGCGGGCCCGCAGGTGTGGGAGGGCGCAGGGCGCGGGGCGGGGCCTCCTGGGGGGCTGCGGCCTTCCCAGGCCCAGCTCCTGCTGAGTCATGCACACACTCAGCTCCCGGTCCCGGACCTGGCCCCACCCTCGGGAACCACCGGGGCCGGATTTCCCACGGTCCGTTGGCTGGTCGGTGCTGCCCGCCGCCGGCCTTGTACCCCAGTATGGCCCGGGAGGCCGGCCCCCGCCCCCAGCTGGAAAAGCCGGTTCTGTGTGTGCTCCCTGGCCCTCTGCAGCCTCCTGGCCACCCAGCGGGAGGCGAGGGGCGTGCCCAGCTCCCACGTCCCTCCCGGACGCGCGGAAGCCCCTCCCCCTCCGTGAGGGGGCCGGTTTCCGGGCTCCGCAGGTCCTCAGCTTTGCCTGGCGGGCACTGGCCAGGGGCACAGGCCGTGGCTTCCGGTGGCCCAAGGTCCCAGGGGTCTCCGGAGCGAGCGCAGAGGGGCTGGGAAGGCGCAAGCTGCTGGGTCCCACGGCTCCCCGGGGATGGACCCCGCCCGCCTGACTCAGGTGCGGTGCCTGGGCTGGGTCGGGCAGCTGGGCAGCTCTGCAGAGGCCGGAGGGGGCCGCAGGGGCAGCCGCAGGGTGCAGAGGGCGCTTGCACAGGAGTGGACGGCTCCCAGCCACCTGCCAGCGTGCAGAGACGCGGCAAGGTCTGGCCTGAGCAATCTCTGCGCCCCTCCCCCAGCATGGCAGAGGGGGTGCAAGGCTCCAGCACTGCCCAGAGAGCAGCTGTGTGGGGCCGGCCACCGGGCTTGTGGACACCACAAACCCACCGGCCCGCACCCTAGGCCGCGCTGCTGGAACACGGCCGCGCCAGCATCAGGGACGGTGCCAGGCAGCCTGGTTTCTAGGGATCAGAGTGGCAGGAAGGGAGGCCTGTCCAGGAGGCTCCCACACGCCACTGCCCACGTCCTGCCCAGCAGAGCCCAAGAGGGACTCTCTCAGGGGACCTGGGGTTTGCCCAGTCCCGCTGGGGCTGGCTGAGTGGACCACTGGGTTAGCGCAAGGCTGAGAGAAGCCACCGCACCCCCACGCGAGAGGTGGGGGGGTTCCCGGGCTGCCTTGGGCCACTGCCTGGGAGTGGAGTGGCCTCTGCTCCAGGCTGTTCGCTGCCCATTTGGTCCAGCCATGTGTCACTCCACACAGATGGCTGTCCGGGGGGGTCCTCGGAGAGCGCATCCACCCTGACCCCATCTGCCCAGCGTCATACCCTGGGGAGACAGGAAGGAGGTAGGTGGGGCTGACACCTCAGGGCGGCGAGAGCACCACCTGGCCCAGCTCGAGCCGGAGGTCAGGCCCGTGGGCTGCTGTCGCCCTGGTGACGTCCAGACCCCCCGGGGTCTGTGGGTGGGGCTCAGCTCCCCGTGCCTGTGACCTGTGCATCATGTGAGCAGGTGGGGGTTCTGCGGGAGGGTCCTGGGTGAACCTTGCCCGGGACCTCGACACTGCACCCAACTCAGGAGCAGGCGCTGGCCGTGCACGCAGCCCACTCCGGCCAACCCCAGCCCAGCACAGGGGCCCCAGGGCCCTTCAAGAGTGACCCTGAGCAGAGGCAGAGTCCCACCCCAAACCAAAACCCACGGCCGCGACGGCGTGGAGGGGGGCCTCACGTCCCTCCCCGGCACGCCCCGAGTGTGGAGACCCTGGGCAAGCCCGGAGCAAGGATCAGCCCTGGCCCCCCGCCGGCGCCACCTGCGGGCACCGGCCCAGGGGTCCCGGGGCAGATGCCTACGTGCCCCGCGCGGGCCCAGGGCAAAGTCCCTGCACTTGGGCGCTCGGGACCCTCCCCGCGGGCCGCAGTCTGGGTGGGTGGCCTGGGCCGGGGCAGGGTGGGCGACGCCGGGAAGGCCAGGCCCCCGACGCTCGGGCGGGCGCGCGCCCCAGCCGGCGGCGGCCTTTCCCAGACGGGGGAGGGGCGCGGGCCGTGAGAACCGGCGGCGGCGGCGCGTGGGAAAGTGGGAGGAGGGCGGCGGGGCGGGGCCCTGGGAACTGCCCGCCGGCCTTTGAAAGGGCCACTCAGGGCGCCGCCGATTCAAAAGCAAACGGCCGGCAGCCAGCCTTCCCGCGCCCGGGGGCGGGCCGCGGGGGGCGCGCGGGGCGGGGGTAGCGCACCCTTCGGTACCCCCGGCGGGGCCGGCGCCGGGCAGGAGGCCCCCACAGCACTCTGAACGGGTGCAAGGCTCATCCCGGAGGACTTCCTGGAGGAAGCTGTGCGTGCTAGTGGCCCAGGGCGGGGTTTTCTGCAGAGGGGGCAGGGCACGCCCCAGAGTGCAGACCCCCGGAGCGACGCCAACCTCCCCATGCAGCGTGGGGCTGGGGGCGTGGCCCCTGCACCCCCATTCCTCACCGCTGTGTGTGTGGGGGGGCCCACCTCTAAGAAGCAGGAGACACCCCCATCTCGGACGGGACTCGAGCTGGGGTCATGCGGCTGGCAGGGGGCAGGCCAGGACCACCCACACCTGGCCTCCTCCCCCAGCCCTGCAGCTGGGCTGACTCTCCTGGGAGGGTCACCTGAGCATTCCCCAGGTCACATGTCTGACGGGGCGGGGCTGGGCCCCCAGTTCTGCGGTGGGAGATGGGCTGCGCTTCGGGGCCCGCTCTGCCACAGCCCCCAGTGTATGTCCCTCAGGGGGCAGATGTCAGCGCTCCCGGCGCCCCCACTCCCGCGGGACACGCAGGGGGACAGTAAAAATAGGCAGGCAGGGGTCGGCAGGCCTTTTTTTAACTGGAGCCTCTGTGATAAAGTATTTTCCCAGGCCATGCTGGGAACGGCCTCTTGGCGGCCACTGCTGTGAGCTGGCCCTTGGTCCTTGGCTCTGGGGTCACCACTTGGGTCCCTGGCCCTGGCCCTCACCCTCGACCTGGGCAGGCAGGGCTGTCTGTGCTCCAGCCCCAGCCCCTCCTGCAGCACAGGCAGATGCCCAGAAGGGCTGGCACTGGCCAGTGGGTGCAGGGTGGGGGGAGGGGAAGGGTCAATGGGTGTTGGGGATGGGGGCACCTGGGGGGTATCCGGAGATATGAGACGTAGATTACAGCCAGCGTATGTGGGGGGTGAGGTGTGTGTAGGCCAGTGGGTACGTGTGCATGTGTGTGGGGGTGTGAGATGTGGATTACAGCGTATGGGGGGTGAGGTGTGTATTGTACTGGGCAGTGGGTACGTGTGGTGTATAGAGTGGGTGTGGGTTCATGTGTACAGTGTGTGGGGTGTGGGTACACATGGTATATAGAGTGTGTGGAGGGGTGTAGGTACATGTGTATAGTGTGTGGTATGTGGGTACGTGTGGTGTATAGAGTGTTGCGGGGTGTGGGTACATGTGGTATATAGTGTGTGGGTGTAGGTACATGTGTACCATGTGTGGGGTGTGGGTACATGTGTGTATAGTGTGTGGGGGGTGTGGTATGTGTGGTGTACAGAGAGTGTGTGAGGGGTGTGGTACGTGTGGTGTATAGAGTGTGGGGGGTGTGGTACGTGTGGTGTATAGTGTGGGGGTTGTTGTATAGTGTGTATGGTGTGGTACATGTAGTGTATAGTGGGGGGTTGTGGTACGTGTGGTGTACAGTGTGAGTGTAGGGGGTGTGGTATGTGCAGTGTATAGCGTGTGTGTGGATTGTGGTATGTGTGGTGTATAGTGTGTGTGTGGGTGTTGTATAGTGTGTGTGGTATGGTACATGTAGTGTATAGTGGGGGGTTGTGGTACATGTGGTATATAGTGTGAGTGTGGGGGTGTGGTATGTGCGCTGTATAGCGTGTGTGTGGATTGTGGTACGTGTGGTGTATAGTGTGTGTGGGGGTGTTGTAGTGTGTGTGGTATGTTACGTGTAGTGTATAGTGGGGGGTGGTGCGTGTGGTGTACAGTGTGTGGTGGGGTGTGGTACATGTGTATAGAGTGTGGGGGGTGCTGTAGAGTGTGTTTGGTGTGGTATGTGTGGTGTAGAGTGGGGGGGTGGTACGTGTGGTGTGTAGTGTGTGGGGGGCTGTGGGGTGAGATGAGTATGTGGCTGCACAGGCTGTGGGTGCGGGTCTCTGTGTGTATGAGGTGTGGGGGTGGGGGTGTGGGGGTGTGCGGACCCCGTGTCCTGTGTCCACAGGGAAGCTGGGCAGCGTCCCCAGGGCCTCCTGAGGTGGCACCAGCACAGCAGGAAGAAGCGGGAGAGTGAAAGGGCCAGCAGGGCTGCAGGGCCGCGGAGGGCTGTGGCTGCCCTGTGGCGGGGCCTGCCGGAGCCTCCGGCCGCCTCCCTGCACACCAGGGCGCAGAGCTGGGCGCTCGCAGCCGGTCCCCTTCCCCGGGCTGTGGGGTGCCTGCCTGGCTCTGGCCCCGGCCCTCCCCGCTGCCCACTTCCTGTTTTCTTAAGCGAGGCCGGCAGTGCTGCAAGCTCATTAAAATGCCGCCTGGGCAGGCAGGCGGGCGGGCGGCCGGACGTCCTGGGGTCTCTGCAGCACAAAGAGGCTGAGGAAGACCTAGCCCGGGCCTGCGGCGTGAGGAAGAGCCAGGGCCGCCCCACACGCAGCGGCCCCAGCGGGTGCCTTGTGCTCCCGGGCCAGACACGGGCACTGCACAGCGGGACGTGGTCGCAGTGAAGGGAGGGCCACGGCACCTACCTGACAGCGGTGGAAGATGTCCGAGGGGGTCACGCGCACACGGAAGTGCCTGAGCACGGCGGCCGCCTGCTGCCGGGCCTTGAGGGAACAGTCCACAGCGAGGCAGCGGCCAGGGCCCACCAGCGACCGCAGCTGCAGAACAGGGCCGGAATGTCCCCACATGCGGCCAGGGTCCCTGAGTTTCCCCACACCCCCAGCCAAAGGCCCCGGGGTTCCATGTCTGGTCAGGATCCCTGAGTTTTCCCGTGCCTGGCCGAAGCCCCCGGTGTCCCCAGAGTCCCATGTCCGGTCAGGGTCCCTGAGCATCCCAGCACCTGGTCGTAGCCCTAAGCGTCCCCTCCCCTGGGCAGTGACAGCCAGGAATGGGGCTCACCTGGTGGTAAGGCTGCCCGGATGTCAGGATGATCCTTTCCTCCTGGAGGGCCACCTGTGCAGAAGAGAGGGCCTCGAGGGCCGTCCCGAAGGAGAGAGCAGCCTGGGCCAGAGGCCCACGGCACAGCCAGGTGGTCCATGGCGTGCCCAGGGGACCCCCCAGAACTGGCTCCCACCCACCTCTGTAGCCCCTGCCCCCTGGGGCACCGACTGGAACCACACGTGGGATGAATGTGATCTTCAGGTGTACCCATGCATGTGTGTGCAGTGACTGCACACACATGTGCATATGTAAACTTGCGTGTGAACACTTCCTTGTGCATGCACACACAACTACAAATGTTCACACGCGCACATGCCTGGTCTGAGCACCAAATGTGAAAATGAGAATGTAGCGTGTGCATGTGTATATGAGGAAATGAGTGTACATGAATACACATGGGTGTGTCACGGACATGCGTGTATGCAGGTGAGCATGTGTGGGCAAGCATGCTGGCATGCAGACATGTGTGCATTTGCAAGTCAGCACACGTCTGAGCACGTAAGTGAGCACTGAGTGTGCAAGAATCTGGGTCTGAGCAAGTGAGTGTGGAGAGAACACAGGTCCCGAGCAGCAGTGTAGAGAGGTGAGGCCAGGTGTGCAGGCCACACGGCTGAGTGCCAGCTGCACGGTGGACAGCCCAGTCCCTGAGCACCATCAGTCCCAAAAACCAAAAAAGGAAATGAACATTAGGGGCTGAAGCAACAGCACAGCGGGGAGGGCGTTTGCCTTTGCACAGGGCCGACCTGGGTTCGATCCCCAGCATCCCTTATGGTCCCCGAGCAGCGCCAGGAGTAATTCCTGAGTGCATGAGCCAGGAGTAACCCCTGAGCATCGCCGGGTGTGACCCAAAAACAAACGAAAAAAGAAATGAACATTAAAGAAAGTGCAGGGAGGGCGGGGGCAAGAGAGAAGACAGTGGGGAGGATGCTTTCCTTACAGCTGACCTGGGCTCCATCCCTGGCATCCTGAGCACCACCAGAAGGGACTCCTGAGTGCAAAGTCAGGAGTGACCCCTGAGCACCGCCAGGTGTGGCCCCAAAACCAAAAAAAAAAAAAAAAAGGAATAAAAATTTAAGTAAATGCAAGGCCACAGAGCTGGGTTTAAGGCACTCGCCTGGCATGTGGCCGGCCCGTCTGATCCCCTGCACCAGTGTGGGCCCCAGAGCCCCCGCAGGAGTGATTTCTGAATGCAGATCCAGGTGTGGCCCCAAAGGGAAACAAAAATCCCTTAAAACAAACGAGTATAGGGGCTGGAGAGATAGCACAGCGGGTAGGGCGTTTGCCTTGCACACAGCTGACCAGGGTTCAAATCCCAGCATCCCATATGGTCCCCTGAGCACGGCCAGGGGTAATTCCTGAGTGCAGAGCCAGGAGTAAACCCTGTGCATCGCCGGGTGTGACCCAAAAAGCAAAAACAAACAAACGAGTATAACAGCGCTGAGAGCTGAAAACGGACCACCAGGAGCACCTGGCGTGGGCAAAGCGCGCCTGAAACCCATGGTCGGGTGTGGACGTCCACCTAGCCAACAGCCGAGGGGCAGCCGGGCTGGCCACAACAGAGGGAGTGGGCGCCTGCCCTGCTCACAGACCCTGAGCTGCCCTCACAACTCCAGCGCGGCCATGCAGCCAGGGGGCTAGTGCTGGACACCAGCCCCGTCCCAAAGCTGAAAAGTTCCTGGTGCCAAGCTCCATGCCCAAAGTCGGGACGAGGGTCTCCCCAGACCCGAGGAGTCTCTTCTCCACAGGGGGGGCCAGCGTGGGTACAGGGACCTGCGTATGGGCGAGGGGCTGCGGGTGGGCAGGACGGGTGGGCCGGTGAGGGAGTGTGCAGGGGGCCACGTGGGGGTGCAAGTGGCTGCGAGCCCGGGGGGTCGGCCAGGGCCTGGGGAGGGAGGAAGTCCTGGCCCCAAGGGGGCCGCCGTGGGCCGGCAGGGCGGGAGAGGGGCCCACCCGCTTCTTCCCGCGGCCCCGCCCCGCTCACCTCGGCCGCCCGGCGGTGGCCGTCGCGGGCGCCCAGCACGGTCACGTCGGCGCCCAGACAGCGGAGGCAGCGCGCCAGGCCCCCCAGCATGTTGTCGCAGACCACGCGGAAGGCGCGGACCGGCACTTCGGGGGTCGCGGGCTGGGCCGCAGCCGCCGGCTCCTGCAACACCGCGGGCTCAGGACCCCAGCCCCGCCTCGCCCCCGGGGTCTTCCCGCGCCGCTCGGGCTCATTCCTGGCTTTGCACTCGGAAATTCATGACTGCAGGCAGTAGGGGGGCCACGCGGACGCCGGACCCCGGCTCAGTCGCGTGCAAGGCAGGCGCCCTGCCCGCTGCAGTCTCCCTGGGCGCGCTGCCGCCTCCCGGCAGGCCTCAGCCTTGCTTCCACTGCCCCATCCTGCACGGAGCCCCCGCCTCGCGCCAGACTAAGGGCCCCAGGGCCCCACCCACCTGTGGGGGCAGGGCTGAGGCCTCCTGTGGGGCGTGGCTCTCCCTGCTCCCTGGTCCGGGGTTCGAGGCCAGGTCCCCCGCCAGCTCCCGGTACACCTCCAGCAGGCTGTAGACGTCAGCCGCTGCGGGAGGGCAGGGCCAGGCGTGGGGCGCAGTGCGGGGGAGGGGGGGTGTGGGGGCGGTGGGGCCGGGCGGCTACCTGCGTAGACCCGCTGCCCCTCGCTCAGCGGCCGCCGGTCCCAGTTGGAAATCTGCTGGGCCTTGTCCAGGGGCTTCCCGAGCACCTGCTGGACCAGGAGGCTGAGGCCCCTCGGCCCGCCGGGAACCTCCGCATTGGGTTTCTCTCTCTCCCGCATCTGCCGGGACAGAACCTGGCGGTGAGGGCCGGGGCCCGCGGGGGACTGCCCTGTCCCCGCTTGCTGACCACTGACCTGCTGGTGCACCAGCTGCAGGTCCACGGCCCCCCGGAGCTGCCTGGCGGCGTGGGCCAAGCTGGGGTCAAGAGCGCCCAGTCTGCGCAGGTCTCCCGCCAGCTCGTAGCCTGCGGGCAGGGCCGTCAGCGTGACCGGGCACCCCAGGGCCGGCTCCAAGGGCACACCCGTGGGCGGGGCTGGCTGGGCCAGGCTCACCCAGCTTGGTGATGGAGGGGTCCGAGAGCAGCCGGGACACCAGCTGGCAGAAGGCCTGGGCCCCTGGCCCCCCCGGCGGCTGCCAGAGCCGCAGCAGGTCCAGCAGGAACACGTGACCGTCCACGGCCACCTGCATGAGCGACGGCCTGGGCCGGTCCCCCACTCCGAAGAAAGGCCTCCACTCCAGGTCCACGCCAACCACCTGGCCAGGCTGAGACGGGGCTGGCGTGAGCGCCCCCCTCAGCCCTGGCGCCTGGTGGGACCGGGCTGCCCCCGTCTGCCCCGAGGAGCCCGATGCCAGCCGTGCGGGGTCCTGACTGGCCAGAGCCCAGCACTGGGGGGCAGCTTCCCTCCCAGAGCCGGGGCTAGGGGACGCTGGAGCGGCGTGGACGGCACGGCCACAGGCTGCCAGGCGCCCACCTGCAGTAGCCGGGCCTCATGCTGGCCCAGGTCCTCGGAGGAGGCCAGCACGTGGATGGCGCCTCTGGGTATAGGGAGCTGGTAGAAGTCGTCCTTCTGGTCCTCCAAGGCCACCTCCACTGTCCTGGGGATGGGGACAGAGCTGGAGGTTCCTCAGCCGGCGGCCCTGGGCGGTCAGACCACGCCCACCTCCCCAGGGGGGCAGGTGAGCCGAGAAGGGGCTCCCACACCCCGCCGGCACGGCGCTCACCTCTCGTCCAGCTGGAGCCGGCCCAGCTCTGCAGCCACGGCCGCGGGCAGGCACGTGACGGGCAGCGAGAGGTCCAGGGCACAGCGGGCCACGGTGGCTGCGTCGTTGTGGACATCCAGCTGTCGGAGCAGCTGCTTCTGCAGCCACTCGCTCTGGCCCACCAGGTCCTGGGGCAGGGGGCAGGACAGGCGCTGCAGGCGAGCTCTGGCCCCTCGGGCTGCCCCCCAGAGCCGTGCCCTCCTGCCCCTGACTGTGGCTGCTCCTGGATCGGGCCGAGCCGGGGCCCAGAACAGGCAGGGAGGGCCTGTGGGCTCGGCCTGGGAAAGCGGGAGTGCTGTCGAGGGCCCTGGCAGAAAGAGGCCCCGTGGCCCCTGCCCTGCCCCCACCAGGGCCTGCTGGCCACAGGGCCCACTCCCCAGATGGCCACCACCCTAGCCGCCGCGGTTCCCACGTGGACAATAAGTGGAAGCCCCACATTCCTCAGGATGTCCGCTGCTCTTCCGGCCCGCGCAGCCTTGGCACCCAGGGGGACAGCCTTCCGGGCCTTGCCCAGCGGGGGGCGGGGGGGCTCTACGTTCCTCTCTGATGACTCACACCCCACCCCCACCCCCCCGCCGGGGCAGCTCAGCACTGCCCCCCAGTGGGTGCACCCTCTTGTCCACACGGACCCCACTTGTGCCTCCCGTGGGCCTGAAGGCGGCTCTGGCATCGGGGTGACCCCAGGCCTGGGCAGCCCACCCTCTCAAGCCCTGCATGACCCGAGGGGCAACTCTAGGGAGCGGGCACGGGGCAGGAGCAGGGCTGGGCAAGCAGACACACGGCCCCTTGGGGACTGCAAATCCTGGATGCATCTTCAGAGGTCTACATACCTGAAGGCACAGCTGGGGTACAGGGGCCCCGCCCTCAGGCGGCGGGGAGCTGGGTCCCAGGGGCCAGTAGGAGCCAGCAGGAGGCCCCGCCCACCCGCACCAGTGGGCGGGCCAGAGGGACGCCCCGCCCGCCCATGGGAGTGGCCACAAGAACGCCCCGCCCCTCCAGTGGGCGGGGCCAGCAGGACTCCCACCCAGGCCAAGCTCAGGAGGCCTCTGGGTTCACAGGGACTCAGGGACTCACCTGCACAAAGTCCACCCAGTCCTCCTGAGACAGGCTTCCCTGCAGAAGTGAGGTGAAGGTGGCCTTTCCCTGTGGGCACTGGCACCCCTCCCTCAGTGCCCCAGGGCACACAGGGGCACGCACCTCTACAAACCGCTTGTGACACAGGTAGCGAAGAGCAGCCAGGCGCCGCTGGGTGACCGCGTGAGGGCACAGAGCTGGAAGAAAGGCCAGGCTCAGTGCAGGTGGGCATGGGGACCCCTGTCAATGGAGCTCCAGCCCCCCTGCTCCCTGCCCCAGAGCCTTCCCTCTTCTGGAGAGCCCCACCTCCCCTTTGGACCTGGGAGAGCTGCCCCGTTCTGCTTCCGAGACCCCAACACTATCTGCAGCAGAGCCTGGGGGTGCAGCTTGGGAGCTGCTCCCACACACAAGCCCCCCAAAAGCTCAGGCCAAGGGCACTGGGCAGTGGCCGGCAAGGCCTCTCACAGACTGCAGTGACAGGTGCGGGCCAGCCCATCTGAAAGAAGCTGAGAGAACAGGGAAGACAGGCTGGGTTGAGCAGATGGGAGCCGAGCATGGCAGGCTGTTGGGGGTGGGGCTGGTGGTGTTGGCTTCTGGGCACATCCGTGGTGCTGGCGGGACCACGAGGTGCCAGGGGTGCAGGAACTCGAGTCAGCGCTCGGCCACCCGGCTGCCCTCTCCAGCCATCGAGTTAGTGCGTGAGGGTCAGGAAAGCTAAGAGCACTGGTGATGGGACAGCCAGCGAGAGGGGTGGCAGGGCCCTGGGCTCAATCTGGGTTTCACACAGTGCTCCTGTGTGGCCCCTGAGCACGGATGGGTGGGACCCCTCCAAGAAGCCAACCAGCAGAAACAGCAGAGGCAGCAGAAGATGAGACAGATGACACTGAATTAAAAAGCTCTTGCAGGAAAGGGAACCTGGACCATGAACGGGAGTGCGGGGCATGTGACTGATGGACCACTGTCCTCAGCTCAGCAGGGGACACGCAGTCCTGGGAAGGGCTGGAGACAGACACACCAGGGGCCACAAGCTCATCAGCACAGAGTGGTGGCCCCTCGTGCCTGCGAGAGGCCAGTGGCAGCAGGACAGGAGACACCTGTGGCCCACGAGAGGAAGACTCCGTGCGAGGGCCAGCAGGACAGAGCAAGTGGGACAGCACAGGCTGCAGTCCATGGCTGGCTGCACACCAGCAAAGAGGAGAGCAGGACTTCTTTGTTTTGTTTTGTTTTGGGCCAACCCTGGCGATGCTCAGGGGTTACTCCTGGCTCTGCACTCAGGAGTCACTCTTGGCGCTGCTCAGGGGACCACATGGGATGTCGGGGATGGAACCCAGGTTGGCTGCGTGCAAGTCAAGCACCCTACCATGGTACTATCCCTTTGGCCCCAGAGAACAGGAGCTTTACAAACATCTTCACCCTGCAGGCAACACATAGGACTCACAACAGCTGACAAGGGAAGCTTCATGGAGCAAGCAAAAGCTGAACAAACTGTGGTGCCACATGCACACATACACACATGTATACATGTGCTCACACACATCCATACACATGCACACAACCATGCACACCTACACATGTGCACCTGTGCAATACTCCACACATGTGCTCACATATGCACAGAACATGCATGTGCATATATTCTTAGTCGTGTGCATGTTCACACATACACTGCACACATCACACACATGTCCATGAGTACGTGAGCACACTCCCACCATTCACATGCACACACCTATGTACACGTTCACACGTGTACAGACACGTATACAAGTGTGAAACCAGTCATCCACAAGCACACATATATGGACACAACATACATGCACATTCATACACATATGTATTCACACACACATGTATACATACATTCAGATTCCAATGCATGTGCACATTCAGACATGTGCATATGTCCCCATACACATGCACATTTACACACAATATCATATTCACACACAATTCCCACACATGTGAATGCACACGTGAATTCACATGTGTGCATGCTGGAACATGACCCAATCACAGAGCAAAGAAGTCCTGTCACTTGAGAACACAGAGGAGCGGGTCCTGTGCTGGCCGACGGGCCAGACGAACACGGTCTTCCTGCACATGGGACAGTGCCCAGCATGCAGGTGTCACTGCGGGTGGGGCCCCAAGCACAGGCCAGGGCTGCAGCGGCAGGCAGGGTGGCTGCGGGCCCAGAGCCAGTGGAGATGAGTCTGGGCTGTGTCAAGATGACTGCATCAGGTTTGAGTGTCATTATGTGAGGATGATGACAGCAGACACAGCCTCAAACACAGTGAAGACCAAGACCCTGTGATCAGCATCAGTCGTAGCTGGCCAAACAGAGCGAGAGTTTGTTCTGTGAAATGGCTGGATTTTGCAGTCCGGCTAATGGGGAGAAGCGGAGGAAGCACTGGGAACAGACTCTGACTCATCGCAGCCTAGGGCCTTGGTGAAGCTGACGGGCATCAAGAGCCATAGCACAGCGGGGAGGGCACCTGCCCTGCACACAGCCCGCTAGCTTCCAGCACCACGTGGTGTCCCCTGAGCCTGCCAGGAGTAAGCCCTGAGCACCATTGGGTGTGGCTACAACACAAAACAGAGCACAAGTGGCCCGGGCATGCTGGGGCTTCACGTGGAAGACCACAGGGGAGTTCCGCCCAGCCCGGCCTTGGCAGGAAGTGGTCACCCGGGGGAGGAAAGAGCAGGGCAACTCCCTGAGGCATGGGCTGTGGCACTGGGTGCTTGGCCTCCGGGAATGCCCAGTGCAGCCTGGTGCCAGCACACAGGCCAGGTGCCCAGTAAGAGCACGCTGGCCAGCTTGGCAGTCCGGGGGCGCTCGGGAGTACAAGGGTTTCTCAGACCCTCACCTTCACGCACAGAAAGGGCACCAGCTGAAGCGCAGTGCCACCCTGAGCAACCCCGGGAGGCACAGCGGGTCACAGGCAACGCACCCAGCGCTGTGTGCAGGGGCGGGGCCGCCACGGGCGGGGCTCTGTCTCACCCGGGTCCAGGCCATAGTGCTTCTGGAGGCGCAGCACCTGCCGGCTCAGCTCTCTGGGGTTCAGCCGCTCCAGTTTCTGGCAGGCCACGTGTGGGTACTGTCTACTGGAGAACACCAAAGTTAATTCATCACGAAGTTCTCTGTCCAGCCATGATATGCACGCACAGTGTAGGGTCAGAGACAAAGAGCAGCTGCAGTCCTTCCCAGGGCCACATGCACAGGCCTTGCACAGGTCCGATCTGTGCCTCTACTTCCCGGGCATTCTGTGTCCACAACTGCTCCCTCCTCCTGGTCAGACGACACTGACAAGCTCTGCTTGGTGGGAAGCTCAGCCATTACCACAGTACAGCTGGTAGCACTGATGACACCCCTGCAACAGTGCAGCACTACTACAGCCCTGCAACAGTGTGGCACTATAATACCCTGCAACATTACAGCCCTGAAACAGTGTGGCACTATAATACCCTGCAACACTACAGCCCTGCAACAGTGTGGCACTATAATACCCCTGCAACACTACAGCCCTGCAACAGTGTGGCACTATAATACCCTGCAATACTACAGCCCTGCAATAGTGCAGCATTACTACAGCCCTGCAACAGTGTGGCACTATAATACCCCTGCAACACTACAGCCCTGCAATAGTGCAGCATTACTACAGCCCTGCAACAGTGTGGCACTATAATACCCCTGCAATACTACAGCCCTGCAATAGTGCAGCATTACTACAGCCCTGCAACAGTGTGGCACTATAATACCCCTGCAACACTACAGCCCTGCAATAGTGCAGATTGCTACAGCCCTGCAACAGTGTGGCACTATAATACCCTGCAATACTACAGCCCTGCAATAGTGCAGCATTGCTACAGCCCTGCAACAGTGTGGCACTAATACCCCTGCAACACTACAGCCCTGCAACAGTGTGGCACTATAATACCCCTGCAACACTACAGCCCCGCAACAGTGTGGCACTATAATACCCTGCAATACTACAGCCCCGCAACAGTGTGGCGCTATAATACCCCTGCAACACTACAGCCCTGCAACAGTGTGGCACTATAATACCCTGCAATACTACAGCCCTGCAATAGTGCATTACTACAGCCCTGCAACAGTGTGGCACTATAATACCCTGCAACACTACAGCCCTGCAATAGTGCAGATTGCTACAGCCCTGCAACAGTGTGTCACTATAATACCCCTGCAACACTACAGCCCTGCAACAGTGTGGCACTATAATACCCCTGCAATACTACAGCGTTATTACACTCATGCAATGAGTCAGCATGACTAACCCTGCAAAAGAATGGCGTGCAGTTTTGTGATTTTTTTTGCCCCTCACCCCCACCCTGGGAAGGCTGGTCCCTTGGCTCAGGCCCCCAAGTTCATGCCTTTTCCTTCCCGTCCATCCTGACCCTGGGTCTGACTTACTCTTCTAAAGTTCGGAGGGTTCCCACCACCCGCTGGGCCTCCTTCAGGACATCCTGCACACCTGCCCCAAGGCAGCACCAGACAAATCCCTGTCCTGCGTTTTCCTTCTGGGAAGTTCCCTTGACAGAACCTCACTGTTTGCCCTCTATCTCTAACTTGCCCCCTCCTCTGTTTGGGCCACACCCAGTGATGCTCAGGGTTACTCTTGGCTCGCGCGCAGGAATCATCCCTGATGCCGGGATCAAACTCAGGTCAGCCACATACAAATGTTCTCCCAACTGTCCTCTCCCCCCGCCCCCTTCTGTCTGTCTGTCTTGTATTATCTGGGGGGATGGCATCTTCAATATTGGAGCGTTCATCTGACATGATGTGCTCAAGAATAAAAGCTCTGCTCCAGAAAGTCCTGCTGGTGAATTAAGATCTACCTTGCTCCCTCAAGAAGCTAAAAATGGAGCTAGCCCCAGACCTTGCAACCCCCGTTCTGGGAATCGGTCCAGGAACAGAAAAGCATGAACACAGAAGGCCGCATTCAGGACCCCGCATGTGCCTCAGAGGCAAGCACAGGCCTGGCTTCTAAGGAAACCTACACACTGCTTCATGCACCTTCTGAGCACTGGGCCCGATCCTGTCCGGGAACCAGGCAGCTTCCAGCACTGCGAGGTGTGTCCTGGAGACCCCCAGCACTCCAGGTGTGGATGGAGACCCCAGGATCCTCAGGTGTGGCCTAAAGACCCCCAGTATCCCAAGTATGGCCCAGAGACCCCCAGTACCCCAGGTATGGCCCAAAGACCCCCCAGTATCCCAGATATGGCCTGGAGACCCCCAGTGCAGCCAGGTATGAGCTGAAGACCCTCAGCACCCCAGGTATGGCCTGAAGACCCCCAGTGCCCCAGGTATGAACACTGGCTCTGTGCTCAGGGCTCACTCCTGGTGAGTTTGGGGTACTGTTTGTCATGCTGGGGATGGAACCCTTGTGCAAGGCAAGCACTTTTCCTGCTGTCCTCTCTCGGCCTTTATTTTGAACCAGCATAAACTGAAAAGCATCAGTGTCCTGTGGGCTGAGCCCCTGGGTGGGCACAGCCATGCTTGGATCCGGAGTTTCTTCACTCGGTCGAGTTCAGCTGCCTTTGCTGAGAAGCGGAGCTAGCTCCCTCCCTCCCTCCCTCCCTCCCTCCCTCTCTTTCATTTTTTTGGAGGCCACACCCTGGCAGTGCTCAGGGCTTACTTCTGGCTCTCCACTCAGGGATGACAGATGGCTCCTGGTGGTACCTGAAGCACTGTCAGCCAGGGTGGCTGCGTGCTAGCTACCTCCCTTCTGTCCCAGCCCTCCAGCCCCTGTCCTACTTTTCCTCTGCTAATGAGAACTCCGTTTCCTTCCTTTGCAATATCTGATGACCAATTTAGGGTCGTGGGTCATGCCATTCACACACGTGTGGTAAGTGCCTATGGGTCTGTGACCTTGCCAGCCAGTGTCCCTTTATTCTCTGACCCAGCCCACTCAAGAACCAGGTGCATACGCACACTTACTTGTACACAATGCACCCACACATGCACACACCCACTGCACACACGCACACATACCTACTGCATTTACACACACGTGCACCCACTACATGTACACAAATACCCACTGCATGCACACACAAGCACACATGTACCCACTGCATCTACACACATGCACCCACTGCCTGTACCCACATGCATGTACCAACTGCATGTATACACATGCACCCACGGCACACATATGCATACACTATACGTACATTTGCACCCAGTTCACACACATGCATGCACATGTGCCCTGTGTGCACACACGCAAGCTCAGAACATGTGCAGTGTATGCACGGCCTGTCCTCTGTGGCAGCTGGACACGTGTCACACAGGTATAAGAAGTCTCCTTGGGTCGGGAGGGCCCGGCAGTGTGACCTCCGGCTGGCAGAGAAGAGCTGCCACCCCTCCTGGCTCCCCGCACGGGCAGAGCCTGGTGGCTCTGCCCAGGCCTCACCTCGCCACCACACCGATCTTGAAGCCCGGACGGCACCAGGAGTCCATGAGGCCCAGCAGCCGGCGCTGCAGCTCCGGGAAGCCGGCCACGTAGCGCTCCACGAGGTTCAGGTCGTTCTGGAGCAGCAGGGGCACGCTCATCTGGGGAGAGGACCCGCTGCACTCCGGCGCCACAGGGCCAGGGCCCCTGTCCCGAGAGCAGGGGCCCCGCGGGAAGCCCCTCCTCCACAAGCAGGGGCTCCCTGAGAACGGGAGAGCCACGGCGAGGCCAGACAGAGCGGCATCGTGGCCCAGGTGACTCGCCGTGCCGGCCGCTCCTCCCTCCCGCTAGTGTGCGCTGTCCAGCCCTCCTGTCTCTGGGGCCACACAGGCCAGGCCGCCAGAGGCCCGACACGGGGGCCCAAGTCTGAGCCCGGGGGTCCTGGCCAGCTCTATGAGCCACCCAGGGGGGCAGGGGAAGCACAGCCCAGTACCCAAGCCATTTTGGGAGTCTCAGCTGGACCTGGCTACGATGAAGGACACTCACCTTCTCCACATCCAGTTCCGGCTGCAGCTTCAGCTTCATGCCCAACAGCACAGCCTGGCGGGTAGGGGGTGGGTCAGGGGGTGCCAGAGGGACTGGGTCCACCTCTGCCTGTGAACACAGGCCCAGCTGCAGCGGAGCCCAGCCAAGGCTGCCCGGGAGCCCTAGGCTCTGCCCCCGGGCAGCCTCACCACAAACCACCAGAAGCCACATCTGCCGGGGCTGGGGGGCTGGGGGGGCTGGTAAGGGTCTCACTGTGGAGCAGGTCTTTGGGGTGCCGGTAGAGCGGTAGAGGTCTAATGGTGGGGGCTGCTTATGGGGCCGAGTGGGGATCTGGTCTGTCGGGTCTGGTGGGCGTCTGGCCGTGTGGGGGCTGGTGGTGCAGGTCGCTAGCGAGGTCTGGCCAGGGGGGCCGAGGCAGCCCCAACACCTGCACCTGCGCAGGAGGCAGGTCCCGCCGAGGAGCGCCTGCACGTCCCGAGCCCAGGATAGCGGCCTGGGAAAGGGCGGGTCCACCCGCTGCCCGTGCTGGGCCAGCGCTCGGCCACGCCCAGCAGGTCCCAGAGCCCAGGGTCCAGGTGTGGGCGGGGCCTTAGCGGCGCGGTGTGGGCGGGGCCGGAGTTGGCGCAGGTGGGGGAGGGGGCGGGGGGCCGGGCAGGTGCCTGTTCTTGGGGCTCTGGGCTCTCTCCTCCCGACCCAGTACGTCAGAATCCCCAGCCCGCCCTGTCTGGCCACGGAGTGGTGTCCCCAGGGGCGTCCACACTTCCGGCCAGCCCTGGGCCAGCGCCCCGCGGGCAGGGTGGGCAGGGTGGGCGCAGCACCCAGCTCCCAGGCCCTTGGACAGGCTCTGTGGGTGTGGGGGGGCGGCCTGCAGGGAGGGGTCTCCCGTGCATCTCTGGGCACTGTGGAGAGGGTCGTTCCCACTGGAGGGGACCACTCTGCAGGGGCCCAAACGCCCACCCAGGACGCTCCCTGGAGGCTGGAGGCAGGTTTCTGTCAGGGCTGGAGGAAGGTGCTGGGCTGGGGGTCCTGGCCCCCCACAGGGAGGACTCCAGCTGGGCCGTGGGAACCTCTGGCAGCCGGTGTGGGCAAAGACGGGGAGGATGGCGAGGGGCTCGGCCGGGCGCTGGGACGGCCGTGCCGCGGTGGCCACCGCCCGGCACAGGCCGGTCCGCACGGCCTCTCACCTCTGGAGCTGGAGTCAGGAGCTTTCTTTTTTTTTCCTCCAGCAAAGCTATCTTTTTACCTTGATAAGCTGTTTAAAAAATGTAAATAAAATAACCGGGCAGACAAAAGCCGCATTCATGCCGCCCAGCGCGGCCCCGGCCCGCCACGCAGGGGCGCAGCGCGGGGCTCGGGCGCCTGCTAATCCGAGCGGACAGGCCTCAATGCGGCTTCCCGGCGCGCCGGTGGGCACTGGGGCATGCAGGCTGCGCGGGACAATGGCCTTTCTTCACAGAAGGGGCCCGCGCAGGACAAGAGCGCCCTTTGTGTGGGACCCGCGCCCGCAGCCCAGACGCGCTTTGAAAGGCTCGGGAACAGAGGCCTCCGGAACGCTGGCCGCCTTCTGCTGGGCCCTGTGGGCTGCAGGGCCGCCGCATTGTCCTGGGCCCGGCGCCTCTCGGCACCTCGGCCACTGTGCCAGTCCTTCCCGCACCCCAACCCCTCCGGCAGGGGCCGCACTGGAGGTGTGGCGGGGTGAGTGGATGGGAGGGGCCCAGTGACGGTCAATATCTGCCTGTGGGACCCCCAGGACCGGGAGGGCCCCATCTTCCTCTCAGAATCTTCCGGGATAAAATGAGAGCCAACAGTGCTCACAGACTCACCCGCCCCAAGGTGTTCCCAGGGAACTGCTGACTCCACCCCCCAGCTGACATGCACTGACCCAGCGCTTCCCTGGAGCTTGTGTCCCGTGGGGTCAGCCGCTGGCCAGAGAGGCAGCAAGGGTCCCAAGGCTGCCCCACGCCTGTGCAGACAGCGAATGTGCTCAGACGAGACTCCCAGTCAGGAGGGCCGCCCCCGGGTCTCTGGGGCTGCTGGGAGGCTGGGCGTGGGCCAGCAACAACAGCCTCACAATGTCCAGGCCAGCAATGGCTGACCCTGCGACCCTGCTGTGGGCAGGCGCCTCCTCAGAGGAGGGAGAGAGGCACCAAGTGGCCAGGCTCTCCTGACCGGGCCTCACCCCTGCAGGGCACCAAATCCTCTGCAGCAAGCCCTCGGGTGAGAGGCCGGCCCCAGTCGCTCACCTCCTTGAACTTGCCCTCCTGCTGCAGGCGCTGTATGTGGCCCAGCAGGGGTCTCTGTGCTGTGTCCTGCAGCTCGAAGATGCTGACCAGGGGCTCCACCAGGCCTGGGGGGCTGTCAATGATCAGGCAGCAGGCCCGGGCCTGCAGCTGAGTCAACTCTGCATCCCCCTGCAAGAAGCGAGACCACCTGTGTGGGCGCAGCTGTGAGGACTGGGGGCTCTAAGGACAGGGTGCTGTGGGAACGGGGTGCTGTGAGGACTGGGTGCTGTGAGGAATGGGTGCTGTGAGGCCTGAGTGCTGTGAGGACTGGGTGCTGTGCTGACTGGGTGCTGTGAGGATGGGGTGCTATGAGGACGGGGTGCTGTGAGGAATGGGTGCTGTGAGGATGGGGTGCTGTGAGGAATGGGTGCTGTGAGGACGGGGTGCTGTGAGGACGGGGTGCTGTGCTGACCAGGTGCTGTGAGGACTGGGTACTGTGCTGACGGGGTGCTGTGAGGACGGGGTGCTGTGAGGACGGGGTGCTGTGAGGAATGGGTGCTGTGAGGACGGGGTGCTGTGAGGACTGGGTGCTGTGAGGACGGGGTGCTGTGAGGACTGGGTGCTGTGAGGACTGGGTGCTGTGAGGACGGGGTGCTGTGAGGAATGGGTGCTGTGAGGACTGGGTGCTGTGAGGACGGGGTGCTGTGAGGACGGGGTGCTGTGAGGCCTGGGTGCTGTGCTGACTGGGTGCTGTGAGGACGGGGTGCTGTGCTGACTGGGTGCTGTGAGGATGGGGTGCTGTGAGGACGGGGTGCTACGCCTCAGGCAGGGGTGCTGTTGACAGGCACGGGTGGCAGGAGGCTGCAGACCATGGCCTGGGTGGAAGGCTCACCAGCACTCGGGCCCGAGTTCACGGCTTGGCGGGAGCGGCTCACCTGGGCAAGGTGGGCCCCAGCCGGGGGTGCTGCCTGCAGCCAGTGCTGAAGCTCGCGGGTGATCCAGGCCTCCGGGGAGGAGCTCTTGGAGCGCCAGCGCTTCCTGCCTTCCAGCAGGTCCAGCAGCTGCACCCGAGGGTCGTCCAGGGCAGCAAAGACCTGCCAGGCCTCCTCCTGGGTCAGAACACAGGCCTCGTCCGACCAGGCCAGGGGCGCTGCTCCCGGCCTCGAGCGTGTGCAGGCCGTGAGGCTGGGCACGTCACACGGGCCGAGGCAGGGCAGCAATGTGCGCGCTTGCCCTGCAGGCAGCCGACCCCAGTCGGAGAGGTCCCTGGCACCACCCGGCCCAAGCACCAGGCGTGGCCAGAAACCCGAGACAAGTTCTAGAAGTGATGGGAGAACTGAGCCCCTCGTGGCTGGGAGTCTGACAGACAGGACCTGGCCGGCCGCAGGGGATCTCACCGCAAGCGCCGCTGAAGGCCAGCACAGAGAAACGGCAGCCCCAGGTTCCGTCTGCGTGCGTGCGTGCGTGCGTGCGTGCGGGGGCCTGTGGCCCCAAGCCCAAACAAGCAGAGCCAGCCCCCGGCTTCAGAGGCCTGAGCACAGGCCACACACGTGGGGGCCCCCACTCACCTGCTGCTGGTTTCCAGAGAGACACAGCGAGTGCAGGGGCTGCTGCAGACACGGGCGGGGGTCCCGGCCTGGGGGGAGACGTGGGCTGGGAAAGGCCCTACAGAGCCTTCTGGAGCTGCTGCAGTCAGGGACCCTGGCCGGGGCAGCCCCACCCGCCACCATGACCGCACAGCCCAGGGGAGCCTGCCACACTCACCAGGACCCCTCCAGACACCCAGCTGGGGCCAGGGGTCAGCTTCCAGGACCCCATGCCGGGCTCCCCCACCCAGGCTCGCAGCAGTGCACCCCCCGTGGCCCCACCAGTACTCACCCCTGAGAGGACACTCAGAGGCAGGGTCCCCGGCAGGCTCGGTGGCCAGGCCAGGGCTGCTGGGGTCCCCTGGGTCCATTCTGGGAGGAAGCAGAGGTGACAGATGTAGCAGGGCGGGGCCCCCGGGTTCCCCAGGGTCTGTGGGGTCACTGGGGCTGCAGCACCCACAGTTCTGCCCCTCCGACACCGTGGGCACCCCCAAAGCTGCAGCTGACCAGGTTCCTCGCCTCGCCCGGAAGCTGGGCCAGGCCGCGGCCCTGACTCTGCCTTCCTGTGTCCAGTCTTCCTGCTCTCCACTCCCCAGCGCACACCAGAGACTCGCACGGCCACCTGTCCCTCTGCTCTGGCCCGCTGGCCCTGACCGGCCAGGCACCCGCAGGCCTGCAGCTGTGTGCAGACACGGGGCACGGGCAGGCTACTGTGGGGACTGGGAGTGTCCCTCGGCCCCTCCTAGGTCTCCACCTGCCTCCCTGCCCCAGGACCCGCGCTTGCAGGCGGCAGTGGGGTTCAGAGGGCGACGCTCCCAGGAAAGGAGTTTCTGGGAGTCCAAAGCACAGGGGTTCCGGTTCTGAGCAGTGTCCCTGGCCGGCCACCCTGCCCCGGTGACACTGCCGGCGTGTGGGGTGAGCCCTGACCGCACCACGCGGGCTTCACCCGTCGTGCTCGCTCCCACGGTGACACCTTGGCCTGGGCTTCCCCAGCTCCGCGCGGGCCCTGCGCTGGGCGGGTGCCCCCTCCCGCCCTCCTTTCCTTCCTTTGTTCCGTTTTTGGGGCCACACCCAGCTGTGCTCAGGGGCCAGTCCTGGCAGGGGCCCCTGTGCGGTGCAGGCCCCGAGCCTCCCAGCCCGCCGCTGGGTCCCTCTCGTGACCGCCCGACTCCGGCCAGCCCTGAGTCCAAGTACCACGTGGACGTGCGGCTCGGTGCCCCCCGCCCCCCATGCCCTTCCCAGGAAGGGCCACGCCGCACTAGCCGCCCTTCCCAGGCCGCGGGGCTCGGGCGCCCTCTGCTGGCCGCTGCGGGCGGGGCCGCGTGACGTCACAGGCCCGCCCGGGCGCCGGGGCCCCGGTGGGCAGGGGGACAGGCGTGACGCCAGGCCGGCCGGCCGGCCGCGGGGGGCTGCTGCGCCCCGGACGCCCTCGGCAAGTCCGCGCGGCGACCAGGACCACCGACCCGGCGTGCCCAGCCTCGGCATCCGGGTCCACCGCGACCCAAGCGAGCCCCGCCCCGTCCTCCCGTGGGCCCCACCTGCTGCCCCGCCCCTGCAGCGCCGAAGTTGGGGAGGGTCCCCCAGGTGGTTCTTGGGGGGTGAGGGAGCTTCAGCGGCCCCACAGTCCTCTGGGGGCGGAGCGGTGACCCCGAGGGGTGTGGCCTGCGCGCCCACCTCTTCCTCAAGGCCGATTCCGGGAGCCTCGCTCCTGCGCTGTCTCCCAGGCTGTTTTGCAGGAGTGGGGGCTCGCAGGAAGAAGGGGGGTGCTCCCTGCTGGGCCTCCTGAGGTGCTGTCACAGCTGGAGCCTCAGGACAAGGCCCTCTGCCGGTCCGGACAGACGTCCCCCACTGCCTGTGGCCACACCCAGTGTCCAGGCCGTGTGCGGGTGCTGTTGGGGGTTTCTTCTGGTGTTAATGAGGCGGGGTTAGAGCTGGCACTGGAGTCTAGGCCTGCAGTGGCGAGGCCTTGGGTGCCATCATGGTGGACAGAGAGGAAAGGGAAGCTTCCGACGATCTCTGTCCCGTGCTTCACGCTAAGCAGGGCCAGGTCAGAGGCAGAGGGCCGCCCGCCCGGGCCAGACTGGCTGTTCTCACGGCTGCTGCCCACCAATTCCAGATGTGGGTGGCGATGCGCTTCCCAGGACAGGAGTGGAAGGAGGAGGCCCAGCCTCCGTAACACTGACCCTCTGTTTCCTGGTTTCCACAGGGCAGGGAGAGGGTAGTGCTGGCCACCGCTGGTCCCGCAGCACGGTCAGGTGCGGCCTGAGACCTCTGCCTGCCACCAGAGGCCCTTGTCTGTTTTTTTTTGTTTGTTTGTTTATGTTTTGTTTTGTTTGGCTTTTTTTTTTCTTTTTGGGTCACACCCAGCAATGCACAGGGGTCACTCCTGGCTCAAGCACTCAGGAATTACTCCTGGTGGTGCTCAAGGGACTATATGGGATGCTGGGTGTGGCCCAAGAGGTTCCCCCACCCCCTGGAAAAGGCATGTGCTCTTGATGGCCGCTGCCCACCTCCGACCCGCCAGAGCCCAGGTCGGCTGTGTGCAAGGCAAACGCCCTCCCCGCTGTGCCCCTTGTTTGGCTTTTTGGATCATACCTTTTTGGGTCAGGGGTTCCTCCTGGCTCTGCACTCAGGAATTAGTCCCGACGGTGCTCAGGGTACCATATGGGATGCCAGGGAGCGAACCCGGTCAGTCGTGTACAAGGCCAACGCCCCACTCACTGACTGTCACTCTGGCGCCAAGCGCTTGTCTTTCGGTAGCTGAGGCACCTGTCTGTGGCCCTCGAATCAAGAGGGCTCCTATGAGCAGAGACCACCTTGGGGCCTCTCCTGGCCCCCCAGTCTCTAGTCAAGGTTCATGCCTGCGGCTGAGCCCTCCACAGCCACACGGGCCGGCTGGCTCCATGGCTGGGGGAGGGTTGGCAAACCAGCCCTCGATCCTCGGGGACCAAGGGCTCAAGGACACAGGGTGTGCTCCTACGGGCTGCAATGTGGGGTCCCCAGGACCTGCAGGGAGCCTGGCACGCAGTCACTGGGCCCTTGGAAAGCGTGCCCTTTCTCCAGCGGTTTGGGGGGATCTGGTGTGAGACGGGCTGGTGTCCCTTCTGGTCAGCCCAACACAAAAGCTGCCCTCACGGGGCACTGGGTGGGGACAGGGGCAGTGGCCCGGCCCAAGGCCCTGGGGGCTGCCACGTCTCGGGCTGCTCACCCCACCCACAACCCTCCTGCTGTCAGAGGCTGTCGTCACTGCTTTATCAGCTTCGCACTGTTGCCCAATCCTCTGCTTAGACCGTTTCTTGGGAGCTTCCTCCTCAGCACTCAGGGCGTGTCCTTGGCATTGTGTTGGGCTGTGCCCAGGGACACAGGTGCCACCCTGTGCCAGGCTGTCCTTGCTGCCTTGCCCCACTCCTTCCCTGATCCGCAGCCTGCTGCTGAGAGGGTCCACCCACACGGGCTCAGGCAGAAGGGCCTGGCGGGTCGGAGGTGGGCAGCGGCCAGCAAGAGCACGTGCCTTTTCGGGGGGGGGGGTGGGGGAGCCTCTTGGGCCATACCCAGCGAGGGCTTACTCCTGGCTCTGTGCTAGGTGACTGCTCCTGGCAGGCTCTGGGGACTCTGTGGTGCCAGGGATCACGCCTGGGCGGACCACATGCAGGGCAAGTTCCCTCCCCACGTCCCATCACTCCAGCCCTAGCAACGGTGCGGAAAGGCCAGAGGGCAGCGTGTCGCCCTGGTTCCCGGTCACCCACAGCCCCACAAAGCTGAAGCCAAACTTCCTGTTTCAGCTCCTAATGGGGAAGTGATGTAGACAAGCAGGAAGACAGGAGAGGGCCCCTCTCGGGGTGGGAATCCCCGGGAAAGGTGCTCCTGAGGCCGCAGAAAGTGAGCACAGGAAGTAAGGCCTGACGAGACCCGCCTGGCACCCAGAGACCCCAAGCAGGCTAGACCCTCTGCGAGAAGCTCCACAGGAGCAAAGGCCAAGGCAGGAATCCCAAAGAGGACCACTGACCACTCCTAACTACCCTTTTGGCAAACACCTCTCAACAGGCTCGCACCTGGGGCAGGTCGTGGAGCCCCACAGGCGCCCCCTGAACCGAGGAAGCGTGTGCCCACCTACCCGGCCCTGTGCTGCCCTGCCCGTGGCCGAGCACCAGGTGTGGACCGCGTTTCCTCTCTCGCTTTCTCTCCCTCCTTCCCCTTCCTAAAAACCTCCAACTAAACATCTGTCCACTTCACCGCTGCCCACTCCCGAAACTCCTCTCTGCGAGCACAGACAAGGACGGGAAGGTCTGGCAAGGCCTGGGGCTGGGGGTCCCTGGGGAGCCCTGGGTGGTGGGGAAGACCAAGCGGAGGGCGGTGTGGCGCGAGGCCCACGCGTGCGGGACTGGTGTCCGCCCTGACCAGTCCAGCCTTCCCAGCAGGCCAGGTGGCCTGGGCGGCCTGGGAGAAAGTGACCATCTCGCATAAGCCAGCCGCGGTGGGGGGACGCCGACCTCGGGGGACCGATGCCCACTGCGTCCGTGTGGGCTGGCGGGGCCCGGCCGCCCGTCCAGTCCCGTCCCTTTCTGGGGCTGGACCCCCGCGGGGTCCGGAGCAGCTCGGGGCGCCCAGGCCTTCAGAGGGCGGGGCCCGGGCACGCCGGGTGGAGTTCACTGCAAGCAGCTTGGACCTGGAGTCCCCCGCCTCGGGTTCCCCACTGGAACGAGCGGCGACCCGGGCAGGGACCCCCGATCTGCAGATGCGGCCCCGCGCCCTCCACCCTCCGGCCCGGCCCGGCCCGCTCACCTGACCCGGCGGAGCCTCCGGAACCTTGGCCCGGTGGCGGCTGCAGAGTCCGGGAGGGCACGGACGGCTTTCCCGGGGCACCGGCACGGACGGCTTTCCCAGGGCGCCGCGGCGGGCCGGAAGCGCGCCGGGTGCACGCGGGGCGGGGCGTGCGGGGCGGAGCAGGCGTGCGGGGCTTGCCGGGGGCGGGGCTTGCCGGGGGCGGGGCGGGGCATACCGGGGAAGGGAGGGGACGGGGCATACCTGGGAGGGGGCCGGGGCGGGGGCAGGGAGGGGCGGGGCGGGGGCGGGGCGTACCGGGTGGGGTGGGGCTGCCAGGGCGGGGCGGGCGGGGCGGGCCGCGCCGGGGGTGGGGCGGGGGCGGGGCTGACGGAGGCCCTTCCGGGGACCTGGGCTGGGGACGTGTGGGTTGGGGGCCGCCCAGGGCAGGCTCGCCACCCCAGTGCTCCTGGTCGGCCGGCCCAGTGCCGACTGTCCTACGCGGGATTCCCAGGGTCCCTATCCCCCACACTACCCAGAGCCTGGACCTGGCCTCCCGCAGGACCTCGTGCCCGCCTCCCTCCACCCCCACCCACCTCCCCCTCCCCCCGTCTTGCTGCAGGAGACTGCAGGAGGCCACTCACGGCCCTCGCTGGGGTCCTGGTGCGCGGGCCCGGACAGCGCCCTGAGCCTCTCGTGGGCACCCTTACGGGTGGGCCTGGGTGCCCGCCTGCCTGGTGCCTGTCTTGCTGCCGCTGCTGGGTGCAGTGAGACCCTACGGCCGCCTGCCTCACACACCCACCTGTCCCCCTGGGTCAGGCCTCGCAGTCCAGGACACAGTGGCCCTGGGTGGGGGCACGGCGCGCCCCAGCGCAGTGTTCATGGCGAGGTGGGGCCTCGTCGGGGTCAGGACCTAGTCTTGGAGGTACCATGGATCCCAGGTATGGGCCCCAAGCTGCTCCTCCAGCAGAAGGAGGCTTGAGGGGTGCCTCAGGGCGCAGGCCAGTGCTGGCCACGTGCCCGTGACTGCCCTGCGGGTCAGGGCCAGAGGGTCCCGGTTGGCAGGGCCCCATCCCCAGCACCCGGTACAGCCCATGGGAGCCGGCCCACAACACTCCGGCCCTCAGCGCAGGCCCGCTGCCCTCTGCCAGGAAGCCAGGCGCAGCCTCAGCCCTGGCTCCTGGCACCCGCTCCAGGCTGGGCCCCCACAACCCTCCACTCCCACACCAGCCCCTCCCTGCTGTCCCTGTCTCTCCCGCCCCCGCCCCGCACTGTCCACGCACCAGGCTCGTGCCCCCGCCTCCGCGGTGGACTCTGTGTGTCTGGAGGCCACTGCGGGGCTGCATTGGCTCTTCCCCGGAGTGCGCGTGAGTCATCGGCAAGGGCGGAGCAGCCTTCTGGGCTCAGAGTTTTAATAACCGAGAGTGGGGGTGGTGTCCAGGAGCTGTCCCCTCTGGGCAGCTGCCCACAGCCCCTCCTGAGGGCTCTGCAGCAACTGAGACCGCAGCCGTGCCAGTCCAGGCCGTGTGGGCACTGCCCCCTGCAGAGGAGACTCAGCCGCGGGGCCAGAGGAGCTGGACTGCAGCTGCCCCGAGAAGGGCCAGCAGGGTGAGCACTGCCCACACCACGCTGGCCACCCAGACGCCGTGTGGCTGTGCGAGCCGGCGGGCCGGCAGCTCTGTCGGGATCCTGTTGGTCTGGTTCAGCATGTACCCGAGTGTCCAGCCAATGTCAGTACCACCAACCTGGGGGCACACGTGGTCAGCGCTGTGGAGAGGCGCCGCCCGCCCTTGCGGGGCTGCCCAGGGCCCGGGGTCACCTGCTTATGGAACGAGATGCTGGGCCAGGTCTGCTCGGTGAAGCCGTAGCCGTCCAGCAGGAGCACGAGGATATAGAGGCCCGAGGCGCAGTAGTCGTGCAGCCTGCGCTTGTCCCCCGGGTGGCTGGCCTCCAGCTGCGGGTGCAGGCCTGTGAGGCACCTCCCAGCCCCTGGCACACACACAGGCACCCGCAGCACCGTGCCCAGCAGAGCCACCCACCTGCTCCCAGGGCTTCTGGCAGAACTCCCAGATGGTGCTGTTGACCGTGGTCAGCGGCTGCCCCGACGTCAGGTTCAGAAAATTGAAGGTGTAGAAGAAGCTGGAAAAGGCCTGTGCGGTAGGGGTGGCCCGTGGGCCCAGGTCAGAGGCGCCAGGACACTGCGCAAGGCTCCCCCTTCAGAGTCCCCAGGGCCACGTGGGGGTGGGACCCTAGGGCTTGATGCAGTGCTCACGTAAAATTGGCCGCGCACGGGGGGCTGGTAGACCCCCTCAAAGGCGCAGTCCTTCCGGTGCTCGCAGCTGGAGAAGTTAAAGAGCTGGCGCAGGGCAGCGACACAGTCCCCAGGGGTCCCGGTGCCCTCCACGGTGACATTCTGGGCGAGGCCTGGAGGCGCTGTGCTGTGGACGCAGGGGGACTCGTACAGGGGGCCCGGGGCCTGCGTGGTACGGTACCCTTTGGGATAGCACGGGTGCTTGATCTGCTGGTCAGCGCTGCCCTGCTGGAACTTTGGGGAAGTGATGAGCAGCTGCCCGGTGCCACGCCGGGACCCCCAGCCCCGGAGCCCCCCCAGGAGCGCACCAGGTTGACCAGGAGTCTGTTGAGGATCTGGTCCCGTCCAAAGCACAGGTAACTATGGGTGTACACGCTGTAGTTGGACCCGTAGAGGCGGAAAGTGACCTCAGTGCTCTTGTCCTGGATGGGCCCTTCCGGCAAGAAGGTGATCTGCGTGGAGGCCCCACCCAAGTCCAGGGCACCCACGAGGGTGCCCTCCTGGGGTCGGACCCACTCCCCAGAGAAGGAGAACTGCGGGGAGAGGAGAAGGTGAGCCTGGTGTGCACAGCGCTCCCGCCCAGCCCCGAGGGCGGCCTGCGCACCTTGACCAGACTCTCCAGGACATAGTTGGTCGTGATCCAGCCTAAGGAGCCTTCATCCTGTCCAGCCAGGAGGCTGGCACCCCAAAAGTCTAGAGGGGAGCTGCCTAGCACCTGGCTGATGGCCTCAAAGACGGCTGTTGCCTGGGAGATGTTCTTCTGGCTGTGCGGAGAGAAGGTGGCAGGGTGGGGCTTGAGGAGGAGAGCAGGGGTGAGGTGTGGAGGGCAGGGGGCAGGAGGGTGTGGAGAGGAGGGGCTGCCTCTCTGGCCCACCTCACCTCAGCAGCCTCATGCCCGCTGTGGCTCCCAAGAACACGGGTGTCCCCTGCCACTGGGCCTTGGGGATGTGCGCCAGGGCCTGGTCCAGGCAGCCCCGCAGGCTCTCCCCGGCCCGGGCAGGGTCGGATGCATAGGAGGAGATTCCGGGCCCTGGAACAGCCCCCAGCACCCAGTTCCAGAGCCCGAAGGAGAGGGCCTCGTCAGCGGCTGACAGTGAGCGCCCGCCCTCCCGGGAGGAGGGGGAGGGCTGAGGCCCCTGCGCTCACCTTCCACCGTGCAGTCCAGGGCCTGGCTTACCACCCCTGTGTCGTTCTCCTTCTCCGCCGGCCACTGATACACGAAGAGGGACGTGTGCGAGGACCCCGCGTCGAAGACGACCCCAAACTGGGAATGAGAGCCAGGTCAGCAGCAGGCATAGCCCGCACTGGGCCCCCGCGCCGGGCCGGGCTCACCTTGACGCCTGCGGGCAGGAGGACACTGCTGGTCTCCACCAGGATGAGGATGAGTGTGACGAGGCCTGAGACGGCCGCCCCCACCAGCAGGGCTGTGAATGTCTGTCCCTTGCAGGAAGACCCCATGGTGGGTGGAGCAGGGGCAGGGTGCCTCTCCGTGTGCCACGGGGAGCCTGTGGCCTCTTGGCACCGCTGCCCTGGGCCTGGGAACAGAGCCGTTGGCCAGGAGAAGCCCCGTGTGCACAGCACGCTGCTCCCTGAGCCATCGTGACGGCGAGGCCAGCTGCCCACACGGCCCCTCACGCCTCTGCGTGGCCGAGGCCAGGGGCCCTGATGGGGATCTGCCAGGAGCAGCCAGTCCCCTCGGGGGTCAGCCCCTCCACACTGCTCAGCTCCAAGCCACAGCCAGGCCAGGGCCTGGAGGAGTGTCCACCCCAGCTGAGGTCCACCTGGCTCTGACCATTATGGGCTGTGCCCATGCACCCACACTGGCCCGGGGCCCTGTCCAGCCTGGCACACCAGGGAAGTCGGGTGCACAAAGGCAGAGGTTGTTGTTCCGCACCCAAAGGGAAGGCCCAGGCCTCGCCTCGTCCTGCCTCCCAGGGCACCCGCAACCCCCACAGTGCCCAGGGCAGGGAGGGGGGCAGAGCACCCAGAGCCCTGGCCAGCCTCTGGGCCTGGAGCCCCTCACCTGGTCGGGACGGCGCCTGCAGTGAGGAAGGAGCTAGTGGCTCAGGTGTGGCTCCCACCCCTCCACCCACCTGGACCCGGGTCCAGCGAGCAGTGACGCACCAGGAGCAGGTCACCGCCCCGCCCAGCACATGCAACTGCACAGAGCCTCACGGCTCCCTCCGGCCTTGCTCCCAGCCCACCGGAGTTTAGGGGTCATTCAAAACTCAGGGTCCCCCAGCACCCAGGGTCTCCTGGCACTCAGGACCCCCAGAACCTGGCAACCCCCAGAACTCAGGACCCCCAGAGCTCAGGGCCCCCCAGAACTCAGGAGCCCCAGAACTCAGGTCCCCCAGGACTCAGGCCCAGCACCTGCTGCCTGTGCTGGCCCTCTCCCGCCTGCGCACCCTCCCTCCCGGCCGCGGACTTTGCCCTTGGCCCTGCGCCTGGCAAAGGGGCCTGTCTGGGTCTGGTGACCGGAAAGGGCTGAGCTGGCCTGGGGGTCAAAGCGCCGGAGGCCAGCTCACCCTCCTCGAGGACTCCACACAGCACCCTTGCCCCTTCAGAGGTGTGGGCGCTGGTCGGCTGAGGCTGAGGAGAGGGACCCCTGGATGGGAGTTGCACAGACGTCGGTCCCGGGCCCTCCCCTGCCCTGAGTGTCTTCCCCGGCTGGCCATTGTGGCCTCTCTGGGTTTCCCCGGGCCTCTGCGTCCCCCCCCTCGGCAGAGGCTGGCACAGCGCTGGGGTTGCAGGCTGGAAGCAGCCCCAATGGCGTCAGTGCTGGCACCTGTCTGGACGTCCACTTCATGCTCTGAGAAAGGCCTTGGGGGCGGCCCACCGGCCTCTGCTCCCAGACCAGCCTCGGGCTCACGAGAGCCTCACTCTGCCTCCTTTGGGTGCTGTGGGTCCAACTCCCTGGGGCGTTGCTGGGGGTGTCACAAACGACTTCCTCCTCCTGTTAGTGTTTTGTGATGAACGAGGGGCCCCCAGAGCTCAGGCCCAGTGCTCCCCGCCTGCTCTCCTGGTCTGGGCCCTGTGGGGGCAGCAGCGTGGCCCTGCGCCTGCCTCATCCCTGACACACCCCCCAGCCTGTCCCCGTCCCCCCCCATCTTTCTTTTGGGGTCTGGGCCTCACCGGCTGTGCCTGGGAGCCTCAGGAGAGGCCCCGCCTGCCCCTCTCCCCTCTGGTCACACCCGCCCTGAGCCTTGGGTCTGCCCAGGCACAGGCCTGCGGAGACCCTCAGTGCGGTCTCTGTGCGGAAGCCCGTGGTCGGGGGTGGGCAGGGCAGTGCCTTCGCTTTGATCTCGTCCCTGCAGACACCCAAGGCCCCTGGAGACCCCGCCTTCTGGGCAGTGAAGGGGACACAGCTGGAAGGTGTCAAGGCCCGAGGACAGGGGTCCCCCAGCTGCCCCATGGTGAGTGGATGGACCCAGGGCACATCTGCTCCCGCTCAGGCCTCCCCTGGGGTACCGCTGGGGGTTCCGTCTGGGCCCAGGCCCCACAGCCAGGGCCACGGCAGGCTGCTGCCTGTTTGGGCCCAGAGATGCCACTTCCAGGCTGGCCCTGGGATGTGCAGGAAGGAGCAGGGCAGGGTGTGGGGTGCTGTGGGCTGTGCCTTAGCTCTCTTCAGCCACCGGAGTGCGTAGGCTCCCGAGGAGGGTGCCGGGTGAGCCCGAGTCTCCCAGCAGACAGGCCTTCTCCCCCATGTAGAAGACCCCGGGCTGGGCCCGCCGCCTCCCCACGCCCACGCCAGCTCTGCTCCTGGCCCTGCAGACTGGGGCGTGACAGACACAGGTGTCAGGGCCCCTGGGCAGGGAGAGGCCTCCAGGAGGCCGGCCGGCACCCCACCCAGGACACAGCAGGTATGGCCGCAAGGGCAGTGAGCGAGGACACGGTCAGTGGCAGAGGGGTTCGATTTAATGGTCACTTGAAGGGGGTCGTACGTGGCCAGAGCCCAGCACATGCCACAGCTCGGCCTTGCCCAGGGCACAGCCAGACACCCTCAGACCCAGGCTCTGGAAGGGGGGCCTGCCCCCGAGCCCCAGCTATGTACAGGAGCGGCCTGGGCAAGGCCGGGTGCCCGCCATCCACCAGCGGCCAGCTCCAGGTCTGGGTGCAGGGTCTAGGCCCCCACTGCACGGGGCGGGGGGGCGGTTCTCACCAGGGCCCAGCCCTGGCCAGCCCCCACCCCCAGGCTGTGCTGAGCAGCAGCGGGGGGTGCCCAGGACAGGGAGCAGGCGAGACCCACGCGACCGGCCCACACGCTGCGCGAGCTTGGGTAAGGAGGACGCAGACTCGGGCGCGTCTTGGCCCGGGGGAGCTGTCCTGGTGCTGGTGATCAGACGGGACGGGAGGGCCTGGACACGCGGGAGAGGGGTCCACACGGTCACTGGTCACAGGGAGCCGCAGGGGAGGACGTGGCGCTGGTTCCCGAGGGACCTGAGCGCGGGGTGGGGTGCGGGACCCCTCACAGGACGTCCTCCAGGTCCAGCAGCTTGGAGTGCTGCCGGCTCTTCCACAGGCGGTACAGCCGGAAGTCGAAGTAGGTCTCGATCATCTGCTTCCCTGGGGGGCAGAGGGCTCAGAGGCGGCCTGTCCCCACCCCCACCCCAACGCAGGCCACTCACCTTGGGCTGACAGCTCGAGAGGGGACTCAAAGGTGACCCGGTAAGGGGTCATGAGGGTCCTGAGGTTGTGGAACAGCTGGAAGGTGGGTGGGGAAAAGAGTGAGTCCTGGGCAGCAGCAGGGGGCAGTGAGGGGGCAGGAGTGTACAAAAAAGCAGCTGCAAGGGGCCAGAAACAGCATGGCCGGGGGTGTGGGGCGCCGGCCCTGCAAGAGGCCGACCTGGGCTTGGCCACCCCTGCGGTGATCCTGAAGTGCAGGGCCAGGAGCACCCCCAGAACGTCGCTGGTGTGCTCCCCCAGCCCCCAGGAAGTCACAGAAGAGGCAAAGATGAACGGGTGGTCCCGAGGCTCTGGCCGTACCTTCTCTCCGTTGGGGTTCCCCAGAATGTAGCAGCCCATGATGTGGATGACGTTCGGCTCAGGGTTCACTTTGCTCATCAGGCGGCTCAAACGCTTCCAGAAGCTGGGGGGCAGGTCACTCGTGGGGAGCTGCCCGAGCCTCGCGCTCCCCAGCCGCCCCCCCGCCCGGCACACCCCCTCACTGGATCATGTCCTCTTCCTTCTCCACCTTGGCAAAGGTCGCCACCTTGTTCTTGAGGAGGTACAGGTGCCCAGGGCCGCCCTGCAAGGCACGGGGTTTGGAGGCAGCGCCCAGCCGTGCCCCAGCGGCTCGGCCGCAGGGCGCCCAGCTCACCTGGCAGAAGATGAGCATCTTCCAGATCTTGGCCCCCTTGTGGTAGACGTTCAGCTTCTTCTCTATCTCCTCTGCAGAGGGAGGGGTCTGAGTGCCGCCCGCACCCAGGCCCCCTGGCCAGACCCTCGGGCCCCGCGGCACATACCCAGGATGTCCTCAAAGGTGGCGTGCTCGTGGTCCTGGGGCAGACACAGCCATCCACATCTCAGCCCTGCGCCCCGTGCAGCCCCCCGCCCCAAGGGAGGGTGGCCAGCACTCACGTAGAGGATGGGGATGATGGACGGGTCATCCCTGCGGATGATGGTGGGGATGTACTCGGCCTTGGGCACCTTGGACGAGATGAGCTAGGACGAGGTGCAGGAGAGGTCAGACGCAGGCGAGCCTGACCTCAGGCCCCCCTCCCCAGGCTGTGGCAGGGCCTCACCATGACCTTCGGGGGCAGGAAGCCCTCAGAGTCGCAGACAACGGCCTCCAGGCCTTTCTCGGTCTCCCAGTCCAGGTCCTCCAAGGCCTCGCCCAGGGTGCAGTGTGAGCCCTGCAGATCGCTGCCTGTGGGGCGGGGCGGTCACAGGGCTGGGCACAGGAGCCAGGCGCCCGAGGCTTCCAGGCCAGCGAGAGATGCAGTAGGCGGTGCTGGGGCCACCAGCAGCCCCTGCCATCAGCCCCGAAACTGCCCGGAGCAAGGCGGCCGAGCTATGGCTCTCGCAAGAAGCCGGCGGTAAAGCCTCCTTCCCCTCAAGGCCTCCCGAGACCCTGTCACAGCGGCTGGCTGGCCGGTGCCCTCAGCCCGGAGCGCAGAAGCCCAGTAGCCCTGGCAGGCCTGCCAAGCGGGGCAGGATGTGGGGAGGCCCTGGGAGCTCTGGGGGAGACGGGCAGGAGACACCTACTGTCTCGGGAGTCGTGGGAAGTGTCGGCTTTCATGGGGGTGGGGTCGCTCCAGGACCGGCTGAAGCTCCGCTCCCGCCGCTCAGCAAAGGCTGCAGAGAGCAAATCTCGCATTAGCGAGCGGAGACCGAGCTGGCGTGGGCGGGGCCCAGGCTGGGTCCGGGCCTGGAGTGGGCGGGGCCTGTGACGGAGAGGGGCGGGGCCCGCAGCGGGCGGGAGGGGAGAAGGCAGGGGCCGGGTGGGGTCTGGCGCTGGCCGGGAGCAGGGGCGGGCCGAGCTGGAGGCAGGACGGCGCGGACAGCCACTGGGAACGGACCGCAGGGCTTGGGACACCAAGCCCGGGGCGCTGGGCGGCGCCGGTGGGCGGAGCCAGATGCAGGGCGGGGCAGAGGCGGGGCCAGCGTCAGCAGCAGGCCAAGCTGGCTAAGAGCAGCGCCCGGTGCCTACCCGGCCCCAGGTCTTACTCTGGGCCTTCACCCGCCGGCTGCCCACCATGCGTAGGTGTTTGCGGAAGTTCCTGCGGGAGGAAGCGCGGGGCTGGTGAGGCAGTGACCGGGCCTCACGGGCCCTGCCTCCCTTGCTCCCTCCCCTCATCCCGCACTCTCCTGGAGACTGCTGGGGCAAAGACACAGCTCCCTGGGCCCAAACACACGCCGACCCACCGGCCTGCCTTCCCCAGGGGTGCAGGGCAGCTGGCTCTGCAGGCACAGTCCCCGCTATGTCCCTGGCCATACTGCCAAGGCCCCTGTCCCAGATAGGCAGCCAAGTGTCCTGGACACGTCTGCGTAGGGCTTGAGGGCACAGGCATTGCTTCGACCCCTCAGCTCAACTTCAAGGACCAGAGGGACACGGATGGGCCAGTGGCTGCAGCTCCACAGCACAGGTCTGGGAGTTCGGCAGTGTCCTGCGGCCCCTGAGGCCCTCCTCCTTGCCGCGTCCCCAGAGCAGGGCCAGGCCAGTGGTCGCCACCCACATCGGGTCTGGCGAGGCTGGGTGGGCCCAGGCCAGACCAGCACAGACAAGAGACAGACCCCGGTGGCGAGTGGCTGGCAGGCCCTACCTCTGGATTACCGACGCGGAATCATTCTCCCGTTTCCGGCGCTTCCTCTCCGCGTAGCCCCTGAACACCCTGGGAAACCACCACGAGTCAGCACTGCCCTTGGCATGGGCAGGAGGGACTCAGGTGGGGACAGCCAAACCAGGGCACCAGGTCAGGCAGAGGGTCTGGCCAGCCCTGCACTAGCCTGGTGCCCTGGGACACAGCTTCTGCAGAGTTGGGACCCAGGGCCTGGACTGCCCAGGCCTGTGTGTGTGCGGGGATCTCCCAGGACCACGGCAGCACCCCTAGGCTGGAAGCCCCACGTGGTACTTACGAGATGCTGTGGCGTGGCGCGAAGGGGCAGCGTGAGAGAGAAGACACAGTGAGCCACGGCACTTGGGCCCGCCACCCGTGAGCTCTGCTACTGGCATGCCTAATGGGGTCCTCGTGGCACCCTGACCCCCAGCAGGGTGTGGCCGCAGTGCCAGCCTGCCCTGACAGTGGCACTGAAGTCCCAGGAGCCCACACCACAAGGCTGGCCTTGGGATTAAGCCAGCAGAGCGTGGGGGTCTCCCTGGGGTAGCATGTGGACGCGGGGGGATCTGCAGCAGAGGAGGGCCCCGGGGCCGAGAGGATATAAGGCAGGCAGCAGTGGGGGCATGCGAGGAGGGCTGGGCAAGGCGGCGAGTGCCAGCCCAGAGGAGCAGCAGGCCAGCTGGGCAGCTGCCGGCACTGTGAGGAACAGGGACACTGACAGGAGGCCGGGCCTGTGCGGGAGCAGCTGCCCAGCTGGGCCTGAGGGCAGACAGTGCTGGCACGAGCTCCTAGCAGCAGAAAAAGCACCGGCCTCCCCCGTGGACACAGCAGCCCATGACTCACGCTTGCATAGTTGTGGTTGCTGTCTGGAAAGTGAAGAGGTTTTCCTTGGGGAACCAGGTGCGGATTGGGGTGTCATCTGGAAGAAGAAAGGCTTATGACGGAGGTGGGAGCTAGGCCCCGAGGCCTGCTACCCCCCCAGAAGCGGCCGGCGGTCGGTGGAGGAGGGCCCAGCTGCTCTGAGCAGACAGCCTGAGCACACGGCTTCGTGACTCGGCGCAGAGAGCCTCTGGTGCTCCGCGAGGAGCTCTGAGCACAGCCGGTGTGGGGGAGGAGCTGGGCAGAGTCCACCCAGGGGCCACCAGCAGCCCAGCCAGGGGGTGGAGGTGAGGGTGCCCTCTTCCCTCGCCCTCGACCGCCCTGTCTGGCCCCACGGAGAGAACAGGGAGCACTGCCCTTGGAGCCTCTCCCAGACCCAGTGGCCCTGGAGGAGCAGCTGAGTTCCCGGAGAGGGGCCCCACACGATGAGCCCGGGAACCAGAGCCTTCCAGGCCCCTCCTCCTGACCGCAGGGCCTGGCAGAGCCCTGCCATGGGCTGCGGGAAGGTGCAGGTGGGGTCTGGGACGCGGCGGGGGGGCTCAGGGCCTCGGCGGGCCCACATACCAGCCGGAGTCGGGGCAGCCTCACCCGACACACGGTCCACGCTGTGCATCCTCTCCAGCTTCTTGCGGCGGCTGGTGGCCTCGGGTGGAGGCTGCTGGTCCAGGGCGAAGGCCCGAGGGGAAGGGCTAGGGGCCAGCTGGGCACAGCCAGGGCACTCTCTGGAGGCCTGGCGGCTCCCTGCCCAGCTCTGGCAGGACCCGCTGACGTCCTCGTGGCTGCTGCCAGGGCTGGCCCGCAGGGGCTGGCTGTGGTGGTGCGCGTTCGGCCGCTCCCGAGGCTGGCGCCCCTTCACCACTGCCAGCTCCATGGCCTCGGCCTCTGGGCCGGGCAGCAGGGCCGGCTCCCCGGAGATGGTGTACACGCGCGGCTGGGGGCCCTCGCCCGCCGGCCGCCTGCACACGGCCTCCTGCGGGGGGCTGCCGTCGGAGCGGCCGCTGGAGACGGTGGAGAGGCGGCGCTTGTTCTGGGGAGGCGGCGGCATCTCGGGGGACCCGTCGTGGCCGGAATAGGCGTCAGCCAGCAGGTGGTCTGGGGAGAGGCCGCAGGTGCTCAGTCCCGCGCCCCCGGCCTGCGCCCTTGGGAAGGCGCACCCCAGCCGGCCCCGCGGGTGGGGGCAGGGGGCAGGAGGGAGCGCGCGGCCCGCGCCAGCTCCCCCTCCCCCCCGCCAGCTGGCCCCCACGACGCCGGTGCCAGCCCCGGGTGCCAGGAGGCCCGTTGCCATGCCGACGGCCCGCGGTGGGCGCCATGGCGACGGGCTCGGCGCGCCCTACCTGCTCCGTTCCGGTGCTCAGGGTGACTCTGGGCCAGGTACTCGCCGAACGCTCGGGCCGCGCTGCGGGGACACGGGCGCCTCAGTGTCCCCGCGGGGCTGCGGGGCCCGCCGCCCGCGCCGCACTCACCGCACTTTGGCCGCCACCGAGGACATGGCCTCGCTCCTCAGCGCCCTCCTCCGGGAGGCGGCGACGCCCATGGTCGCGGCGGCCGCGCATCCCCCGGACCTCAGAGCGCGCCCCGCGCCCGCCGCCTCCGCCGGTGTAGCCGCGCCGCGCCGGGGCCGGGGCCGGGGCTGGAGCTGGCGTCGGGGCCGGAGCCGGGGCCGGGGCTCGGGTCGGGGCCGGAGCAGGGGCTCGAGCCGGAGCCCGGGACCCGCATGGCCGCGCCGGGCCTCCGCGTCCCGCCGCACCGGACAGCTGCCCGGCCCGGGGCTGGCTGCAGGCTCCGCCCCTCACGTCACGGCGGGGCGGGACACGCGGGAGCCCCGCCCCACACGGCAGGATGAGAGGGAGCCCCGCCCCGTTGCGTCACGGCGGGGCGGGACTACGGGAGCCCCGCCCTCGATGCGCCAGGATAAGCGTGAGCCCAGCCCCCGATGCGCCAGGATGAGCGGGAGTCCCGCCCCCGATGCGTCACGGCAGGGCGGGACTTGCGGGAGCCCCGCCCCCGATGCACCAGGATGAGCGGGAGCCCCGCCCCAGTGCATCACGGCGGGGCCGGACGCGCGAGAGCCCCGCCCACGGCCAAGGCGGCTGTCCAGAGACCACTGCGGGGAAACTGAGGCCGGGGCTTCGCGCCTCCTCCCAGCTCGGTGACTGTGGGACGGGAAGGTGGGTCCCCTTTGCCGGGCAGGCCTCTGGCCCCAGCTGGTGTCTCTGCCCAGTGATCAAGCCCGCACAATCGTTTCCACCTTTATTGACACACCCAGAGCAGCACCAGGAAGGCACCCGCCCCTGCTGTGCGTGCTGGGACCGCGTGGGGCCCCCACTCGGAGCTGCCGATGCGAGAGGCCCAAGTCCCCCAGCACAGCTCACAGGGCCGTGGGAGGGGTGATTTCTCACGGAGAGGCTGCTTCAGGGCATGTCTGACGGGGGCCACCTGTCTTGGTCAGCCTGTGCCGCAGTGTGGGCTCCTCCTCCTGGCAACACACGGGGTGTCTCAGGGAGGGCGCCCTGGGAGAATCTGGGGGGAGGGAGCCAGTGGGCCAGGGGTCGGGTGGAGTTGGGGCGCACCGAGTCGGAGGCTGTGACAGTGGGCGTGCTCTGGAAGTCGGCATACGTGTCCCCATCCGGGATGCCCCCAGGCAGCTCCTCTTCATACTCTGTCTGGTAGTCAGACTCATCTGCGGCGGGGGACTCGGCTCAGGGCTGGCGGGCACAGGGCACCCAGCAGCAAGGGCCTTGGGGGGACCACTCACCATCCACTGTGGCCACTGGGGCAGGCTCGATGCGGGACACGATTTCGGCCAGGTCCGTGAAGGAGGCACTCGGGCAGGTGAGGACCTGTGGGACGGAGGACAGATCCCGCTGCGGGGTGCCCGAGCCGGCTGCAGCCCCAGAGCCCACCCTCTGGGCCACCCCAGAGGCACGAACGTCGCTAGCCTTCGTCTTGCTCAGGCCCTGGCGGTCCTGCAGCATCTTGTCCAGCACGCCGCTGCGCCCCCAGATGTCAAACACTGTGCGCCCGTGCTGGTAGCCCACTTCCTGTGCTCGTGGGGACAGTGTAGGTGAGGGCCACGCAGCGGGCAGAAGGCGGGAGAGGCGGGCGGGCGGGGCGGGGCTGCACGCACACAGATCTCGTCGAACTTGCTGAAGTCCAGGGTGCCGTAGCTGTCGATGGGTGGCCGCAGGTACTCGCAGTACTCGCTGCTCTTCACCATCTCCAGCTGCCGCACACAGCAGACGTAGGCCAGGCGTGTCTGGATCTCAGCCATGTTCAGCACCTGCGTGCCCTCACAGTCAGGGCCCCGCCGGCCTGGTGTATCCAGGGTAGAATGGAGCCCCGAGCTGCCTCCTCTGTCCTGAGCTGGTCTCAGGCGACCCTCACCCCTCGTCCTCGGCCACCCGCAGCAGGGGCTTTGGGGAAGTGCCGCCCAGCTGTGCCCACCTTGACTTTTGAGGCCAGTGGATTCCAGCGCTTCCAGAGCAGCCACCACCCAGACAAGGCGTCGCCGTAGTTGGTGAGGTCTGTTTCATCCCGGCTGCCCACGTCGATGGCGATCACCACCTTGGCCCCCATTGACCTGGCCACATCCGCTGGGGGAGGCTGCCCGGTCAGCACCCGGACTCAGCAAAGGGGGGGCCAGACAGAGCTGCCTGCGAGGAGCACAGCCCGACAGCTGTCCCGGCCCACCCCAGCCCAGCGCCCGGGAGAGGGAGTGCCGCCGTCACGGGTACCTGGGAGGTTGTTGATGTAGCCCCCGTCCATCAGCAAGTGCCCATCCTTGGGGTCACACAGCGGGGGCATGTAGCCAGACAGGGACATGCTGGCTCGCACATACCGCCACAGGGAGCCTGGAGGACAGCGCTAGTCCAGGGTCTGAGCCCGTCCTCAAGGCCACTCTGCTGCCCCCAGTGGGTCTTCTGAGGCCCAGCTCCCTCTCACCTCCCTACTGCCACTCTTACCCAGACTCCCGCCCAGCGCGTGGGCCCCTTGAGTCCTCCCAGGGCCAGGCCCCACTGCTGAGTGCTGGGGGCGGGACCAGGCCACACACACTCATGTCCTGCTCCAGTTCACGCCCACCCCGAGCCCCGTCGCAGGGGCCTGCAAGTACCGTCAGTGTGGACACGCATGGCGGAGGCCGTGATGTCTGTGGTGATGGTGAAGTAGGGGATCCACAGGTCCTGTGGGGGAACGGGAGGGGTCTCCTCTCAGCCCAGGTGGCCCAGGACAGGCGGGGGGGCGTGCCGGGCCCCTGGGCCAGGCGCTGCTAGGCACCTCAATCTGCCGGTCCTTGAAGACGCTGCAAACGCTGCTGTTGAAGCCCGCGCCAGAGAACATGGACGTGATGGGGTAGGTCAGGTCCAGGACAGCCTTCACCATTGAGGTCATGTCCTGCAGAGGCACAAGGACGCCTGCCAGGCCCGGGTGCAGGCTCGCCCTCCTGCGGGCAGCTGTCCAGTCCTTACTGCTCAGGCCCTGTATGAGGTCTGCCCTCAAGTCACGAGCAAGTCCTTGCCGGAGTGGCTCAAGAGACCCAGGGAGATGGTGGCCACCCACTGCTCAGGCTGAAGGGACGAGCCTGTGCTCGGGAACAGAGGCAGCACCCCCGGGCCCCTCCATGGGCTCTGCACTTCCCTGGGGGCAGCCGAGAGGTGAGCCAGGAACACAGGACAGCCAGCATGCAGGAGGGCAGAGAGCTGGGCGGCCCTGGGGGCCTGTGTCCTGCCGGTGAGGGTCCGTCCCAGGCTCTCAGGGGACTCATACCTCTCGCCACACCCCTGCTGCCATACGGAGCCTGGGGCCGACCTGCCCTGCGCCTGCAGGTGGCTGTTCCCACACAGCCTCCCGGCGGGGTCTGGCTACCCGGGGCCACTAGCCGCATCTGTTCCAGATGCACGGGCTTGGGGGTGCTGGCGACCACCCTCCCGGGCCCCCCGGTGAAGGCGGCAGTGGGGACCTGTCCTTCTCAGCACACTCACCCCAATCTCGCCCACTGCCTCGTGGACCAGAGTAGTGTCGTCCACTGTGGACAAACAGCTCCTGTGTCCTCCAAGACCCCACCTTGTGCTGTTGGCCTGTTGGCCGAGACCCCAGCCCATAGCAGCTCCACGGGAGGCCTGAGGCGGGGCTCCTGGGCATTAGACGGCCCCCGAGCTGCTGTGCTGTGCCAGCACCTCAGTTATGGCCAGCCAGTGCCACATGCTCTTGTGGCCAGTCGGCGGGGCTCCTCCAGGCTGCAGAGGTGCCCAGAAGGTAGGGCAGGCTTTGAGCCTGGGCACCACGTGGGCTCCCTCAAGCACCACCAGGTGTGCCTAGAAACTAGCGTCCATCTTCGCTGTCCCCCTTCCTCTACGAGTGCGCATCTGGCCTTACCTCTGCCCACTGCTTGGCCCGGATGCGGATCCGGCTGTAGCTCCGCTCCTCGGAGTACAGGGCACCCATGAAGGCCCCGATGGATGTGCCTCCAACCATGTCCACGGGGATGCCACACTCTGTCAGCGCCCGGATGATGCCCACCTGAGCGCAGCCCCTGTGCCAACACAGAGCAGCAGTGGGAGTTAGCACAGCCCTGGCACCCTTCACACCCACTCCTAGTGGCAGGAAATGACTTGGGCGCCAGCTCGGTGCGACAGGACACCATCCAAAGCTTGTTGGAGTGTAAGGTCCGGAGGGTGTGCCCAGGCAGGTGGGCACGGGGGAGGCTGGGACCCTCAGAAAGGTCTGGGCCCTGATTCCTGCAGTTCCACACGTGGCCTCATCCCCAGCCGAGGCCTGTGCTCCCCTCACCATGCACAAGCCACAGGGAAACCCACACACCGGCCACTGGGACCAAACGCTGAACAGGCCCAGCCTGCAGCCAGCCCACATGTGGGCACAGGTGGGAGGCAGCCTGGGCACCCACAGCGGACCCCAAAGACTCAGGGCCACACCTCAGACACCCAGACATGCCCCCCACAGACCTACGGATACCCCCAGACCCAGACCTGTCCCCCACATCAGGGACACCCCCCCAGGCCCAGACATGCCCCCCACTGACAGGGAAGCCCCCCACAGACCCAAGGACAGTGTCCACTGAGCCAGCACCCAGAGGTGGGGCCTGAGCATGCGTCTCTCGCAGCTGGGACGGACGTGCAGGGTGGGCGAGTTCCGGAAGTAAACAGTGCCAGAGACTCACTGTCCTGAGTGCAGGGTGAGCACTGTGGCAGTGTCAGCGCAGCGAGCAGACCCGGGCTCAAGCTTTCAAGGCGGGAGGCGGGAGGAGGGCTCAGCGCCGGGGCCGGGCCGTCTGACACCTGCCACACTGGGGCAGCTGGAGGGCAAGACCAAGGCACCGAGGCCAGCATGGCCTGTGCTGGTGCTTGGGAGGCACAGAGTGGCCAGTGCGGGAGGGGACACACTTGTTTCGCAGCCCACTGACCCCAGGTCCAATCCCTGGTAAGGCACAGGGCCAGGAGAAGCCCCTGAGGACTGTCAGGTGTGGCCCCAGCCTCCCCCACCCAGTGGGAGCCACAAACAGGACCAGGGGGATGGCTGGAGGGGAGTGCAGGACCAGCAGTAGCCCAGCGCTGCCTGGTCACTGGAGCACTGCAGAGGGGACGCCCTGAGCACCTGGTGCAGCCCCAAGCCCCAAAGAAACACAAGGTTTTGTTTGGCTTTGGGCCTCACGTGCGGGGCCCAGGGCTCACTCCTGGCGGGATTCAGGAGACCGTAAGAGTTGTCAGAGATGGAGCCCAGGTCGGCCGTGTGGCGAGGCACGCACCTGTACCCCCGCACCCCCGCTCTGGGCCCTTCACTTGTACTTATGCTCCGGGGCAAGAGAACTGAAAGGGAAGTGTGAAAGGCAGTTTACAACGCTGTAAACGTCGCTAACGGGTATGTAAGAAGCCAGACTGCAGCCCAGGTCCCAGCTGAGGGGAGGGGCGGGAGCTGGGCGGGTGGGAGCAGCGGGGCCGGGGCTCCCTGGTTCTGAGCTCTGTGTGTCCAAGGCATCTGTCTGACAAAGGCACTGCCAGACAAGGTGACAAGCAGGAAGAGTCGAGGCGCAGCCCAGCTTCAGCCAGAAGCTGCCCCAAAGCTACAGGAGGCTGTGGCTGGGCTGCCCGGGACAGACACAGCTCCGCAGACACCCTGGGGTTACTCTCTGACAGAGACGCCCCAAGAAAAAGGGGACAGGAGGTCATCCCCGAGATGACCAAGTGGGGACAATGAGCTCAGACAGGTCTGGGGCAGGGGTGAACCCACCCACAAGGGGGCCTCTGCGATGGGCTGGCCCTGTGGACCCAGGAGGCCGAGCAGCCTACCGGTCCCTACTGAAGACAGCAGGGAAGGGCCTGCAGCATGGATACTGCTTGGAAGGCTTTGGAGAAAGTGGAACTTCACAGCCCTCTGAATGTTGGGGCCAGAGGACAGGCAGCGGGCAAGGCACTGGCCTTACACGTGGCCGACCCGGTTAGATCACAGGCACGCCATACGGTCCCCGAGCGCCTCCAGGAGTGATTCCTCAGCAGAGTCAGGAGTTGGCCCTGAGCACCACGGTGTGGCCCCAAAACCAAAATCAAAATATCTAAATCCAGGGCCCAACAGCAGAGGAAGGACACTCAGGGAGCCCACGTCCAGGCCCTCAGCAAGGCGGAGGGCACACAGCACATGGGCACCGGTAACCCCTTGGGGACACAGCACATGGATGCCAGGGACTCACTGGGGACATGGATGTCAGTGAGAGCAGGAAGCTTCAGCAGAAACCGCCGAATGTCCAGAAAAGGAGGAGACAGGGGGGTGGGCAGATGCCTAGAGGCCTGGCGGGGGCACGTGCCCCTGGGGCCTGGAGCAGCCTGGAACAGCCTGCCCTGGGACCTGGGGGGAAGGAGGGTCCCTGCTCTTTCGGGACAGAAGGAAAAGGCTCTCCAACCAGCACCCAGAGGAAACCAGTGGCTACGGGGGCTGGAGTGATAGGGAGGGTGCTGGCCTTGCACGTGGCCAGCCTCGGCATCCCATAGGGTCCCCTAAACCCACCAGGAGTGATCTGAGTGCAGAGCCAGGAGTAAGCACTGAGTAGCGCTGGGTGTGGCCCCCAAACCAAAACCAAAACTCGCGTCCAGAAGACTGAGCGTCCTGACCTGCCTCCCTCCCTCCCTCCAGGGCACTCTGCAGGGCCCTGGGCAGCACAGCTGGCACAAGTCCAAGGCCAGTCCTTCTGTGTGCTGTGCAGGGCCTGGCCTGCCACTGCCCGCTCCAGAGGGCAAGAACAGCAGGATGGAGCTGGCCAGGCATGGTCAGGCCCCCGGCCCAGGAAGGGGAAAGGGTCTCGCTGCTCAGGGAAAGGTGCCCCCAAGAATGCCCCCACACCTGGCAAAGGTCAGGACAGCACCATGAAGCACAGGAAGTGGGAGGGCTGCCCGCAGGGGCCTGCCCAGAGAAGAGGGTCACGCAGATACACAGACGGGGACACGGATGGCTACATGGTGGGCACTCACCTGGCTCCCCCGCCCCCGAGCACCAGGGCGATGGCATTGCCTGTCAGCACCCGGGCCAGGCGTGAGAAGTCCGAGTGGCGGTCCGGGGGTCTCTGGCAGACCCGCTCATACATCTCCACCTGGCGAGGGGCCACAGAGCAGGAGGGTGAGGCCTGCCTGAGCCAAGCCCTGCGGTCCCCACAGTGCCGGCCCGGAGTACTCTCAGAGGCCACATTCGTGGGCGACCACGAGACTATGAGGCCCTGCGGGGACGTGGCAGCCCTGAGGGACAGTTCTGGCTCAGACCTGGGAGGGGCGAGGCCCACTGGAGGTGGGGGGTGGGCAGGACAGCAACGATCCGTGTGCAGCCCTGACCACTCCTGCCGAGCCCCTCAGAACTCGGACCCCCCGAGGGGCAGCTCTGCAGGAGTCTGAGCTGACCGGGATGCTCAGGCCCTCGGAGCCCTGCGCAGGTCAAAGGTGGGCCCGGGCCCCGGGGGAAGGCTCACCAGCTTGGGCAGGGCCCTTCGGGAGAAGACACGCCGGGGACAGCGCAGGTGCAGGTGGCCGGAGCACCAGCTGCGCATGTTGAGCCACTCCACGGTGCGGGACGGCGAGGGCCCCTCCTCCCGGTGCAGCAGCAGCAGCTGCTTCTGGGCCCGCACGGCCGAGCTCTCCAGCATCCGCTCCAGCTGGGGGGCAGCTGAGGGTCAGGGCGTGGCCGGCCGGGCCTGTCCCCCAGCACAGTGCACAGAGGCGGGCAGGGCTCTGGGCACGGGCCCCGGCACCCACCTCGCCCACCGTGGGCTCCTGCTCCCCAAGGCCCACGATGAGGATGCAGTCGGCCTGACGGATGCAGCGCTGCGTCCAGGGCGTGAGGCCGCTGTCCGCCTGATACAGCACGATGCGGTAGACGTCCTCCTGCTGGCCCAGCCAGCTGGACAGCCGGTACTCGTGGATGCTGCGGATGGTACACCCTCACCCTCTGGGCGGACACGCAGACTCAGCTCCCTGCCTGGCACTCCGCCCCTCGGAGACCCCGCGGGAGAAGGACCACAGGGGTCCCGGCAGTGCCCAGAGACTGAGCATGGTGCACGGCCAAGCAGGCCCTCGGTGAGGCTGCCGGGGCACCGGGCGGGGAGTTGCAATGGGCACAAACACAGAGGGCTGACACGGAAGAGCACATGGCACAGAGACATGGAGGGCAGACAGGGACAGGCGGGGGACAGGCGGGGGACAGGCAGGGGGACAGACGTGGGGTTAGACATGAGGGTCACAGACGCGGGGGCTGCCTCTCTGGGCTGCATTTGTAGCCACCAGGAAGGAGATGAAGCTGGACCTGTCCATCGCGGCCGAGGCCACATACCTGTCCAGAGCGGCAGAGCCGAAACGCTGCTTGATGTTCTCGCTGGTCAGCAGCAGGGTGGGCCCTGGAAGAGGCTGGACTGTGGCCGTGGCTACCAGCAAGGCGCCCCCAGGAGCAGGGGAGGCAACCGCAGGGCCCTCAGTCCAGAACGGCACAAGGAGCTGACCCTGCAGGACCAGTGCACCGCAGGCCGCCTGGGCCACTGCAGGGCTGCAGGGGCCGTTGCTGACGGGGGCCCCGCCGGAACGACAGAGCAGACTCGCCCTCACTGGCTGAGGGGACTGACGACAGCCAGGTGCACGGGGCTGGCCTCTCAGCAATCAGCCCCCGCCCCACTCCCCGAGGGACCACCGCACACGGGCACCCGCCTTGCAACCACAAATGGAAGGCAGGGAGGAGAGGAGAGGAGGGTGCCCCCGAGGCTGCTCTGGGCGAGGCGCCCCCACCCCCAACACCCTGAGGGGGCCGAGCTCAGCGTGTTCGAGCGGCAACCTGGCTGTGGGAGCGTGGGCCAGAGCAGCACCCGGCGAGAGTGGGGACGGGAGAGGAGCCATCTGTGCCAGCAGGCAACGCGCCTCCGTGCGTGGAGAGCCCCGAGAGTTCACCCCAGCAGAGAGAACTGAGCACTGGGACGACGGGGCGGTCCCCAAACGTGAGAGGAAGCCAAGGACTGTGGGCAGGACAGAGGGAGGGCCCGAGAGGCCGGCACCTTTAGAGGCAGGGTGGGGCGTGGTGGGACGAAGGCCACCAAAGCTGCCCACACGAGGGCAAAGCAACAGGACGTCCACAGGCAAAGTGGCCCCAAAAAGGCTGCTGGCCATCGGGAGGGGCTGCGGGCGAGGGGCACTTGGCAGCGGCTCTGCAGACCCCCGACGCCTGGCACCCCCTTGAGCAGGCGGGGGGGGGGGGCTGCACCCAGAAACGGAGTCTCCTGATGCAGCAGCCAGAGGCCCCTGCACCCTGCACCCCCTGGCACGTCCCCGCACGGCCCACAGCACAGCTCCTGCTGCTCCGGCACCCAGGGCACTGGACTAGTGCCACACCCCAAACGTCTCCAGAACAAAATGTCTCTCATTTTACTGTTTCACTCTGGTCATATCCAGAGATCCTCAGGGCTTCTTCCTGGCCCTGGACTCAGGGATCACTCCCGACAGGGTCCAGGGGACCGTCTGGGGTGCCAGGGGTCAAACCCGGGTCGGCTACAAGCAAGGCAAGTGCCCTCCCCGCTGGGACAAACTCCAGAGCAGTAAGGCCAGCACGGGAAACAAAAGTCTCCTGGCCGCGAGCCTCAGCTCGGACTTCACGAGCGGGCACAGCTGTGGACGGCTCTCCCGCCCGCAGGCTGAGTTCCTGGCACGGCAGCTTACCGATGGCGCTGAGGGCGTGCTGCAGCTCCAGGGCGAAGGCCGTGAGGGGCACGTCCTCGGACACAGGCATCACGGCCACTGTGGACAGGTTGCTGGCTGGGTTCCCCGAGTCCCACTTGTTGCTTGTGGCGTGGAGCCCAAACTGGTGACCTGCCGGGAGAGACACAGGCTGGCCTCAGCTTGGGTGCTGCGAGGACAGCCTGTCCCCCTACTCAGCCCATGCCACCAAGGCCTGCCCAGGACACTAAAGGGAGGACAACAGATCTAGGGAGGAGACAAGTGGCAGAGACGCTGTGTGGCCGCCCTGTGGGCTGGGTCACAGCCCGGGAGGTCAGCCGGACCCCAGGCGGCCGCCGCAGGTGGGTTAGCTCCTGCTACGGTCACAGCTCCCATTCACCGACTCAGCCCGCAGCAGCAGGACCGACGGACGCAGATGCAGTCCCCCAGAAACAGCCCCAATTTGGCAGGACAGACACACAGATGCACATACACAGACACAGACGCAGACACACAGACACAGACGCAGACAGACACAGACACAGACACAGACAGACACAGACAGACACAGACACAGACAGACAGACACAGACCCTGACGCAGACACAGACCCTGACGCAGACACAGACAGACACAGACACAGACACACAGACAGACACAGACACAGACAGACACAGACAGAGACAGACAGACACAGACGCAGATACAGACACAGATGCAGACACACAGACAGACGCAGACCCTGACGCAGACACAGACACAGACAGACAGAGACACAGACACAGACACAGACGCAGATACAAACACAGACAGACACAGACAGACAGACACAGACGCAGACACTGACGCAGACAGAAGCAGACAACAGACACTGACGCAGACAGAGACACAGACAGACACAGACACAGACAGACAGACAGAGACACAGACAGACACAGACGCAGACAGAAGCAGACAGACACAGACACCGACAGACACAGACAGACACAGATGCAGACACACAGACAGACGCAGACACTGACGCAGACACAGACACAGACAGACAGACACAGACCCTGACGCAGACACAGCCCCACAGAGGACAAACCGCCCTGGTGTCGGCGAAGTGGGGAATGAATCAGGGCGAGCGAGCGGCAGCTGCCCCTCCCCCAGCCCTCTCCAAGGGGCCCTGGCAGGCTGCCAGCTGCCCCTTGCACGGGGCCTGCCTCTGGCTGTGGCAGGTGAGTGTGTGTAGGCCCCCGACGCACCTGTGCCAGGACCCTGCTGCAGGCTTCCCAGGATCTTCTCACCCAACAGGTGGATGAGGCGAGTCACCACCTGTGCAGAGAAGAGCAAAGACCCCAAACTGCACCCTCAGTGTTTAGGGTTTTGGTTTCATTTTGCAGTCCCATGCAACGGTGCTCAGGGGCGAGGCCTGGTGGCTGGGCCACAGGCAGGGTGAGCACCCAACCTGCTGACAAAGTCTCTGGCCCGGCAAACCTCACCTCTAACCAAACAGGGGAGACGTCCCTCTGCTCCCACTTCCCGCTGTCCCCAGCACCAGCCCTGAGGGCAGTCCAGCTGCCGGCCGCCCCCTGCACTAGCACAGGGCAGTGAGAAGGGCTCAGCTTGGCCCCACAGGGGTCCTGGAACAAGGGTGCAGTTGTGGGTCCGAGACTGCTATTCCGGACCAGAGACCCAGTCAAGGGGGAATGTCACAAGCTGTGCCTGTCGGAGCTCCCATTGCAGACTGAGTGAGCAGGGTGCTTCCTACTTGCCGTGGCCAACCAGAGCACAAGCTGCTGAGAAGCTATGCCCGCTTGGGTCTGAGTCCACCACACAGAACCTTCTGGAAGCTCACACAGTACCCTGGGTCTCAGAGCTCACAGAGGACGCCCCCTACGGGCTGCCCCTTAGTCTGCACTGCAATCCCTCACTGAGTGTGGGCTGCACGCCTCACGCAAAGGAAGGGGCAGGGGTGTCCTCTGCAGCCATGGCCAGGGGCCCCACCCAACCAGCACGCCTAGACCTTCAGCCACGCGAGGCTGTAGCCAAAGCCCTGAGGAGACGCAGCAAAGCTGATCGAGTCTGAGGGTGTGAAGCAAACTTTTTTTTTTTTTCTTTTTGGGTCACACCTGGCGATGCTCAGGGGTCACTCCTGGCTCTGCACTCAGGAATCACCCCTGGCGGTGCTCAGGGGACCATATGGGATGCTGGGAATCAACCCGGGTCGGCCGCGTGCAAGGCAAATGCCCTACCCGCTGTGTTACCGCTCCAGCCCCATGTGAGGCAAACCTTCGTGTGAGCCAAGTGTCCACACAGAAATGAGAACATCAATGGGCAAAAAGAGAAGCTGTAAAGGAGATGGTGCTGAGAGCCTGATTCCCCATCGCACCGTGAACTGGGGTCGATGGGAGATAGGGTGGCCATCGCCAGCACCTCGCAGGGTGACCCCTGAGCACAGAGCCAGGAGGAAGCTGTAAGAACTCCAGGTGTCACCTCCAAATAAAACCCATATGTGGGGGGGCTGTAGGATAACACTGGTTTGTCCTTTCTCCCTTGCCACAGGGAACTTAGGGTTACTGGGTTACACCCATCACAGTGTTCCCGAGGCATTCCCACTGCTCTTCTCTGTGCTCTGCTTCCCCTACAATCACCATCACCCTGAAGCAGTACCTGTGATTTTTAAAGTCAAATTCTTCAGAGATCTCTGGATTTGTATTTGTAAGAGAAATATTGTTTTTCTCTTTTCCTTATGTCTTTTGCATAGTTTACTTTAGAGCAATTCTTGTATAGACAGAGGAAGACAGTTAATGCCATGCTTTTATAACTTGGGAGTTAACTGACTCCAAACAGTATTTACTCCTGGGCATCTGTCATATTTACTTGACTTAAGCCTCAGTTGTCCTTAGTTCCTAGCACCCAAACGTAGGGTCCCAAGGAAGGGACTGGATGAACCCAGGGCAAGCTGTAAGCTATCCTGGCATCAAAATGGGACAGGCCAAGTGACATAAAACTTTTAATAAGTTAAAGAGCATGGTCGTGGTCGAATCCTGTAATGACCCAATGAGAAGTGACTGGACAAGGACCCTGCTACGGTTAGGAAGGACTAATCTGGTCAGAGAACTGTAGTGTGGGATCATCACGTGAGATGCCCCAGGAGAGCCACCCTATAAGATTAATATGTCTCTTACAAAATGGCTAGAAAGATTATTAAGAATAAATCTCCTGAGATGATGGTTTATAGACTAAGGAAAGGAGAAGTATGTCCTTAGATGAAATTCCACCCTTGAGCGGATCTCCTAGCCGAGATCTCTGTCTTAGAAGAGCTTCCCTGGAAGGAAGGGAAAGGTTCTGCAAGCTGACTGTGCTATCTGACCTAGGTGTAGTTACTACCCTCAACCCTTGGAGGTTGGTCTTAGACTAGGCTTCGAGACTGAGTGTGGGGAGACGAGCGGGGGGACGTAGGAGACGGGAATGAGGGGCAGCGCGAGACTGCAATGGGGCTCGTGAGACTGGAACAGGCACACGGGGAATAAACAGCAGACAGAGATTGGAATAAACGGCAACTGATCACCAACCAGCCTGGCCCGTTTTCTCCTTCTTACATCCATCCAGGGTGGGAAAACAGCCTAACCACGTGGGGATGGAGCGCAGTACCACAGGGGGCTGGAGAGAGCATGGGGGGAGGGTCCCTGGCTGACACACAGCCGACTCAGGTCAGATCTGGGGCCTGCCCCTCCAGCCCGGAGCGCACAGCTCGGACTACTATGATCTGAGCATTGCTGGGACAACAGTCAAGAAGAATCACACTTGGGGTGGGCAGTGCCACACACGCACGTGTGGGGCCTTCTGAGCCCACTCCACCACCCTGTTCCGAGGGGCAGCTCGCACTCAAGCCCTCGGGCGTGTACCCTGCACCCAGAAGCCGCATCCCCACAGCCAGAAGCGTCACCCAGGAGAAGGAGCAGGCCAGCTCTGAACCGAGAGGTTGCCAGGGACGGGCACAGCCTGGCAGGATGGCCGGTGCCCGAGAGGGTTGGCAGCAACATGGCTGCTGGGTCCCTCCCTGAAACCCAGAAACCCACGGCCTGTGCCAGCTATGGCAGCACCAGGCACCACACGTGCCAGGTATGGCAGCGTCACAGACAGAGTGGGGTGGCAGTGCCACCTGCTACAGTGGCAGGCACCATCGTGGCAGGTGACACAAAGCCAAGGTCAGCCCCGTCCCCAGCCACAGCAGATCTAAGGTGCTCAGGAGACCATGAGGGAGAGGCCAGGCCATCCACTCGGTCCAGGGCTCGTGCCCACTGCTCCTGGGCAGCAGTGTGCGGAGGGACCACCCAGGCTGGGCCCACGCACAACACGGAGTGCTCGGGCCAAGGGCCCTGCCCACAGGGGTGCTCCGGGAGGGCGGGGGGCCCAGCGCCGACTCCAGCCCCTGCGCTGGGCGCTGGGCGGACATGCTCACTGCTGATGCCTAAAGGGGCAGCTGGTGCCTGGCCCCCACCGGGCCTGGGCAAAGCCTCACCTGAGGGTACCTGCGCTTGATGGACGTCAGTGCTCCCGCGGGCAGCTTGGCCAGCTCCGAGTCCCGCACTGCGTGCACGGTGGTGGCTCGGGCCTGCTGGGTGAGCGTCTCCACCTGTGCGAGAGGAGCTGGCGTCCCCCAGGGCCGCCACCCCATGGACAACGGCCCATGGAGCCCGTGGCGGGCAGCAGCCCCACCCGAGAGGCGCAGCTGCTCCTCCTCCTGAGGGGCGGGGACTCGGCTGCTGGCCCATACAGCAGCACAGACAGAAGCACTGGGTCAGAGCCACAGGGTCCAGGGGCGGGGGGACCCACCACTCCGATGAGGTCACCACGGCCATACTCCCCGGCCAGGCGCTTCTTGCCGTCCTCCTTCCGGATCACTGAGCGCAGCCGGCCGCTGAGGACAATGTACGTGCAGTCTGACTTGTCCCCCTGCCTGCGGGCACAGGTACAACACTGGGCACCCAGCCTTGCCCGCCGGGGACTCCGGACCCCAGACCAGCTTCCCAACAGCCCAGGCCTCTGGCGGCCAAAAGACACTTCCTGTCCGGCTGGAGCGACAGCACAGCGGGGAGGGCGTTTGCCTTGCACGCGGCTGACCCGAGTTCAATCCCCGGCATTCCATATGGTCCCCCAAGCACCGCCAGGAGTAATTCCTGAGTGCAGAGCCAGGAGAAACCCCTGAGCATTGCCAGGTGTGACCCAAAAAGAAAAGAAAAGGAAAATAGGCACTTCCTGTTAAAGATGAATGTGCTCATATGTGAGCGGTCAGGGACACAGTCCACAGGCCAGAGACAGGGGGACACAGACCACAGGGACAGAGGCCACAGGGACACAGTCCACAGGCCACAGGGACACAGTCCACAGGCCACAGGGACAGAGGAACAGAGAGGCACAGGGGCACAGGGACACACGGACACAGTCCACAGGCCACAGAGACAGAGAGACAGAGGGGCACAGGGGCACAGCCCACAGGGACACAACCCACAGCCCACAGCCCGACAGGTCATGGGACACAGGGTCACTGGGTATGGCCATGCAGACACTGGCATTCAGGAACCATGACCACGGCGACCAGAGCCTGGTGTGCAGGCGTGTGTGGGGCATGCCTGCTCTGCCCATGACGGGCCTCACCTGTACACAGCGCGTCCAGCCTCCACCTCCATCCAGTCCAGTGCGAAGTCCATCTGCCGCACGAAGGACGACATGCGCTTCACCACGGTGTGCGCCACACCCAGGACCACACTTGGCTGCTTCCTCATGATCCTGCGGGCAGCCCGGGTCACTGCCAGGTCCTCCCTTCACCATCCTCCCTCCCCTGCCACCCACAGCCAGACCCGTCTGCCCCCACGGCAGAGGTTGTGGCCACGGGCTCGGGCAGTGGTGGCCTCTCCATCGTGACCCCCACGGCATCTGTCAAGGCAAGAGGTCGGGCGGGAGGAGGTGACAGCAGGGCAGTCGGTGGAGGAAGAGGGCAGCGTGGCGGGGGCTGGGACTGCGGGCTCTGCCTAGGGCCAGCTTCCAGCGGCTCTCAGGGGCCAGGAGGGGCCAGGTGGACCCAGGAACTGGCACACAGCAGGCCAGAGCCCGGGCCCCTGTACTCTGTCCCACCCTGGCCTGCCCCGGCTCTGGTCCACGCTGAGCCATGCAAACTCACTCATAGAAGTGAGCCTTGGAGATGGACAGGAAGCTGCAGTCGCGGTTGGCCTTGATGGTGAAGATGAGGGGCTCCCCCGTGAGGACGGCCAGCTGGCCCACCAGCTCCCCGGGACGCGTGACGAACAGGCAGGTGTCCTCACTGCTGTCGATCTTGCGCTGGTACACGTGCAGCAGCCCCGACACCACGAAGAGGATGTTCACATCCTGGCAGAGCCAGGGCGCCGGTCAGAGCCTAGTGGCCCCGGCACGTCCCTCCCAGAAGCCCCTGTCCTCGCCAGCAGCTCCCTGAGCACAGTTCCCGTGGCCTGGCCCCGCTGGTGGGGCCCCAGCGGCCCTCCGCTGTGCCCCAACCCGGCTGTCTGGGTCCCTCCTGGGGCCACCCCACGGCTGCCTCAGGAACAGGGCAGAGACACGCGACAGACTCAGAGCCGGCTGGGCCCCTGGGCTGGCCCTGGCCACCGCCCACAAAGGGCCTTCTGCACCTCAGCACTGCAGAGGGCTCTGGACGGAAGGGGACAGAGGACGGCAGGCCAGGCCGGCCCAAAGCAGATGCCCCGGCCTTCCCAAATGGGAGAGCAAGTACGTGCTGGGACTCGGGCGTGCCTGGCGCCCCGTTTCCTCAGGAACCAAAGGCCCGTTTGGGGACAGTGTGACAGAACGTGCTGCCTGGTAGTGACACTGCCGTGCAGGGGGAACCTGGGCCTTAGCGGGTCTGAGGCAGTGCTCGGCCAGAGACTGTGCACAGGGCAGGTGGGCTCAGTGGCCACAAACACCCTCACCAGCTTCCCACAGATGGCCACAGCTCACCTGGTCGCCCTGCCTTGACACCACCGTGCCCCCAGGGACATGGAGGAGGGTCACCCGGCCGTCCAGCAGGGAAGGGTCCTGAGGACAGACACAGGAGTCAGCAGAGGAGGCTCTGTGAGTCACCCATCTGTCCCCAGGGGAGACTGGCACAGTGACGCAGCCGCCTGAGAGGGGTCAGAGGACAGGATGCCTCCATCTCCCATGTTAGGACGAAGTCTGTGGGCTTGGGAGAGGGGACAGCACAGGGGTGGGTGGGGTGGTGTGAGCCGCAGTTCCCGCCGGACCCCAGCCCCACTGGAACCATCCCTGCACCCCAGAGCACTGTGGGGCCTGACAGCCACTTTTTCCTCTGGACCGAGCTCAGCCCCTTCCCATGGGGACTCAGTGACCAGAGCACGGGCCCTGGCCACAGCCAAGGCCAGACCGTCTGCAGAGCAGCCCCATGTTGGACCCCCATTCCCCGTGCAGCAGGGAGCAGCGAGTGGCAAGCAGGGAGCTCTCCTGACTCCCAACAGAGCTCAAGACCGCTGGCCACTGTCACGTGGCTGAGAGACGCTGACAGGGGCCTGCGGTGCTGGGGAGGTGCGCATGCCCAGCCTGCACCGAGCGCTGCCTTCTCACGCAGCCCCTGAAGCCGAGGCAACACAGGGACGGCCAGACAGGAGACCCCCACGGAGCCTTCACAGTGCAGTTCAGAAGGGAGGGGCAAAGAACGAGGCAGGGGCAAGACGCAGCAGGGAGTCAGGGTGCAGGAGGTCCGAGCCCACAGCAACATGGGTGAGCACTGGGAGGTGAGACCAGGTGAGAGGAGGTGACAACACTGAGAACAGTTCTCAGAAAGGTCACAGCACCAACACCAGGCCTGAGGAGGTGACACACTGAGACCTGGTCTGAGGTGACAGCACCGAGGACCCAGTGAGTAGACCACCCCAACAGCACCAGGCTGTTGCAGAGCAGCAGCACAGCCAGGGTGGACACGGGCAGGACACGCTGCCTGTGCAGGTGCCTGGAGAGGCCCCGCCGGTCTCAGGCCGGTCAGGGTGCTGAAGGTGCCAGGGAACGTGCCCACTGCAGCAAGAGCCCACTCACGTCCAGCTCCATCAGAGTGAGCAGGTCCTTCTTGGCGGCTCTGAGGATGGCATCCGTCCTCCTGCTGGCCACAGGCTCGTCCAGGTCACTCTCTGCGTAGTGGAAGACCGCAGAGGGTGTCTCAGTGACCGTCACGTTCTTCCTGGACTGGAGGACATGGAGCGCCGTCAGCAGGCTGCGGGAAGCTGGCTGCAGCCCGGGACCCTGTGCACAGGCCTACCTTGCCGAGTATGGCGCCGTCGGGCCGCTCCTCAGAGCTAAGGTGCACGGTGGCTCGGTCACATGTGCCACTAGGGTCGGAGGGGGTTCCTGCAGCACACCCTGCAAACAGCAACACGGGGCTGCTCTGGCCGACGTGGACGTGCTCGGGCGCCTAGAGAGAGGCCCCTGCATCCCAGAGGCAACAGGCAACACGCCCAGGACTGCAGACCCCTCACCCCCCTCGGGCTGCCCGGGGACCCCCACCACAAGGAGTGGGAATAGCCCGGCATCCACGCGCCAACACTCAGAGCCAGGGAGTGCCGGGGATGCCTTTACTTGGTGGGGCTGAAGGGCCCTGGTCGCCCGCCTGGGCACTGCTGAGCTCGTCTGAGACCTCTTCGTGGGCAGCGGGCAGTGGCACAGAGTGGCTTCTCCTCAGCAGGGGTGCACTGGCCGCTGCATGGCTGGCCCCTCGGTCTGCAGAGAGGGGAGAGATACCTTTGCAAAGGGCAGAGCCACACCTGGGGTGCTGGGTGCCGCAGCAAGGGCCAAGCCTGCATCAGCCCTGGGGGCTCCTGGGCCCTCCCGAGTTGCTTACCCATTTATTTACCTATCTACTTACCTGGGCGCCTATGGATGGGCCTACCTGTTTGCTCATCTGCCTGTTTACCTATGCATCGCTATCTACCTAACTATGTTCATTTCGGGGCCACACCTGGCAGTGCTCAGGGCTCACTCCTGGCTTCACTCATGCAGTACCTGGGATTAAACCTGGGTTGTTCAGGTGCGTCCTGGGAGACACAGGACATGGCAAGCAGAGGGCTCTGGGGCTCCCCATGAGCTTGACCCACACCTCTAGGCACTGGCTTGTGCTGAGCCAGGTGGGGGCCATACCCCCAGTTCTTGTGACCCTGCCTCCTGCCCAACCATCACTCAGTGCTCCTTCCTTGGAGATGGTTTCTTTCCATGTTTGATGGCGTGGGGGGGGGCATGGGCTGTGAGGTCAGGGGAGGCAGTGGGGGATCTCAGGAGTAGTGTGGTTGGGGGGTGGGGGGTCAGGGAGGATACTGGGGGGACTAATGGGGGAAATTTGGAGGGACCAGGGGGAACAGTGTGATCAGAAGGTACTATGATCAGGGGGCAGTGTGGGCAGGGGGTAGTATGGTCAGGGGGGCTATGGTCACAGGGCAGTGTGGGGCTGTGGTCAGGGGGCAGTGTGGTTAGGGGGCTGTGGACAGGGGGCAGTGTGATCAGGAGGGCTGTGGTCAGGGGGCTGTGTGGTCAGGAGGCAGTTTGGTCAGGGGGCTGTGGTCAGGGGGCAGGGTGGTCAGGAGGCAGTGTGGTCAGGGGGCTGTGGTCAGGGGGCAGGGTGGTCAGGGGGCTGTGGTCAGGGGGCAGGGTGGTCAGGGGGCTGTGGTCAGGGGGCAGTGTGGTCAGGGGGCTGTAGTCAGGGGGCAGTGTGGTCAGGGGGCTGTGGTCAGGGGGCAGGGTAGTCAGGGGGCTGTGGTCAGGGGGCTGGGTGGTCGGGGGCAGCGTGGATGAAGGCAGACAGTTAGGGGGCTGTGGTCAGGGGGCAGTGTGGTCAGGAGGCAGTGTGGTCAGGGGGCTGGGTGGTCGGGGGCAGCGTGGATGAAGGCAGACAGTTAGGGGGCTGTGGTCAGGGGGCAGTGTGGTCAGGAGGCAGTGTGGTCAGGGGGCTGTGGTCAGGGGGCAGGGTGGTCAGGGGGCTGTGGTCAGGGGGCAGGGTGGTCAGGGGGCTGTGGTCAGGGGGCAGTGTGGTCAGGGGGCTGTGGTCAGGGGGCAGTGTGGTCAGGGGGCTGTGGTCAGGGGGCAGGGTAGTCAGGGGGCTGTGGTCAGGGGCCAGTGTGGTAAGGGGGCAGTGTGGTCAGGGGGCTGGGTGGTTAGGGGGCTGTGGTCAGGGGGCAGGGTGGTCAGGGGGCAGTGTGGTCAGGGGGCTGGGTGGTCGGGGGGCAGGGTGGTCAGGGGGCAGTGTGGTCAGGGGGCAGTGTGGTCAGGGGGCTGTGGTCAGGGGGCAGGGTAGTCAGGGGGCTGTGGTCAGGGGCCAGTGTGGTAAGGGGGCAGTGTGGTCAGGGGGCTGGGTGGTTAGGGGGCTGTGGTCAGGGGGCAGTGTGGTCAGGGGGCTGGGTGGTCGGGGGCAGCGTGGATGAAGGCAGACAGTTAGGGGGCTGTGGTCAGGGGGCAGTGTGGTCAGGGGGCAGGGTGGTCAGGGGGCAGTGTGGTCAGGGGGCAGAGTGGTCAGGGGGCAGTATGGTCAGGGGGCAGTGTGGTCAGGAGACAGTGTGGTCAGGGGGCTGTGGTCAGGGGGCAGGGTGGTCAGGAGGCAGTGTGGTCAGGGGGCTGTGGTCAGGGGGCAGGGTGGTCAGGGGGCTGTGGTCAGGGGGCTGTGGTCAGGGGGCAGTGTGGTCAGGGGGCTGTGGTCAGGGGGCTGTGGTCAGGGGGCAGTGTGGTCAGGGGGCTGTGGTCAGGGGGCAGGGTAGTCAGGGGGCTGTGGTCAGGGGCCAGTGTGGTAAGGGGGCAGTGTGGTCAGGGGGCTGGGTGGTTAGGGGGCTGTGGTCAGGGGGCAGGGTGGTCAGGGGGCAGTGTGGTCAGGGGGCTGGGTGGTCGGGGGCAGCGTGGATGAAGGCAGACAGTTAGGGGGCTGTGGTCAGGGGGCAGTGTGGTCAGGGGGCAGGGTGGTCAGGGGGCAGTGTGGTCAGGGGGCAGAGTGGTCAGGGGGCAGTATGGTCAGGGGGCATTGTGGTCAGGAGACAGTGTGGTCAGGGGGCTGTGGTCAGGGGGCAGGGTGGTCAGGAGGCAGTGTGGTCAGGGGGCTGTGGTCAGGGGGCAGGGTGGTCAGGGGGCTGTGGTCAGGGGGCTGTGGTCAGGGGGCAGTGTGGTCAGGGGGCTGTGGTCAGGGGGCAGTGTGGTCAGGGGGCAGTGTGGTCAGGGGGCTGTGGTCAGGGGGCAGGGTAGTCAGGGGGCTGTGGTCAGGGGCCAGTGTGGTAAGGGGGCAGTGTGGTCAGGGGGCTGGGTGGTTAGGGGGCTGTGGTCAGGGGGCAGGGTGGTCAGGGGGCAGTGTGGTCAGGGGGCTGGGTGGTCGGGGGCAGCATGGATGAAGGCAGACAGTTAGGGGGCTGTGGTCAGGGGGCAGTGTGGTCAGGGGGCAGGGAGGTCAGGGGGCAGGGTGGTCAGGGGGCAGTGTGGTCAGGGGGCAGAGTGGTCAGGGGGCTGTGGTCAGGGGGCAGTATGGTCAGGGGGCAGTGTGGTCAGGAGACAGTGTGGTCAGGGGGCTGTGGTCAGGAGGCAGTGTGGTCAGGGGGCTGTGGTCAGGGGGCAGGGTGGTCAGGAGGCAGTGTGGTCAGGGGGCTGTGGTCAGGGGGCTGTGGTCAGAGGGCTGTGGTCAGGGGGCAGTGTGGTTAGGGAGCTGTGGTCAGGGGCAGTGTAGCAGGCGACCTTCGGGGAGGGCATTTCCTGGCAGGGGCAGGGGAGCCAGTGGCTGGTGGGGGCTGTACCTGGGTCTCCAGGCCCAGGGGGCCGCTCGTCAGGAACACACAGTGACCGCCTCTTGGCCTTCCCAGCAGCAACACTGGCCACGGACACGAGGGGGATGGCCTGGCTCTCCTGGAGGACACGGGGCAGCCAGGCCCCATCAGCCCACCATCCCGGGGCCCAAGGGGGAGAGCAGAGGCCGCCCCACGGGGCCCGGCACTCACAGGGTTGAAGAGCTCCGTGGTGAGGCCCAAGTAGTTGTGCAGGGCCAGGAAGGTGACCCTCTGCAGCCGCACCATGATGATCTGGGGGGACAGCAGCCCCCGGCCCCAGGACGGCGTGAGCATGCGGGACTGCTGGCCCTCCAGGAGAGGAGGGGGCACACGCGCACGACGGGACCCCGGCCAACACAAAAGCACCCCAAGGCCCACCCGTGGGGAGGGCCAGCTCTGCAGGACATGGTCGCCCAGGCAGTGACCCACCTGCACCACCCGCACCAGGGTCTCGGGGCACTTGTCAAACACGCCCTGGAGGGCCACAGCAGGGAGCCGCAGCACTGTGGAGGGCACGGCAGCCCGGGCGGACACCGTCTTGTAGGGGGCTGTGTGGTTCTGCAGCCACGGAGGGGCCGGGGTGGGGCCAGGAGACAGCGGGGAGGGGAGGGGGCAGAGGGACAGAGGGGGAAGGGGGATGGAGAGAGAGAGCTGTTAGTCCGGGAAGTGACCAGTCCAGGGTCCCCCAGTCCTGTCTTCCACCCCATCCCCCAGGGGCTCACCTTGGCCACGTTCCCTGGCCCCCCAAGCATACAGAAGGGTCCCGGCTCTGCTCGGCCACGTGGGAGAGGGCGGAGAGCCATCCACACCAGTCCCGCCGTGCCCCACCGAGAGCACCTCACGGCAGAGCGTGCGGCAACCCCCCCACATGGTCCCCCAGAGCCTGCCCCCAGCAGAGTCCAGGCACTGCTGGTGCCCTGAGCGTCCTCCGACCTGTCAGAGACCAAGAGAGATCTGCCTCGAGACACTGAGGCCAACTTCAACACACCCAAAGTGCACAAGCAGCCCAGCTGAGAGCAGGACCGGGCCGGGTGTGGCCGCACATGCAGGCCTTGCCTGCGCTGGGCCCGCTCTGATCCCTGGTAGCGCCTGTGCAGGGGAGCAGTCAGGAGACACCACCTCTGCCTAGGTGAGGTGCCAGACGAGGGCTCCCTTGCGTGCAGCCGACCCAGGTCCGATACCAGGCAGGACCATTTCCCTGGACGGACCCAGAGCTCCGACACCAGAGGCCCAGGAGTCCCACATCCCCGGGCCCGCACTGATCTACCAGCCTGGACCAGGCGTCAGGCTATGTGCCGACGCACCGGGCCACGGGGTGCCCGGGGCCCCTGAGCACCACAGGGAGCCAGCAGCGAACAGGGCCAGAAATGTGCCCAGGACTTTTGCGAGTGGAGCGCTAGCTTAGTAAGCAGAGCTGCAGAGCTGGAGCATGGCCGGGCACGGAGGCGGCTGGATCCGGCCCCGACCGACCTGCACGGTCCCAGGCACTGCCAGGACTGGCTCCGGGCACAGAGCTGCGAGTGCCAGACTTGTTTTCCGACAGGCTGCTGGCTGGAACGAGGTGCACGGGCAGACGGGGCTGCTGGAGTCGGCACGGAGGAAGGAGGTAGAGGAGCCAGAGGCACGGAGGCACCAGCCCACCCGCTGCCTGCACCCGAGTCTCCAGAGGCACCTGGTCTCTCAAGGCGCCACGCCGGGCCTGGGAGAGACGCTCAGTCCCAAGCCAAAACCCCAAGCCCAAGTCTGATCCAGACTCCCACTCGGACCAGCGGGAACTGACTGGAACACCCGCTAGGCCACGGTGGCACACAAGACCCAGGGGCTTTTCCTGCGAGGGGCGGTCGGCAGGGAGGACCCGTGTCGTGAGCCATCTGGGACAGAGCTCCTGCCCCCCCACACCCGCCTGCCAGGCCGCGGGGCTCACCGTGATGACATCGAGGATGCTGAGAAGGCTGTGGACGCTGTCTCCAGGGAGGACCTCTTTCACCGCCACCTCAGGGCCATCCTGCTGGGGAGCCGCCGCCGCTGAGAGGAGAGGCCGGCCCGCCCTCACAGGCTCTCACAGGAGACACACTCACACAAGCTCACACTCACACACACACACTCACGTGCTCGCACTCACACACACGCTCGCAAGCAAACACTATACACTCAAACACACATGCTCACTCAAACACACACTCACGTTCACACATACTCATGCTCACAAACACACATGTTCACACTCACACGCTCACTCATAAACACACGCGTTCACACACTCATGCTCACAAACACACATGTTCACTCACACGCTCACAAACACACACGTTCACACACTCATGCTCACAAACACACATGTTCACTCACACGCTTGCACTCACAAACTCACACTCACACTCAAACTCACATGCTCACTCACACACATGTTCACTCACAAACACACTGACTCACACATATGTGCACTCAAACACACTCACAAACTCACAAATATACATGCTCACACTCATGTTCAAATTCACAAACATGCTCATACACAAGTGCACACACATGCTCGCACTCACACACACGCTCACACTCTGGCTCCCACTCAAACACACATGCGCACACACTCTCGCACTCACACACATGCTCACACTCACAGACACACACTGGCACAATCACTCATACACACTGGCACTCACACTCAAACTAATACGTACTCACACACTGCACTCAGACACCTGCTTATTCTCAAACATTCACATATTTGCACACTAACACAAGACATGCACTCACTCACATGCACAAACATGCTCACACTCACTCTTGCACTCACATGCATTTGCACACATTTGTACTCACACACATGCTCACACTCACACACTCATACTCGGACGCAAACTTACATATACACTCACACATGTACTTACTTGCACGCACACAATCACACACTCGCAGACACTTGCACTCACAGTTGCACATACACATTTGCATGCACTTTCTCATACTGGCACGCACACAGGCCCAATTATACACACACATTCCCAAGCACAAACACTCGCTCTCTCAAGCACACTCCAGTGCATACTCACACGCGCACACACTCATATGCACATCTGTGCGCACATACACCCTTCCTGAACGACTCTTTTCCCCTCACTTTTGGGTCTCATTCAGAGGTGCTGGGCTGCTTCCTGCTCAGTGCTCCTGGCAGTGCCATGGGAGCAGGCGGGGCTGGGTTGAGCCTGCACTCCAAGCTGACTCCTGGCCCCAGGACAGCTGCGTACCGTGTCCTGGACGCACACCTCCAGCCTCCCGTCCTGCACCACGTAGATGCTGGTGTCCGGCTCCCCGGGCCGGAAGACATACTCCCCCTCGAGGAGCTGCATGAAGACCATGTGTTTGCAGAGCTCCAGGAAGAGCGGCTTCTCGAAGTGACCCAGGACCCTAGAACCCCAGAGGGCTGGTCACGTCTGGGTGGGGCTGCTGGGTGAACACAGCCCCGCAGCCCCGGGGAGGCACTCCTACCGCACGTTCTTCAGCATGTAGAGAACCTCCGAGGGCAGGTGAGAGCTCTTCACGTCGAACTCTGTGAGGTCGGCCTCCAGCAGGGACGGCGGGGGCTCCTTGGGCTGCAGCGTGGGGTACTCCTTCTTGAAGCGGAGAATCCTGCGGGGAGACGCCCATGGGGTCTGAGCAGGGGAGCGCCCATGGGAGGGCGGCTGGAAGGGCCGGGTACTTGCAGTACCTCTTGGCCAAAGACAGCACCTTGGTCCTCTTCCTGGCCCGCTGTCGGGGGGGCACTGTGCTCCCCACGAGCGTGTGCGGGAGTGTGGTCACCTGCAAAGAGAGGAAACACGGGTTCTGGACAAATGGCTCCAGCTCAGCCGCCCGGGCCACCCGGGTCCAAAGCCAGTTCCCAGGGTCAGGCCCTGGCAGCTGCGCCCAACCCTGCACCCAACCCTGCTGAGTCCCCTGGCCTGATGCCTGGCGCATGAGCTCCGGCCAGACTGCCCTGGGACTGGAAGGTTCTCCACTCCTCAGTCCAGGCCACCTGGGCAGAGCAGGGACAGCCACGTCCCCCCAACCTTGGGCTCCCAAAGACGCTTCCTTCCCTCTCCAGTGGCCCAGCCTACTGGACCAGGCTGCTGCTCTCCTAGGCCCAGGTCCAGCTGGCGAGCAATACGGCCATCGGGGCACAGCGGATGGCCCCTGCTGGCCACCACCAACCTCACCTGCTCCAGACCCTGGGGCCTCCCTGCCCAGCCTTCCCATCAGATGCTCAGCTGAGAAGTGGGGGTCTCAGCGTAGTCCTGGGAAGGCCGCCCGTGCCCACGTGTATGCTTGAGCCACTCTGAGGACATGGGAAAAGGCCTGGCCCCTTTCCTCCACCTCTGAGGCCGCTGAGCTTTGGCCTCCACAGCTGCCCCAAGACTGGAGGCTTTGGCCAGGACAGAGCCATGGGGAGACCCGAGGGGGCTCGGGGTGGGGACAACTGTGCCACTCCAGGGACTGCAGCAAAGTCACCTTCCTCATAATCTTCCGGCCGTAGAACAGGACCTTGTCTCTCTTCCGGAATCTGTACTGAGGGGTCGGCGGCACTTGTCCTAGAAGGAGACCGCAGGGGCCATCTGAGCCGAGCAGGACGTGTCCCCAGCTTGCACAGACAGTGCAAAGCAGGGCCAGCCAGTCCCGTCCCCACCTGCGAGGCCACACCCAGAATGGTGCCAACGGCACCTCCGGGGGTCGCCCCTGCTGGGCAGGTACTCACGGAGCCGCTTCAGTCTCCGGTGCAGGAAGAAGACCACAATACCCACAAGGATCAGGGCCAGCAGGGCACCAAGAAGGACGCCCGTCAGCTGGGCAGGAGAGAGCCGTCAGCTCAGGCTGGGCCCAGCTGAGCAGCCCCCTCCCCGCAGGCCCGCCCGCCCCAGGCACTGAGCAGTTACCATACTGGACTGTGACCGCTGCTCCAGCCATCGCCACCCCCAGGACTGCAGGACAGCGCCCAGACAGAAGCCGGCCTGCGGGCAGAGCCAAGAGCAGCAGAGGTCTGCACCCAGCCCCGCGCACACCCTCGGGGAAACAACTTCCACCAGCTCCTATGGGCATGAGATGAACCTCTTGCCAGTGGGCCTGTACCCCCAAGGGAGCACGAGGCTGGGGTCAGATCCGGCACCACGTACGGCCCCTGAGCCCTGCCCCTCCAACCCTGAGTGCATAGCCTGGACTACTAAGATCTGAGCACTGCTGGGAATAGCCCAAAACTAAGACAATAATCTTGGCTGCGGCGCCAAGAATCACGCGTGGGGTATGAAATGTCTCACACATACATACACACACACACACACACACACACACACGTGGGGCCTGCTGAGCCCACCCACCATCCTATTTCGAGGGTGCAGCTGGCCAATTTCCAGGGCCCAGAGAGATAGTGCTGGGGTGAAGGCTCCTGCCTGTACCCCACTGACCCTGATGAGACCCAGCACCACTCATAGTCCCCTGAGCACTGCCAGTGTGGCCCAACGGCCCCTGAAAGAGAAGTTTCCAAGGGGGCACAAAGTAGTCACCCTCCTGAAAAGGGGGCATAAGTCACCAAAGGTCGGGGACTGCCAGGATGGCTGCTCTGCGGTCAGCACTTCACCTGGCTGGCCCTGGGGTGCAAACCCTGCCTCAGTGTCAACACTGTCCACACAGCAAGCCTGGACAGGGGTATGTGTGCAGGGATCAGAGAAACCCAAGTCTCAGGGTACTGGGCATGGTGAACCCAGTGGGAAGGCCCCATGGGTGCCACCGACATTTGGGGACTCAGAAATTCAGAGCATGAGGGGGCAAAAGCATGTCCTCCGGCCAGGGCCTGGTGGGGGCACATTATAGTTCATCCAACCAGGTCCGCCCGAGTGCCAGGCCTGTCCTGCCCCCACACAGCTCCCACAGGTGAGCAGACTGACCCTGCGGGACCCGGCAGGAGCTCGGAGGCCCCCTTCGGCCTCAGACCAAGCAGAGAACTGGCTCCGGGCACGGGCGTCAGTCTGTTTCATCCCCAGGCAGGGGGAGGGCACAGAGGCCGGAGTGGGTCCGAGCACTACAGGCCTCAGGTGGTGAGTCCTCTGCCGAGGCCCCGGCCCCTGGAGGGCGCCCTGGGACACACACCAGCCCCTCGCTCCGGAAACACAGTCCTAAGGGGCCCGAGTCGCGGGTTCCCCGCACGCTGGCGCTGCAGGGGCACGCTGACCCTGACACTCAGAGGGCCATTGGGTGCAGCCTGGCTCTGAGCACATCTCCCAGCGGACTAGCTCTGGTCGAGGGCTAAGGCGCTGACGGGCACATGGCAGGGGTGGTCTGACAGGCAGACTAAGCTCTCGGACCTGCTGTGAGCCCCACACAGTGGAGTGGGCTACCGAGAGCCTCCAAGCAGAGCAAACAGGACCCCTCTAGGTCCAGGATATGGCCCCCCCAGAGCCCGAGCACTGTCAGGAGAGTGTCCTGGGGGCTGGCCTCCTACCTCCGGGCAGTCATCCTTCTCTTGCTCCATGCTAGAAACAGAACAGAATCAAGTGAGCACTGCGGTGGGTGTCCAGCACCCCTCGCCCAGGAATCTCAGGGGGTTTCCCAGGCCATTTCAGGGGGAAATCGGGCAGGGAGTATGCCCAGCAACACAGCAGCCCTCGGCGCCCAGAGATCCCAGACACCGGGGCCTTGGTTTCAGGGGACAGGCACAGAGACGGCTGGGCCCAGCCCTTCCCCGACTCCGGGAAGATGCAGAGAGGTCCATCTGTCCCGATCCCACCAGGGCCAGCAGGAGGGTCGCGGGCAGCACGGGTGTGCCCCTGGGTCTCCAGGATGACCGTCCACAGGTGGGCCAGGGCCGCTGCCCCCGCAGAGGGGCCAGAAGTGCAGGCGCCGTGGGTCACAGGCTGAGGCCGGCAGAGGTCAGAGGTCTCAGGGTGAGAGGTCACACCTTAGACGGAGTCAAGGTGACTCCAAGGGAAGGAGTCCGGTGAGGGGCGCAGGAAGGCCAGAGCTAGTGAAAGGCCCCAGGCGGGAGACGTTAGAGGCGTTCCCGGGTCAGACCCAGAGCGTGAGACGGGCGTGGGTGTGGGTTAGCAGGGGGTGAAGGCCGGGGTTAGAGGTCAAGGGGAGAGATCGCGGCAGAGAGCGGCAGGGTGGGGGGGGTCTAGCGGGTCCTCTCCGGGACTAGCGGCGTGGCAGTGAGGGTCGCAGGTTAGACGAGTCCGGCCGTGTTTGGTCTCGAGACGAGGACGCGGGGCTGGCAGGGCCCCAGACGGCTCACCGCACAGCGCGTGTCCAGGCCGAGGCTGCGGGCGGGGGCAGCGCGCCACAGACCCGCCCGCGCAGCAGCACCTCGCAGGACACCTGACCGGGCCTCTCTGGGGGCGCGCGCTCGCCCCACCGTCCGCGCTCCCGCCGCCCCGCCCGCCGCCCGCGCTCCCGCCGCCCCGCCCCGCCCGCCGCCCGCGCTCCCGCCGCCCCGCCCGCCGCCCGCGCTCCCGCCGCCCCGCCCCGCCCGCCGCCCGCGCTCCCGCCGCCCCGCCCCGCCCGCCGCCCGCGCTCCCGACGCCCCGCCCGCCGCCCGCGCTCCCGACGCCCCGCCCCGCCCGCCGCCCACGCTCCCGACGCCCCGCCCCGCCCGCCGCCCGCGCTCCCGACGCCCCGCCCCGCCCGCCGCCCGCGCTCCCGACGCCCCGCCCCGCCCGCCGCCCGCGCTCCCGACGCCCCGCCCCGCCCGCCGCCCCGCCCGCCGCCCGCGCTCCCGACGCCCCTCCCCGCCCGACGTCCGCGCTCCCGACGCCCCGCCCCGCCTGACGTTCACCCCGCCCGCCGTCAGCTCTCCCGAAACCCCGCCCCCAGCAGCCCCGCTCGGACATTACGCAGCACAGGGGCGCCCGGACGTTACGTACCAAACGCCGCCGCATTCCCTACTTCCGCTCACGACCGCTCAAGCGGCTCATTGGTCGGCACCCTCTAGTCCCGCCTTCTCGCAGGACCAAGGCTTCTCATTGGGCGCGGCGCAGCCAATCGGAAGGCCTTTTGCTGCCGGGGGCACCGGACGCGGCGGAGGCCGGGGCCTGCGGCGCGCGAGCGGCGGGCGGCTGGACCAGACATGGGGATCCTGAGCGCGGCCGCCGGGGCGGTGCTGCGGGGCGCCGACCGCATGAGCAGGTGGACTAGCAAGCGGGGCCCGCGCACGCACTACAAGGGCCGCGGCGCCAAGGGCACGGGCGTGCGCGGCCGCGACGGCGCCTTCGTGCAGGTGCCCGCCATGGTGCCCGAGCTGGTGGTGCCCGCGCTGACCGGCTTCAGGCTCAGGCCCTACGTCAACTACCGCGCGCCGGCCGGCGACGAGCAGCCGCTGACGGCCGAGCAGCTCTTCCGCGACACGGCGGCGCCCGCCATCGAGAAGGACTTCCGCGACGGCTCGCTGGACCCCGCGCGCCTCGACAAGTACGGCTTCGAGCCCGCGCAGGAGGGCAAGCTCTTCCAGCTGTACCCCAAGAACTTCCCGCGCTGAGCCCCGCAATAAACGCGCTGTGCCCGAGTCCCGGTGTGCCAGTCCTTGCGGGGGGCCCCTTCCCAGTGCTCCTGTGCTCGGCCAGGCACGGGCGCTAGCTCTAGCTCCTGCCCTGGGCACCCTTCACAGGCCCCCCGGGCGCCCTTCCTCACACCACGTGGCCCCTGAGCGGTACCCGGGAGGCGGCGGAGGCTGGCTCTGCACGCGGCCGGCCCGAGCAGGGCCCCTGAAGGCAAGATGGATTGGAAGCCCAACAGTTCACTCTGGGGTTTCGATCCTTTATTAGCAACTGCTGCCTACGCTTTGTCACTGTCGTACTTCCAGAAGTGAAGAGCATGGTCGTAATAGGAGCAGGTGGCCAGGAGGCTGCTGGCGGAGCTCTCTGTGCCTAGAGCGTGGTCGCCGTCGCAGAGCGAGGCCTCCGCCGCCGGCCCCCTGCTGCTCTTGCCGTCTTGGACTGCTTGCAGCAGGCCCGCGCCGGAGGAAGAAGCCTCTGTGCCGGCTGGGGGGCTGGTCTCTGGCATCTCCGCTACCGTGACGATGCTGGGCTGGGGGTGGTGGGAGTGGAGCCGGGACCAGTCGGCCCCATACACCAGCGAGTTGGCCATCTTGTGGGAAACACACGTCAGCACTTGCTTCTCCTCCCCTTCTGGAACGGGGAGAACATGAAAACACATTATCTGGGGTTCCTCACCCCACCCACAGCCTCCAGCACCTTCCCAGAGCAGCTGCTCATGTGTCAGCAAATGTCTCTTTTTGGGTGATCTGGGTGATGAGGGACTAGGGCCTCATCTGGTGGTTGTCAGGGGCCATCACACGTGTGCTCAGCCCATCAGAGGCATCTCAGGACGGATAGCCAGGCTGAGCAGAAAACCTCCCCTTGCAGAGAAGACACTGTCCTCAGAGAACGGTCAGTCCAGGCAGCAGAACCGCCACGGGGAAGAAGCCTTTCTGAGGGTGAGGCTCTGCAAAAGCTCGGTTCAGTTTTTCTTTTTTTAAAAAGCAGGGTCAGGGGCCAGAGCAATAGTACAGTGGGTAGGGCGTTTGCCTTGCAGGTGGCCGACCCTGGGTTCAATCCCCAGCATCACACACACACCAGGAGTGCACAGGGGTCACCAGCATCACACACACACACACACACACACACACACACACGGCAGGAGTTGGGCCCAGGCCGTGCAGTAACATGGCTCTCGCAGCTTGGGGTGTAGTTCAAAGTATGGGAACCCACGGACCCGATGCCCAGCACTACAGAGCCCCCACTCACTGAATTTTTCTGTTGTGTGTGTGGGGGCGATTCGTGCCACACCCAACAGTGCTCTGGGATCTTTCCTAGCTGTGCTCTGTCGGTGCCAAGGATTCAAACTGGGGAACAGGAGTGACAGTACAGTGAGTAGGGCATTTGCCTTGCACGCGGCTGACCTGGGTTTGAGCCCCGGCATCTGACATGGTCCCCAAACACCAACAGGAGTAACCCCTAAGCATCGCCAAGTGTGACGCCCCCAAAAAATACCCACAAAAACGGATTCAAACGGGGTCAACCACATGCATGGCAAGACCCTTAACCCTGGTACTATCTCTAGATCCTAAGCTGTGTGTGTAATTCAGGGGATGTGTGAGAGGCCAATTTTTTGCTTTTTGGGTCACACCCGGTGATGCTTAGGGGTTACTCCTGGCTCTGCACTCAGGAATTACTCCTGGTGATGCTCGGGAGACCATATGGGATGCTAGGAATCGAACCTGGGTTGGCCACATGCAAGGCAAACACCCTACGCGCTGCTATCATTCCAGCCCCAGTCCAATTGTTTTAAAAACACAAGATGAGTGGTCAAAGTAGTACATCAAGTAAGGCCTTTGCCTTGCACTGGCCAATCCAGATTTGATCCCCAGCACTCCATATGGTCCCTGAAAATCCAAAGAGTGATCCCTGAGCACAGCCAGGAGTAAAGCACCACCAGGTGTGAGCAAAAAACAAAACATAAAAATTACAGTGGGGACCAGAGAGTCCAGTGGGTAGAGTGCCTGCCTTGCACATAGCTGGCCCTTGTTTGATCCCTGCACCATATATGGTCCTCCAAGCACCGCCAAGAGTGATCTTTGAGCATCACTGAGTGGCCCCAAACCCTCCTCCAATTCCCCAAAAATCACAGGTAGGTTGAATGTCTGTCTAAAGAAGTAACAAATTACTGACACGCGGACCCTGGAAAGGAAGCAAGGAGCCGTGCCCCAGAAGCCAGCAGAAACCGGCCTCCCTCAGGTACTAAGTCCATGGATGCTGCCTGTGCAAGGGGCGTGGAAGAGGAGAGCAGCCTGATGCAAAAGGCAGCATGCCGCCCCCCACAAGGCACACAGACCCACCCCCATGCGTGCTCAGCTTCCCGAAGAGGCCACTGGTTACTGGAGAGAGGGTCAGGGGACAACCCGAGGGCGAGTTCTGAATGAACAGCATGAGCTCGAGTGGGCAGGCCACCTTCAGGCGGGCGCTCCCCAACACTCAGAGGCGAGGGCAGAACCAATGCTGCCAGCCCTGCTCAGGGTGTGAGGACTGGACAGGAAGGACATGCCGAGGGCCCAAGGTGACGATGGAAGTGGGGGGTGGCGAGGTTCTGGACCAGTGGCTCAAGAAAGTCAGAGAAGGGCTGAAATCCAGGGTTCCCACGGAGAGGAACGAGAAGCTGGCAGAGGTGTCCAGGAGCACCCTGGCGAGGTGTGGAGGACAAGGGCAGCACATGCCAAGCCACTGGTCAGGAGCCACGAAGTCCCACTCACCAATGGCATCCTGGCAGTTGAGGATCTGGAAGCCGCCGCGCATGCAGGCTGCCAGCAGCAAGTGGTGGAAAGGGTGCCACTTGAGTCTCCACACGCCGCCCTGCACAGGCACGTCCACGAGGGGCTGCCGCATGTCCCGGGTGTCCCAGAGCAGCACGTGTTCGTCATAGCTGAAGTCAGAGTGCCCAGTGAAGGGCGATCTCCTGCAGAGGACCCACCCCAGGGCCACTCCCCTCCCGGGCCCCAGTGACCGCCAACAGAAGGAGAGCAAGCCGAAGGACCCCCGAGAACGGACTTGGGGCTCACCTGCCCGAGGCCAGGATATGCTCACGATGGGGGCTGCTCTGGATGCTGCACACGCCTGCCAAGTGCCTGCAAGGAACGAGGAAAGGGCGCGAGTCCAGAGCAGGGCGGGCTGTGGGGCCCCAGTGCACAGCCGGCCCGCCGCTGTACCTCCTGCTGCTGAACACCTGGACACCCTCCATCCTGGTATCCCAGCCCTTCAGAAGAGCATCGTCCCCACCTGTGGGGAAACAAACACGCCCTGAGAACAGCACCCAGAACAGGAAAGGCCTTTCCAGGAAGGGTGGCTTTTCTGAGGGGGCGCAGGTGGGCACCAGGCACAAGAGCTCGGTAACAGTCACCCTGTGTTATGTCGGCAGATTTGAAGAAACAGGAAGATGACAGGCTCTACCTGTAGGAGAAAAGGGAGAGCGGGGACAGGGAGACCTCCCCGCGGGATGGGCCCGGGTTTGATCACGGCACGAGACCAGGCAGTCTAGAGACTCCCTGACCAGGGCATTCAGGGCGAAAATGCCTTCTGTTCAGCTCCACCAATCAATGCTCCCAGATGCCAAGAATCCTGCATGCATGAGGCAAAGAACATGAAGACTCAAAGGTCTGGAACCTCCAGCATTGTCCCATGTACTTCCCCCATACGAGTTAGGGGTCAAACCCAGGTCTCATGCATGCAAGAAACGTGCTTGGTGCTGAGTCACACCCCAGGGCTGCTCCCATGTGTTCTGAAAGAAAAACCCCACTGTAACCTCACTGCAAAAGGGACCTTACTGGTTTCCACGGAACTGAACTGGGAGCACGAGGAACTGGGCCCTGCTCCAAAACAGGCTGACAAATATCGGGTGCTATAGGAAGGGTGGCAAGGAAGACGAAGAGCCGGGCAGAGGGAGAGTAAGAGAACAGAAGGAACAAGAATTATTCACCCACCGTCCACCCACCACCCCACTCACCCACCCGCTGTCACCCACCACACACCCAATCATAGCCTGCCCATCACCTTAGAGTTTTTGGGTCACACGCTGCAACATTCAGGTGCTACTCCTGGTTCTGCACTCAGGAATTACTATGGCGGAGCTCGGAGATCCATATGGGATGCCAGGGATCGAACATGGGTCAGCTGCATGCAAGGCAAAGGCCCTACCCACTGTACTGTTGCTCTGACATCCATCATCTAGCTTTCTTCATGGCACCCATCTATCCACCTATTATCTATCCACCCACACATTCGTCTACTCTCTCCACCCACACTCATCCGTTTACCCATTCCAATCTTCCCACCTACCCACCCCCACACCTATATATCCACTACACATCCATCCGCCCCTACATCCAACTCCCCATGTCCCCACCCATTGTTCCATCCGCCATGACACACCTCTGTCCAACCACCCAGCACTCCGCAGGTCCTACTTCACTTCCCCGAGCAGACTGAACACTACAATAAAGCAGAACCAGCTGAGGACGTGGAGCCTCTGCCTCTGCCCAGTTGTGGCAGTGGGTGCGGCGGCCGCCCCGGTGTCCTGGTGTCCTCTCCTGCTCCACATCTGCCCACAGCTGCTCTGCTGTGTTCCCTTCAGAGCCAGCACCGGGCGAGCCGCGCCCATCAGCTCCAAAGGGATCCAAGACAGGAAACCCCCTCCAAGTTCACTCTGAACAGAAACCAGATCCCTCCCAGACTGGTGGTGTGTTCCAGGCCTCACCTCCTCACCGAACTCACACTGCCAGGCCGGTCCTGTCCTTGCTGAGCACGGTGGCTGTGCCCAGGTCCGTCTGGACAGGGGTGAGACGAGAGGGGCCAGGGGCCGGAGAGACAGTGGTCCTAAGCAGCAGGAGGGGTTCCTGAGCACAGAGCCAAGTGTGGCCTAAACCCTCACATACCCCAAACTAAGGGGTACAGAGAATTCGAGGAGATGGGAATTATTCGAACAAAGGCACAGTGTATAGGTGCGACCCTGGGGGCGGGTGGGGGTGTGGGTGCTGGATTACAGTTCCAAGCATTATAGAGAGTAACACTGGCTTGTCCTTTTCCGCCCCTGCGGTGAGCTTAGGTTTATTGAGTTACTCCCACCACAGTGCTCCCGAGGCACACCCAATTCCATCAGGCACTCCCAATCCTCTGTGTTTGTCTTTAACCCCTTTGTCAATCACATATATTCCCAAATCAGACCATCTAACTTGTAGTCAAATTCTTCTGAGGGCTCTGGACTTTGTGTATACAAGTGAAACTGCTTTTCACTTTCCTTTATATCATCTGCATATTTTAGAGCAATGTCCTTTTTGTACAGACACAGGAAGACAGTTGGTGCTATGCTTTTGTAACATGGCAGTTAAATGACTCCAAATAAAATTTACTCTTGGGCATCCATCATATTTACTTGACTTAGGCCTCTGCTGCCCTTAGTCCCTAACACCCCAAAGGAGGGTTCCCAGCAAGAGACAAGGATGGATCCACTACAAACCATAAGCTACCCTGGCATCAAAAAAGGGACAGGCTAAGTGCCAGAAGAGGTATAAAAGCACGGTCATGGACAAACTGTCATGACCCAAAAATAACTGAATAAGGACCCTGATGGAGTTAGGAAAGACTAACCTGGCCTGAGAGACAGATCTGAAATATACAGTGAGAAACAGGAAGAGCCACCCTTTAAACTTAACGTATCTCTTACTGTGTCCACGCAAAATGACCAGAAATGTTATTAAGTAAGTTCCAGGGACTGTTCAAATGGATTTCTAGCTAAGAAAGGGGAAACAAACACGCCCTTCGGTGGAATTCTGCCCTTTCGCAGACCTCCTACAGGCCACGTCGCTGTGGTTAGCAAAGCTCTGTCCAGGCCACAGCCACAGAGGCATTTGGGCCGGGCAGAGGGCAGGGGTGGGGGTGTCAGTGCTGCTCCACGGAGCCCGAGCCCAGACATGCCTCTGGGGACGCCTGTGTACCCAATGCAGAAGAGTGCTCACACAGCCAGAGCACAATCGGCGATGGAATGGTGGAGAAGGGCACACTGCCCAGGGCCAAGGGGCTGGAGGGCTCTCGGGCAAACAGGAGGGGCTGGGTGCGGGCAGACCCCCAAGGGCTGCACGAGCTTTGCCTGCCAAGCCCAGGCTGTAAGCCCTGGGGCCCCATGGTCTCCCCACGCTGCAGTGTCCTAAAACATCCGTAGAAAATGGTGCCCACTGGCCTGCCCTCCTGGCACCGTCCAGCTGGCCAGAACCTCCCCCCTCCCCTCCACACCCAGACAGGGAGCCGTCCTCACCCGCAGGCCTCCCCGGGCAGCAGGACGCCCCTCCCACCAGCAGGGGCACCCACCTGAGTACACCACATCCGTGTGCCAGTAGTCGAAAGCAGCGATCCAGGCCTCAAAGGAATGGCCCTGCCAGGAGGCCTTCTCCACCAGCTGGCCCCCCGCCCCCACGTGCAGCAGGTGCAGACGCCCCTTGGCGTCGCTGGAGACGATGCTCAGGGGCTGGCCGGACGGGCTGTGGAGAGAGCCCGCGGGCACACACAGCTGGGCGTGGCTCAAGCAAGCTCTCCGCCCTCCCAGCACCTCCCCAGCCTCAGCCCTCGCCTGGTTCCCTGCCCCTACCCCAGCCTCACCTCCCCCTCTTCCCCGTGGACCAGTCCAGGGACGTGGCCAGAGTCTGCTCCTCCTCCGCGGCCCAGTGGGACACTGGCTGCAGCACATACGAGTTCTGTGGGGAAAAGGGGGTGCTGCCAGAGGCCGGGGCCCTCTCAGGACCTGTGTCCAGCGAATAAAGGCACACTGGCCCCTGCCCTGGCTGTCACTCATCCCTGGTTTCTGCTGCACACAGCTCGGTGCCTCAGACCCCACGCAACCCCTACCGGTGAGTGTCCCTGCAAGACATGCCCCAAGCTGACGATGGGCACTCCCTCAGGCCTGGTGGCCGACGCCACACTGCCAGGGCCACAGCATCCGGCCGGGCCCCCACCCCTCATCTTGAAAGAGGTGGGCAGAGACGTCAAGCTTGGGTCCAGCCTGGAGCCCGAGCACCACAGGCAAACAGCAGTGTCTGGGACGTTTTCTGACAAAGTTCTTTCACCACTGAGTGCCAAAGACAGAGCACAGGCGAGGCGCTGGCCTTGCACCACGGCCAAGAGCGATCCCTGAGCACAGAGCAAAGTTCCGGTTGGGCAGAAATGTCCAGCAAAGTTTGTGCCCGCACAGCCCCAGCTGCCCTCTCCCACCAGCCCCACCCCCCATGCCTGGGCCTAGGCACTGACCTCAAACTCCAGCACACAGAACAGCTGCACAGCCCCATTGGCGTCCACCAAGCCCAGGGTGGGGCGGCCAGCTACTGGCCTGTGGCACCTGAGGAGCAAAGTGGGTGCCAGTCAGACCAGGCCAGACCAAGGCACGCAGAGGGAGCAGCAGGAGGGCTGAGCAGAGGCCACGCTTGTTTGGGGGCGGGGGCGGGGGCGGGGAGGGGTTGCTTGCAGTCACCCCCGGCGGTGCCCAGAAGTGCGTCCTGGGGGACACGGCACCCCTCGGCCGGCCACGCGGGCCTCACCCCTACTGCCTCCACCGGGCCCCGCGCACCATTTCATGTCCAAGACGGCCTGGGAGTCCCTGCGGTACACCTCCTGCAGGGGGCCGGCGTCCGGCCCGCCCTCCGGGACCCGGAACAGGTAGAGGCGGCCCACGCGCTCCCGGGGCCTGCCCGCGGCCTGCTGGTCCTGCGGAACGGCGAGAGGGTCGGGGGGGCGGGCGCGGGCAGCGCCGCCCCCGCGCGAGGTCCCCGCGCCCCCGCGCGAGGCCCCCGCGCCCCCGCGCCCCCCGCGCGGCCGCCCCGGGCACCTGCAGCTGGTAGGTGCCGCAGACCAGCAGGCGCCGGTAGCCCTGCAGTGGACACCACTCGACCGAGTCCGCGGTGAGCTCCGTGTCCACCGCCTGCAGCAGCTGGACGCGCCCCGCCGCCGCCGCCGCGCCCGGGGACGCCGCGCCGAGCGGGGCGGCGTGGCTGTCGGCCTCGCAGGCCAGCTTGTCCGCGGTGAGGGGCGCGCGCCCGCGCGGGCCGGAGGCAGCGGGGACCACCATGCTCTCGCCGCCGCCGCTTCCCTTCTGCGGCGCCGCTTCCCTTCCTTCCGCGGCGCCGCGTCTGGCGGCGGGGCCCGGGGCGGCGGCGCCCCCTGGCGGCCGGCGGACCACCCGCGCCCGCCCCTCTGCCCACACCCTAGCTGCCCAGTCGGTTTCCGCCTTCAAAACAAGCGGAAGGGGCTGGAGCAATAGCACAGCGGGGAGGGAGTTTGCCTTGCACGCGGCAGACCCGGGTTCAAATCCCAGCATCCCATGTGGTCCCCTGAGCACCGCCAGGAGTAATTCCTGAGTGTAGAACCAGGAGTAACCCTGGTAACCGGGTGTGACCCAAAAAGAAAAAAAAAAATTAAATAAGCGGAAAAAGTGACAGGTCAGGGAAAGGTGGGACAAACTCTGTCCCCTCCCCGGAACCCCTAGGGCACCTGGCCGAGCCTGATCCCCGAGCAGAGGCAGGAATAAGCCCTGAGCACTGCCAGACGTGACCCCCAAAGCAACGTTAAAACTAGAAAATCTCTCCCAAAGAAATTCCATTCTGCCGAGCAGATCTGGAGGCAAGTCTGAACAGTCTGCGGGTGAGTTCTGACCCTCGCAGATGGCCAGTGCTGTGGACATGGCCTTTGGCACTGCTGTGGTGGCACCAAGGGAACAGGCAGACACTTCTCTCCTAAGACTGCCAGGGACAAGGCGCCACCAGCTCCTGGTCCCCAAGGCAAATGCGTGTGAAGCAGTGTGGCTGGTGGTTTGGCTGCGGGAGCTGCAGGAAAGGACAGACGCCTGCTGACACAATGGTGGGCGATGGGAACAGAGGGGCAACTGGAGCAGGGGCAAAAGGGCTGCTCAAGGAGCAGCAGAGCAAGATAGGCCTCATGCCAGGGGCATCCATGGCTATGGCAGAACCTGACAGCAAACTGGGGCCAACCCACAAGGTCCTCTCTGGCCCCCCGTACACTGCCCCAAAGCATGCCCAGAGTGACCGGTCACTCAGGGTGGAGGGCTGCTGCACACAGGGCACTTGCCTTGCATGCAGCTGACCTGAGTCTGATCCCCACCATCACATATGGTCCCGAGTACCGCCAGGAGTGAGCCTTGAGAACCCACCAAGCAGGACCCCCAAATCAAGAGATAAATCGGCTTGCTGCCAGTACAGCCCAGTCATCTTCACAGGCATGCTTGGTTTTGAGGTAGCTCCTGCAATGTCAGGGATCGTGGCAGTGTCAGGAACACGGGGCACAGAACCTGCCTCCCTGCCCACGTTCGCTCGACCCATGATAGGCAGCAAGGAAGACCACGTGCTGGCATGTCAGGAGGGCTGGGAGGGAGCCCAGCCTGTACATCCCACATACCAGGCTTGCGGAGGCCCCGACCAGGGCTGCCAGGAGCAGTAGGAGCCCGGGCCCCGAGGGCTGTTCACAGGACCCCCCCGTCTGTGTGGGACACCAGAGGCAGTGTTTGTATTGGGAAAGGAATGGGGGCAGCCTGGACAAACCCTAGAGCACTGTCCAGAAGCAGACCAGATCACCTGAGTGGCCTTGACACCCTGCCCCCAAGCCCACTCAGCCCCCAGCTGACCAGACAGGAGCCTAGGATCAACTGGCTTAGGAGCAGGGGGAAGGGCAGTGACCACAGGGTAAGCATGGGCCCAGGCCAGTGGGACAGAGGCAGAGACCAGGCAGAGCTGTTTCCTAGAGGTGAGTCTGCCTGTGGGAGGGGCACATCAAGGCGGCAGCAGGCCTGAGGGCCCAGAGGCCACCTGGCAGCCACACCAAGAGGATAGGGAGGCTCTGCCTTCACACCCACAAGCCCAGGCACCCAGGCTCAGCAAACCCCATTCTGCAGGTGCAGAATGCCCAAGTGCAGGCCCGCGGCTGGCCACCTTGTCGTTCCCACCACCTGCCTTGGCGGGCCCAGAGGGGCCTCTGCCCACCTGCTGCTCGCAGATGCAGCGGGTACAGGGTACCATTTGAGGATTACAGCAAATGATTCTATTGTCACTTCTAACCCTCCCGCCTCTCCCCCCCAAAAAAACTGTACATGAGTTTACAAACATATTAACATATAAATAACGAGGACCGTCCCAGCAGGAGCCTCCCACTGTCTCTGCTGCAGGAGTCCTGGGGGACGCTGTCCCCCACAAGGGCCAAGAGCTGCTTGGGCACACTGCGGACTTCTTGGGCATGGCCAGCCTCGGCCACCAGGTGCTCCCTCAGCGCCTGAGGTGGACGGAGACGCACGGGCAGGGGTGTGACGCATGGGGCTCCCTCTGGTCATCGTTCGGGCTCTGCCTCCTGCAGGCACGGGCGCTTCCTCTCCCGGCAATGCCTCTTGTGGGCAGGCCAGTCCTTCTGCTGGCACTGAGAACCGCAGTACCTGGCCACCTGGCAGCGCCCGCAGATGTTGAACTCCCGGAGCTGCAGAGACAAGACGGCAACAGCCACCATCAGATCAACGAAGGCTCAGGCCAGGAGGGCCTGGAGCCAGCTTGGGACGGGCGTACCTGCTTCTCCATCACGGTGCAGGGTGGGTAGTGGCACTCGTAGTAGGTGCAGGAGCTCTCTTCCTCCTCTACCACATCCCCGTTGGCATTGTAGTAGCGGGTCACGTTCAGGACTGGGAACTGCTCTTCAATGGGGTCCGTGGGAAGCTGCTGAATCGCGAGCCAGTATAAGCTCTGCTCCCTGCAGGAGAAGCAAGCTGGCAGTCAGGCAGGGCGGCCGAGGTGCAGCCCAGGAAGCCCCCCAGCCCATCTCCTGGCAACTTGCCCTTCTAGGGTCTGCCCCATGTGGAATGTCTGTGCTGTGTCCTGTGGCCAGCACCTGTGGGAGGGGCGGGTGGCACGGCATACCCGTACCCAGGCAGCCTCACTGGCCCTTCTGCCCTCCCGAGGCTGGTCTCGCTTGCCGGGATTCTCCTGTGCTATGCAGGCCCCAAGCACATCCCCAGAGTCTTGGAGCCGGAAAGAGCAAGTGGAGAAAGGGGCTGCAGAGACAGTGCAGAGGGAGGGTCTCAGAGACAGGGAAGGGCTGCAGAGATAGTGCAGGGGAAGGGTCTCAGAGACAGGGAAGGGCTGCAGAGACAGTGTAGGGGGAGGGTCTCAGAGACAGGGAAGGGCTGCAGAGACAGTGTAGGGGGAGGGTCTCAGAGACAGGGAAGGGGTGTAGAGACAGTGCAGGGGGAGGGTCTCAGAGACAGGGAAGGGGTGTAGAGACAGTGCAGGGGGAGGGTCTCAGAGACAGGGAAGGGGTGTAGAGACAGTGCAGGGGGAGGGTCTCAGAGACAGGGAAGGGGTGTAGAGACAGTGCAGGGGGAGGGTCTCAGAGACAGGGAAGGGGTGTAGAGACAGTGCAGGGGGAGGGTCTCAGAGACTGTAGGGGGAGGGTCTCAGAGACAGGGAAGGGGTGTAGAGACAGTGCAGGGGGAGGGTCTCAGAGACTGTATTGGGAGGGTCTCAGAGACAGGGAAGGGGTGTAGAGACAGTGCAGGGGGAGGGTCTCAGAGACTGTAGGGGGAGGGTCTCAGAGACTGTAGGGGAGGGTCTCAGAGACAGTGTAGGGGGAGGGTCTCAAGAGACAGGGAAGGGGTGTAGACAGTGCAGGGGGAGGGTGTCAGAGACAGGGAAGGGCTGCAGAGACAGTGCAGGGGGAGGGTCTCAGACAGTGCAAGGAGAGGCACTCTGAGACAGTGCAGGAGGGACTCCGGGTGCAGGCAGGAGGGGTGTATGAGGCTACCCCAGGCTCCATCTCTGGCACCAGGTACAGTCCCTGACCCCGCTGGAGGTCAGCCCCGAGTCTGAGTGTGACCCAAACCCCAAGTCCCTGAGAGGGGCAGGTTCCTGCATTTGGGAGTGAAGGGCAGGCCTACTGCAGAGGGAGCCCCAGGACCCAGGACTCAGACGGACCCGCTGAGCTGCCCACCCAGCCGAATCGGATCAGGTCCCTCCTGGCAGCAACTCGGCACCCAGGAGCCCCAGCAAGCTGGCCCGACGGCGGGGGGCTCCCGGGCAGCAGTGGACTCAGCCCAGCATGGCAGGAGCTACCGCAGGGTTTATGTGCCAGACTGGCACAGCCAGAGAGGCCGAGGGGCTGCGAGGGGCTACCTGACGCCTGTCAGCGTCATTTGTTGAGTCTCTCCCTCGCGCCCAAAGGCCAACTTCCCCAGAAGGCCAGACTCACGTCCCAGGTCCAACCACACCGGCAGGACTGCGGCTGTGGGGCTGCTGCCCCCTCCCTGTCCCATCACCCTCACCCACGCTTCGGGAGCAAGCCCATCGCTCCAAGCACAACCACAGCACCCGCGCACCCAGTCCGGAGCCCCGAGACCACGGTCAGCAGCACCTGCTGGCGGCCGGGCAAGGCTGATGGCACTGGGACAGGCAGCACCAGAGGCGCCCGCGGCCCCCGTGTCTCCACAAAGCTGCTGCCCCCAGGCCACAGGGAACGTCCCAAGTTGCCCCAGCAGTGCTTAGTGCCACCGACACGGCCCACACACTTCAGCCGCACCTCCGGCCTCCTTCCCCGGACAGACCAGCCAGCCGAGCTCCAGGCACGCACACCGGGACCCTGATGTTCCTCAGAGCTGGGCAGGGCCAGCCTGGGCCTGGCTCTCTCTCTGCAGTCAGGCGCCCGGAAGGGCTCAGGTGGTGTGGGGAGCCCTGGCCGCCCCTCACGCCAGGACAGGAGACCCACCTCTGCTTGCTGGACGTCTCCTCAGCTTTGGGCCGCCAGCCCCACGGCACCAGCTGCAGGTTGTCCAGGCGATTGTCCACGGTCACGCCATTGAGATGCACTACCTGAAAGCCGGGCGCCACGCCGCCCCGGTGCCGCTCCCTAGGGACAAACGCTCAGGAGCTCAGACACACGAGGGCCAGACTCCTCCGTCCTCCCCCCACCCCCGCCTCCACAGATGAGCCAGGGCACCAGGGACACGACCTCCCACCACCTGGAGAGTCCCACTCTGCAGAGAGCATGCACACGGAGTCCACCCTCCCCAGGGACAGAGCCCACCCTCCAGGGGACACAGGGCCTTCGAGTGCACACAGGTGAGAACCAGGGGCCTCCACAGGGCGCAGGGCCAGAATACCCACCACAGCAGCTCGTGCAGGAGCCTGCCGGAGCCCCGGCCACGGTTCTTGTCAAAGGCATAAGCAAATATCTTAGCACCGTTGCCATCCGCATCCACCTCCATCCGTGCCTGAATGAAATGGAAACTCGTTAAAAGTAGCTCCAATTTGGGGCCAAGGGGCTGGAGCCATAGCACAGCGGGTCACAGCCAACCGGGTTCGATTCCCAGCATCCTCTGAGCACTGCCAGGAGTGAGTGATTCCTGAGTGCAAAGCCAGGAGTAAACCCTGAGCATCGCCAGGAATGACCCCCCCAAGAATAAACAACAAAAAACAATTTGGGGCCAAAAAGAAAGCACAGGGGGTGAGGGGCTTGTCTTGCACATGGCCGACCTGAGGGCTCACGTATAGGTGCTCAATCCGTGGCTCCAGTATCATCCCTGAGCACAGCCGAGTATGACCCATAAAACCCCAAAATGAAGCCAAGAGCACAGCTGAGCACACACCCTCCCACCCGTCAACCCTGGGCGAGAGAGCACAGAATTTAAGGCACTTGCTTTGCACCCCTGGCTAAACCCCCAGCTCCACCGTGGAGCAGCCCAGACCCAAAACAGAACCCAATTCAGCGCAGGCAGATCTCAAAGGGCAAGCTCCAAGCCACTGCCAAGTCCCCACTCCACACCACAGGCCCTTGGCCCTGAGCGTCCCTGGAGAGGAGCACCCCGAGGGGGGAAAGCGAAATAAAGCTCCAACTTTCCACAGCACTCCAAGCCCTAGGGCCGCCGGTTCCAGTGACCGCCCAGCCTTGCAGGGCCAGCCCACAGCGGCCATCCCAGGGCCCGGCGGCATCCTGCAGTTCCCCTAGCAACAGTGCCGGGAGAGCAGCCCAGCTCCAGCTCGACCCGACCCGCACCGCACCCACCCCCACCCCTGTCCCACGAGCCGGCCCCTCTCCCCGGACACGCGCGGGAGGGCAGCGGGCCACGCTGAGCTCACCTCGAAGGAGTAGCCCTCCACCAGTGGGATGTCCTGCTCGTCGATCAGCGTGTACTTGGTCTGGAAACGAACCACAGCGGGGCGCGTTACTCTCGGACCCGGCGCCGCCAGCAGGCCAGCAGCCCCTCGCGGGAGGGCAAAGCCAGGCGTGCGCCCCCAGGGCCGCGGAAGCGTCCAGCGCCCACGCGCTGCCCGGAGGCGCCTGCTCCGAAGTCCTCGCCGGCGCCCGGGCCTCGGGGCGGGCCGCGGCCAGCCCACCCGTCCCCGAGGCCGGCGGGCCGCGGCGTCCAGCAGGGTCTGAGCGGCCTTTACCTGGTCCGACCGCCTCCGCCGCTGGGGATGGGAACAGGGTTCCCATGCGGGGTGAGGTCCGGGCTGCTGCAGCTGCAGGCGGCGGCTCCTGGAAACAGCACAGGTGCCGGGCAGCCCCGGCCTGAGCACGCGGCCGGCCCCGTGGGCAGCGTGGGCAGCGCGGCCCGCCCTCCCGGCCCCGCAGGCCCGCCCCGCGCCCGGGGCCCGACGCCGCGGCCCTCCCGCCCGCCCGCCCGCCCGCGCGCTCACCTTCCCGGCCACCCGGCCGAGCCGCACGATGCCCAGCTTGAAGTCGGTCATGGCCGGGCCTGAGCTCGGCCGGCGGCGCCGCTGCCCCGGGAGGGCCTGGCCGGGCGGGCGGGACGAGGCTGGGCCGGGCTCGCGCCGCCGCCGCCGCCGCCGCCGCCGCCGCCGCCGCGCGCCCGCCGACCTGCCACGCGCCGCCGCCGCGCCGAGCGCGCACCACGGCGAGCGGGCCGCGGGCGGGGCGCGCGCGGACACGCCCCCGGGCCACCGGCAGGCCAATCGTGGGCCGCGCCTCGCTCGCGCCGCCGCGGGCCGGCCAATGGGCGGCGGCCTCGCGCGCCGGCGCGCGACGGCCGGCGGCGGCGCGGGGGCGGGGCGCGGCGGGGCGGGGCCTCGCGGCCGGCGGCGCGACGTCAGTTTCGCGGGAAGCTTTGTGCGGCGGGGCCGGCCCGGGGCCGCGGAGCTCGTGCCCCGGGCTCGGGGCGGGGGGCGCGGGAGCACCGGCCGAGTCAGCGCGGGCCGGCGTGGGCGGGCCGCGGGACCGAGCCTCCGGGCCCGGCGGAGCAGCTCGGGGTCGACGGGCCCCGGCCTAGAGGGTTACGGGAGCCGCGAAGGGAGGGAGGCTGCATCCGCCCGGGAAGGCCGGGACCCCGCGAGGAGGGGACCTCCAGCCGCCGCGCACAGCGGACTCCCCTGCCCTGGGACTTCTGCAGGTCACTTTGAGATGGGACCCTGTGGGGAGGCCAGTTTTCTCTCACACTGCCGTGTTTCTCTCCCTGTCCCCTCATCCCGGAATAAAGACTTCAATATTCCTCTTCCCGAAGCCCTTTTCTGCGAGGGTGGACGCTGCTCCTGAGGCTGGAAGGTCAGGACTGCTTTGCCTTCCCTGCGGAGCGATTCCTGGCGCCCCAAGCTCCAAGGGACTCCTGCGCCTTTGTTGCGAAACCCTAGTGAACTTCAGGTGCAGCAGGGTGCTGCTTTGGGCTGGCGGGTGGCTCACATCTATGCTGGGCAGGCAGTGCCCAGGCTGACTTGGACCCTTTCTCAGGGAGACTGGCAGGTAAACGAAGGAGGAAGCGCTCTCCAGGGCTGCTACCTTCTTCCCCATTCTCCCAAGTCACAGGACTCCAGGAGACTGCCACCAGCAGGCAGGTGGCCAGAAGTTTGCAAAGCACCCAGAAAATGATCTTGCCTGGAGCTCCTCCTCCCACCCTCAGCACACTCCGATGCTGGGGACAGGGTTCAGGCAGGTGTCCAGACTGCGCGTACTGGTTATGTTTAAAGCCCAAAGACCGGACAAACTCACCATAGAAGAAAACACAGTGAAAAGCCAGTCCTGGCATCCACTCTGGGGGAAGAGTGTTGCGAAGAAGAGGAGCCTGCAGAGAACCAGGGGAGGAAATGCAGGGCCCCCAGGAGGGTGGGAGTGCAAGGAGCAGCCTTCACACTGCTGGTAGGTCCCAGACGGTGGAAATGAGTCAACAAGCCAGGGGAGACTTCAGGCGTCCACTGAGCAGAGAGCCTGGAGTAGTCTCAGCACTGTCAGGTGTGATCCGAAATCCAAAGAAAAGAGGACAGCTGGAGGCAGAGTGGTAGCACAGCAGGTAGGGTCTTGCTTTGCACATTGCATGTGGCTGACCCCCGTCCCCTAAGCACCACCAGGAGTGATCCCTGAGTGCTACCAGCTGTGGCTCAAAACTAGGTAATTTGAAGGGTAGAGAGAATTGGAGACTGCTATGAAGGGCTCTTCTGAGTACTGTTGGCGCAAGCAAAAGAAACTCAGAAAGAGAACGATCGGTTGTGGTGGGGGGGAGGTTGTGTTTAGAGCCAAATAATAAGAAAAAAGAGAGAAACAGTCAAGGGAGATGGTTGGGTTTTGGCAATTGTCTTTTATTGTTTGTTCAGGACTTACTCCTATCTCAGGGCTCATGGCACTCAGGGACTATATATGGTGTTGGAGATTGAACCTGAGTCAGCTGCCTGCAGCCTACCCCCTGTAGCAGCTCTCTGGCCCAAGAGGGTTGGTTTCCTGTTGACAGAAGATGGAGCACGTTTATTAAGAGCCAGGAGAGGGGGCTGGAGCAACAGCACAGCGGGTAGGGCGTTTTCCTTGCACACAGCTGACCCAGGTTCTATTCCCAGCATCCCATATGGTCCCCTGAGCACTGCCAGGGGTGATTCCTGAGTGCAGAGCCAGGAGTAACCCCTGTGCAGAGCCAGGTGTGACTCAAAAAGCAAAAAAAAAAAAAAAAAAAAAAGAGCCAGGAGAGGAGAGGGGCCTGTTGGAGAGGCATGGGGCTCGTCTCCGAAACGGTGCCAAGGGACTGCCAGAAGGTTCCAGGAACAGGTTGATGTGTATTGGGTTTGAAGGAGTTCCCTCTGAGAAATTCCTATAAAACATGGCAGCAGGTGTGCTGGAGAGACAGGACTGCACTTCAGGGGCTGGAGCGATAGCACAGCGGCTAGGGCGTTTGCCCTGCACGCGGCCAACCCAGGTTCGATTCCCAGCATCCCATATGGTCCTCTGAGCACCGCCAGGGGTGGTTCCTGAGTGCAGAGCCAGGAGTAACCCCTGTGCATTGCCAGGTGTGACCCAAAAAGAAAAAAAAAAGGACTGCACTTCAGGCATTTGCCTTGCACTTACCCAACCCAGTTCGATCCCCAACAGCACATATGGTCCCATCTCCTCCTGTCTCCCTCGCTCATCTCTCCGCTCCCACCCACCTTGGTCTCTCTCTAGTCTCACCAACTCCCTGCATTGGGGACAGCCGCCACCACACTCCATCCCCATCCAGCAGCACAATCAACATATGAAAGCTCAAGGGCAAAAATACACTTAGGGGTGTGTTTCTCCTTTCCTTAGTCCAACAAGTTAATTAATATCTTAATTAACACCTTAATTCTACTTTTTTTTGTTTTGTTTTTTTTGGGTCACACCTAGCGATGGATGCTCTGGGGTTACTCCTGGCTCTGAACTCAGGAATTACTCCTGGCAGTGCTGGGGGCACTATATGGGGTGCCGGGGATTGAACCCGGGTCTGCTGCATGCAAGGAAAACACCCTACCTGCTGTACTATCACTCGGCCCCTTAATTCTACTTCTTCTTCATCATGATCACCATCATCCTATTGATTGGTCTCAGTAACTCTTCATTACTGAGGAAGTCTCCGTTCCTCCTAGCCCTGAGATTTTAGAAGCCTCTCTTTACTCGTCCTTCCCAATGGTGCCCCACTGGAGTCTCTTTCAAGGCATATGAATATGCCACGGGGAGCTTGCCAGGCTCTCCCATATGGGCAGGAAACTCTAGGTAGCTTGCCAGGTTCTCCGAGAAGGAGAACTAGGTTATAAGATGTCTAGGCTCCCGGGAGCTTGGTTTTATAGTCTCTGGATATTGGCCGTTGATGGGATTACACGGTACCGGGGCAGTTTCTGGGTGTTCTACTTCTTTTTTTTTTTTTTTGGTTTTTGGGTCACACCCGGCGATGCACAGGGGTTACTCCTGGCTCTTCACTCAGGAATTACCCCTGGCGGTGCTCAGGGGACCATATGGGATGCTGGGATTAGAACCCAGGTCGGCCGCGTGCAAGGCAAACGCCCTACCCGCTGTGCTATTGCTCCAGCCCCTCTACTTCTTTTTTTTTTTTTTTTTTTTTTTTTTTTTTTTTGCTTTTTGGGTCACACCTGGCGATGCACAGGGGTTACTCCTGGCTCTGCACTCAGGAATCACCCCTGGCCATGCTCAGGGGACCATATGGGATGCTGGGATTCGAACCCGGGTCGGCCGCGTGCAAGGCAAACGCCCTACCCGCTGTGCTATCGCTCCAGCCCCACCCCCTCTACTTCTTAATATTAGTTATTTTGTATGGAAACAGTAAGAGATACTTTTTTTTTTTTTGCTTTTTGGGTCACACCCAGCAATGCTCAGGGGTTACTCCTGGCTTTGCACTCAGGAATTACTCCTGGCGGTGCTTGGGGGACCGTATGGGATGCCGGGGATCGAACCCAGGTCGGCCGTGTGCAAGGCAAACGCCCTACCCGCTGTGCTATCGCTCCGGCCCCCAGTAAGAGATACATTAAGCTTGTAAGGTGGCTCTCCTGGACACACCTTGCTGTGGATCTCAGACTACAGTGCTCAGGCCAGATTAATCTTTCCTAACCCTAGCAGGGTCCTATCTAGTTGTACTTTTTGGATCATGACAGAATTTGTCCATGACCATGCTCTTAACTTATAGTTAAGTATTATGGCGCCTTGACTTGGCCCATTTTGAGGTGCTAGAAAGTAAGGGCAACTGAGGCTTAAGTTGAGAGAACATATGTCCAGGAGTGAATATCATTCAGAGTTAAGTAATTCCCAAGTTACAAAAGTATAGTATTAACTGTCTTCCTGTGTCTATACAAAAAGGACATTGCTCTGAATTAACTATGCAAAGGACTTAAGGAGAAGAGAAAAGTAATATTTACAAGTTAACAGAGTCTGATTAGGAGAAAAGGTGATTGACCTGTTGTGGAAGCAGAGCACAAAGAAAGAGGTTACAAGTAAACACAGAGGAATGGGAGCACTGTGATGGGAGTAACACAATAAACCTAAACTCCCTGTGGCAAGGCAGGAAGGATAAACCAATGTTATCCTACAGATTGGTCTTGTGAGGCACCAGCTGTGAGTGAAGATAAGGCTTTGTCTCCCTACCAAAGGGTAGTGAATCCTCGTGACCAGGAGCCAGAATGTAGCCCAGTGGCAGGTCACAAGCTTCAAAAGTCTGAAGTGCTGGAACCAAAATAAAACAAGCATAAAATACTGTGTTTTGGTGGCTGAAGAAATAATGCCGCGGTAGGGCACTTGCCTAGAACACAACCCACCCAGGTTCAATCCCCAGCACTCCATGGAGTTCCCCGAACCTGTCAGGAGTGATTCCCGAGTGCAAAGCCAGAAATGAGCATGCATTTACCACAGTTCTGGAGCCTGGTAAAATAGCACATTGGCCAAGAGCAGAGATCTTCAGTCACTGGTGCACAGTAAGTGCCATTGACCTGTGCAGAAAGGTTGAGAACCAAAGCTAGAGAGAGATACCGTGGGTAGGGCACACAGCTGACCCAGGGTCAATCTCTGGCATCCCATATGGCCCCCCAAGCCTGCCAGGACTGATTCCTGAGTGTAGAGCCAGGAGTAAGTCCTGAGCATTGAGTGAGGCCCCTGTCCTCACTCTAAAAAAAAGTTGAGTACTAAGGGTCTCCTGCACTCTGCCTGGTTGGAACTGCTGGGGATGGATCTGCATGCAGAACAGGTACCATTTGATACCAGGCACAAAAAGTTGAACAGTGGCCTAGAGCCACAAAGATAACACCTGACGGTAACTCCTGACTCTGTGCTCTGAGAACAATGTGGTGCCAGGTTTGAGCCCTTGCCTTCTACATGCAAGCCTTGCACTCAACCCCTGCCTTCTACATGCAAGCCTTGCACTCAACCCCTGAGCAATCTCTTCGCCCCTGTAAAACATTACTGTATTTATTCTCCACATCTAGATGAATAATATGATGCTGCATTTGTCAAATGTGTGTATGTATATACTTAATAAAAATTTTAATTAAAAAAAGAAAGATAATACAGGGTACAGAGGTAGGATACTTGCCTTGAATACAGTTGACCCCAGTTCAATACCAGGCACCTTATATGGCTCCTCCTGCCCCACCAAGAATGATCCTTGAGCAGAGAGCCAGGAGGAAGCCCTGAACACAGCTGGGTAATGGTGTGCACACACGCGCGCGCGCACACACACAGACACACAGACACACACACACAGACACACACACACACCAGAACCACCACCACTACCAGAACCACCACCAAAGAACACTTTTCCTGGTGTCCTGGAACACCTGTCTTGAAAGCATACAGTCACAGGGCTGGAGCAATAGTACAGCAGGTAGGGTGTTTGCCTTGTGCGCGGCTGACCCGGGGTTCGATCCCCAGCATCCTATATGGTCCTCTGAGCACCATCAGGGGTGATTCCTGAGTGCAGAGCCAGGAGCAACCCCTCTGCATTGCCAGGTGTTACCCATAAAGCAAAAAAAAAAAAAAAAGAAAGCATACAGTCACAAATTCAAATTCTTAACATTCCACATGTGTCTAGCATGGCCCAGGCAATATGGTCTGTTTTATTTGTTTGCTTTTTGGCCAAACCTAGCAGTGCTCAGGGATCACTTCTGGCAGGGCTTGGTAGACTAGAGCTGCAGGTCAGAGACCTCAAGTGCATTCATTGTTTTCTTTTTTTTTTTTTCCCCTTTTGGGTCACATCCAGCTATACTCCTTGCGGTGTGGTGTATATGCTCAGGGAACCATATGGGATGCTGGGAATCAAACCCAGGTCAGCTGCATGCAAGGCAAATGCCCCACCCGTTGTGCTATTGCTCCAGTCCCAGTGCATTCGTTTTTCCTTTGCATTTTGCGTGCTTGAGAATCACTCCTGGCAGGGCTCTGGGAACTCTATGGGGTGCTGGGGATCAAACCCAGGTCAGCTGCATGCAAGGCATGTCCTCCCCCTGTTCTATCTCATCTCTCTGTTTCTAGCTCATGGTGCATAGGAACCCTTAGTATGACAGATAGTGTCTCCAAGGATTCTATGCCTCTTGGAATCTTCCAGAAAGTCTACCATGAGAGCTTCTTCCCAAATATCACTGTGATGCCTTGTTTTCGCTTTCTCTGCTATTTTGATGTGGGTTTGAGGAGTGAACCCAGAACCCCATATGTGAGAGGACAGAGCTTTACCTCTGTCCCATGTCCCTAGCCCTGAAGCCATTTCTTTTGATTTCTTGATGTTTGTCTCTTTTGGGCTACACCTGGCAATGCTCAGGGTTTACCATTCCTGGCCCTGAGAAGAGGAATATCAGTACTCGGGGAACCATGTGGGATGCCAGGGATCAAACCTGGGTTGGCTGCTTGCAAGGCTAATGCCTTACTCACCTGGTTACTGTTTTGGCCCATGTTTTCTTAATTTTTTTTTAATTTCTGTCTTTGTACTACCCCCTACAGTGCTCAGGGGCCACACCTGCACAGTACTTCAGGTCTAGTTAATGCATAAGATGATGGGAATGGAACCTGGGTCACCCACGTGCAAAGCACACATCCTATCTGCTGAGCCATCTTCCTGAACCCTGAAACCATTTCTGGTTTTATCTGTTTGTGGGATTCACTCAGAGGTGCTCAGGACTGATGCCTGGCCCTGCACTCGAGGCTGACTCCTATGGGGTGGCTGGGGTTGAACTCAGGTCAGCCATATGTAAGGCAAGCTCTTTCTCTGCTGTTCTGTCTCTCTGGCCATGTATGGGACATTTGGAAGGTCTGTGGGTCATGAAGTCACTTCAAGTTCTGGACAGGGTCCAGAGAGACTGACCAGAAGTCGGATGACTCAAGAATCTAGGGACTGTGCAGGAGTGAGAGCACAGACGGTAGGGCATTTGCCTTGCACATGGATGACCCAGTTCCTATCCCTGGCATCCCATATGGTCCCTGGAGTACCGCCAAGAGTGAGTCCTGAGCACAGAGTCAGGAGTAACCCCTAAGCAGCACCGGATGTGGCCCCCCAAAAAATAAGAAGAAAGAAAGAATCTAGGGATCTGCCATGTAGACACCCACCTGTGGATACTGTGGGTGCTCTGTTGAGGACAGGAGGCAGAGCAGAGAAGAGACGGTCCGCCAGAGGGTAGGTGAGCAGGTGGGCACCACCTTTAGGCTGTGCCAATTACTCACTCTGCTCCTGGAAAGCTGAGCAAAGAGGAAGGGATGGTCAGAGGGAAGAAGTCTGAGGTGGCAGGGTAACAATGGGAAACATTCTCCCTCCCTCTTTCTCCCTCCTTCTCTCCTTCCCTCTCTGCCTCTCTCCTTCCTTCCCTCACTCTCCTTCTACCTTTCCTGTTTCTCCCTGTCTCTTCCTTCCCTTACTCTGTCTCTTTCTTCCCTTTCTCCCTCTCTCCTACTGTCCCTTCTTCCCTCCCTCTCTCTTCTGCCCTTTTGTTGTTGTTGTTTGTTTTGGGTTACACCTGGCAGTACTCAGGGTTTACTCCTGGTGGGCTCAGAGATCAAACTTGGGGGGCTGGAGCAATAGCACAGCAGGTAGGGCGTTTGCCTTGCACTCGGCCGACCCGGGTTCGAATCCCAGCATCCCATACGGTCCCCTAACACCGCCAGGGGTAATTCCTGAGTGCAAAGCCAGGAGTAACCCCTGTGCATCTCCAGGCGTGACCTAAAAAGCAAAAAAAAAAAAAAAAAAAAAAAAAGAGATCAAACTTGGTTGCAAGGCAAGTGCCTTTACTCTGACCCCTTCCTACTTGCCTTCTGTGTGGGCACTTGTATTTGCGGGCTACTGCTTGGTACCCTGAACACACTGGACGCTCAAGAATGTCCCCATTTGCAACACACACACACACACACACACACCCCTATCTTCAACGTTGGGGACAGGTCCAGCGCTTACACACAAGGCCTAGTCACTGCGTCCAGCCCAGTCCCCCACCTTTGCATATTTTGGCAGGTTAGCGTCTTACAAGTGCCCCTCCGACCCTCACCTTCCTTTCGGCTCCCAGTCTGATACTGCAAAGGGCTAGATTAGGTTTCTGCATCATGAACCGTAAATTCCGAGTCATTAGCACCCTGAGTTGAGTTGCTACCCCCGCATACCATCAAGTCTTCAGTTCTGTCTCCCCAGATTTGTGCCTAGAAAGTTTGGGGCTTCCAGACTTTCGTCCCCAGAAACATCAGGGCTAGGCAGCTAGGTGGAAAGGCCCCGAGTCTAAGGACCAAGCTGCGCCCCCTGACTCCCCCATCAGGTTCTGCAGCGTGGGGTCGAGCACCCCCCAACCCCCCACCCCGCAACTCCTTGCAGTCTCCCAAGTCCCCCAAACACTTTCTACAGGGGCCCCTTTCAGATCACCTCTGCCGTCCCACATGCCCGCCTTCCCCCCAAAGTGTGGAGTAGAGGTGCGGGTCGGGGGAGTGGCTGCTGGCGCGGGGCTCAGGTGCGGGTCCGGGAAAGCCGGGCACGGGGCGCAGGTGCGGGAGCGAGATGCAGGTGTGGGTCGGGGATGCTGGCGCAGGGCGCGGGTGTGGGTCGGGGGTGCTGGCGTGGGGCGCGGGTGCGGGTCTGGGGAGCGGGGTGCGGGGCGCGGGTGCGGGTCAGGGGTGCTGGCACGGGGTGCAGGTGCGGGTCGGGGGAGCGGGGGCGCAGGTGCGGGTTGGGGGTGCTGGCGCGGGACGCAGGCGCGGGTGCGGGTCGGGGGTGCTGGCGCGGGACGGGGGAGCGGGGCGTAGGTGCGGGGGTCGGGGGGTGCTGGCGCGGGTGCGGGTCGGGGGTGCGGTACGTAGGTGCGGGTCAGGGGTGCTGGCGCGGGATGCAGGTGCGGGTCGGGGGTGCGGTGCGCAGGTGCGGGTCGGTAGTGCTGGCGCGGGGCACAGAGGCGGGTCGGGGGCGCTGGCGCGGTGCGCAGGAGCGGGTCGGGGGTGCTGGCGCGGTGCGCAGGTGCGGGTCGGGGGTGCGGGGCGCAGGTGCGGGTCGGGGGTGTGGGGCGCAGGTGCGGGTCGGGGGTGCTGGCGCGGGGCAAAGAGGCGGGTCGGGGGTGTTGGCGCGGTGCGCAGGAGCGGGTCGGGGGTGCTGGCGCGGTGCGCAGGTGCGGGTCGGGGGTGCTGGCGCGGGACGCAGGTGCGGGTCGGGGGTGCGGGGCGCAGGTGCGGGTCGGGGTGCTGGCGCGGGACGCAGGTGCGGGTCGGGGGCACGGGGCGCGGGTGCGGGGCGCGGGTGCGGGTCGGGGGTGCTGGCGCGGGGCGTAGATGCGAGACCCGGTGAACCCGGATACGGTCCCGCTGTGGGCGGTGCCGGGCTGCAGGTGGGGCGCGGGGCGGGGCGGCGGGGGGAAGGGGCGGGCCGGCCGGGGCGGGGCGCGGGCCGCGGGCTGCGGGCGTCAGTGCGCGTCCCGCGGCTCGGGCGCGGCATGGGGCGGGTGCAGCTCTTCGAGATCGTCCTGAGGCACGGCCGCGCGGTGTACAGCCCCGGGGAGCCGCTGGCGGGGGCCGTGCGCGTGCGCCTAGGGGCGCCGCTGCCCTTCCGAGGTGGGCGCGGGGCGCGCGGGTCGGGCCGGGCGGGCCGGGCGGGCCGGGCCGGGCGGGGCCTTCCGCCCCGTGGCCGGGCCGGCCCCTCCGAGGCCCCTCGCGGGCGCCAGGACGCGCCCACCCTCCCGGGGCTCGCGCCCCGTAGCGCCGCGCACCTGCCGGCGCGGCGCCCGGCGACCGTGTCCGCAGCGGGGCCGCAGCGGGGCCGCGGCTCGGGCGGGGGGTCGCTTCCTGCCCGCGGCGCCCGGGTGCCGGCCGCTCCGCTCGCACGCCGGCGCGGGTGGGGGTCCCGTGAGGGCTCGCGGCGCTGCGGGAGCCGGCCGTGGGCCTTGCGGAAACCGCCGCCCTCTCCCCCGCGGGGCAGCCAGCCGTGTCCTGGACAGGTCACGCACGTCGCCCCCAGTCGTGCCCACAGCCATTTGAACTTGTCTGACCGCCTCCCCGCCCCTTTCTTGTTTTACCAGCTGAAGTTTGGGGTTCGCGGAGGGGGGTTGGGTGTGGCTGTACCAGGGCCGTGGTGGGGTGGGACTCCGGTGGGCGGGGAGCGCACCTCAGGCCCCTTGGCTCTTTTGTTCCTCTGGGGTCCAGCCAGCCTTCTGCATCTCTGTGGGATTCCGGGCTTGTGGGTGCCCTTTTTAACCCATATGGCCAGCCCCCCCATTTTTTCCAAAGCCTGTGCTGTGAGTAGCCCCCCAGCACCAGCGGGTGTGGCCTCGAAAACAAAAACAAACTGGAGGCCTACTGGCTGAAAAATGGGAGAGCTTTGGGGCCCGGTCAGTAACAGCAGGGTGCTGCACCTTGCCCGGGGATTTCTGAGTACAGTCAGGAGTCACCCTTAAGCACCACTGGGCATAACCCCCAAACCAAAATTCAGTCAATAAAAGAAAAAATGGGAAGCTTTACTGGCACACTGGGCTCTGGGTATGGTATGGCATGGTGCACTGACATCCTGCACAACGTACACCCCTGAGCCACAAAGCCCAGAGGACAAGTGCCTGAGCTTATGCTCCTGGCCCAGAGAGGATGGACAGGGTTCCGTCCGCACTGCCTCCAGCCTCCCGCGAACCCGGTGGTCCCAGGCACCTCCAGGCATCAATTGGCCCAGGCTTGGACCAAGAAGCTGTTGGGGCTGGGGGCTTACCCAGTGCTGGGGTGTGCTTGGGACTGGGGGGGGTCACATAGGGCTGGGGGGGTACCTGGGACTGGGTGGGTACTTGGGACTGGGGATTTACCTGGGGCTGGGGGGTAGCTGGGGTTGTGTAGACTGGGGAGTAATTGGGACTGGGGGCAAACACAGGCTGGGGGTTGTACCCAGGACTGGGGATATACCTGGGGTTGGGGATGTACCTGGGGTCGGGTGTGTACCTGGGGCTAGGGGTATACCCAGGATTGGGGTTCGCGGAGGGGGGTTGGATGTGGCTGTACTAGGGCTGTGGTGGGGTGGGACTCCGGTGGGCGTGGAGCGCACCCCAGGCCCCTGGGCTCTTTTGTTCCTCTGGGGTCCAACCAGTCTTCTGCATCTCCATGGGGTACTCAGGATGAGGGTGTACCTGGGGCTGGGGGTGTACACAGTCTGGGGTTGTACCTGGGACTGGGTAATACCTGGGTTGGGGGATACCAAGGGTGGAGGTGTGCCCAGGATGGGACATGTACCCAGCACTGGTGGTACTTGGGACTGTGGGTATACACAGGCTGGGGGGTGATACACCCCCAGGACAGGTACCCCCAGTCCTGGTATACAGCCAGGCTGGGGGTTCCCAGACTGGGGGTGTACCTGGAGTCATAGGGTAATCAGGATGGGGGTGTACCCAGGACTGGGGGTGGGGCATGTACCCAGGACTGGGGGTGTACCCAGGGTGGGTGTACCTGGGGTGGGTGGTGCACAGATGACTGAGGTATCCCGCGGCTGGTGGCAGTTGAAGTGGCCTGGTGCGCAGAAGGCTGTGGGAGCTGGTCCCTGGCTTTGTGCCCCCCTGATTCAATGTGACTGTCACCTGCCACACCCCCAGGGGAAGGGCCCATTAGTGCCTTGCCTGGTGGGGCTGGGGCACATTCTCCTCTCAGCTCAGGAGGCAGGACAGGGCTTCAGAGGAAGGCTGGCAACGGCCACTCTGCCCCAGGTTGTGGTCTGGGTTCTTCTCGAGGCTTGGGGACCAGCCTGGGAAGTGGGTGAGCGAGGTGAGGTGGCAAAGGGAGAAGGCTGCTGGCCTCCCAGGACGTTCAGGGCCTCTGGACCATGGTCCTGCCACGATTGTTCTCTGGTGATTTCCAAGCGCGGATACCCCCAGTTCACCCTGTACTCTGCACACTGCTGGGCCTGCTGATGGCGGCCCCCTCAGTCTGTCCCCGCAGGGCGCACCGGTGGGGTGGATGCACTGCGGAGGGGCACGTGAGTGCTACCGGGCTGTGCAGTGGGGGGCGTGGGAGTGCCCGGCAGCTGCTGCAGGGGGTGGGGTGGGGGCGTGCAGGCTGTGGACAGTGTGTCTCTGGGCTCCTGGTCTGGAGGGTGGAGGTCTTAGGGGACCCCATCGCAGGGCTCAGCCTGCTGCTCCCTACGGCCTGAGCTCCTTCGTCTGACAGCCTGCCTCCCACTCTGCCTGTCCCCTAGCTTCCCTGTGAGGGTGGACACATCACCTCTGAGTGACTACTTTCCACCCGCTCAGTGCTCTCGGGCCACTCTCCTGCGCCCCTCGGGGGTCCGCAGGAGGTGTGTGGTGGTGCCTTCCTGGCAGCCTGTATCTCCCAAGTGTGTGTGCCCGGCCTCTGGCCTGGCTCTCGCAGGGCATGGCTGGGAAGCAGTGGGCAGAGAAAGGCTTGCATGGATTCTAGCATCTTGCCCTGCACTGACCTCGGTGCTGGCAGGACAGGGGCGGCCAGGTGGGGGCCTCTGCTGAGTGGGGCTGTGCCCACTGCTGAGTGCCAGGCTGCGGGCACCTTATCTGCTTCGGCGGGTCTGACTGCATTCCTGCAGCCTGAGGGGAGCCGTCAGTTTCCTGGAGCAGGAAGGGGCAGGGCACCTCCCTGCTTGCAGAGGTGGGGTCAGAGGTCAGTGCCTGACTTCCTCTGCCAGCTGCCAGGGAGGTGGGCGTGGGGGCCCAGGGCAGGGGACTCTAGGGGCTTTCCCAGGGACTCACACTGCCCCCCTTGCAGCCATCCGAGTGACCTGCACGAGTTGCTGCAGGGTGTCCAGCAAGCCCCATGACACGGCCTGGGTGGCAGAGGAGGGCTACGTGAGCAGCTCGTTGGCGCTGGCTGACAAGGGTGAGTCCCACGTCTCAGCTTCCCCCTCTTTCTCCTGCTCGAGCACAATCCCAGGCAGCCCTGCCTGCCTCCTGCCCCTGTGTCCCCTCTCCGCCCCACGGAGCCTGCATTTCCACCACTTCTGGATCCCGTACCCCACCCCCTCCTGTACGTACCCCCATCCCCCTGGCCTGTGCCCCCGCCACCCCTTACCACACCTCCCGTACTGCCTGTTTCAGACAGGGGTGGAGGGGCCTGTTGGGCTCCTTCCCACCCTCCCCTGGGAAGCGGCTGTCTCGTAAGGGCCCCTCTTCTGGTGGCTGGGTTCAGAGGGTCACCCCCCACCCCGCAGCAGCTGCTCCTGTGCTTGTCTGCAGGGAGCCTGCCTGCCGGAGAGCACAGCTTCCCCTTCCAGTTCCTGCTTCCTGGTGAGCTCTGCCCAGCCAGGCCTGTGCTTGGGCTGTGGGGTGGTGGGTAGGCGGCCCGACCCTGGTGCCAGCGCCTGCCCTCTCCAGCCACAGTGCCCACGTCCTTTGAGGGCCCTTTTGGGAAGATCATCCACCAGGTGCGCGCCACCATCGACACACCCCGTTTCTCCAAGGACCACCAGTGCAGCCTCGTGTTCTATGTACTCAGCCCCCTGAACCTCAATAGCATCCCTGACATTGAGGTGAGGACGGGCCCCTGGCAGGTGGGCCCAGCTGGGCCTGGAGCTGCAGCTGTGGTGCTGGGCTCTGGGGCCCAGCCTGCTCACTCTGGCCAGTCCCCGTCCTCTCTGCCCCGCAGCAACCCAATGTGGCCTCCACCAGCAAGAAGTTCTCCTACAAGCTGGTGAGGACGGGCAGCGTGGGCCTCACTGCCAGCACCGACCTCCGTGGCTACGTGGTAGGGCAGGTACTGCGGCTGCAGGCAGACATCGAAAACCAGTCGGGCAAGGACACCAGCCCCGTGGTGGCCAGCCTGCTGCAGGTCAGCACCCCTCTGCCTCTGGGGCTGGAGGGGGCTGGGTGACACCCCCAGCCCCCAGACTCACTGCTGGCCCTTTCCCAGAAAGTATCCTATAAGGCCAAGCGCTGGATCTATGATGTGAGGACCATCGCGGAGGTGGAGGGCATGGGAGTGAAGGCCTGGGGCCGGGCGCAGTGGCAGGAGCAGATCCTGGTGCCTGCCCTGCCTCAGTCAGGCCTGCCGGGCTGCAGCCTCATCCACGTGGACTACTACCTACAGGTGCGGGGTGGGGCGGGACTGGGGGGGTGGGAGGGGCTCAGCCCCTCACTGCCTCCCCTCCCCAGGTCTCACTGAAGGTGCCGGAAGCCTCGGTGACCCTTCCTGTCTTCATCGGTAACATTGCGGTGAACCATGCCCCGCTGAGTCCGCAGCCCGGCCTGGCGCTGCTTCCTGGCGCCCCTGTGGTGCCCTCAGCGCCACCCGATGAGGAGGCTGAGGTGGAAGCCTCGGGGGCCCTGTGCCCCGGCCCTGTCTCCCTCTCCACTAAGAGCCACTCCCAGCAGCAGAGGCCGGTGGTGGCCTTCTGCTCTGTACCTGGGGCCCCTGAGCCTCATCCTCAGGTTGGCAGCCCTGCCCCCCACCCGCTGCTCCCTCCTTTGTGCATCTCCACAGGTGCCACTGTGCCCTACTTTGCAGAGGGTTCTGGGGGGCCTGTTCTCACCACCAGTACCTTGATCCTCCCTCCTGAGTACAGCTCCTGGGGCTGCCCCTATGGTGAGTGGGGAGTGGGGAGGTGGGGGGCCGGGGGGGCCTTGCCCCAAGCCCCCTCAGGACCTAGTTCTCTCCCTGCAGAGGCCCCGCCTTCATATGAGCAGAGCTGTGGCCGCACCAGCCCTGGCCCGACCCCCCGAAGCTGACCCCAGCTGCCTTCTGCTCGGGCTGACCTCTGCCCTGGGACCTTGGCTCCCGGGGCCTCGTGCCTTGGCTCTAGTACGGCCCAGCCCAGCCAGGACCCTCTGCTGCCCAGCGTGCCTGGTCTGCGCCATGGTCAGACTGGCCACTGCAGCTTCGGGTGTTGCCGCCCACCCCAGGGCTGAAGACACGCATGTAAATAAAATGTTCATTTATAGCACTGGGTCCTGGTGGGCTTTTTCTGCTGCTCTGGGGTTCCGTGTGGGGATGGGGCACTCCTGAGTCAAACTGGTATGTGTGACCTTTGGTGTAAAGATCCTTACTGGAATTGGGGCCAGAGATAATACAGTGGGTAGGGTTCTTGCCTCGCGCATGGCTGACTTGAGATGGATACCAGGCCCCTCTTATGGTCCCCTGAGCCTCACCAGGTCGTGGTGGCCCAGAAACAAAAACAAAAAACAGATTTTTTTACTGGGATTCGAGACCGCTGTTGTAAGTAAAGCCTGCATTGGCCCTGGCCCTTCTGCAGATACCCACCCAGGTATCAGGGAGAAGCCCACTCACAGCCACACCCCCACCTTGTCCAGAAGCTCCCCAGCTGTGGGGGGGAGGTTGCAGGTGAAGGAGCTGTGTCACTGAGGTGTTTGCCCTGTATTTGGCTGACCTAGGTTTGATCTACAGCACTACAGAGATATCTCCGGAGCCCCAGCAGGAAGTGATCTCGGAGCACCACCAGGGCGGCCCTCAAACCCCAAAAATAAAGACAAAAAACCCCACCCAGGGGCCGGAGCGATAGCACAGCGGGTAGGGCGTTTGCCTTGCACGCGGCCGACCCAGGTTCGATCCCCGGCATCCCATATGGTCCCCCAAGCACTGCCAGGGGTAATTCCTGTGCATTGCTGGGTGTGACCCCAAAAAAGCAAAAAATAAATAAATAAATAAATAAATAAAAATTAAAAAAAAAAAACAACCCACCCAAAAATACTGGGGGAGGGGTGGTCGTTGGCAAGTGGCCCATTAGACTGAGGGGGCCTCCAAGCCCTGCCCCCACCCACCGGCATTGAGGGGCTGAGGGAGCTGTTCTCCCAGCTCACTGCCCACACCCTAACTGGAAAGTGAGTTTGAGGCCACACTCAAGGGTGTCAGGAGCTACTCCTGGCTCAGTGCCCAGGGGTCTCTCATAAGGTTACCAGGGATGGGCCATGCCAAGCCCATGCTGCAGCTCTCCCCTGGCCCGGGGAGGGGAGCTGGAAGTGTGTCCACCATTAGGGTCCAGAGGAGGGATACCAGAACCAAGGGCTATGGCATCTAGCTGAAGAGCCCAATCTCCATCTGGGACATGGGGGGCGGAGGGCCAGGGAGACGAAGAGAATCCCTCCTGGTCTGCTACATAGAATGCAGGTGGGGGATAGGTCAGGCTGACACAAGTAGGCCTGCTGTTTTGAATAAGCCAGTGTGTGTGTGTGTGTGTGTGTGGGGGGGTGCTGCTGTGCCAAAGATGGAACCTGGGGCCTTGAGCATGCCCCAGGGGCTGCAGTGGTCTTGAGTAACCCCCACCCCTCGCCCTTTTCTCCACTTGCCTGTTCAACAAATATTTGCCTCCTGCATGCCAAGCACTGCTGAGCCCTTGGGTACACAAAACAAACCTCCTGACTGGTACTTTTATTTATTTTTTTGGTGGTGGTGGTGGCGCATACTGAGTTATGCTCAGGGTTGATTCTGGCAGTGCTCAAGGACCACATATGGTGCTGGGAATCAACCCTGGGCTGGGCATGTTGCCTTACCTGTTTGCCGTACCAAGCTTCTTACCTGGAGCCCATTCTAGGGGGGAAATAGGCAACGTGCTAAGGTTGTGGGTATGGGCAACCTCAGTCAAGGAAACTGGAGGGCACAGTACTTTTTTGTAGTTTTCCCAGGTAGTGCTTAGGGGGCCCTGGGGCCGCTTGGAGTTGGGTAGGCTGGGCAGTTCAATGCTCAGGCCCAGGGTGGGAAAGAGGGTGCAAGATCCTGATTCCATCCCTAACACCCCAGTCCCCCAGCACCTCTCTGAGTGCCCCCTTGCTCCCAACACATCCCCCACCACACTGAACACTTTTAGGGAGGGGCACGCAGCATTCCCTTTAGAGGGGGGCTGGCTGGAGCAATAGTACAGCAGGAGGGCACTTGCCTTGAATGTGGCCGGCCTGTGTTGTGTCTCCAGCACCCCATATGGTTCCCTGAACACTGCCAGAAGTGGGCTGGAGTGATAGTACAGCGGGGAGGGGGTCTGCCTCCACGGGGCCGACCGGGTTTGATTCCAGCATCCCATATGGTTCCCCGAGCACCGCCGGGAGCAAGTCCTGAGTGCATGAGCCAGGAGTAACCCCTGTGCATCGCCAGGTGTGACCCAAAAAGCAAAAACAAAACAACCCCCCCCCCAAAAAAAAAAAACCCAACACTGCCAGATGCCATCCCTGAGAGCAGAGCCAGGAGTAAGGCTTTAGCACAGCCGGATGTGACCCCCTCCAAAAAAACCACCCCAAGCCAAAAGTAGAAAGGGGAGTTTCCTTTCCCTCAAAGTGGCTCCGAAGGGGTGCTGGAGCGGTAGCACAGCGGGGAGGGCGTTTGCCTTGCACGCTGTCGACCCGGGTTCGACCCCGGTGTCCCATAGTCCCCTGAGCACCGCCAGGAGTAACCTGAGTATCGCCGGTATGAACCCCTCGCTACAGCTGTTGAGGTAGAAGCAGTTCGGGGCAGGGTTCAGGCTCCTCGGAGGGAGGCGTGGAGGAGAGCGAACGCTCTCCGGGCTCCGCCGCCCAGGGAAACGTGGGCGTCTCTGGCCCTCGGTGCCCAGCGGTCCGCTCCCCGAGGTCAGCCTTCTGGGCTAGCTCAGTGCCTCCTCCGTGCTGTGAAGGCCGGCCGAGAACCTGCCTTTCACCCATGCTCTCCTCCGCGCAGAGGCCGGGGTCCAGGTGGGCCGCGGGAAACGGGCGGCAGAGGCCGGTGGGCAGTTGGCCTGGCCGGGCCGCCTCCCCCAGCCCCGCCCTGCCCGCGCCGGGCGTTCCTTCCTGCAGGGTGCCTTCCGGCCGCCTCGCCCGCCCGGGCACCGCCTGCGGGAGGAGTGTCCGGCCTCAGAAGCCGGGGTCGCGGGCCCCCGGCCGCCTCCCGGTTCCGGCGGCCGCCGCCGAGCGCAGGCGCGGCCGCGGGCGCAGGCGCAGTGGCGCGCGGCCGGAAGCGAGCGCGCGGGGCGCAGGCGCGGCGGCGCGCGGCCGGAAGCGAGCGCGGCGCGGCGCGGCGCGCGGGGCGCAGGCGCGGGCACGGGCGCAGGCGCAGTGGCGCGGCCGCCCCGCCCGGCGGGGCCGCGAGGCGCGGGCGGGGCGATGGCGCGCGGGAGGGGCGGGGCCACGCTGCGGGCCCGGGCCATGGCCGCCGCCGACGCCGAGGTGAGGAGCGGGCGGCGGCGCGGGCGGCGGGCGCGGGGGGCGCTGGCGCGGGGCGCGGGGGAGGCGGGCGCGGCGGCGGCGGCGGGGGCGGCGGGTAGCGGCCGGGCCGCGCCTCCCCGCCCCGCGCGCGCCTCAGGCCCGCCGGGCCGCGCCTCAGGCGTGCGGGCCGCGCGGCGCGGGGCGCTCTGCGGGGGCGCGGGGGGCGCCGAGACAAAGGGCGGCGGGCGGCCGGGCCGGGGGGCGGCGGGCGCGCGGCCCGCTCCGCGCTCGGCCCCTGCGGCCGCGCGGCCCGCCTGCTCCCTTTGTTAGCGGGGCCGGGCGCTGGGCCCCGCGCGAGCCCCGCGGCCTCCGCGGCGGCGGGACCCTGCGGGCCGCGCGCCCCTGCCCGGCCGCCCGCCGCGCAGCCCCGGCGGGGGTCGCGGGCGCACGTGTGGGGCCCGGGGCCTCCCGCGCTGCGGCGGCGCGGGACCGAGCGCCCGCCCAGGCCCTCCGCGCCGCTGCCGGGCTCGCCGCTGCCGCCCGATTAAGTCGGCCAAGTGGACACTGGAAACTTTTCTGATCGCCTATGTACCCTTCCCTCTTCCCCTGACCTAGAAAGAGAGTTCCGCCGTTCAGTGTCAGGCAGCGCCGGGCCGGGGGGCCCCTCGCACCCCCGTCGCGGGACGGGGACGCGGGTTCGGATGAGGTGGGGTGACCCGGTTGGGGTGGCGCCGTCTTTCGCGGGAGCGGCCTCTGCTCTTCCGGCGGCCCCACTACTTTGTATCTTTTCGCTTTATTACTTGGGCCTTAGAATGATACACTTGCGGCGAGTTCAGAAAGTTTGGGCCGCCCGGGGGGCCGCTGGGCGGTGTGGGCGCGCAGCCCTCGCTCCTCTCCTCGGCGGGGAGCTGGGGAAGCCGGTAACGGAAAGGTCGTACCGCTCCCGTTAGCGCCACGTATCTGTTGTATTTTGCTGCTTCTTTATTTTGCGGGGAGTGGGTGGGAGGGGTCATGCCAGGCCAGTGCTCCGGACCAAGACCATGCTCAGCCTAGGACTGAACTCAGCCTCGTTGCTTGCGAAGCATGTGCTCCTGCGGTCCGCTGGATGCTTTCTCTGGCCCTGTCAGCCTGTGCTTTTGAACCCTTTCCCCCCCTGTAGTGCAGGGATCAAACTCAGGGCCGCACCCCGTGAGACGGATGGGATGTTCTAGTGCTACCTCCTGGCCCAGTAGAGGACATCTTATTTACTAAAAAGAATCAAGCCTTTTTTTTTTTTTTTGCGGGGGGATCAGGTCCACACCTGAAGGTGCTCAGGTATTATTTATCACTAGCACTGTGCTCAGCAGTGATCCCAGGGACCATATGTGGTGCGGGATATTTCATCCACAGTTGTAGCTTATCTTCTGCAGGATCTCTCCAGCTCTGAAGGACTTTTTGTTTTTGGTTCTTTTGGGGCAGTGCCTTGCTCTGCACTCAGGGATCTCTTGAGACTGGCTCCGGGGACTGTATTGGATGGCGGGGATCAAATCGGGTCACCCGCATGCAAGACAGGCACCCCACTAATTTGCACAATCTCTCTGGTTCCCAAATGGCATTTTACAAGTTACCGGTTTTCTAGCTAGGCGCACATACTTTTCATGTGCGATTCCGGCTTCAGTTTCCAGCATCGTAAGGTTGTCTTGGGGTTGACCCCTAAGCACCTATGAGTGTGCCCCCAAACCAGGAAAGAAAATAGAGCTCTGTTTTCACTGACATTCTTAGAGAGTCTGTCATGTAGTTTTCCAACTTTTCCCCCAGTGTGGCCTTGTTCTTCTGTGTTCTGGAGCTCGGTTAAGGAGCCAGAGAAGAAAAGGCTCTTCTCATCCTTTAGGGAGTAGTCTTTACCTAATCTCCCTGGTTTCCAATTTGGAAACTTTTCTCTTGTCTGTCCGTCCTGTCCCCGTCGCGCCCCCTCCCCCCCATTATTTCCTACATGTGGTACACATGTCAGATTTCTGTGATTGGTGTCACCAGAGAGCATCCAGGTAGGTGCATCTCAGTGTTAGTTTTTTTTTTTTTTTTTTTTTTTTTTTTTTTAAGTTTTTGGCCCACACCTAGGGAGTCAGGGATTACACCTGGCTCTTTATTCAGGATTCACTCCTAGTGACACTTGGACCATATGGGGTGCCAGGGATTGAACCCGGGTCAGCCTCTTGTAAGGCAGACATTGTACTTGATGTACTGTCTTTCCAGCTCCAATGGGTGTCTTACACTTCTGCTCCTTTATTACTACCTTTTGGACACAGTGGTGGTGGTCAGGGATCACTCCTGGGTGGGGGGACTGGCGACCGCATGTGGGGATGGGGATGGAATCTGGTTGGCTCAGCTGCCCTGCCAGTTGTACTATTGCTCTGACCTCTGTTCCTTAATTTTCATTGCCTTTTTTTTTTTTTTTTTTTTTGCTTTTTGGGTCACACCTGGCGATGCACAGGGGTTACTCCTGGCTCTGCACTCAGGAACTACCCCTGGCCGTGCTCAGGGGACCATATGGGATGCTGGGATTTGAATACGGGTCAGCTGCGTGCAAGGCAAACGCCCTACCCGCTGTGCTATCTCTCCAGCCCCTTTTTTTTTGTATTTTTATTTGGATCATACCCAGTGATGCCCAGGGATTACTCCTGGCTCTGCACTGAGGAATTATTCCTGGTGGAGCTTGGGGGACCATATGGGATGCCAGGGATTGAACCTGGTAGGCTGCATGCAAGGCAAATGCTCTCCTTTGTACAATTGCTCTGGCCCCCTCATTGCTTTCTTTGATGTTTGGGGGCACACATGGTGGTGGTTAGTTGTGATTCTGTGACTCTCGGCTTTGTGCTCAGGAGGCTATTTCAGTGTTGGGGATTAAATTGGGTTGGCTGTACACAAAGCAAGCACCACAAAGTATACTAGCTCTCTGACTAGTAGGTTTTTGTTTTTTGGCTTTTTTTTTTTTTTTGGTAGTAGAGGTTTTTGGTGGGGATTGGGGGCCTATATGGTACTGGAGATCAAACCTGGGGCTCCTGTATGCAAAGCCTGTGGCCCAGCTTTGCGTGCTGCCGAGCCGGTTGGGTCCCCAGCACCCAAATGGTATTTTGGCAGTGGATCACCAGCACCCAAACAGTACCCTAAGTATTTCCGGGAGTGACCCTTCAGTGTTGAGCCAGGAGGAGGCCCTGAGCACTACCTGGTATGACCCATAGCAAACAAAAAAAACCCCAAAACCCAAAAGTGCGTGCTCCAGTGCTGTAAGTTTAGGAATTTTAAACTGGGATTTTAGCAGAGTGCAATAACTAATAAGTAGACAAGGGCCCTAGTGCCCAGGGGACGTTGGGCAGCTTTTTTGCCCAAGGCTCTGTTCAGGGCCAGGGACAGTGACTCTCATTTCCTGCTTCTTCCTGTCCTATCACAGGACAGCATTGTGTGGTGGGGCTGGGGGCTAGTTTCAGGGGTCAAGGATCTGTCCTGGTCTCTCCCACCATTTGACCCCTCCCCCTCAGCACTCCAGGTTTGGCCTTGGTGGGTCCCACTCTCACTGGTCTGGACAGTGCTGCAGCTATAGGACAAGGGGGCTGCTTGGCCCTGAGCACTGCTTGGAAGCTTCCTTCCCCAATAGAAAAAGCAGGTCAAAAGTCGCAACACTTTGTCAACACTTTGCTGAGATTTTTTTCCTTTCTTGTTTAGGGGAGTTTGGGTCATACCTGACAGTGCTCAAGGTCTACTCCCGTCTCTGTGCTCAGGAGTGACCCCTTCTGCTCAGGAGACTGTATGCAGTGCCAGGGATTGAACCTGCATCAACTGTCTGTAAGGCAGTGCCTTAATCCGTGTTCCTTGGTCTTTTTCTTTTTTTTTTTTGGCGGGGGGGCACATCCCGTCATGCTCAGGGCTTACTCCTGGCTCTGTGCTCAGGATCACTCCTGGTGGGTTTGGTGGATCCAGAGGGGTACTGGGGATTGAGCCCGCATTGGTCCAAGTGCCCTGCCCACTGTACTATCTCTCCAGTCCCAAGACATCTCCAGTCTGGATGCTTTTTTTTCCCTTTCAGTATTATTATTATTATCGACTGGAGTGATAGCACAGCGGGTAGGGCATTTGGCTTACGTGTGGCCAACCCGGGTTCGATTCCTCCATCCCTCTCGGAGAGCCCGGCAAGCTACCGACAGTATCTTGCCCGCACGGCAAGCTCCCTGTGCTGTATTCTATATGCCAAAAACAGTAACAAAGGAGTCTCACAATGGAGACGTTATAGGTGCCCACTCGAACAAATTGATGAACAACGGGACGACAGTACTGCAGTGCTATTCTTTTTTTTTTTTTTGCTTTTTGGGTCACACCTGCCGATGCACAGGGGTTACTCCTGGCTCTGTACTCAGGAACCACCCCTGGCTGGGAATCGAACCCGGGTCGGCCATGTGCAAAGCAAATGCCCTACCTGCTGTGCTATTGCTCTAGCCCCTACAGTGCTATTCTTATTCTTACTCTTATTTTTTTTTTTTGGCTTTTTGGGTCACACCCGGTGATGCACAAGGGTTACTCTTGGCTCATGCACTCAGGAATTAACTCCTGGCGGTGCTCAGGGGACCATATGGGATGCTGGGAATCAAACCCAGGTTGGCTGTGCAAGGCAAACGCCCTACCCACTGTGCTTTTGTTCCAGCCCCAATATTATTTTTTTTTGTTTTGTTTTTGGACCACACCTGGTGGTGCTCAGGGCTTACTCCTGACTCTGCCTTTATCTTAAGGTAAGAGGCCAGTTTGGTTTCAGCCTAGGTTGCTCACTCAGCAAATCACATGGGAAACAGTTGTAGGAGCCCTATTCTTTATTTGGGGTCCTTTTTAGTGGTACTTGGGTATGACTCTATGTGCTTGACTTTTGGTGCCTGGTCTGGCTCTGCAGTTCTATTTGGGCCTGATGGCACTCAGAAGACCTTGTGGTACTGGGGTTGACCCTGGGCCTCTGAATGCGAGGCATGTGCTTCAGCCCTTGAGCCATGCCCCTCACCCCATAACTATTACAGATAAGGTGCACAGAGCATTGGTTCCAAAGTTGTGAAGTCTTCTGTTTATTGGTTTTTAACTTGTGGCAAATAAAATGTCTTTGCAGTTTTTGGAATATATTTTTTGTTTGTTTGTTTTTATTTTGTTTGTTTTTATTTTGGGGCCACACTTTAAAATACTCAAGGACTATTCCTGGCTCTGCTCGGTAGTGACCTCTGGAGACCATATGTGGTGCCAGAAATTGGAACTAGGGTTGGCTGGATTCAAGGCAAATAAGTGCCTTAAGCCCTGTACTATTTCTCTGTTCCTTAAGGTTTTTTTTTTTTTTCTTTTTGGCTTTTGGGATCATACCTGGTGCTGCTCAGGAGTTGTTCCTGGCAGTGCTTGGGGAACATATGGGATGTTGGGGATCGAACCCTGGTCAGCTGAATGCAAGGCAAACGCCCTCCCCATTGTACTGCTGTTCTGGTCCCAGATCTCAAAGTTTTTGGATATTTTTGTTTTTTTTTTTATTTTTTTTTTTTGCTTTTTGGGTTACACCCGGCGATGCACAGGGGTCACTCCTGGCTCATGCACTCAGGAATCACTCCTGGCGGTGCTCAGGGGACCATATGGGATGCTGGGATTCGAACCCGGGTCGGCCGCGTGCAAGGCAAACGCCCTACCCGCTGTGCTATCGCTCCAGCCCCAGTTTTTGGATATTTTTGTTTTGTTTTGGGGTCATACCTGGCAATAGTCAGAGTTTACTCCTGGCCCTTCTTCCAGGAATCACTCTGGCGGTGCTCTGGGGAGCATTTGGGATGCTAGGTGTCGAACCTATGTTGACTTTGTGCAAGCCAAGAGCCTTATCCTGTGTACTGTCTAGCCCCAGTTTTTGTATTTTCAGTTTTGTTTTGCTTCTTGTTTTTGGTTCCTGTAAGTCCTGTAAACTCAGGACTTGCTCCTGGCCCTGCACTCTGGGATCTCTCCTGGCAAGTCTCTGGGGAACATGTAGGGTGCAGGGGATCAAACCTGGGTTTGCTGTGTGCAAATACCCTACCCACTGTACTCTTGCTCTGGCCCTCCAATTTTGGATTTTGAAAATGCTTGAATGCTTTTTTCTGGAATGGGTTTTTTTTTTTCTTTTTGGGTCACACCCAGCAATGCTCAGGGGTTACTCCTGGCTCTGCACTCAGGAATTAATTCCGGCGGTGCCTGGGGGACCATATGGGGTGTTGGGGATCAAACCCGCATTGGCCACGTACAAGGCAAATGCCCTACCCGCTGTGCTCTGGCTCCGGCCCCTCTGGGATGGGTTTGGGGCCACCTCCACAGAGCTCAGGGGTTACTCCTGGCAGTGGTCAGGAGACCGTAGATGGTGCTGGGTATTCAGCCGAGGTTAGCAGGTGCCTTAACCCCTGTGCTATCTCTTTGGCCTTAAAAGTGATTCTTCTAGCTCTCTGAAATGATGTTTTCATAGATAGGAGGTGACTTTTCCAGTTCATCACCTCTGGTCCTTTGGACCACACCCAGCAGTACTTAGAACTTTTTCTGGCTCTATGTTGAGAGATATCTCCTGGTGGAGCTTGGGGTTCAGATGTGGTGCTGGGGATTGAACCTGGGTTGGCTGCATTCAAGGCAAGTGCTCACCTGCTGTATTATCACTCTGGTCTCACCACACATCACTGTTAACTGATCTTTGGAGAAAAAATTTTTTTTGTGCCATAGGGCTGGAGCGATACCACAGCGGGTAGGGCGTTTGCTTTGCATGTGGCCAACCCTGGTTTGATTCCTCTGTCTCTCTTGGAGAGCCCGGCAAGCTACCGAGAGTATCCTGCCTGTATGGCAGAACCTGGCAAGCTACCCGTGGGGTATTCGATATGCCAAAAACAGAAACAAGTCTCACAATGGAGATGTTACTGGTGCCCACTCGAGCAAATCGATGAACAACGGGGATGACAGTGATGACAGTGCCATAGCAGTGGTGCTTGAGGCTACTCCTCACTGTGCTCCACGATAGCTCCTGATGGGGCCCAGAGGACCTGGACTGGTGCTGGATTGAACCTGGACCTCCTGCATGCTGAGTTACAGTTCTTTGAGCCATCCTCCTCTCCCTGCATCCTGTTGTTAAGGGGTTTTAAAGTCTAATCAGTCTATTTAAATTGCTGCCTCCAGAGTCAGAGAGATCGTTTAAGGAGCTGAACAGGTGGGAGGCCTGGGTGTGATACCCGGGATTGTGTGGTCCCTGAGCGCTGCTAGGAGTGACTTTAAGATACAGGGCAATGAGTAGCCCCTGAACACTCGGTGTGGCACCAACCCCCCCTCCCCCCCAGAAAAAAGTTTTCAAAATAAAAGGCAGCTTCCAAAGGATCTGTAAGTGTTTATTGAAAACTTTCTATTTAATGAAGCGCTATTTCAGGTACTGTATTGTGTTAGAGGATGTACAGGTTGATCTTGTCCTTGAGTTCACAAAATTTGAGTGTAATAAAGCAAATACTACAAGCAGGAAATGAGATGGAATCAGTTCAAAGCTAACAGGAGCAGCCATGCACCATAGCAAGAATCACAGCCAGGCCGGTGTTTGTAGAGGCTCCTAGAGGGGCTGGCCTCATCCAGGTCTTCCGAGGTGAGCTGAGGGACAGTGCACATAAAGCCAGATTCAACATTTTAGTCATTGAGAAGCTTGGACTTTTTTTTGGTTGTTGTTTTGTTTTTCCTTTTTGTATCACACCTAACAATGCTCAGGGGTTACTCCTGGTTCTGCACTCAGGAATTACTCCTGGCAGTGTTTGGGGGACCCTGTGGGATGCCAGGGATCAAACCCAGGTCAGCAGCGTGCAAGATAACTGCACACTGCAAGATATCCACTCTGCTATTGCTCTGGTCCCAAGGAGGAGCTTGACATCTAGAAATCGAATAATGGCACCGCATGCTGTCTCCCATTCTGAATCTTGTGCCTGTGCCTGGGTTGGCTGCATTCAAGGCAAGTGTTCACCTGCTGTATTATCACTCTGGTCCCACCACACATCACTGTTAACTGACCTTCGGAGGAAAGGCCCTGTAGTAGGAAGGGTGCCAAGGTGCGGGGGCCTCTTTCCCAGGGCGTCTGGCCTTCCTCATACTGTTAAGACACCGGGGATTGCTGCTGGTGTTTACCATGCAGGAGTCCTGGTTTCTTCAGTTTGGAACTTCTGTGTCTGGAGCAGTGGAGTTCCGGGTCGGAAGGGGTTAGGTGCAGGCATGGAAGCTGGAGGGCTGTGCCTGGGGGTAGGAAGCCGTGTTGCTGAGGTGATGGGCAGCTTCTTAGACACTGTAAACAGTCATTCAAAAGTTTTAGGAATGGAATAACTTTTATTCTGCATTTGAAGTTACACCTGGTGGTGTTCAGGGGCTGCTGCTGGCATAGTGCTTGAGGTTGCTTCTTGTCGACACTCAAATGTGTGTCTATGTGTGTATCAAACCCAGACTTCTTCATGCAAAATCTGAGTTTGTGTGTTTGTCTGTTTGAATACTGAACCTGGACCTCCTGCATGCAAAGTCTGTGTGTGTGTGTGTGTGTGTGTGTGTGTGTGTGTGTGTGTGTGTGTGTGTGTCTGTCTGTCTGTCTGTCTGTTTGGATATTGAACCTGGACCTCCTGCATGCAAAATCTGCTCCAGCCTGGCTCCATCCTATTGTCCTTTAGGTCTGGCCAGGCATGGGGTAGATAGTATAGATAGTATGGAGCTTAAGTCTCTTGCTTTGCCCCTGGTGGATAACCCTGGTTTCACCCCTGGCCTCAGGAGTAACCAACCCTGCATCATAGAGAGAGTGCACAGGCAGGATGCTGACCTTGCACACAGCCAAGCTGGGTTAAATGCCTGTCATCTCTTATGGTCCCCTGAGCACTGCCAGAAGTGATCCCTGAGTGCAGTGTCAGGAGTACACAGGGTGTGATGCAAAGACCAAATTTAAAACAACAACAGTAATAAAAGGGTCCTGGCTGCTGATGGGAGGGGAGTACTGAGGGAGTCCAGATGGAAGCAGGGAACAGTGAGTTACACTGGGGTGTGTGAAAAGCACACAGCATACATATATGTAGTGTTCCTCCCTCTCTCCCCCAGGCTGTGCCCTGTTGGACATCCAGTCAGTGTATATGAATGTGTGCTTATATACTGCAACCCCACTGACACTTCCTTAGGGTCTGCAGTTAGTGGGAAACAGGTTTCAGACTCTGAAACTTTTTGTCCTTAATTGCCCAGAGACTGTTGATGTCTCACTTCATTTTGGTTTTGTTATTGTTGAGGGGCCATGCTCCAGGGGTTTCTGGCAAAATCCTCATTTGAAATTTAAAATCCTCATTTAAAATTTGAAACAAGATAGGATTTGGGAAGTTCCTAGATCCCCTCCTTGCTCTCTCTGATTGACTCTGAAGTGGCCCTGCTGTGTGTGGAGGCTGTTCTCAGCAGGACGCTCAGCAGATCTTCATGGGCATCACTTGTGCCCCAGCCCTCTGAGCCCTTTCCAGGCCCACAAGTAAGGCTGGTTTTTGTTTGGTTATTGAACATATGGGCTGTGCTCAGGGCTAATTCACCTGGCTCTGTGCTCAGGGATCATTCCTGGCGGGGCTCAGAGGACTATAAAGGATACCCAGGTTGAACTTGGGTTGACAGTATGCAAGGCTAACATCCTACCTACTGCTCTGTTCCTCTGGCCTCAAGTTTTGAAGACAATAGTTCATTGTTAAGAAGTTTCCTATGGAACTAGATTGTGGCTGGCTGCCTTCTCATGCTGCCCTATAAAATGGCTCTCTGTTCTATTTAAGGTCTGGAGTTGACCCTTTTACACGTGAGCCTCACTAGATACACTAGAGTCTTGAGCACTTGAGATGTGTTTAGTTTGGAGGGGTCAGGACATAGCACAGCGGTTAGAGCACATGTCTAACATGTTTCTGACCTGGGCTGAATCTCTGGCAGCCAGTGACCTCCAGAGCATTGCCAAGTGTAGCCCTGGAGGTCGCTGAGCATTGCTGGAGGTGACTCAGCAGAGCATCATGGGGCGCATGCAGCACTGCTGGCACGGGCTTTAGCATTGAACCACTGGCCAGGTAGCGCAATATCGCCAGGAGTGAGCCTGGTTAGTCTGAACCCAGATGTGATGCAAGTGTGTGCTTTGGAGAACAGTGCAAAAAGAGAATGTAAAATGTGCTACTTTTTCTTTTCCTTTTTGGGTCACGCCCTGTGATGTGCATGGGTTACTCCTGGCTCTGCACTCAGAAATTACTCCTGTTGGTGCTCAGGCGACCATATCGGATGCTGGGAATTGAACCCGGGTTGGCCGTGTGCAAGGCAAACGCCCTACCAGCTGTGCTATCACTCCAGCCCCAAATGTGCTACTTTTATTTATTTATTTATTTGTTGCTTTTTGGGTCACACCCAGCAGTGCTTGAGGTTACTCCTGGTTCTGCACTCAGGGCCAGGAATTACTCCTGGCGGTGCTTGGGGACCATATGGGATGCTGGGGATTGAACTAGGGTCAGCTGCTTGCAAGGTATTACAGCCCTACCTGCTGTACTGCTCTTCCGTGCGGCAGGATACTCTCGGTAGCTGTTGGGCTCTCCGAGATGCGCTCGCGCGCGCGCGCTCTCTCTCTCTCTCTATATATATATATGTGTATATATATATGTATGTATATGTTTTGTTTTCCCCCTTCATGATGATGTGTTGTGTGGCTGCTTTGAAGATTCAAAAAAAAAAAAAAAGGAAGGCTAAATGAATTAAGTACTTTTTTTTTTTTGACTTTGGGTCATGACCAGTAATGCTCAGGGCTTACTCTTGGCTCCACTCAGAGATCACTCCTGGCAGGGTTCAGAGGACCATATCGGATACTGGGGATAGAATGAATACAGGTCAGCCAAATGTAAGGGAAATGCCCTGCCTGCTCCAGTATCTCTCCATCCCTCAGCAGTTGTCTTTATACCCACTCGGTTATTTTTTAATTTTAATAAAAATTTTAAGAAAAATTTCCCCCTTCCCTTGGTTGTTGTTTCAATGGTCAAGGGTCACACACATGCCTGGCTGTAGCATTTGCACATTTTCAGCTCTGGTACCAAGGGGGGAATCACCCATCTAGCTGTGTGGCTCACACACTGACACTGCGATCAGTGAGTTGTTGTGGTGCCCACATATGCCCATGTTCCTAACTTTGGCATAGGAGTTATGGTGGCTATGTTTACTGGGGTCCACTGTGGTACCTACACACTATCTTCCCTGCCAGAGAATGCACTTCCTGGCTTGGCAACTTGTTGGGGTGCACTCCATTTTTGCAGGGCTCACACAACTGGCTATAAGGCAGACCATATAAGGCTATAAGGGACCATATGGGAAGCTGGGGATTAACTAGGGTCAGCCACATGCAAGGTATTACAGCCCTACCCGCTGTACTATCGCTCCGGCCCAGAAGGTCTACTTTAAAGAAAATACAGCATGATAGAACATGTTAAAGTATAATATTTTGAGGGCCAGAGTTATTGTAATGGGATAGGGTGCTTGCCTTGCATGGGTCTTACCTGTGTTCTATCCCCAGACTCCATATGATTCCCAGTCAGGAGTGATCCTTGAGCACCTCCAGGTGTGGCCCCTAACCCCCCAAAAAATAGAGGCCAGAATGATAGTACAGCAAGTAGGTCGCTTGCCTTGCATGCTGCTGACCTGAGTTCAAGCTTTGGCATCCTATATGGTCCCTGAGCACCACCAGGAGTGTTTCCTGAGTGCAGAGCCAGGAGTAACCCCTTAGTTTTACTGGGTGTGGCCTGGCCCCAAACCAATAAACAAAACAAAGTAGAGTAATATTTCGGTTCTGTTGGATTAAAATAGCAAATTTTCTGTTTTGTTTGGGTCACATGTGCTGGCTGCCTGTCGTGGTGTTCAGGGATCATGCAGTGTGGGGAATGCCTGGGCCTTCTGCACACAAAAACACATCGCAGTTGTATTTGTAATTACCCTTTTCTTTTTGCTTTTGGACTTTGGGCTATACTTGGCTATGTTTATGGCCTATACCTGGCTCTGTGCTCAGGGATTACTCCTGGCAGGGGTTGAGGGATCTTAAGCCATGACTGGAATTGAAGCTGGGTCAGCTCTGTGTAAAGCAAGTGTCTTATACACTGTATTCTCACCAGCCCTGATTTTTCTTTTCTTTTTTTTTTTTTGTATGGGAGGAGTGTGGAGCAATAGCACAGCGGGTAGGGTGTTTGTCTTGCCTTCGGCTGTCCCTCTCGGAGAGCCCAGCAAGCTACTGAGAGTATCCTGCCCGCATGGCAGAACCTGGAAAGCTACCAGTGGTGTATTCGATTTGCCAAAAACAGTAACAGCCAATCTCACAATGGAGACGTTACTGGTGCCCGCTTGAGCAAATTGATGAACAACAGGACGGCAGTGCTACAGTGCTACTGTTGGACGAGAGGGTTAGGGGCCACGTCTAGCAGTGTTCAGGACTACTCCTTGCTTGATGCTCAGCGGTCACTCCTGCTCTGATGACAGTATGCAGTGCTAGGATTCAGACGGGTCAGCTGCATGAAAGGCAAATGCCATATTATCTGTACTAATTCCCTTGCCCTGTTTCCCACTTTTTGGTTGGTTTTCGGGTCACATCTGGCAGTGTTCTGAACTTACTGACTCTGCACTCAGGAATTATTCCTGGCATGCTCGGGTCACTCTATGGGGTGCAGGGGATCAAACCCAGGTTGGTGCCATGCAAGACAAGTGCTCTGCCTGCACTGCAGTCTCTCTAGCCCCCCGCCCCCACTTTTTTTTTTTTTTTTTGCTTTTTGGGTCACACCCAGCGATGCTCAGGGGTTACTCCTGGCTTTGCACTCAGGAATTGCTCCTGGCAGTGCTTGGGGGACCATATGGGATGCCGGGGATCGAACCCGGGTCGGCCGCGTGCAAGGCAAACGCCCTACCCGCTGTGCTATCGCTCCGGCCCCGCCCCCACTTTTTTTTTTTCCTGTTACTGGGAAACTTGAAATTGAACAGATGGTTCAGGGTTGTGGCTTTGTTAGCTTTCCCTTTACAAATTGCACAGGGGCTCATTCAGATGTCAGCCTGTCTAGGGTCTTTTTTTTTTTTTTTTGGTGGAGGAGGTGAAGTGGGGCTCCTTCCAGCTTTATATTTTGGGGTTGCTCCAAGTAGCACATGGGGTGTAGTGTCAACCTCACCTCTCCACCTCCTAAATTTTTTTTTGTTACTGTTTTTGAGTCACACCTGGTGGTGCTCAGGGCTTACTCCTGGCTCTGTGCTCAGGGATCACTCCTGGTGTGGGTTGGGAGACCATAGAGGGGTGTGGATGATTGAACCGGAGTTGGCTGCATGCAAGGCAAGTGCCTTACCTGCTGTACCATTCATCACTCTGACCCTTGTTTCTCATTCTTTAAATTGTGCTTCGTTTCTGACCATCTCGAGTTCTGATGTTGACTATTGTTGCTATTCATTGCCCTGAAGTATTGACTCATTCATGGTTGGGAAACTGCAGTCTGCCTTTGTCGCTTGGTGGGAATGTGGCTACAGAGCAGAGCTACTTGTTTCCTGTGAAGCAGGGCTTGTGTGATGGCTGGGACGGGCTTGCTAGTTTGGAAGATCGGCCTCACCTGCAGTGGCTCCTGCGACTGCCAGTCTAAGGAAGGCCATGCTGCTTGCCAAGCTGCGGTGCAGTCAGCTGCCTTGGAGCCTCGGCCCCTCCTTGCCAGCAGGTCGAAAGGCTGGTGTTTGGGTTAGAGCCTTACAGTTTGCCTGTGATCTCTGAGTGCAGCGAGAACCAGATTCCTTCACTTCCAGGCCTCTGTGGCTCCCTGGAGTGTCACCACACCTTCACCAGAACCGATACGAGGATGCAGTTCAGCCAAACCATGGAGGCTGGCTGTGTTCCCCCCCACCTTGGGGTTGGAGGTTTGTTGTGTCCAACACACATGGAACGCAGGCGTGTATATGCCCATCTAGGTCTCTGTGTCAGTGCCCCACAGTGTGTGGACACCCCGTCTGCTGCTTTGCTGCTCCTTGCTGGCTGTGCACTGTGCCTGTCTCAGGCCTGCTCTCCTCACTGGTTCACGGGCGGGGGTGGTTGCCAGTGTAGTGGCTGAAACATTAGTGTGTCTCTGTCTGGATCCCAGGCTTGAACTGGTGAGTCGTGGAGGTGCTATAGGTTCAGAGTGGTGCCAGCTTGCAGGGCGGAAATGTCTCCTCCAGGATCCCCTGCCCTTGCCAGCACTTGGTGTTGTTGAGTCTTTTATGGACATTCGGATAGGTGGTTTGCGTTTTCCCGTGGCTAATGGTAGTCGGTGCAAGGGTACATTTTAGTCATTTTGTCATTTAGTCATCTTTGGATGTGCGTCTTCAGATTGTTCTGATTACCTTTTGTGGGGAGAAGAACATTTTGTTGTTGTTGTTGTTTTCTTTGGGCCACACCTGGCAGTGCTCAGGACTTACTCCTGGTTCTGTACTCAGGAATCACTCCTGGCAGTGCTTGGGGGACCATATGGGATGCCAGGAAACCCATGTTGGTCATGTGTAAGGAAAACGCCCTGAAAAGAACATTTTACTCCTCTGTGTGAGTGAATGGATGAATGAAGCCATACCACAACGGGTAGAGGGCGTTTGCCCTGCATGCGGCCGACCCGGGTTCGATTCCTTTGTCCCTCTCAGAGAGCCTAGCAAGCTACCAAGAGTATCCCACCCGTACGGCAGAGCCTCGCAAGCTACCCGTGGCGTATTCGATATGCCAAAAACAGTAACAAGTCTCACAATGGAGACGTTACTGGTGCCCGCTCGAGCAAATCGATGAGCAACAGGAGGACAGTGCAGACTATATGGCATTTTCTTTATCCACTCATCAGCTCTTTTTTATTTATTTTTATTTTGGAGTCATACCTTGTAGTGCTGCCCAGGACTTACTCCTGAATCTGCGCTCAAGGGTCACATATAGGGGAATCATATGTGGTGCTCCCTAGCATACCACAAACCTGGGTTGGTTATTTGGAAGACAAGAAATGCCCTGCCCGCTCTAATATCTCTCTAGCCCACACCAGGTCTTTTTCGAGATTTTGAATAACACTGCCATGAACTTCCATGAACAGATGTTTGCATAGCATCTGTTGCCATCTCTTGGGTATATGCCTAGCACTAGACTTGCTGGGCATAAGGTGACTTTTAGGAAGTCCCAGACTGCTCCCATGGCAGCTAAAGCGTTTTATGTTCCTGCCAGTGAATACAAGAATTTTTTTTGTCTTCACGTTCTTATTTTGTGAGCCCAGCTGTGCTCAGGTCTAACTCCTCGCTATGTGCTCAGGGATAATTCTTGGAAGTGCCTGGGGGACCACATGGGGTGCCAGGGACCGAATCTGCGGTCAAATGCAAGACAGGCACCCTTCTCGCTACTATCGCTTTCCCCCCTTGCTTCATATTCTTGACAGTGCTTTGTACTAGCTTTTAAAAGACTTTATAGCCATCTTATTGGAGTTGAAGTGGTATCTTGTAGTTTTTCCTTTTCTTGACTTGTGCCACACCTGATAATGCTTGGGGCTGCTCCCTGCTTTGTTTGGGAGGTCACTCAGAGGTGCTCGGGGATTCTAACCCTGGCTTGCATGCACTCTAGCCCTTTGCATTATCTCTAGTCTACCTCCACCCCGCTTTAAAAATTTTTTAAAGTCCAGTGTGATGCTCATGACTCCTGACTCTGCACTCAGGGATCAGTCCTGGTGGTGCTCAAGGGACCATGTGGCGTGCCGGGGATCAGACCTGGGTCGACTGCGTGGAAGGTTTTGCTGCACAATCTCTCTGGCCTCTCTCCCTGGCCTTTTGACTTAGTTTCTGCATATAGCTTGAACTGGGAATACAGCTTAATGTTTAAATCTTTTTGACTCATTTGTAACTTAATTGACTGTAAATGCTAGTACTCATTTTCAGTTCTAACACACAGGTTTCTGTTTGTTTTTGGATCACACCAGTGGTACTGTGTCTTACTCCTGGTTCTGTGAAGTCAGTCATATGTAGGGCAAGTATCTTAGTCCCTGCATTTGCTCTCTGGTCCAGTGTGCTCGGTGGAGCCTTTCTCACCGTGTCAGTAGGACGGATTGAGTTATGTCTTTTCTCAGGATGTTGTGTGGCGGTGGGACTCCCATGGTTGGCTTGCTCTCTCTCACAAACTTTCTCTCTCCCCCTCCCTCCTCTCTCCCGTCTCCCTCAGCCAGACTCAGGGCTTTCATCTCTGCACTCAGGGATCACTCCTGGTGTGCCTGGGGGACCATATAGGGTGTTGGGGATTGACCCAGGTTGACCAGACCAAGCAAGTGCCTTAATTGCAGTATTGTTGCCTCAGTCTTTGCCGTTGCCCTCTTACCTGGAAATTGAGTTTTGGAACCCGGGAGTGTAATAATTATTGACAGTGTCTGATACAGTTTTTGCTTATACTTAGCATTGTATGGGACCATGTGGATTTGGGATCTCACTCTGACTCTTCCACAGGCAAAACCTGCCTTCCTGGCTCAGTTCTTGTGATCTTTTTGGTGAGGGAGGGGCATTTGGGTCATATCCTTTGGTTCTCCTGGGTCTATCTTTTAAGAGGTCCTAGGCCTTGCCCAGGGGACCATATATGGTACCTGGGGATCACTTGGTCAGCTGAAATGGCCGGCATGCAGGGCTAGTTAGTGCCTTATTCCTGTCTTCCGTTCTGTCTATATGGCCCCTGGTCATTCTCACGGTATTTTAAAATTCTTTTTGTTTCTGAGCACACCTGGTGGTGCTCAGGAGGTACTCCCAGCACTGCCGAGGGTTTACTTCTGGTGGTGCTAGGGATTGACCCTGGGTCCCACTTTGCCATTTGAGCTGTTCCCAGCCCCTGGTGATCTTTGTTTTTGGGACTTTACCTGGTAGGAGGTATAGCATGTGCTTCTGCCCTTTGAGCCGTGCCTGTCTCCTGATTTTCCCAGCACATACTACGGATCCAGCCCTCACTAGTCTGAGTGACCTAGCTGGTCAGCAGCCCTGTCAGGGAGCGTTTGTTTTTTCATCTCTCAGAAGAAGAGGAGGAGGTGAAGGTGTCTTGCCAGGAACTTGAGCAGGGCCACAGGAAAGCCAAGATGAAAGTCCTTGGTGAGAAGCAGTTACTTGTAACTTGCAGCCGCAGACTGCCGTGGAAGGAGGACGGCAGACTCCTGAGCCTGTGCTGCAGCAAGACCTGGGTCCACTTGCAGTGTGCCTAGTGCTGACCTGTGTGCCGTGCTTGGAGGACCCTTGCTCCCTAACATCTGCTCTTGCCTCTCAGTTCTGCTTTTTCTCGTTTTTTGGGCAATACCCGGCGATGCTTAGGGCTCAATCCTTGCTCTGTGCTCAGGAGTCGCTCCTGATGGACTTGGGGACTCTTGGTGGTGCTGCAGATTGAACCCCAGTCAGTGTGCAAGACAAGTGCCCTCTCTGGACCCTCGCTGCCTGCTGCATTGTGACTCTGGCTCTCCACTGTCATTTTTGCCGCCAGCTGTTGACTTGTTACAGAGGTGTGCTCACAGGCTGACTTGGTGGGCTTGTGGCTTTCCCCTACTGCTTGTTTGTAAGATTTGTGTGTGGCCTCTGGCTGCCTTGTCCTTTGTCCCTCTCTCTGGGTCCCCTGTGTGGTGGAGGAGTCTGGGTGCTGGGAAGGCAGGTCTCAGAGCAGGACCTGGGCATCTCGTAGGCCTGTTGTTTGTGCTGGCCTCCCATGGGGTCAGTGAGATGGATGGACAATGGTGACTGTGCAGGGCCTGTATAAGCCCCTTTGAGGGACCACTCTTTATTTGTGTGCTGCTGCAGACATGTATTTCCCCCTGGTCTCGAGTTCCCTCTTCTTCCTTTGGGTTTTGTGCTCTTTCGTGAGGTTAACCTGAGACTTGGGCAGCCTTCCCTTCCCAGGGCTGGTCTCTAGGCCCAGGAGCATGGGCTGTGTTGGCACCACCTGTGTACACTACACCAGGGGCAGAACAGGGATTGTGCAGCAGGTGGGGGGACCGTGTGCTTTGCTGCTTTTCCAGAGATGCTGGGGCTATCCAGCTGGGGTGAGAGCACTTTGCTGAGCTGAGCCTTTTAGGCAGGACCTGACAGAGCAGGCTGTGTCGCTGTGAGTGCCGTGGCGCGGGCGATTCTCTGTGTTCTGTGGCTGGTCACCCTGCACGACCCAGCCAGTGCTTGAGCTTGCTTCCTCCCTCCCACTGTCTAGGCAACAGGAGCTGGTGCACTCCCGGCAGTGCTTAGGGCTGACTCCTGTCTCTGCTCAGGGATGACTCCTGACTCTGTGCTCAGGGTTGACACCTTACTCTGCACTCAAGAGAGTCTCCTCGTGGGGCTGTGGGAACCCCATGTGATGCCTGGAATTGACCAGGTCATCTGTGTGCAGGGCGAGTGCCCTCTGCCCTGTCCTGTCTTTTGGACCCCAGCAGGAGAACGTGAACAGGAGCTGGGGGGAAGTGTTTTGAAGATGGGTGCCCTTGGCTCAGTCGGCATCATTGGGAGTGTGTGATGCCCTGGGCTTCAGCTCACCGCACGTCTGACATGCTTTTAGCAGCACTGTGTTGCAGGGATCGCTGTGCTCCCTAGACCTGGGGCTTTCTCATGTGGCTGTCCAAGAGGTGCTGCTGAGCATGTTGTAGCTGGTTCTGTCCGGGCCACCTGTGGAGGGCATTCAGGGTGAAGAAACAATCCATGGTTGTGTAAAAGCACAAAAAAGGAAGGGGGCGAGGAGGGGAGCACCTCACCGAACCGGGCACAGGGCACAGGGCACAGGGCAGTAGCGCTGTCTCTCCCGCCGCCCGCGTTCGGTAGTCTCCAGCCGCTTTCCCCACCCCGGGGAGGTTGATGGAGATGATGAGGCAGGTGAAGGAAGGAACGGAGCCAGGCTGGTTGGTCTCAGTTGCAGTTTATTCCATTCCCATCTCCATTCTCCTCTGATTCTCTTCCTGCTTCTTCCTCCCCCATGTTACTTCATTCTCTTTTTCCTCTGGATCTGGATCTGGATCTGGATCTGGATCTGGCTTCTCCAGATTTGGCACTGGGACTGGCCCCGGGACTGGCCCTGGCACAGATCCGGCACTGGGACTGGCCCTGGGACCTGCTCCCAGCCCACTCTCACAGCCTAGTTAAATGCCCAAGCATGAGGGGTTGGGGTTTACACATAGGTGTGGTCACAATCAATGGGGTAAAGTTCTTTCCCTCAGGGGATGCTTCTTCTAGGACAGATACTCTTTCAGCAGGACACCCACCCAAGAGCGGAATCCCATGGGTGTGTTTCTCCTCTCCTTGTCCAACTAACATATAAGCATTCATATTATTAATCATTTTGTATGGACATAGAAAGAGATGCATTAAGCTTATAGAATTGCTCTCCTGGGGTCATCTCAATCTCAGACTACAGTGCTCAGGCCAGATTAGTCTTTCCTATCCCTAGCAGGGTCCTAGTCTTGTCGTTGCTTTTGGATCATGACATGACATGTCCATGACCAAGCTCTTAACATATAGTTAAGCATTAGGCACTTTGGCCAGGCCCATCTTGATGTCACGGTAGCACACAACTCACTGCTTGCTCTGGGTCCGTCCCGTCCCTCGTCGGGACCCTGCTTTTGGGGGTGCTAGGAATAAGGGCAGCTGAGGCTTAAGTCGAGAAAGCAGATGCCCAGGAGTGAATAATATTCGAAGCCAATTAAATCCTATGTTACCAAAGCATATTAACAACTGTCTTTCTTTGTCCATACAAAAAGGACATTGTTTTAAAGTAAACTATTCAAAAGACATAAGAGAGGAGAAAGGCAATATTAACTTACAATACAAGTTCACTGTCCTAGCAAGGTTTGACCTTACAAATTAACAGAGTCTGATTAGGGGAAGAGCTGATAAACTGGTAGAAGTGGTTACAGATAAACAAAAGAACAAGTGACCGGAAGTGAACAAGTGAACAAAGGAACAAAGTGGAGCACTTTGATGGGTGTGACTGATGTACCTAAGCTCCTAGTGGCAAGGGGAGCAGGACATACCAGTGTAGTCTAGAATTATTTAAAGATTATTACCAGATAAGCTAAAGTCTTTATAGCAAGGGAGAAAGGACAAACCAGTGATATCCCACAATGGTAAACCAGTCCTTCAGCACTGATTCTGAAAAGTGCAGGGGAGGTGAGTGAGCGTAACAGCCTGGGTTTCCTGCTGGGGTGGAGAGAACGTGTAGTTGGTGGTGGTCACAGGGAGACCACAGACCCCTGTGGGATGTCTTTTGTCCATCATAGTCCATAGGTACAGGGGACTGATGCCAAGGCTGGAGGTCCTGCTGAGGGAGGCTCTTGCCACAGTCTGGAGTTATGCTCACTCAGGGTACGTGTCCCTTTCCTACACCCACCTCCTGGAAGTTCAGGGTGGGATAGGTCCTGGGATGGGTTGGTTTCCATGGCAACAGCATGCTTGGCACACAGCAGGGTCAGGCATGTCCTTGCACAGAGGAGCAGGCTCTTTCTCCAAGACCACGTAGTAAAATTCTAAAATATGCACCAAGAAAAGTCAAGATTGAGTCCACAATTTTCACTTTTTGGGGGTGGGGGGGTACATCTGGTGGTACTCAGGGGTTATTCCTAGGTTCTGTACTCAGGGATCACTCCTGGAGGACTCGGGACCCTATGGGGTATCAGGGATTGAACCTGGATCGGCTCTGTGCAAGGCAAGTGCCTTGCCTGCTGTGCTATTGCTTTGACTCCTAGTTTCTGAATTTTTGCTTACAAAAGTCAAACTTTAATAATTGAATGCTTTTGGGGGGAAGTAATACAACTCAGTAATACAACTCAGAATACAACTCAGAAGTAATACAACTCAGAAGGATGGAAAATTTTTTTTTTTCCTCCGGGTCATACCTGGCAGTGCTCAGATGTTACTCCTGGCTCTCTACTCAGAAATTACTCCTGGCAGTGCTCGGAAGACCATATGGGATGCTGGGAATTGAACCTGGGTCCGGTGCGTGCAAGGCAAACGCCCTACCCACTGTACTATCGTTTCAGCCCCAGAAGGATGGAATTTTGGAAGGGATAATAATGCTTTGCTTCATTGAGGTTAAGTGTTAGTGTTTCCTATCAAAATCTGTTGAAAATATTGACTTTTTGCCACAAATGCCATACCTAGTGGTGCTCGGAACTTGCTCCTGACTGTTCATGAATTACTCTTGTTGGCTAGTGGTGCTGGGGATTGAATGTGGGCTGGGCTCCTGCCAAGGCCTTACCTACCTGCTATTCTAGGTCTTTGGCTGGGAGCCCTTCAACTTTGTTCTCTTTCAGGCGTGTTCAGGCTCCTCTGGATCTCTTAACATTGCCTCTTGAATCACAGGATTAGATTAGTATCTGCAAGGACTCAGAAAAGCATTTCTCAGCCAGGGGCTCCCAGGATATTATAAGGGAGCCACAGTGAGAATTGTGTAAATGGGGGACCATAGCCTGAGTAGGACCAGTAGGACTGGCAGGAAAACAAGATCAGATGGGGCCTCAGAAAATGATTTAGATACTAGAGAGATAGTGCAGTGGGTAGGGCACTTGGCCTTGCACGCGGCATCCCATACAGTTCCCTGTGCACTGCCAGGAGCAACCCCTGAGTACTGCCGGGTGTGACCCAGAAGCCCCTACCCCCCTGCAAAGAAAAGAAAGAGGAGTAGATTTGTTTATTTATTTAGTTTTGACTTTTTGGGTCACACCTGGTGTTGCCCAGGGGTTACTTCTGGCTCTGCACTCAAAAGGAATTACTCCTGGAGGTGCTCAGGGGATCCTACGGGAGCCCGGGGATTGAACCCGGTCAGCTGCCTGCAAGGCAAATGCCTGTCCCCCCCTTTACCGTTCAGGTATTACTGCTCCACCCCCAAGGATTAGCTTAGATACACTGACTGAGGGTACCTGCATGGTCCTGATTCAGACTGTGTGTCCCGAAGGAGCTCTGGCACTGAAGGTGCAGTGTTTATCTGTTTACTCATTAGGGTTTGGATGGCAGGGGTGGGGAGGGGGTAGGGGTGGGGGGCATATAAGTGATGCCCAGGGCCTGTTCCTGGCTCTGCTCAGAGGTCATTCCTGGCAGTGCTTGGGGGACTGTATGCAGTGCTGGGGATCAGAGTGCTCTGCAGGTGATTTCCGACTGCACCAGTGTATATTTCCCACCACCAGTGTCCCCAGTTTCCCTCCTGCTACCCTCTCCCCAGCCTGTCTCTGTGGCAGGCACTTTCTGTGTCTCTGTATCTGTTTTTCTGTCTCTGTCTCTCTCCCCTTTGGGGCATTCTTCATCATCATCATCATCATCATCATCATGTGTATAGAGAGAAGATTGGAATAAACTGCAAGTGAGACCAACCATCATGGCTCCGTTCCTTCCTTCGCCTGCCACATCTTCGCCATCAACCTTCCCGGGGTGGGGGAAGTGGCTGGAGGCTACTGAACTCGGGTGGCGGGAGAGACAGCTGCTGCCCTAGGCCCTGTGCCTGGCTCGATGCGGTGAGGCGTCCCTTCCCTCGCCCGCGCCTTTTCTTTTTATTTTTATACAACTGGCGTCCCTGGGTGGGCACGAGCCACCTCTCTCCGTAGTAGAAACTTTCTTTACTTCATCCTTAAATTTAAAATCCTCTCTGTTTAACTCCTGAGGAAAGCCTCCCATAGCATATCTAACTTCGTCCTCCTCGGAGGTATCTTCCAAAGCCTTGAGAATGGAATTAATGATTTCCCAAGTTACCCAGAATTGTTTGGGGATTTTAGCCCCTCCTTTAAATTCCCTGAAGACATTATCCTTAATCTTTTCCCACACCTTAGGCTCCAAAGTACCCTTATCTGAAAAACAAGGATGAAACTTATAGACAATTTTCAGGCAGCACCGGAGTTGGTCCCGAGAAACATGATGCCCAGTTCTCTTTGCAAAATGCTTAATCAATTCAATAAAAAACTTGCCACGTTCAGTTTGGCGCGAAAAATTTTGAGCGGACTTCTCGAGGCACTGTTTTTGTCCCATCTTTTTTTTTTTTTTTTTTTGCTTTTTGGGTCACACCTGGCGATGCACAGGGGTTACTCCTGGCTCTGCACTCAGGAATTACCCCTGGCGGTGCTCAGGGGACCATATGGGATGCTGGGATTCGAACCCGGGTTGGCCGCGTGCAAGGCAAACGCCCTACCCGCTGTGCTATCACTCCAGCCCCATGTTTTTGTCCCATCTTACTGGTGCAGTATGGCTAGAATTTTAATTCACTGCACCACAAAGTTCTGTTCTCCCACCAAACTTTTCTAGAGTTGAGTTCTACCGAACGCTATTCTTACCTTTAGTTGCACATTGGTTGGAGGTTCGTGCACGCACAGGGACGCCAGTTGTATAAAAATAAAAAGAAAAGGCGCGGGCGAGGGAAGGGACGCCTCACCGCATCGAGCCAGGCACAGGGCCTAGGGCAGCAGCTGTCTCTCCCGCCACCTGAGTTCAGTAGCCTCCAGCCACTTCCCCCACCCCGGGAAGGTTGATGGCGAAGATGTGGCAGGCGAAGGAAGGAACGGAGCCATGATGGTTGGTCTCACTTGCAGTTTATTCCAGTCTTCTCTCTATACACTCTCCCCGACCTATACACTTTTCGCCCCCATACACTTTCCGCGGCCCCTCACCTTCTCTCCGAACCCCTTTTATTGATCATGGCCCTTCCAAAGGGCGCAATACATTGACGTCACCAAAGGCACCAAAAGATCTTACAGGAAGAACATTGAGGCAACATAATTCTCCTGTATCTGCAGGCCGTTAATCTAGGCCCCCCGGAAAGAAGATACAAAACCAAAACTGAAGCCTTCATTGGGCTGAAAGCACTCAGATTTACATCCCAAAGACCGGGCTGGGCTGCAGCAAGAAATCTACATGTCAGTTACAAACTAGACAGCACCTGAAATTTACATCCCATAAGACTAGGCTGGGCCAGAGCCTGGAATCTACAATGTCAAGTCAAACCTGGCTAGCACCTAAGATCTGGGGGTCAAAGATCAGCTAGGTTTCTGTGACAAAAGGTTTCTGTGACAAAACTCCAGAAGGCAGCTGGAGAAGGGGAAATATTCCAACAATCATCATCATCATCATCATCATCATCATCATCATCATCATCATCATCCTGATCATCCTGTTGATCGTTGGTTTTCTCGCACGGTCTCAGTAACGTCCCCATTCGTCCTACCCCTGAGATTTTAGAAGCCTCTCTTTACTCATCCTTCCCAATGATGCCGCATTGGAGGCTCTTTCAGGGTCAGGAGAATGAGACCCAGCTTGTTACTGGTTTTGGCATATGAATACGCCACAGGGAGCCTGCCAGGCTCTCCGTTGAGCATGCCTGTCTGATGTTAAATCAAGTAATTCACGGGGTTTGCAATACAGGTACTGAGAGGTTATCATGTGTGTTCCTTTACCTGTTTTCAACACACAGTTCTTATCCAGTGTGATCATTTCCAATAATCTTTGTCATATTGGTCTCTATCGCAACTACCTTTTCCATAAGCAGTTGAAGTAGGCTTCCAACCGTGGGCCAATCCTCCTGGCCCTTGTTTCTACTGTCTTTGGGTATTAGTCTCATACTATGTCTTTTTACATTCCACAAATGAGTGCAGTCATTCTATATCTGTCCCTTTCCGTCTGACTCATTTTACTTAGCCTGATGCTGCCCATGTCCTCCCATTTATAAGCAGATTTCATGACTTCATATTTCCTAACAGCTGTGCAACGTTCTATTGTGTAGACGTACCATACTTTCTTTAACCAGTCATCTTTTCTCTAGCACTCTGGTTGTTTCCAGATTCTGGCTATTGTGAATAGTACTGCAGTGAACATAGAAGTGCAGATGGCATTCCTGCTGTGTGTTTTTGGGCCCCCAGGGCATATAGGCACGCCTGGCAGTGCTGGGGGGCGATTGCCACAGTATTTGTGGATCCTCCCAGTGATGGTGGAGGACCATGCTGTACTGGAGCTTGAGCTCAGCAACATGCCTCTCAGCTTTCCTGCCAGCCCCCCAGTCTCAGGTTGTTTGTCTCTTTCTTGGACCACACCCAGAGTGTTCAGAATTTATTCCTGATTATGCTCAGAGGTCACTCCTGGCAGTGCTTGGGGGACCATATGTGGTGCCTGGGATTTAAATCGGTCTTTGTGGGACACAGGCCTTATGTTGTGCTTTCTCTCTGGACCTTAGATTGTTCTTGTTTTTGACCTGTATCCGATGTACTCAGGGCTCAGGAGTGATCCCACTGTTGGCAGGCTTGGGGCACCACAGGGGGTGTTGGGGATCAAACCCAGGTCAGCTGCTGCTCCAGCTCTAGTCTCAGATTTTTATTTCTTGGTTCAGCACTCAGGAATCACTCCTGGTGGTGCTCAGGGGACCATATGAGGTGCTAGGGATTGAACCTGGGTCAGATGCACACAGCGAAACAAACATAAAGAACAGTCTAACATGGGGCCAGAGTGATAGTACAAGTTGGTAGGGTGTTTGCCTTGCATGCAGCTGCCATCCTATATGGTCCCCCGAACACTACCAGGAGTAATTTCTGAGTACAGAACCAGGAGTGAACCAGGAGTAAACCCTGAGCATTGCCAGTTGTGACCCCCCTCCCCCCAAGAAAAATAAACAGTCTAACAAAGAAATAAAAATGAGCATTAAAATACCTATTTCAGGGACAGAAGAAATGATAGGTGGAGAGGTGCTTGCCTTGCAAGTACCCACTGTAATATCTCTGGCCTCTAGTCTCAAGATTTTTTTTTTCCCTTTCTGGGTCACACCTGGCAATGCTCAGGGGTTACTCCTGGCTCTGCACTCAGGAATCACTCCTGGCGGTGCTCGAGGGACCATATGCAATGCTGGGAATCGAACCCAGGTCATCTGCGTGCAAGGCAAACACCCTACCTGCTGTGCTATTGCTCCAGCCCCCTAGTCTCAAGATTTTTAATTGGATTTTCTAATTTGTAATTACTGGAAATGGCTACTTTGGCATTTTCTCTTTTTTTATTTTTTTAAATGTGAAGTAGGTAGTATTTATTTATTTATTTATTTTGCTTTTCGGGTCACACCCAGCGATGCACAGGGCTTCCTCCTGGCTCTACACTCAGGAATTACTCCTGGCGGTGCTGGGGGACCATATGGGATGCTGGGAATCGAACCTGGGTCGGCCACGTGCAAGGCAAATGCCCTACCCACTGTGCTATCGCTCCAGCCCCCAGTAGGTATTATTTTTATTTAACTATTTATTTTGGTTTTGGGGCCACATCTGGTGGCTTACTCCTGGCTCTGCGCTCAGGAATCACTCTTGGTGGGACTTTGGGATCCCACTTGGTGCTGAAGATTGAACCCAGGTTGATCCTTGCAAGGCAAGCACCCTATCTGCTGTACCATTTTTCCTGCCCCTGAAATAGGTACTTTAATGCTCATTTTGATTCCTTTGTTAGGCTGCCCTTTATGTTTGTTTCCCTGGGGATTGCCACACTTTCTTAGTTTTCTTGGTTTTTGGGTCACACCTAGCAATGCTCAGGGGTTACTCCTGGTTCTGCACTCAGGAATTACTCCTTGCAGTCCTTGGAGGATCATATGGGATGCTGGGAATTGAACCCTGATCAGCCGCGTGCAAAGAAAACGCCCTACCCGATGTACTATCTCTTTGGTCCCTGTTTTCTGTTTTTGGGACACACCTGGTGGTTTTCAGGGCTTACTTCTGGCTTTGCATCAGAGATCACCCCTGGGGGTGCTCAGAGAACCATATGGTTAGCCTTGTACAAGTCAGGTGCCTTGCCTGCTGTACTGTCACTTTGCCTGCCATTTGATTGTTTTGGTTTTGGGCCACACCTGGAAGAGCTCAGGGCTAACTCTTGTCTCTGTGCTCAGGTATCATTCCTGTGGTGCCTGGGGGGCCACATGGGGTGCCAGGGATTGAACCCGGGTTAGCTATGTGCAAGGCAAGTGCCCTCCCCTCTTGCCCATCTGTTCTAACCTTGTATCTCCATACTTTGTGTTTTTGTGATTTTCCTGCAGACAGGGTTTTCAAATGTGTGGCCTTGCTTTTTATTCTTTAAATTGTATCACAGGCTGGAGCGATAGCGCAGTGGGTAGGGCGTTCGCCTTGCATGTGGCCAACCTGGGTTCGATTCCTCTGCCCCTCTCAGAGAGCCCGGCAAGCTACTGAGAGTATCTCGCCTGCATGGCAGAGCCTGGCAAACCGCCCGTGGCGTATTTGATATGCCAAAACAGTAACAAGTCTCACAGTGGAGACGTTACTGGTGCCTGCTCGAGCAAATCGATGAGCAACTGGATGACAGTGACAGTGAAATTGTATCACAGTGAGGTACAGTTACAAAGTTGTTCATTATTGGTGTCAGTTGTATAGTGTTCCAGTACTGGTCCCTTTACCTTGTGTACATATTTCACCACTATGTCCCCAGTACTCACTGTGTCCTATCCATGTAGATGTGCCGTGGTAGATCTCTCAAGGAGATGAGTTAGAGCTGAAGTGCACGGCACTGCCTTTGGAGCTGCTGCCTTTCCTGCTGCTGTTTTCCCTGGGAACTGGTGGTGTCTAGCGCCCTTTCCTGTATGCTTGAGAGCTGACTGCTTGGCACTTCCTGCCTGGCAGTGTGGTGATGCATTGGCCCTTGTTCATCTTGGACTGATGGGCTTTCTCCTTGACTGAGGAAGCCCCTCTGGTGCTTGTGGGCTTATCCACGGGCAGTTCTCTCCACCTGGCACCACTGCCCTGCCTCCGGTGGATGCTCAGACTGCCAGAAGTCTCAGGTGGATGCTCGGCCTCTCTGTTGTCGCAGTGGTCTTAGACTTTCTGCCTTTCAGTCAGGATGTGTCTGGGTGAAGAGATCTTGGGAGTTTCTCTGCTATGGTACTGTTCTCTGCTTGGCAGTGCTGGTTTGCTTCCTCGGAGGGAGCCATAGGCCTTGGCAGCCATGTCAGCGGTGGTGACTTGGGGGTGACCAGTTGGTGCTTGGCTGTTTGAGTCACCCAGGCACACTGAGGTGTCGATTCCTAAGTTCGCAGCTCTCAGCTCTGCTTTGGTGTGTGTTTGTGGAGAGAGCTCAGGGATGTGCTCTGCAGAGCACTGAGCCCCGTTCTCTGCCTCGTCCTGTGCTGTCTTTCCCCTTCCCATCCCCTCACTGTGCTCTCGCCCAAGTCATGCAGAACAGGCTTAGCGTCAGCGGGCCACACTTGCTTCTTGGGGAGAGGGTGTGGGCTCTGGCGACAGTGACAGAGACCGAGCACGGTTGGCAGTGAGCAGACCATGAGCAGTCCAGGAGCCAGATGACTGAGCTAGCCAGCACCCCTGATAGTGAGGTCCGTGTTGGGGGTCCCACTTGCTTTTCTCCGTGCTCAGGGCTGGCTCTTGGTGGAGAGGTTCTCTGTTCTTTGCACAGTGTTTCATTTCTGGGTTGGTTACTGATTTCATTATTAAGCCTGCAGTGCTGGGGGGTTGAACCCAGGGCCTCACACATGCAACGAGGCAGATGCTCTGCTGCTGAGCCACGGCCCCAGTCCTGTATATTATTTCTTCACTATTGTCGTAGTTGTTATTTACTTATTTATCTTTGGATTTTGGGTCACACTGGTGGTGCTCAGGACTGTCTCTGTGCTGAGGGATCCTTCCTGGTGGGGATTGTACTTAGTTGGCTGCTTGTGAGGTTAGGGTCCTGCACTGTCTCTCAGCCCCAGCTATCTTAGTGGCCTGGGGCCAACCTCTGACCTCTGCAAGGGTGACAGCAATTTGCTGATGGATGTGAATTGAGTAGGTGTCATCAGACTCAGCTTGTGGATTTCTTTTCTATGGCCTCTAGGTCCAGTGTAACTCCATGGAATTAACTGGGGCCTGGTATGGCTTAGTAATCCAGTCACCTGCCTTGCATATGGGAGGACTATGGTGACCACCGGCACCCTGTGTTCTCCTGAGCACTGAGCCAGAAGTGGCCTACAAAAAAAAAAGATTAAAGAAGAGAGGAAAGAGTGAGTGGGACAGAGGGAGGTGGAGAGGGGAAGGGAGAGAGAGAGTCTGTATATGTGGCCCCCCCCCGCACTGCCAGGTGAAGTCCCAAACAACACAACAGAAGACAAAAGTGGGGGCTGGAGTAATAGCACAGCGGGTAGGGCGTTTGCCTTGCACGCTGCCGACCTGGGTCCAATTCCCAGCATCCCATGTGACCCCTGTGCATCGCCGGGTATGACCCCCCCCAAAAAAAAAGACAGGTATTGCAGAATGTGGGAGAGAGGAAGTAAGATGTGGCTTCCTTTGCCCTCATTCAGTTTTTCTGCTCAGCTTTCCAAGTGTGGGAGCTATGTGGGAGAGGGGAGCTGTGGGGCGGGTGTGGGATGGGGAAGCCCCTCTCAACAGGTGACCACAGCTTGTGTGTGCTGTGAACTTGAGGTGTGCCCCGGGCCCAGAGACTGTCGGGAACCTGCCAGTTTTTTTTTTTTTTTTTTTTTTGCTTTTTTTTTTGGGTCACACCCAGCGATGCACAGGGGTCACTCCTGGCTCATGCACTCAGGAATTACTCCTGGCGGTGCTCGGGGGACCATATGGGATGCTGGGATTCGAACCCGGGTCGGCGGCGTGCAAGGCAAACGCCCTACCCGCTGTGCTATCACTCCAGCCCCCGAACCTGCCAGTTTTCTTTGTACGACTGTATACTGGTTACTTGATGAAATAATAGTATTTGGGGTACGTATTGGGTTTAGTAAAATAAGCTAAAATACACCAGCCTTGTCTCTGCTTCCTGATGGTGGCTGCTGGGAAGGTTTGAGTTCACTGTGCCCCTGTGTTGTCTTCCTGTTGGCCGTCACTGGACTGTGCGGCTCTGACACTCTCTCCCTGCTGTGCTGTGGCTCCTTTCCTTCCTTCTTTCTTTTTTCTTATTTAAAGAGGGCCACACTAGTATTTGGGGGTTGTCTCTGGCTCTGTGCACAGGACTGACGCCTGGTGTTGCAAAGTATGTGCCCAGGGCCAGAGAGATAGAACCGGCTTCAGGAGCTTGCCTTGCACACGTCTGCCTCAGGTTGATCCTGGCGCTGCGCATGATCTGCTCAGCCAGCCGGGAGAACATCTGGGAATGGCCCTCCAAACCCAGGAGCAGAACAGAAGAGCACGTGCCCCAGATCTCTGAGTCCTCTCTTGGCACCTCTGAGGTGAGTTTCTTACTTGGTCTCAGATTCCTTTTCTGGATTTACAGGGGCTAATATTTTTATTTGGGCAGGGGGAATCCTCTGAAGTGGTGCTCGGGGGATCCCAAGACCCCTCTCAGTGATGTATTATTTTTTTTAGGCCAAGCTTATCCTTAGAGACCTTCAAAGGAACAATCTTGAGAGGTACTGATGGTCACCGTGGGGTGAGCTGTACTGATGGTCACTGGAGTGGTGAGCTGTACTGATGGTCACTGGGGGGGTGAGCTGTACTGATGGTCACCGTGGGTTGAGCTGTACTGATGGTCACTGGAGTGAGCTGTACTGATGGTCACCGTGGGGTGAGCTGTACTGATGGTCACCGTGGGGTGAGCTGTACTGATGGTCACTGTGGGGTGAGCTGTACTGATGGTCACTGGGGGGGTGAGCTGTACTGATGGTCACCGTGGGTTGAGCTGTACTGATGGTCACTGGAGTGAGCTGTACTGATGGTCACTGTGGGGTGAGCCGTACTGATGGTCACTGTGGGGTGAGCCGTACTGATGGTCACTGTGGGGTGAGCCGTACTGATGGTCACTGTGGGGTGAGCCGTACTGATGGTCACTGTGGGGTGAGCCGTACTGATGGTCACTGTGGGGTGAGCCGTACTGATGGTCACTGTGGGGTGAGCCGTACTGATGGTCACTGTGGGGTGAGCCGTACTGATGGTCACTGTGGGGTGAGCCGTACTGATGGTCACTGTGGGGTGAGCCGTACTGATGGTCACTGTGGGGTGAGCCGTACTGATGGTCACTGTGGGGTGAGCCGTACTGATGGTCACTGTGGGGTGAGCTGTACTGATGGTCACCGTGGGTTGAGCTGTACTGATGGTCACTGGAGTGAGCTGTACTGATGGTCACTGTGGGGTGAGCTGTACTGATGGTCACTGTGGGGTGAGCTGTACTGATGGTCACTGGGGGGTGAGCTGTACTGATGGTCACTGGGGGGTGAGCTGTACTGATGGTCACTGGGGGGGTGAACTGTACTGATGGTCACTGGGGGGTGAGCTGTACTGATGGTCACTGGGGGGGTGAACTGTACTGATGGTCACTGAGGGGTGAGCTGTACTGATGGTCACTGTGGGGTGAGCCATACTGATGGTCACTGTGGGTGAGCTGTACTGATGGTCACTGGGGGGGTGAACTGTACTGATGGTCACTGGGGGGGTGAGCTGTACTGATGGTCACTGTGGGGTGAGCCGTACTGATGGTCACTGTGGGTGAGCTGTACTGATGGTCACTGGGGGGAGCTTTACTGATGGTCACTGGGGGGGTGGTTGTGCGGGCTGAGCTGTAGTGATGGTCATTGTGGAGAGTCTTGTAGAGATGCCTCTCCACTGTCAGGGTGAGGACAGTAAATGAACTTGGACTGGTTCCCGCTGAGGATGTGAGTTGTTGGCATGGGGTGTAAAAATTTGCAATGGCGTGAACGTGGAAGGGTGCGATGTGATTTGTGTTGTGTTTTTCGAGGGCTCTCGAACACAAGCGAGAGCTGCTTGCGTTTGGTGCTCTCGAGCCACTGTGTATGGACCGGATCGGGATGGCTCCTTCCTCCTTTGTGCTCTGCTTCTGTGTGCGCTGCTGTGCTCTCTTCTGTCTGTCTCTGTTGTCTCTCCTCTGGTCTCTCCTCTGGTCTCTCCCCTGGTCTCTTCTGACCTGTCTCTGTTTCTGTGTCTTCTCTCTTGGCTTCTGTGTCTTCTTCTGTGTCTTCTGTCTTGCCTCTGTGTCTTCTCTCTGCTTCTGTCTCTTCTTGCTTCTGTCTTACTCTGCCGCTTCTGTCTTGCCTTTGTCTCTTCTCCCTCACTTCTATGTCTTTCCCTTGCTTCTGTCTTACCTCTGCTTCTTTGTCTTCTCCACTTCTGTGTCTTCTCTCTGTGTCTTCTCTGCTGCTTCTGTCTTGCCTCTCCCAGCTTCTGTCTTACCTCTGCCTTTTCTCCCCTTACAGTCTTAGTTTATATAGCAATCACATAGGGTTGTGACAGAAAGGTGGGTTGAACATTAACAAATCAACAAAGAGGGGTAAGACCATTTCTCCAGATTAACAAAATCTCATCCAAGGAGATTACTCCAGATTACTAGGAGATCTGCTCGAGGGTGGGGTCCAAACAAGGGTGTGTCACTTTCTTCCTTTCCAGCTAGTAATCCACTCAAATAGTTATAGTAAATTTACTTCTAATATTTCTAGCAATGTCATTCTGTATGAGCACAGTAAGAGATATATCAGACTTAAAGTTTGGTTCTTCCTGAGGACATTCACTATATATTCCAGACCACAGTCCTCAGGCCAGGTTAGTCTTCCTAACCCCAGCAGGGTCCTAGTCTCGTCGTTAATTTTGGATCATGACAGCATTTGTTTATGACCATGTTCTCAACTTATAGTTGAGTATTGTGGCGCTTTGACCTGGCCCATTTTGATGCCAGGGTAGCTCACAGCTTGCCCTGGGTCCATTCTGTCCCTCGCCAGGACCCTGGCTTTTGGGGTGCTAGGACCTAAGGGCAATTGAGTTGAGAAAGCAGATGCCCGGGAATAAATATTATTGGAGTCAATCAGCTCCCAAATTACAAAGCATAATATTAACTGTCTTCCTGTGTCCATACAGAAAGGACATTGCTTTAAGGTAAACTAAGTTCCCTGCGTCAAGGCTAAAAGGACAAACCCCATGTTAATCCTACAGTGGGGGAGTGACTCCACCACACATTTGTGTGGGTTTGGTTTCTGGCATCACAAAGCAAATAAATAAAAACCTTCCCCAGGGGCTGGAGCAATAGCACAGCGGGTAGGACATTTGCTTTGCATGGAGCCGACCTGAGTTTGATTCCCAGCATCCCATATGGTCCCCTGAGCACTGCCAGGAGTAATTCCTGAGCACAGAGCCAGGAGTAATCCCTGTGCATCGCGGGTGTGACCCAAAAAGCAAACAAAACAAAACAAAACAAAACAAAAATCATCCTTCCCCATACCCCACAAAACTAGAAAATCCGAGCGTGTGAGCATGGAGTTTTTTAACTTTTTTTTTTTTTTTGATTCTGGGAATCGAACCTGGGTCAGCCGCATGCAAGGCAAACGCTCTACCCACTGTGCTATCACTCTAGCCCCCTTTTTTTTATTTTATTTATTTATTTATTTATTTTTTTGTTTCTACTGTCCTTGGGTGTCAGCCTCATGTGATGTTATTCTATACTCCACAAATGAGTGCAGTCCTTCTATGTCTGTCCCTCTTTTCTGACTCATTTCACTTGGAATGAAACTCTCCAAAGCATGGATTTTTTTTTTTTTTTTTTTTTGCTTTTTGGGTCACACCCGGCGATGCACAGGGGTTACTCCTGGCTCTGCACTCAGGAATTACTCCTGGCAGTGCTCAGGGGACCATATGGGATGCTGGGAATCGAACCCGGGTCAGCCACGTGCAAGGCAGATGCCCTACCTGCTGTGCTATTTTTCCAGCCCCACACGGCATGGATTTTTTGAGGCCTGTCATGGCTTTGAGCTGGCAGGGCTCCTCCAGCTGTGAAGTGGTCTGTCAGGGCCCTCTGCTGTGGAGTGGGCCTTCCTGGAGCCACCTCCTCTTTTTTTTCTTTTTCTTTTTGGATCACACCCATAGATGCTCAGGTTCCTGGCTTTGCACACAGGAATCACTGGTGGTGCTCGGGGGACAGTATGGGATGCTGGGGATTGAACCCAGGTCCACCATGTGCAAGGCAAATGTCCTGATCGCTGTACTGTCGCTCCAGCCCCGGGATCCACCTCCTCTACAGAGATTCTTGTAAGTACTGGGGATGGGCCACTGAGCATGTCCCAGAGGACAGCCCTTCCAGCACAGCCTCTTCCCTGCCATTCTCTGCTACCCTTAAGTAGCCTTGTTCTCCACCTCTGTGTCTGGGTGTCCCACCCACTGCAAGTTCCCCTTTGGATGTGTGGCCCTGAGGGGTGTGGGAGTGGCCCGCACAGCTGGAGGTTAGAACCAGGGGAGGCCTGTTCCGCACTGGCAGGATTTCCAGATCTGCTGATAAACCAGTGTTTTTTCTCCTGCATGAAGGTGTCTGAAGACAGCTTGAACCTCTCTGCTGAGCAGCCGTTTCCTCTTCCCTTTCAGTGATTTGCTCTCCTGGAGGTGACAGCAGGCTGGGGGCAGTTTGGCAGGGCGAGAGCTGCACCGGATGCACGGGGTGCCGCTTTTCAAGGAGACCGTGCCATAGAAAAAAGTGGGTCTGGAGAGGTAGCGCAGTGGGGAAGGCAGCCCCAGTCCCACCAGCAGTGTGGTGTGACCCCCACAAAGAGGAACCGAGGGAAGAAGAGGGCACTGGAGTGCAGCTCAGGAGGGACCAAGGGCTGTTCTTGTGAGTGGAGCACTAGAGCCTGCTCTGGAGCAAAGGGTGGGGAGGGTCTGGGCTCCTGGACCTGCAGGGTGGCCACGGGAGGGGAAGGAGAGGGAAAATGGGGAAGTTGGTCTGAAGCTCACCCTCTGGTGGTGACTCTGGGAAATGGTATGTTTGGGCTAGTGCTTCTGAGGAACCTTCCAACCAGGGTCATAGCACCTGTAAGAAGAGGTGTTTGTGTAATACCCATAAGTAGAGAGAAAGAGGGAAATTGTCTGCCATAGAGGCAGGGGGAGGGGTGGGATGGGGGGGGAGGGATACTGGGCACAGTGGTGGTAGAAAAATGTACTCTGGTAGAGGATTGGGTGTTTGATCAGTGTATGACTGATCAGTGTATGACTGAAACTCAAATATGAAAGTTTTGTACTGTAGCTCACAGTGATTCAATTAAAAAAAAATCTTAAAAAAGAGGTGTTTGTCCAACAAAGCTCCAGAGGTACTTTCGCAGGACCATATACCTAGGCTTGTTGTGATCTTTACTCTGCAGACCCGGATTTGGGCCCCACCCCCTCTTCCTGGAGCCAGGAAGAGTGCTGTCCTCTCTGCCTGTGGGTCGGGGCCTTCCAAGTGGAGAGGAACATTTCTGGTCCTGTTTGTCCAGCCCCGGCTCAATCATTGTGTGAAATCTTTGCTGTGTGTGGATGAGTGTTCAGGATATTTCCTTTCCTTTTTTTTTTTCCTCTTTAATTTTTGTTATTTTTGGTCACATCTGATGCCTGATGATGCTCAGGGCTTAATCCTGGCTCTGTTCAGGGATGATTTTCTGGCAGAGTTTGGAGAACCTTATGGGGTGCTGGGAATCAAACCCTGCTCTGCATGCAAGACAAGTGTCGTACCATTGCTCTAGCCCTCCTAAATGTTTGCTTTTTGTTTCTGGGCCATACCTAATGGTGCTGGGGGGCCTCTCAGGTGATTGCATAATAACGTGTGATCAGATCAAGCATTCCATGTGCAAAACGTGTTCAACCTTCTGAACCCTCTTCTTGGGCCTGAATTTTCTGTTTCCATTCTTTTTTTTTTTTTTTTTTTTGGTTTGTTTTTGGGCCACAAGGTGGTACTCAGAGATTACTCCTGACTCTGTGCATGGGATTACTTCTGGTGGGATTTGGAGGACCATTGGTGGTCCCAAGAATTGAACCCAGGTCGGCTGTGTGCAAGGCATGCACCCTATCCACTGTACTATCGCTCTGGCCATGGATTTTTAGGTTCTTGAGGGTTCTTGGTTCTGGTGAAAGTGCAGCTCGTGTGCTTGTCCTGTTGTGTGGAGAGTCAGGAAGAGGTGCTGCAGAGCCCTGTGGGCTGTATGGGACAGTCCTAGGACTGACTGTGGCTCTCAGCTGGGCATAGGGCAGGGCATCTGGGAGACAACTCTTGATGCCGGGCACTGCCCCTGACTCTGCCCCTCGCTCACTGTCCACTCAGAGCTTTCGGTCCTGGACAGAAACCCCCTGTATCCTGGGCCCCCTTTGCTGCAATGAGACAGACCTGTCTCCTGCCTGACTCTCCCCCCATGGCTCCCCATGTCTCTTCCTTGCTTGCTCTTTGGGATGTTCCCATTGGCATGTGAGCACGTGACCCCTCCCTTCCCCACTTACATGTTTTCTTTGATCCTGATGACCAGTTCCCACCCTGCTCTCTGCTATTCCTGTAGCAGACCCTCTTAAGGTTTGTCGTCTCTGCTGCGTGGGTGTCCTCTTGCGTCTCCTATGGCCCCTAGTTAGACCGTCACCAACATGCCAGCTCTAAGAACACACCACCAAAGGCCTGCTGTTTTCCACCTCCCAGTCTGATCTCTGAGCTCTGGCACATCCTGTGCTAAGGGCTACCCACATGTCACCTCACCATGACCTTTTTCTTTGGGCTGGTGCCCGTCTGGCCTGGGTGCCCTTGAGGGGCCAGGAGTTTTCTTAGACTCTGGCAGGCCTTCTTGGGTTTCTTTTCTTCTTAAAAGTATTTTTATTGGATATCTGTGAAATAGACCATTACAGAGCTAATCATGATTGGGCTTCAGTCACACAATGATCCAGCACCCACCTCTCAGCCAGTACCAGTGCACACCTCTCACCACCAGTGTCCCCCGTTTCCTTCACACCATCCCCAGTCCCCTCCCCCCCAACTTGGCCTCTGGCAGGCCCTCCTCCATCTCTCTCTCTCCTTTTGTGTACTGCTGTTTGCAGACAGATACTAAGAGGTCATTGTGTTTGTTCAGGGCTTTCTATGTTTTTATCGGGAAGGTAAGGCCGGAGTAGCTTTTTTAACTGGGTGGCAGCTTTGGGGTGTGGACGTGACTGCCGAGGCTTCCAGAAGTACAGAGAGGTGGGGGAGGTAGAGAGAGGTAGCTCATTCCATCTCCGAGAAAGCCTGGAGATTTCAGTCACAAAACCGCACCCCTGAATTTTCAGCAGATTATACCTGTGTGAGGTCTGTCCTGAGATGGCTGCAGTCTGGCCAAGGGTATGGAGGCAATATTGGATTGTGGGAGCAAGCGGCTGCCAGGGACTCTGCTTGGGCGGGTACCAGGCTTACCTGCACCCCTCGAATTTATCCTAGTTCAGCCTTGCACGGGTCTGAGATGAACTGCAGCCTTTGATCTCTTTTGAGATTCATTTATGGGTCTCTGAAGCAAGCCTGATGAATGAACATATGTAGCTGAGCTGGAAGTGTGGGCGTGGCTCCCACATACCTAACTTTTGACCATTTAATTTTTCAGGAAACTTGGTCCCAAGTTGTTGGGGTCCAGCCAGAGGGACAGTGAGAATTTTGGGGTATCGGGGAGCCTGAAGGGACCATCAGGCTGCTGCTTTACTTGCCCCTTGGGTACAGGTTGACCTGCTGGTGGCACCGCACGTCTGGGGTTTCTTGAGTGGGCGCTGCATCCCTGCCTCCACACTTCTCGTGTAGTCCAGCCCAGCAGGGCTGTGGCTGGGTGTGCAGGCAGCAGGGACAGTTGCCCCCTTGTATAATTCGAGGGATGGAGTAGTGAGGGTTTCCTGTGTGTATGTAGAACCATCTGTTAGCATTTATGTGTTACACATGAGCAAGATGTAAAAACTACTGAAGGGGGGGCTGGCGCAATAGCACGGTGGGTAGGACGTTTGCCTTGCATGCGGCCAACCCGGGTTCGATTCCCAGCATCCCATATTACTCCCTGAGCACCGCCAGGAGTAATTCCTGAGTGCAGAACCAGGAGGGAGCAACCCCTGTGCGTCATCAGGTGTGACCCAAAAAGCAAAAAAAAAAAAAAAACCCTATTGAAGGGACCAGAGCGGTGAGTGGTACAGCAGGTAGGTAGGATGCTTGCTTTGCATGAAGCTGCCTCAGGTTTGATCTCCAGTACTCCATAAGGTCCCTTGAGCACTGAGCGCAGAGCCAGGAGTAACCCCTGAGCACTGCCAGGTATGGCTCCAAAACAAAACAAAACAAATTTAAGTTTAGGGAGCAACAGGGAAATATACCAGTTAACTTGGATGGTCTGTGTCGTAGGAAGGGAATTTTTAATAATGAGCATTAGTTTCACAGTAAAGAATTCTTGTAAGTTCTTACCTGTTTGCAGTTGGACACCACTGATGCATGTTCATTACAAAGGTAAGAATGTGAGGGAAGAGTGTCCTGCCAGTTCCCAGTGGACAGGATCTGATGTTGGGCCACCTGCCCTGAGGCAGCAGCTTGCATTGCTGTGGGCCCAGCACCTGCTCTGTGTAGGAGGCCACTTAAGTAAGGTAAGAGGACACTGACTACCCAGAGTCCTACCACAGAGCCAGCTCAAGTTGCTCTTGTCTCTACTTTGTTTCCAGAAAAAGTTGCTTTGTTTTTCTTTTTGTGCCACACCTGACTGTGTTCTTTCCCAGAGAGATTGCACTGTTCCTAAATGCACTCTGTGCTCTTTCTATGCGTGGAGTGGACCTGTGTAGTGGACGGAGCAAGCTCCTGTCCCGTTTCCAGGCTCCAGAAATCCATATGGTATGACATCATATCGGACACCAAACTATTAAGCTCAGATACTACACTTGATCTTAACTAAAAGGCCCAGAAGCTATAGAAAATGCTGCTTTACAGAGGTGTTTCATTTATGTCTTTATCAAACAGGGATGTCATTTTCAAAGGAAAAGGATGCTGTGCTATTTTCTGTTTTTTTTTTTTTTCCCCCCCCTTTGGCCCACACCCAGTGATGCTCAGGGGTTACTCCTGGCTATGCACTAAGGAATTACTCCTGGTGGTGCTTGGGGGACCATATAGGATGCTGGGGATCAAACCCGGGTTGGCCACATGGAAAGCAAAGGTCTACCTGCTGTGCTGTCGATCCAGCCCTGTTTTCTGTTTTAGTGTCTGATGTGGTAAATAGTCCCAGCCCCAGAAACAGCCCTCTGGGTTGCATAGCACCTGCCTGAAGCCCTGGACGGTTTCTCACATCCTCAGAGGAGGCTGGAGGAGCCCCTTACCAGCTCAGCCCCCTCACACAACCCCTCCTCACTTTTATGGTTTAGTACCACACACTTCAAAAGTCAGTGTTTGGTTTTTCTTATTTGGTTCCCGCTGGTGGTATGTGGTCCCAGCTGTGTGCTTAGGGATTATTCCTGCGGCATGTGAACTATGTTTGTCGGGTCCCTGACTGGCTCCTGTGGAGGGTCCCTTGCTCAGCCTGTCAGCCAGCTCTCTCTCCCCCATGTGTCAGTTCATTGGATTGTGCTGATTTTTTTTCTAATTTTAACTTTTTATTAAAGCATCATGATATACAGACTTGCTTGCAGTAAAGTTTCAGGATGTAGTGTTCAACTAAATCTTTTTTTGGGACCTGCCAGGCAGTGCTCAGGGTCAGAGCCCCTCTCAGAATCTCACCAGTTGGGCTGGTAATTCAGTGCAGTGGCCTGGGGAGGTGGTATTGCTCAGGCCCAGTGTGTGGTGCCTGGGCCTGGGCCACCTGGCAGTGCTCAGGGGCTCTGGAGCCAGACCCAGTGGTGGTGGGGCTGGGGACTGGGAGGGGACCCAGCCTGCTGAGTGGTACTCGGGGACCTGACAGCGTCAGGGGCTAAGCTGAGGTGGGCTACATTTAAGCACATGCCTTGGCTGCACTAGCTCTCTAGCCCTGATTACTGTACTAGTGCTTTTTTAAAAAATCATGGTTTTTTTTTTTTTAATGGCCATAGGCTCACCAGGTATGTTTTGCACCCAGGAATCACTCCTGGTGGGTTTGGGAAACCGTAGAGGGTGCTGGGGATCAGACCTGGGTTGGCTATGTGCAAGGTAAGCATTCTATCCACTGTATTATTGCTCCAGCCTGCAATACATAGGTATGTATGTATACATATTTATTTTTATTTACTTTTTAGAGGGGAGAACACACCCATTGTTGCTCAGGACTTACTCCTGGCTTTGCCCTCAGGATCACTTCTGGTAGGCCTTGGGGCCCATATGAGGTGCTGAGGATAAAATGCAGTTTGTCTGAGTACAAGGCAAGACTGGCTCCAGTCCCTAACGTGGGTTTCTTGAAGGGATTCTGAAAAGGGCCCGAAGTACAGTAACGTGTACTTACACTTTGAGCCACACGGTGGTGTCTTGGTACCAGCAGGTACGCTGGAAGCACTAGCCTGAATGTCCTGCTGCAGTGGTTTGGGATGAGCTCCTTGAGGGGAAGGCGCCTGGGGCATTCCAGCAGGTATTTGAAAACCTCCCTGAGGTTCCTGATGAGCAGAGTTACTACTGTTAGGCTTACACTCCCCCTCCTTCCCTGCAGCTCACAAGTGCTCCTGTGAGCTTTCTCCCCTTCTCTGGTGTGAGGGGGCGGCTTACTTTTGGGCGTATTCTGTCTCGGCCTCTGGCTTCTTTTCCACACAGGATGCAAGTAAATGTGTCCTGGCCAGAGAGAGAGAGAGGACAGTCTTTTGGTGCTTGCTTTGCACGGGACCCACCTGCCTTCGATCCATGGCATACCGTAGGGTTCCCCCAGCATCGTCAGAAATGATTCCTCAGTGCAGAGCTGGGAGTCACCCCGAGGACTGCTGTGACTCCAAAACTCAAAAAGGAAGAAAAACAGAAGAAAAGGAGGCAGGGAGCTGGGGCGGGGGTAGGGGGGCAACCCTGTGTGTGGACAGAGGGCTGAGAACCAAGAGTGGCAGCATCCTACTGACCGCCGGGCCACAGGGGCCCTGGCAGGCTGCCATGTCTTTAGCTCTTCACACTTGCTCCCAGGGGCCGGCCAGGGAGCTGTGGTGAGGGTGTGCAGGCCGCGCTCCAGGGCAGCTGCACCCACACTCTTCCCCTCTGTGGTCCTAGGCTGGTGACTAGGTTGGTCCATGGAACCTGGTGGCCAGGCCACAGCCTAGGACCCTGGAACGAGGATCAGTCTTGACTGGCACCTGTGACAGAGCATGCAGATAGAAGAAGTGTTAGCCTGCAGGGAGCCAGCTAGCTCAGAGCTCAGCCTGCAGGCGACTCAGCTCCCTGCCCCCACCTGGAGGGGCCAGTCTGCACCAGCCATGGTGCTGAGTGCGCAGTGCTGCCCACTCCCTACCTCCCTGCTGTACACTCGGTGGCTGCGCGTCCTCTCTCCTGTTGGCCCCCCACTCCACGAGTCCCTGAGACTCTGGAAGGGCCTGTGCAGTCCAAGTCCTGTTTCTCTGGGGCTTCCCTCCAAGAGTGACTCTTTGGGCCGTCACTCTACAGCAAGAACCAGAGGGGTCTTTCAGGGCAAAAGCTGGCGGAGACCAGTGCGGAGAGACCCCACTCTGAGTACTTTGACAGTTGCTACAGAGGGTGATTTTTGGAGCTGAAAAATTGCTGAGACTTTGTTAGAGTTCAGCTGATTTTCTCTGAGACCTCATATTATCTCTAATACACATTCCTGTTTCTTTTCTTTTTTTGGGTCTCACCCGGCGATGCACAGGGGTTACTTCTGGCTTTGCACTCAGGAATTACTCCTGGCAGTGCCCATATGGGATGCTGGGTTGGCCGTGTGCAAGGCAAACACCCTACTTGCTGTACTATTGTTTCGGCCTCTCCTGTTTATTTTCTAACATAAAAAGAGAAAGTTTATGGCAGGAGAGATCTGGAGAGATCGTATAGCAGGTAAGGTGCTTGCCTTGCACAAGCCCTACCTGTTTCGATCCCTGGCAACCTATAGGGTTTTTCAAGCACTGCCAGGAGTGATCCCTGAGTGCAGAGCCTGGAGTAAGCCCAGAGCATCACCAGGTGTGGCCCCAAAGCAAAAATACAAAGGGAAAAATGTTAAGATGACTTTATTACCAGGTGGGTGAAAAATCAAGCTGGGTAGGGCTCAAAGGGCCAGACCTGTGCTGGGTTGTTTTTGTTTGTCGGCCCCCCCCAGTAGTGCTCAGGACTTCCTTTTAGCTGTGTTCTCTGGGACTGCTCCTGGTGGCTCAGGGGATGATACGGGATGCTGGTGACACAACCTGGATAGGCCTCACGCAAGGCAAATGCTTTCCTGTTGCACTGTATTGAACCTCAAGTGGGAGCCTGGGCTCCATCCTTTGGCTCCCAGAGCAGCATCAGATTAAAATCAGCGTATTTCGTAGCCCTTTCCTGCAGAGGAACCTGAAAGCTGTGCTGCAGCAGTGGGTTCCCTGACTTGTCAGATGTGCACACTGACTGGAGTCCGCATGCGTTGCTGTGGTGTGTTCAGGTTCGAGAGGAGTGTCGTGAGTGTCCCCTGTGCTTGGGGAGCAGGCGCCCTATCATTCCTCAGGTGGGAGGGGTCATTAATTGAGGCTTGAGCTTTGCTACTGAGTGCATGCCTGGCCCTTACAGTGTTTATTTGAAAAAGTTACATCAGTTGAAAGGTGATTGTTTAATTTCATGGACTCAGCAATCATTGATTATATTCTGTTGTTGTAATAAAAAGTAATTTTTCAGATGTTTAATGAACCTTGCATTATTGGGATAAATCCCATTTGGTCATGGATATAGATAACTCTTCTTGCATATTGCTGTGTTTTTTCTTTCTTTTTTTTTTGTTGTCGTTGTTCCTTTTTTTTGGCTACAGGTGGCTGTGCTCAGTGCCTTTTCCTGGCTCTCTGAGCGCAGGGATTACTCCTGGTAGTGCTTGGGGGGGCCGCATGTGGTCGGAGCCAGGACTGATTCAGGCCCCTCTGTGTGCCAGCTCCTTGACTCCTGTCCTGTGGCTTTGACCCGAACTTTTTACTTTTTACATTTTTTTAAAAAAAATTATTAATTGCCAGGAGAGAATCACTGAGAGATAGTTCATAGTTGTTTGTGATTGGGTTTCAGTGTACAGGTTCCAACACCAGTCCCTTCACCAGTGTACATTGACCACCACCAGGCTTTCCCCCGCCTGCGCCCCCAGCCTGCCTCTACAGCAGTCCCTTTTCTTTCTCCCCCCCCTTTCCTTTTGACTTTGCAATACGGGTACTGAAAGGTTATCATGTTTGTCCCTTTATCTCCTTTTAGCACTCAGTTCTTGTCGAGTGATCATTTTCATTGCTCATTGTCATAGTAGTCCCTTTTCGACTCTTAACTGCCCTCCCTCCTCCACTTTTGACAAACTTCCAGAGGTTGAAAGTTTGACCAGAACTTTTTTTTTTTGCATTTTTTGGAGTCATATCCAGTGATGCTCAGGGGTTACTCCTAGCTCTGCACTCAGCAATTACTCCTGGTGGTGCTTGGGGGACCATATGGGATGTTGGGGATTGAATCCAGCAAATGCCCTCCCCACTGTACTATTGCTCCAGCAAGACCTTAACCTTTAAAAAGATTTTTGGGCTACTCCTGACAGTGCTCAGAGCTTACTCCTGGCTCTGTGCTCAGGAATCATTTCTGGTGGTGCTGGAAGACCATATGGGGTGCTGGGCCTTGAACCAGGGTCAGCTGCATACAGACCAAATGCCGTAACCCCTGTCCTGTCCCTCCTGCCCCTAATGCCAGTTCATGCTTCTTGGTTTTTGAACATTCAGTGGTGCTCAGGGCTCACTCCTGGTGGGGCTTGGGGAGCCACATGCAGTGCGAGGGATCACACCCAGAAAGGCAGTGTGCAGGGCGGCACCTTTCCTGCTGCCGTCTTTGGCTCCATGGACTGGATCGTATCCCTAGGAGCTTTTCTGAATCTTTCCCCAGTGGCAAGTCAGATTTAAAAAGCCCCTTCATCCTGTACTATTTTTTGTCTCTCTGTGCAATTGCTTCTAACTTCTTTTAACATAAAAAAAAAAAGTGATGCATTTTCTGGTTTGGGTCGGTAGTGTAGGCTTTCTTTCACAGAATGTTGTGACTGATGCGTATAATGATCGTCCCTCTGCCAGCTATTAGAAGTTGGGCAGTTTGGGGTTGGGACGGGGTTGTCTTGCAGGCTCAGTTCCTGGAGCCTCCAAAATGGGTGGGACAGAAAAGAAATTGTGATTTGAGGGCTCACATTTGTCTCGACCAGCATGATCACAGCTCCCTTTGCGCAAAATCCCAGCATTCTGAGCTAGGCCAGGCCTGCTCGGCAGCCAGTGGGGAAGAGGTTAGACATTGTCCTGTGCAGCATGTCATAGAGGGCGAAGCCTGTGGGGGGTTGGTCGAGTCTGTCTGACTGTCCCCTGTCCCTGCATTCTGTACACCAAGTATTCTTCCTGTGGACCTGTGACCGGCTCCCTGCGACCCAGCCTGCAGTGGTTTTTCCAAGCCTTGGAGGTCACAGCTGTGCCAGCACTTGGGACAGTCTGACCGGGGTCTGAGTCTTTGAGAGGGGCCCTGGGCTTGGTGTGCATTCGTGGTGCAAGCTAATAAAAGTTGTAAAAAATTAGGAAAGTAGTAAAAAATATTAAAAAGTCAGAGCCTTCTGAGAGCTCAGTGGGCTGGGGACCGAGGTTTGATCCCGATATTGTCTGGGACCTCAGCATTTCTGAATAGGTCTCGGTGTGTGTGTGTGTGTGTGTGTGTGTGTGTGTGTGTGTGTGTGTGTGTGTGTGTGTGTGTGTGTGTGTGTGTGCGTGCGCGCGCGCGTGCGTGTGTGTGTGTGTGTGTGTGTATGTGTGTGTAGAGCTCAGTGGGCTGGGGACCGAGGTTTGATCCTGATATTGTCTGGGACCTCAGAATTTCTGAATAGGTCTGGGGGGGGGGAGTGTGTGTGTGTCTGTGTGTGTGTGTGTGTGTGTGGTGTGTTCTCACCAGGGGAAGGACCCAGGGTGTGTGTCTCACACAGCCAGGAGTACCAGGTTCCCGGGGTGCCTGATCGTGCTCAGGGAGAGCTTGAGGTGCGGGAATCCGGGTGGGTCAGCTGCATGCAGGCCTGCCCCCGAGCCCTTGGATGACCCGGAGTGCCAAGGGGAGTGTGTGGTACCTGGTGCCCAGTCTGGGGTACCTCATGCCAGACCTGTGCTCTCTTCCTCTGGGCCAGCTCCATCACTGTCTTTTGTCTTCTGTCCCTGAGTATTATATCAAGTGGGCCCTCAGGCCCCCCTCCCCCCAATCCTGGGGCCTCAGGACAGCTGCTTGAGGCACTTTGTCCCTGGAGATTGTTCTAGCTTTTGTTCTGGTCCATAGGCCTGAGGAGTTTGTGTGTGGTTGTTGGCCACCCTGTGTTCTGGGGACCGTGGGAGGCAGCTGAGTGGAGCCACGGTCTCCAGACCCCCGACTCCCTGCCCTTGGTGGCACTTTTTCTGTCTCTCAGGTTCCTGGAGGGCAGGAGGTGGTTATCTGACCGTGATGCAGGGAGTGAGGCAGTGGCCTTGCTGGCTGAATTCTCTTGAGAGTAGGCCCATCTGGGTGTTCTGCCCGCCTCCCTGCTCCTGTTCGTGTGCGAATGCAGGGACCCTGGGTGACGGTCCAGGGCAAAAACCTCCTGCCCTCTGAGCACTTCTGTCTTTTGGTATGACAGGGAAAGGGCTGGGGATTGGAAAGGCCCATTTTTCTGGCCTCCCCTGGACCTTGGGTGGAGCTGCAAGGCCTCCGTGTTCCCATCTCTAGAGACTGATACTGGTGCCATGAGCTGCGCTCCAGGCCTCCAGAGTGATGTCTCCACTGTTGGGTCCCGAGGTTGTCCAGGGGGAGCCAGGGCTGCCGTGCAGGCCCCGAACATTGGGGTGTGGGCTGTGAGGGGATTGCGCCTGCCTTTCCTTGGCAGACGATGGGGGAGAGTGGGAGTATGGACTGGCCTTTGGGAAATGGGGAACTGGGAGTGGATGGAAAATGGGGCTGCAAGGGTGTGTGGCTGGTTTGCAGAGGCCAGTTATGGGTTAAAGAGCAGATGGAGTCTGCTTGAGTTTTCAGAATCCCTTAAATGTAATTTCTGGGGCTGCTTTGGGCATTAATTGTGTTTTTCCAAATTTAGGAACTAACTCTTCTTTTTCTGCCAAAGGAAAGAACAAAAAGACAAAAGAGGAAAAGGAAATCTATCAGATACTGAAAGAATTCATTCATTTTCTCCCCACCCCTTTGGTAATTATCTAGTATAATTAGCACGTGGAAAATAGTTTAAAATTAGGGGGTGGGCAGAGAGCACTCGCCATCTCAGAGTGTCCTGGACTGGCGTGCCCGTCCCTCTCCGAGGCAGTGCTGGGTGCTGAGTTTTGGGGGCCGCGCGCCCATGTCTGGAGACCTGGGAGGACTGATGCTTCCTGTGCCCACCTGCGCTGGGCTCCAGGGTGGCCAGGCTTTGTGCTGAGGACTTTCCCTCCGCTCTCCTGCCGTTGCTGTCCTAGGTGTCTGCAGCTCTAGCGATGCTAGAGAGTCTTCCCCCCGCCATCCCCCGGCCCAGTGCAGAGACGGGGGACCTTGGAGGCCCACTGGGAAGGGTGCTGTTTCCTCCCCAGGCCACCACCCTTCCAGACTGTGAGGCCTGTGAAGGCTGAGGGAGTGTGGTGCCCGGGGGCCTCTCTGCGAGGGGGCACTCACTGGGCAGGTGTCAGTTTGTTGGGCTTTTCCCTGGGGACTGACTGGGTAAGCGTCTGGGCTGGCCTGACTGTGGGTGCCAGCCTTGGGGCTGTTGGGGCTGCTCGTAGGGTATTCCCTGACCTAGGGCAGCTTTCTCACAAACCGTTTCACATTTCTACCAACTCAGAGGATTTTGCTTTTACTCTACTTGGAGGATTTTACTTTCATTAAAAAAAAACTTGAGGGAGCTGGAGTGATAGCACTGCGGGTAGGGCATTTGCCTTGCATGCGGCCGATTTGGTTTCGATTCCCAGCATCTCATATGGTCCCCTGAGCACCTCCAGGAGTGATTTCTGAGTGCAAAGCTAGGAGTAACCCCTGAGCATTGCCAGGTGTGGCCCAAAAGGCAAAAAAAAAAAAAAATTGAACCACACATGGCAGTGCTCAGGGCATATTCCTGTCTCTGTGCTTCGGGATCACTCCTGATGGTTCTCTGGGTCATACAGGGTTTTGGGGATTGATGCCAGGTCACTTGCAAGCAAGGCACATGCCCTGCTCACTGTGCTATCTCTCCAGTGCCAGATCCTACTTTTTTCCCAGATACTGAGGAAGGTGCTCTGTGCGGGGCCACCGTAAGTGTTGTGCTTGGTCAGTTAGAATGAGGGTGTGATGTCTGCATGCTTGTGTCTGTGCTGCAGCAGGTTACAATCAGGCTGAGAGGCAGTCTGAGAAAGCCTCCCTGGCGCCAAGGTAATAGATGCTTGTGTTCTCTGCCCCTTTCTGACAGTCTGCTCTTTCAGCACGTTTTCACACTAACACATATGAGATAGGCCTGGCAGCGGGGTCTTGGGGCTGTCCTTATTCCAGTGCTCACCTGGACGTGCCATGCTGAGCCATGCAGCAGAAAGTGCCTGGCGGGAGGCTGGCATCACAGGTTTGTGGATACGATAGGATTCCCGGTGCTGCATAGGGCGCTGTGGACGGGACTTGGGTGATTTTGTCTTTGTTGATTGTTTCTTTTTGGGGCAGACCCGGCTTCCTTGCGGCTGCTCCCCAGCTCAGGGCTCGGGTGTTGCTTCTGGCTCTGTGCTTGGGGTTGGTCATCTGTGGTTCTGGCAGGGGGCACCATGCAGTGCTGTGGGCGGAAGCTGGGCCTCCTGTATGCACTTGGTACTCGAGCCTGTGTGTGAGCTCTCTGCCTTGACTTCTGTCATTTGTGTTGAGGGGTTCTGGGCGCCACACCTGTCAGTGCTGAGGACTGCTCCTGGCTCAGTGCTCTGGGGACCCTCTGGGGTGCTGGGGATCTAATGGGTGGGCTGTGTGTTGGCTGTGCGCCTTATGCCCTGTGCTCCCTCTCTGGTGGGAGGCAAGCCCCTTCTGCTGGCAGCCTGTGCCTCTGCTGTTGGCAGTGCCTTTTGCTGCCCTGAAGAGCCACAGGCTTCTAAGGGCACCTGCCCTGTCCGCGTGGAAGAGCCCAGAGGTGGGCCTCAGCCTCATCCTGCCTCAGGCTGCTGCCACCACCGATCAGGGGGGCCTGCCCAGTGGGGAAGAAGGGTTCTGTGGGTCCCAACTCCAATGTGCATGAGCATTCCGTGTGTGTGAATGTGTGCAGATGTGTGCGAGTGTGTGCAAAAGTGTGAGTGTGTGTGAGCTTGTGTGTAGGTGTGTGTGTCAGCCTGTGTGCAGGTGTATGTGTGAGAGTAGTGTGCGAGTGAGTTCACAAGTGTGTTTGAGTGTATGCTTGGCATGTGTGCAGGTGTGTGTGCATGAGTGTACAGATGTGTGTATGAGTGTATGTGCACGCACATTGTGTGTGTGGGCTCGCGCTGGAGATAGATCAGACCATGGTCCTATACATGCAAGGACAATGCTCGATAATGGAGCCACGTGCTGACCTCCAGGTGCACTCTGTTGGGCCCTGTGTTAGCACTTGGCTAGGCTAGCCCCTCCGGTGGAACAGACTCTGACCTCCTACCCACTCCCTCCTTCTGTGGGGACACTGTCACGGCACCTTCTTTAGACCATGAGGACAGTGTGGGCTGCTGCCTCTTTAGAAGGTGGCCACAAGCCACTTTCCCCTTCTCTGTCCCCTGGAGCCCTGATTTGGGAGACTGGTTTCTCCTGTGCTGTCCCCAGCTGAGTCCTTGCAGGTCTCCTGTGGGACTTGGCCGTGCCTGCTGTGCTCAGTGGACGATGTGGGGATGTCTGAAAGGACACCCCATCCTACCTGCAGTGCGTCAATTGCATTGTGGACTCAGCCTTGTGGGCAGGTGCTGTACGGTGTCTAATGAGTGGGAGGACATGGGTTAGCATGGGCCTGAATGAGGAGGTCCCAGGGAAGCATGGACGCCTGACCCCAGCCTGCTGGCAGGAGGGCGCTGAGGCTCCTGTGGTAGAGCTGCCAGGTCTTTGGCTGTGATGGGAGTGAGGGGAGCAGCAAGCTGTGGGCTTCACAGGCTTCAGGGCCTTGTTGGGGCCTGGCCCTGAGGTTGACTCTGCTGCACACACGTTGAGTGTTGCCTTGGGCTCTGGCACACTCTGACCCCCAGAGGGCAGTCAGGGCCTGGGGTTCCTGCCTGCACAGAGCAGACTCCGAGAGGCCTGCTGCTGGCCGCGGCAGCTCGTGCTCAGAAATAAGCCGTAGTATTCTTCTGACCGCACTGGGCACTTAGTTTCTAGCCATGCAAGGCTTGTTTGCGTGTGTTCTTGAGAGCCGAGGCTCTCCAGCGGTTCAGGGGAAGGAGGGAGTTTCACGCTACCTTGTGGCACTACCTGAGGTGGTATTTTATCTGTATGTTTTTTATTTTTGCTTTTGTTTATTTGAGGCCCACACCCAGTGGTGCTCAGGGCTTAGTTCTGACTCTGCACTCAGGGAGCACTCCTGGTGAACTCAGATGACCGTACGGGGTGCTGGGGATCCAACCTGGGTCAGCTGTGTGCAAGGCTCTTCACTTCACTAGCATCTCTTGCCTCCCTGGCCCCTGCGGCCTGTTTGGTGTCAGGTTGATGTTTGTGCCGCTGCCTGGGAGGTCTCTGGAGTGATGCGCTGTTTCTTCTCAGCAGGCAGTTCCGGCCAAGGGCGACAGCAAGCAGGACTGCTGCCTGAGAGCGGGGCTGCTGGGGGAGGAAGGTAAGTGCTCATGGTCCCATGGTCCCACTCCTGTCCTCAGAGGGGGTGGCCACTTAGCCTGTTGCTTTAGAGCCCGGGACAGGCTGTGACAAGTGACTCCCAGCATCTCACCAAGCCCTGTCGGGAGGCTGACCAGAGGCCCTGTGTGGTCTGCAGTGGACAGTCCCAAGGGGTGTGGTTTATCTTGGGATGGTCCCTTTAAGGCTCTTTGTCTTGAGGTTGGATATTGTGTAGGGTTGCAGTGGTGCTGTGTCAGGCACCTACTGATACTACAGTGACACCCCACCCCCCACCCAGGCCACTGTTGCTGTCCCTCCTCATCCCCCCAGTGGCTGTTATCTTTTCCTGGCCTTGTTTTGGAACAGTCTACGCGTGAGTGCCATTGCCTGCTATTCTCCCTCCTTCCGACTCGCCCAGCTCGGCATGCTGCCTCCAGTCCCTCCAGGTAGTAAGCACACAGCAGCAGTTCGTCCTCTTTCGTTTGTTTTTGTTTTGGACTTACACCTGGTGATGCTCAGGGCTTACTCCTGGCTCTGTACCAGGAATCAGTCCTGGCAGTGCTCGGGACCATATGGGGTGCCAGGGATAGGACCCATGTTGGCCGCGTGCAGGGCAAGCGCCTTACTGCTGTACTATTGCTCGGATCCCCGATTTCACTGTTTTCACTCTTTTTCCTTCTGGCTTTTGTGCCCCCTTGGCAGTGCTCATCTCCAGTTCCCTGCTCAGAGCTCACTCACTCTTCGCAGTGTTCAGAGACCATGTGTGTGCCAGGGATACAGCCAGGTCTGGCTGTCTACAAGGCCATTCTCTGGCCCCGTGTTTAGTGTTTTTCATGATATTTGCCCCCCGCCTCACTAAAAATTCTAATACTGTGATGTACAAACATCGTTGTTTTAGGCATTCAGTGCTCTAACCAATTCCACAGTCAGTGTCACCTTCACCAATGTTCCCTCCCAGTCCCTCCCAACACCCCACCCAGGCCTGCCCTCACAGCAGGCACAGATTTACTTCATATTGCTTATTACACAAAATGACAGATGGAATTATCGATAGATTAACCAAAGTCAGTTTGTGATAATTGTTATATCTCACAGTGGTGTTACTCAAGTCATTGCGTGAGGGTTTACTGAGCGGATTTTTGCCAGCTGAGCCTTCTGCATCACTGTGTTTGCTCATTGAGCTTGTTGGGTTTCTATCTAGCTTTCCCATCAAATTTGCTGTGCTCCTGTTGAACTGTCCGTTCTGTGAAATTTGGAGGTGTGGAGCTGAGACAATTTGGTGCTCTGGTGGTTTGGAGGTTTGGTTGTGGAACTGGGCCGTTTCTATTCCCGAGAGTGTCCGGGTGTAGGTGGGGGCTTCAGGGAGGGGAATCTGCCCACCTCCAGTCTATGAAGGCCATAGAGTTCTCAGCCCCGATCAGCCCATCAGTGAGATTCAGCAGCCTGGCATTACCTTGCTTTTTTTTCTTTGTTGTTTGTTTTTGGACCACACCAGTGGTGCCTGGGGGCTACTCCCAGCAAGTTGTCAAGGTGGGCTCTAACCAGTGCTTGAGGAACGATGTGGTGCCTGGGATGGTTCTGATGAGGAAGATAAGCTCCAGCCCTATGAGCCATTTTTGCTGTCCTTTGTCTAGTTTTTTAGAAAAGTGCAATGCTATCTTTCACAGATTAAGTTGTAAAGAATTTTCTCCTATTTAAAAAAAAATCTTTATCTTTTTGTGGTGGGCTGGAGTGATAGCACAGCAGGTAGGGCGTTTGAATTGCATGCAGCCTACCCGGGCTCGATTCCTCCGCCCCTCTTGGAGAGCCCGGCAAGCTACCCATGGCGTATTTGATATGCCAAAAACAGTAACAACAAATCTCACGATGGAGATGTTACTGGTGCCCGTTTGAGCAAATGGATGAGCAATGGGATGACGGTGATACAGTGATCTTTTTGTGGTTTTGTTTCTTGTTTTTGTTTTTTGGACACATCTAGTGATGCTCTGGGTTACTCCTGGCTCTGCACTCAGGGATCACTTCTGGCCATGCTTGGGGGACCATAAGGGGTGCTGGAAATTGAACCTGGTCAACAGCATGCAAGGCAAGCACCCTCCCTGCTCTACTCTCTCCAGTCCCCAAGTTAGTTTTGTTTCTGGGCCACACCTGGTGGTGCTTGGGGCTACAGCTTCTAGAGCTCTCTTTCAACACTGGAGGTTCTTGATACTAACTGAATCTATGTTGCTGTAGTTTGATTCATGTCTTCAAGTTTCAGGTTGTTTCAGTTCTAGAGGTTTGCATCCTTCAGGGATCTTTCCAGTTCTTCTGATCGACTCCAGTGTTGCTGGTGGAATTTACCTGAGATTTCCTCCAGGCTGTTAGCAGTGGGGTGGTTGAGTCTGCCAACTTGTTCAGACCCACTTCTTTCCCCATCCCATAGCCCTCAGTGTTGACTCTGTGCGATCCCCGTTTTAAAGCAGACACACCCACTTCTTTCCCCACCCCTGGTTTAAAGCTGCTTCTGGGGCTGGAGCAATGGCACAGCGGGTAGGGCGTTTGCTCCCTTATGGTCCCCTGAGCACCGCCAGGGGTAATTCCTGAGTGCAGAGCCAGGAGTAACCCCTGTGCATCGTCGGGTGTGACCCAAAAAGGAAAAAAAACCTGTTTCTGCTTCTCTGCCAGCTAAAGTGCTGCCCTTCTGCTTTGCTCACCCCAGTCTTCAGCTTGCTTGTGTGTTGCAGAATTTCCTCACTTAGGGCATTTTCTGTATACGGATTTGCCTTTGTCTACTTGAAGTCATGTCAGGAGAGGTTGGGGAAGAGTAGAGCAGCCTGTCCAAGGCACTCACTTGGGCACACAGGTGGCCTGCCCAGTGCTGCACCGCTCACTTCCCTGTGGTGGTAGTGAATTCTGTGGCCATGTATATCTGTCTCCTCCCATGAGCCATTGGGTGTGGAAAGGTCGGGAGGTGGGAGTGGAAGGGCACCATTGGGCTTGGTGCACAGAGGCGGCTTTCTTCAGAGAGGAGAAGGGGCGGCAGTGGGATCTGGGGGAGCCCTGTCCTCATGAGTGTCGTGCTGTGTGTGGGCTGTTTCCTTGTTAGGTGGCTGTGTCCTGCTTGGCCTGGTGGCTTTGTTTTTGTTTTGACATTTCCTGCTTTAACTGAATTTTCCCTCACAATTAAGCCAGGCCTGAGTTTCACAGATGAGAAGGCATCTGCTGTGTTTCCTTCAGGGAAGGCAACTGCAGGGGCCCTGCACATGATATCTCAGAGACATGGACCTTGCATGGGGCTGGTTCACCCAGTGTCACCGAGCTATCCTCTTCTGTCACTGCTGCTGTCTGCTTAGTGGATCTTGCAGAAGGCCCTTGTGTTGGTGCTCAACCCATGGGACATTAACCGTTGTGTGCCGTAGCAGAAATGCACACTCAATTGTTCATTCTTCCCACATTATTTATTATTTCCCCCCTCCCCGCCATATCTGGCCACACCTGGAGATGCTCAGGGCTTACTCCTGTCTCTGCACTCGGGGGTCACTCCTCGCAGGGCTTGGCCACCATATGGGGTCCCGGATATCGATCCCAGACAAGGGCCTCTGCTTGCAGTACTGTCTCTCTAGCTCATCTTCCCACGTTATTCAAGAAGGCTGGTTCTGGATGGTTCAGCCCCTATCTCCGGGGAGTGTTGCCTGAGTGGCAGGGTTTTTTCTTCACCCCCTATACACATACAGACACACACATGCACACATGCATGCGCACTTACATGCATACACATGCACGTGTGCACACATGCACACGTATATCTTAAGCTGTATAAGGACATGCTTCTTCATGGACAGCTGGCGGGTCTGGCAGTGCCCTGCCCAGGCCTCAGACGCAGTCCTGTGTCATTGCCGTAGTCTTCTCTGTGTCCTGCCCGTCTGTGTCACCCATTTCTCTTTGGCATTGCTGTCTGGTATATGGCTTTATCTGAATAGGTGAATGTTCCAAATTTCTCCTGTTTCACTTTTCAAGGACTGCACAGATGGTAGTACTGACTAGCTTGTATTGTTGATGCTGTTTTCCCTCAGGACAGAGCAGGTCCATGGCACGCCTTTTGGTTGTTTCCATGAAAACATAAGCACTTCTTGCTATTTCTACAAAACCTGATTTCTGTTTTTTTTCTTTTTTTTTTCTTTTTTCTTTTTGGGTCACACCTGGTGATGCACAGGTAACCTGATGAGCCAGGTTACTCCTGGCTCATGCACTCAGGAAATTACTCCTGGTGGTGCTTGGGGGACACGTAGGATGCTGGGAATCAAACCCGGGTCAGCCGCGTGCAAGGCAAACGCCCTACTCGCTGTGTTACTGCTCTAGCCCCTGATTTCTGGCTTTAAAAAAAAAAATAAATCCAGCTTTGTTTTTTGATATTTTGAGTGAAATGGCAGAGTCTCTTGCCCCCACGCCGGGCTGTCTTCACCGGGGCCCCTCAGAGGGGGTGGGTTGAGTTTTCCTCCCCGCCCTGAGCAGAGCCCCGGCAGCCGAAGACCTCCGGAACCCAACCACAGCCATGCTCAAGGCCCCTCTCCACACGTTTGGATGAGCCTCATGCATGAAGGAACCTGCAGAGGAACCCAGGTGTGCGGGACCTGGGGCTGAGATCTCCAAGCCTACTTGGATCAGGACTGGGCCTCTTCAGCCCAGATCCCCCTTTTCCAGTAGCTAGGCGGTCACATTCAGAAACTACCCCCAGCGCCGTGTAATCCCTTCAACAGCTAGCATCCAGAGACTATAAAACCAAGCTCCTGGAAGGAGAAGTCTTATAGCTTAGTTCCCTCTCGGAGAACCTGGCAAGCTACCAAGAGTTTCCTGCCTGTATGGGAGAGCCTGGCAAGCTCCCCGTGGCGTATTCATATGCCAAAACCATTAACAATGATGGGTCTCATTCCCATGACCCTAAAAGAGCTCCAATGCGGTACCGTTGGGAAGGACAAGTAAAGAGAGGCTTCTAAAATCTCAGGGCTGGGACGAATGGAGATGTTACTGGTGCCCGCTCAAGAAAATCGACGATCAACGGGATGATGATGATGATGATGAGTGAAATGAGAACTTGCATGTCCTGCATTAAAATTTGTAGGTATCTTCGATTGGGTAACCATCTCCTTGAGGAAAGTAGTGACCATTTTCTTTACCCTAGAAATTCTTTGCCCTTTCTCATCAGTCCCACACTGGCCATGTAGGTTGTGCTCATCTTCCCAGGAGTCGCGCAGATGTGCTCATGCAGGACCAGCTTAGTGCTCCCTTCTCGTGCTCAGCACAGTGGGTCAGAGATTTGTCCCTGTGTTGCATGTAGCAGTGGTCCTGCCCACTGTTTCGTTGTGGACTGGTATTGTGTTGTTGTAGGATTGTTTCTCCTACAAAGTCAAAATTGTTGGGTCATCTGGTAAAAACGCCTTGGTGACAGATGGGGCTCTGCCCCTGGTGTTGCAGGGCCCTGCGTGGTGCCGCTGCTTGTCAGCATGCGGCAGGCTGTGAGGATGTAGCCTGGTGTCTTTCAAATCTGGGAGTAACAATATTCCTGTCTCTCCACGAGACAGACCAATTGCCTTCCTCTTCTTATGACTTGTCTCTTCCTCCCTCCTTTAATTGGTTCTTGCTTTGAAATCCAATTGTGCTTTTTTTTTTTTTTTCTTTTTTGGGTCATACCTGGCTATGCTCAAGCACAATTGGATCCCATAGGGTCCCCTGAGCACCGCCAGGAGTAATTCCTGAGTGTAGAATCAGGAGTAACCCTATGGGATGCTGGTAATCAAGCCCGGGTTGGCCACATGCAAGGCAGACGTCCTACCCACTGCTGTCGCTCCAGCCCCAAGTTGTGCACTTTTAAATCTTAAATTAAGTGCTTTGGTGACGCTCTGGTTTCAGGGGCTTTTCCTGTTGCTTATGCGTGATCCTGGTGGTGTGTGTGTGACCACATGTGATTCCAGTCACCCAAGCAGGTCGGCAGCATGCAGGTCGAGCACCTTCCCTTTCCTCTCTCCCAGGACCCTGATTTTATTTCTGCAGGGCCTGTCACAGCATGTTGCAGCGTTCATTCTCTTCTCATCCTGCTGCCCTTCCCTTTGGAGTCGAGGCCTGTGATGATGGGGCTCACACTCTCCTCGGAGCTGCTCAGGGGCCCTCGTCAGGCTGTGGCACTTGTTCGTGCCACTGCAGTGCCCACTAGGGTCTCCACTTTGTTAATCAGAGGTACTGCTCTTGCCTCTGTGCTCAGGAGTGACCCCTGGCCGTCTCAGGGGCTCGTATGCAGTGCTGGGAATCCACGCAGGGTCGAGGGGTGCAAGGCCGCCATCTAAGCCCCTGTCCTGTCCCCCTGACCCTCCAGAGGTCTGGTTCCTGTCAGTGTGCCTGAACCCATGCTCCCCGGAGCTCCCCCTGAGGCACAGTCCTGGCTTTGTTGCTGTGGGAAGGGCTGTACACTCCCTGCTATGGAGCTCGCACGTCTTTCTGGTTGCAGGGTTACTGGCTCTCACACACTGCCTCACGGGTGGCCAGTCCACAGTGGAGCCTGTGGGGCATTGGGAGTTTGCTGTGAGCCTCGGGCTTCCACGCGTTCTCAGCGCCCTGTCTTCTTCCAGGCCCTGGGGAGTTCTTTTGTTTTTGTTTTGTTTGGGGGCCACACCAGCAGGGCTTGGGTACCCATATGGGGTGCCAGGAATTGAACCTGGGCCTGTCACATGCATGGCAAACACCTGGCCTGCTGTACTGTTGCTCTAGCCCCAGAGTTCTGTAAATACCTGGACCCATTTTCTTTATCAGATAGATATGAGTCACATGATGTCTTCTTGGCTATTCTCTCTCTCTCTCTCTCTCTCTCTCTCTCTCTCTTTAATTTTAATTGAATCACAGTGAGATACAGGTACAAGGCTTTCATGATTGGGTTTCAGTCATGAGTGTTCCAATCCCCATCCCTCCGCCAGTGTACATTTCCCACCACCAGTATTCCCTGTATTCCTTCTGCCACTCCACCTCCCTCTTCCCCACTTTAGATATTTAGAAGAGCAAACATTTTATATTTTGGCAAGTTGTGAAACTTGATCAGGGAAGTATTTGCTTCCCTGTGATTGCTTTGATGGTGGCTGTGACCATCACAGTCAGGACTGCCTCTGGGATGGGGTTGGCTTCTCTGCCTGTGATGTGGGCCAAGGTGGAGGTTCATTCTTCTCCATGTGCTTGTCTAGTTCAGTTACAGTTAAGAAAAATCGCTTCTCTGCCCTCTGAGCCATCCCACCAGCTCTGGCCAGGGTCTTTTTGCCCTTTTTAAGCTGCATATTTGCTAGGTGTCTTTGAGGGTCCATATTATGTGTGTGTGTGTGTGTGTGTGTGTGTGTGTGTGCGTGCATGTGTGCATGCGTGCATGCATGTGTGTATGAGTAGTGGGTTTTGAAAGTGTGTCATCTTTCAGAAATTAATTTGCTCAGCAAGGGGGAAATGTTGGTAGGTTGGTTATACCTCTGATCTCAAACGTTGGGGTCTTTCTTTGAGCCCCAGCCTCAGATGTTCCAGTGTCCCAGCCCTTAGTGCCCTCTCCCCAACCCCTGAACGTTGTGGGTGTTTGATGGGTCTTGGGTCCTGCTGCTGGGCCTGTGGAATTCACAGCCATTGATGTCTTTGCCTCTATTCACAGGGGTCTCCATGGCTGCTGATGAGGGCTCCACGGAGAAGCAGGGTGCAGAGGCCCCTACTGCCTCTGATGGGGAGGCGAATGGGTGCTGCGAACAGAGCGATGCCAGTGGCCACCCCAGCGCAGCAAGGCACACTCAGGAAGGCATGAAGGCTGGTCCGCAGGAAGGCGCCAAGAAGCCAGCCCGCATCGCGGAAAACGGCGTTTCTGAACGAGACCCCGAAGCTGGCAGGCTGCACCCTGTGCGTGCCGAGGACCTCACACAGACTTCTGCTCTGGGCAGCAATGGGCTCTCCCTGAGCAAGCCGGCTCTGCAGGAGCCTCCCCCCCGGGTTATTGGCACCCTGGCCTCTTCCCTTCCTGGCCATGCTGCCAAGACTCTGCCTGGGGGCCCCGCCAAGGGGAGGACTTCCAGTGCGCGGGCTCAGACGCCGGCCACAGCACCAGCCAAGCTCGGGGAAGACGATAGGAAGCCCCCCGCCCCTGGAGCTGATGTCAAGGTTCACAGGGCACGGAAGACCATGCCAAGACCCGTCCTGGGCCTGGTAGGCCTTGTCTGGCGGGTGGGGCTGCTTCTGACTGGCTCGTTTTCGGTCTGTCTGCTCTGGGGTCCTGATGGCAAGTGGACTTTGGGGCACGAGGTAGCCAGACCAGGAAGGCCGTGGTCATTGTCATAGTCTTGGGGCCTCAACTGTGAGTCATGTGGTGGCCTGAGTCTCCTGTGGGCCGTGGGCCTTGAGTCCTGCCCTACTCTGCCATGGCCTCGTCCACCTCCCGGGTGTTCTGGTGAGGTCGCTACGGTTCCAGCAAGGAGGGACTGTGCCCTGTGTAGCACGGGGCCTGGGCTGCAGACATGAGCGCCAACCCCAGGCCATAGGCTTGTTTTCCACCTGGGGAGAGAGTGGCTGTGTCCCTGTCCCGGGGACTTCTGCAGCCTGGACTAGGTGATGACTATGCACACGGGGCAGACCCTACCTTAGGGCCCCTGTTTGTCTTCGGATGGCTTTCTCTGCTGTCTAGAGGCTTTGCACATCTTCTCTTCCCACAGACGGTCCCCTCTCTCCCTGTGTTCCAGACCTAGGGAACTCCGCTATGCTCTCAGCATAAATGGAAATGGGCTTGACGTCAAGGGAGGTCCGGGCTGTGTCCATGGCAGTTTTTGTCTGAGCAGCACAGACCAGCGTGTCTGCCCTGGCTCCTGGTTTAGGGGAAAGGGGGATGTGCAGGAAACCAGCAGTCAGCAGCCGTGGACATTAGGCGTCTCATTTGCATGTTCTGTCTCTGATGCTGGCTGCGGAATGGGATTAATCTCATCAGACTAGCTACCTTAGAGCTGATTCAAACTAAATGAGGTGTCAGGCCAGTGTGAAATGAGGGGAGTGTTCATGAGGGCTCAGCCTCACCTGGCTGGTCCTGCTCCCTCCCTGGGGCCTCTCTGGAGTCCTCCCTCGACATTTCCTGGAGAAGGGCCCTGAAATCCTGCAGCCCAGCCTTTTCTCGCTCCGTGTCTGTTAGGAGCCGTGCCCACACCCTGAGAAGCTCCTTTTTTTTTCTTTTTTTTTTTTTTTTTCCTTTTTGGGTCACACCCGGCGATGCACAGGGGTTACTCCTGGCTCTGCACTCAGAAATTACCCCTGGCGGTGCTCAGGGGACCATATGGGATGCTGGGAATCGAACCTGAGTCGGCTGTGTGCAAGGCAAACGCCCTCCCCCCTGTGCTATTGCTCCAGCCCCTGAGAAGCTCTTGCTGGTGGTTCTGGCTCAGTGTATGTGGGGACGAGTGGTGCTGGGATGGAGCCCAGTCTGGGCACGCGGGGCACAGGTCTGATCCTTTGTTGGGTGTGATGAGCGTAGAGCCCTGGGTTGTGGCTGCGACGGAAGGTCCCCAACACTGTCCTGGGACCTCCCTCCCTCTTTCTGCCCTTTTCCTCTTCCTCAGGGCCACCCTGTGCTTGTGGTGGCATTTCTCAGAGCCTTTTGCATTCCTGCCACTCCTGCACAGATCAGTGCTGGAATTTCTAGGCCCCGATGTGGTGCCCAGCACTGTGTTGTTATCGAGAGAAACAATCTGTATTCTTTTATTTTTTTTTCTTTTTTGGGTCACCGGTGATTCTCAAGGGGTTACTCCTCTGCACTCAGGAATTACTCCAGGCCGTCCTTGGGGGACCATATGGGATGCTGGGAATCTAACCCGGATCGGCCGCATGCAAGGCAAACGCCCTACTTGCTGTGCTATCGCTCCAGCTCCCACAATCTGTATTCTTAGTTCCATCTTGGCTCATCCTTCCTGGGACATTAGTTACAGGGGTCAAGGCACAGACCTGGGTTTGATCCTCAGCTCCTGGTGCTTCCCTGTGCATTGTTGGACGTGCTCCAGAGCCCCAGAGCACCATAGGGGTGGCGGCCAGCCAGTCTGGGAATGCCCAGCTCTGCTGAGCCCAGGCAGCACCTGTTATCTTTTTTTTCTTTTTTTTGCATTTGCCAGTAACCTGGCGATGCACAGGGGTTACTCCTGGCTCTGCACTCAGGAATTACTCCTGGTGGTGCTCAGGGGGCCATATTGGATGCTGGGAATTGAACCTGGGTCGGCCGTGTGCAAGGCAAACGCCCTACCCACTATGCTATCACTCCAGCCCCAGCACTGTCGTCTTGACCCCCGCATTGGACCACCAGCCCAGCTCTCTGCAAAGCACTGGGAGGAGCCTCTGGCCTTCCTGAGTGCTGCTTGGAGACACCCCCTACCACCCCCTCCACAAGAAATGAGGTTCCAAAGCTCCTGTTTGCACCAGGCCCTCTTGATTGCTCTGTGGCACTAGTCCCCATGACTGTCCTCAGGAACATGCTCATCCCAGACCGGCTTGCAGCCTCACCAGGATCTGTGTGCAGGACCTTGGGTGCATGGGCTTGTGTCTCCTCACATCCCTGAGCTGAGCCCCCATGGAGTAGCCCTTGTCCCCACTCCTGAGGCCCTGCCCTCTGTCCCCTAGTGACATGGCACCCTCCCCTGCTTGGGGCCTGCTTGAGCAGCCTCCTCCAGGCCCTGTGCCCTTCCATGTAGTTCTGGCCCACGGGTGTGTAGGCCTTGTCTCTGCATCACGTCTTATTTGTCCCTCCATGGGCTTTCAGCTTGCACAGATTTCGGGGTTTCTTTAGCATGGGGGGGGGGTGGGAGGTTGAGCCTAGGGACCCATCCACCTGTGCCGGGTAAGTGCTTTCCCCTTCCCTCTCCCCCGTGTACTCTGTGTGAGGAGTGCGTGCTTCACCGCTGGGCCCAGTTTGGGTTTTCTGCCCCATCTCAGTTTTAGTTTCTTGGATGGCAGCAGGCATGAGATGATGGGGTATTGGGCATACTCTCACTGGGCTGGGCTTTCCTGTCCCAGTGGTCAGTGGGCTTGGACACCCTCTCATACGCCTCTGGACATTGGCGAGCTGCTTGGGTCTTGGCTGTCCATTTTTCATTCCAGTTGTTCACTGATTTACAGCTTCCTTCCTTCCTTCCTTCCTTCCCTCCCTCCCTCCTTCCTTCCCTCCCTCCCTCCCTCCCTCCCTCCCTCCCTCCCTCCCTCCCTCCCTCCCTCCCTCCCTCCCTCCCTCCTTCCCTCCCTTTTTGGGTCACACTCAGCTATGCACAGGAGTTACTCCTGGCTCTGCACTCAGGAATTATTCCTGGCGGTGCTCAGGGGACCATATGGGATGCTGGGAATCGAACCCAGGTCGGCCGTGTGCAAGGCAAACACCCTACCCACTGTGCTATCCCTCCAGCCCTAGGTTTCTTTATTCTAACACTAGTTCTTCTGGAATATTTGACAGTGGTATTCACTTCCATTCTTGTTGCCATTCTGGTTCCTCCCAAACTGGTTTCCAGTTTCCCCTGTCCTTTGATGCACAGAGGTGTTAAATATTGATAAGTTCAATTTTACCTGTGTTCATGTTGCCTTTGTCTTTACAAAGTACTAATTGCCCAGTCCCTTGTTCTCTTCTAAGAGTGTAGTAGGTTTCTCCTGTTTTGAATCAGTTTAAATTTCATTTTAGGTACCATGCTTTACAGTACTGTTACTGATGTACAGTGTGATATGCACAGTAACAGTGTGGTAGTTTCAGCCCCTTTCTGAGCTTATTTTTTATGTGGGTGCCTAGCACTGCTGGTTGAAGGTGATGCCTCTTTATTGCCTCTCTGTGATGTCTGGTCAGGTTGAATTGGATTTTGAGGTAAGAGTATTTGTGGGGAGGGACAGGGGTGTGTTGGCCCACACTTGGCAGTGCTTTGAGGACCATGTACTGGGGATTGGCCTGGGGTTAGCTACGTGCTAGTCAAGCTCTCTAACCCCTGCACGTTCTGGCCCAAGAGAAGAGCATCTGGAGGCTGTAGTTGAAATTGAGGGAAGAGAGTGGCTGGGTGGGATGGGTCGTCGGGTGGGTCATGAATTCTCACCTGGGTGCCACGAGCTGCAGAGCCTCCAGACAGACTTGTGATCAAAGAGTGATTCTTGTGTCTCCCCTGCTGTGAGATAGATGCATTTGGGGGGTTGCACAGTAGAGCCGCAAGAAGCCAGAAAATCACCTTGCAAGGTCCTGATGCTGTCAGCTTCGGGTCTTCTGTACCAGTGTAAGCTTATCGCCTCAGTGGAGCTGGCGAGCTCCTGCCAAAAGTAGTCTAGCAAACACTACAGGGTCCCTGAATATTACATATAGTTCCTGCCTTCACCTCCTCCCCCACCCTCTCCTTCTCCCCCACCCCCTCCTCTTCCTGTTTCCATTTCTTCTTCCCACCTTTCTCCTGCCATCCTTCCTTCTCTTACTCTTCCTTCCACCGCTTTCTCCGTCTTATCTCCTCCTTCCTCCTCCAGGTAACTCAGCTCTCAGGTGAGAGGGATTGTGGGAAAGGAATTATTCATTGGGGCAGCTCATGGCATTGAGCATCCAGCTACATGTGTGAGGTTACAGTGACTGTCTTTTTGTTTTGAAGCATGCAGCCAACAAGGACCCTCGGGAGGTGCACGAACTTGAGGAGCCCAGAGAGGAGGTCAGCACTGCACTTGCTGATTTCGGAAGGCAGCCACTCTTACCCCCCTTCCCACCCCTCCACCAGTCGCTACCTCAGAACCAGTGCTACATGGCCACCACAAAGTCACAGACAGGTAAAGGAGGCCAGCAGTGGTCTGCTCTAGAATGTGTGTGTGCTCACTGGTGGCTCCTGCATGATTGTTGACATGTGTGCCCCAGAGACCCAATATGGTGCAACCCTTTGGGTGCTTGCTGTCGACCTGCTGGCTCTCTGCTTGTTTTCTGTCTGGATGAAGATCATTGTCACGCCTGCTATGTTCTGAAGGGGGAATGTGCCTCTGTGCAGGTGTACGTGTATAAGGGGGCATTCACACGCAGGTGTATACACTCAGGAGGAGAGATGTGTACACATCAGGTGTATACACTTAGGAGGAGAGCGTAGACACATCAGGTGTATACACTAGGGGGGAGTATAAACACATTAGGTGTATACACTGGCGGAGTGTGTACACATCAGGGGTGTACACTACAGGGGATTGTGGACACGTCAGGTATATACACTGGGGGAGAGTGTAGACACATCAGGTGTATATGTTGGGGAGAGTGAACACATCAGGGTATACACTGCGGGGAGTGTAGATACATCGGGGTATACACTGGTGGTGAGGGGAGTGTGTGCTGTGCAGGTGTGTGCATTTGGGGGAGTGTGGACACATCAGGGGTACACACTGTTGGGTGTGTGTGTGCTGTGCACGTATGTGCACTTGGAGGCATGTACTGGTAGATATGCTCGCACACAGGAGACCCTGTGTTCTTTAGTCCTGGAGCACGAGTTGGTTCTAGGCCCATTCACACCACTTTCTGTTCTTGGCTAGTGAACTTTTTTCCTGGGGACTTCTGGAGTTTGAGATTTTTTCTGTGTCTTTGTCTTGCTTTTGTTTTGAGTTTGGGTTATGCATGGTGGTGCTCAGGGCTTACTCCTGCCTCTGCACTCAGTCTTCACTCCTGGAATGTGTGGGTACCATGTGGGATGCCAGGGATCGTACCTAGGTTGGCCACATACGAGACAAGTCCCTGCCCACTCTGACTATTGCTCTGACTATAGTGTCAGACTCTGAAAAAGCTGCTCATGTTGTGCAGAGAGTTCCTGTGTGTTCCTTGTGTCATCATGTTTCCTACCGACCTTTTCCCCAGGACATACAGATACAGAGACGCATTCCCTTCCACAGCTCAGTGCTTCTCTTCCTGGAAGTTGGCCGTATCTTCCCTGGCCTCTGTCTCAGGCCCTGGCCCTGGCCCTGGCCCTACAGTGTCCTGGGCTCAGGGCAGCTCTGCGTCAGATTCTGGTCCAGATTCAAGATTGTGAATTCTCACCTTTGGTTATTTGGTGTCACTTGTGATCACTGTTCATTTGGAATGTTGCTCATGTGCGTTCCCAGCTCTCTCCTAGGGCCAGGCCAAGGTTGGGGTCACCATGGGCATGACCTCCGTCCCACGAGTTGTGTGGTAGCCATTTGTCCATCCTAGCTCAGCCATTGCGCGAACGCTCAGCTGCTCCCCAGTTTTGGGGTGCCTTGGGAGGATAGCCTTTGAGTTTCTGTGTGAGCTGCTCCCCAGCCCTTGCCTTGTCTTATGACTGTGGCTCCTGGGGAGTCTGCTCCAGGCCTCCTCCAGGGACCTGCCTCATCCCAGCCCGTGGTCTGCCACAGTTGCCAACGCCGTCCCTGCCTCTTTTCCAGCATGCAGGATGCGGTGCGATGCCTCGTGGGGCCTGTCCCTGAGCACTGGCCTGGCAGTGCCCGGGCGTGTTCAGAGTCAGTGCTTGGTGGCATCTTGGGGGCTTGTCCTGCTTCAGCTTCGTTACATTCTGCCAGGTCGTGCTTAGGACCCCACAGCTGACTGGGCCAGTGGTCCATGGCGAAGGGCTAAAGGTGCTGGAAGTTAGTTGGACCAGCAGGGTCTTGCTCAGGGGCCTCAGGACCATGTGTTGCGGGGTCAGTCTGGGCTTAGCTGCATGTGAGGCCTGCCCTGGGATCCTGTGTTCTCTCTCATCTCGTACCTTGCTGTGTTCGTTTGTCTCACCTCACACCCTTCTGTGTTGGTCTGTCTCACCCTGTACACTTCTTGTTTATCTGTCTCACCCTGCACCCTTCTTGTCCGTCTGTCTCTTACTCTGCATCCTGCTGTGTTCGTCTGTCTCACCCCACACCCTTCTTGTGACCACCCCCCAGGCTGAGGTTCACACGGTGTTGGCACTGTCTTGTGTTCATTTCCTGTCTCCCCAGGGTGGGGGTAGAGGGACCACTGCCAAGCTGTGGACCTTGTGGTCTACATGGCATGCTACCTGTAGTGGTTTCTGTTTCCTGAGTTAGTGTCCTGGTTCCTCCATCCTGTTAGCAGCACTCTGTCTCAGCAGTGGCTTCCAGGATCGCTGAAACCTTGGCACTGGAGCAGAGATCTGACAATGGGGAGGGCGCTTACTTTGCAAGTGGCCAACGTGGGTTTAATTCCTGGCATCCCCTTGGGTCCCCTGAGCCCCACCAAAGCCAGGAATAAGCTCTTGAGTACCACTGGGTGTGGCTCCAAAACAAAACCAAAATTTAAACAACCTTGGCACTAAAAAACTTCAGTGCTATGAAAATAAGATGTTCATTCTAGAAAGGCAATCAGCCTTGGCTCCTCTGGTCCCTGAATTTGCCCCTCATTCTCCTCTCCTGGCCTCCTGGCTAATAGAGTCTGCTAGGTGGGGGTCCAGGCCCCCTCACCCTGGGCTGCTGCCTGCAGAGGCGATGGGCAAGATACCTGAGGCACCTTACAGTTTCGTTGTGGATGGAATAGCCCCAGGGGATCAGCCTTTCTCCCCCGCCCCAGCCTCTGTATGTCCACACTGATGCCCCCATCCCCCCAGTGCTCCTGAGACCTGTTCATGGCTACCTGCAGGGTTTCGGGAGCCTGTCTTGTATTTCAGGGTTGGTTGCACTGTGTGTTTTGTTGATCTTTTATTTTGGGCCACACTGGCACGGCTCTGGGGACCGTGTTCAATGATGGGGTTGAACCTGCCTTGGCTGTATGCAAGGCAAGTACCTTACCATACTACCTCTCTGACCCTTGTCTGTGTTACTCATCTTGGACACACCCAGTGGTGCTGGACTTGGGGGAGCTACTCCTATGTCTGTGCTGGGGGGGCCATGTGGTGCTGGGGTGGAGCCAGGGCTTGTGTAGGAACATCTGTGCTCAGTCCTTTGAGCCTCTCCCCAGCCTCAGAGCTTAGTGTTTCATTGGGAATAAGATTAAGAACTCAGAGTATGTTTTCAGCTTCACGTGCAGTTTTTATGGGTGGTGCTGTGCGCGGGGCTGTGGCACCCAGGGCATGGGCCCTGCCACTCTGAACTGCCAGACTGTCAGCCCTGTTAGCTTTTGGGGCGTGCTGATGATTGTGTGGATCGCCACCTTCCTTTAAAAACATTTGAATGGTATTTCTTTTCCTTTCTTGTCCCCTTTTGACTTTTTTTTTTTTAGCTTGCTTGCCTTTTGTTTTAGCAGCTGCAGTATCACGGAAGAAAAAACGAAGAATGGGAACCTATAGCCTGGTTCCTAAGAAAAAGACCAAAGTATTAAAGCAGAGGACGGTGATAGAGATGTTTCAGAGTCTAACTCATTCCACTGTGGGCGCCAAGGTAAGGGGCGCTGGCTCCCTTGCACAGGGGCTCGGAAACACGCGTGTGCCAGGGCCTCTGGCCGAGAGCTTCATGGGAGGGCCCGTATTTTGGGCAGCCTCGAGTCCTTGGATCCAGGTGCCTGTGCACACAGGGTCCTGTCCAGGTGGGCCTGTGAGGACCCATCTTGCCCTCCTATCCCCGGCATCAGGCACTTGGCCTCCAGACTCCTGTCCTGGCTGTGGTAGCTGCTCCCGCCTCCCAGGCTAAGCTGGTCACCTCCCTGGTTGGTGCTGGTCAGCAGCGGTTCCTGCTGCTGTATTCCAGGGGGAAAAGGATGGCAGCCTCCATATGAATGGGGAGAGCTTGGAGATAGACTCAGAAGAGGACGACTCAGAGGAGCTGGACGAAGATGAGGACCAAGGAGCGGAGCAGATGGCTGCCTTCCCCACAGAGGACAGCAGGACTTCCAAGGAGAGTATGTCTGAGACTGACCATGCCCAGAAGGTAGGCCTCCCACTGCACGCTCAGGAGAGTGGTTCTGAGAGCAGGCTGGGCCTGTGGCTGGCCCCTAATGGCAGCTTTTCTGTTGCTTCCTCCTGAATTCTTAATGCTTCACTTTCATTGGAGAAGGGGTTGTTTTCCCATTGGAGTGAATGTTTCTTGTTTTGTTTTGTTTTGTTGAGCCACTCGTGACAGAGCTCAGGGCCTATTTCTGGCTTTGTGCTCAGGGCTGACTCCTAGCGGTGCTGGGGATCCACCAGGGTCAGCTGCATGCAAGGCAGGTGTCTTAACCCTTGCACTACCTCTCCAGTCCCTAAGTGAATGTCCTGAACTTTGTTTCAGTGTAGAGTCTAGATAGGAATCATGTTATTCGGATGGCTGGTCCACACATGGTGTGGCCTTGTTCAGTTCTGAACCCTTCAGCAGGAGGGGGCTGATGCAGCATTCTCTGTTCTCCTGGTTGGAGTGTTTGTCCAGGGCTGTTGTTGGCCAGGCAGTTCTGTTAGTACCTGGTGTGGCACAGTGGACCAGACCTGTCATTATGTGCACACCTTCTGTGCCCACCCACAGCCTTGCCCTGGGCTGTACTGTGTGTGTATATCTGGGGTGGGAGGGGCAGATTTTAGGTAGTTAACTCATTTCCTGGAGTGCTGCACCAGGGGAGAAAACGGGAGGGAAACGGGGGCTTCTGTGGTGCGCCAGGCTTGGCTGAGACACCTTTGAGTTGTTGAGATGTTCTGAATTATCCTGGAACTGATGGCAGCAGAGAAGTTCCAGGCGGAGCGTTGCAGTATCAGCTTGTTTGCCATGTGGGACTGGCCGGTATCATCTATTCAGGACTCTGCAGCTTCGACTTTGGACTCGCATGTCAGGTGGACCATTTTCTTCCATGTTTCTTCTCATAGGCTTGCTGATTTTCAGATTCGTTATCATACCTTTCTGACCTTTCTGGCAGATTTTTGGGCACATGCTAAAGTTGCTCCTAGCTCTTTGGTGATAATGAAAATGGTGGGTCCAGGGATGTAACTTGGTACATATGCCTCTGAGGATGAGGCCCCAGTCTGATCCGTGATACCAAAAACCCACCAGAAAGGTAAGTTTTGGAAAACACTGACAGTAGAGATTTGGGGTGGGGGTAGGGAATCTGTTTATTTGGGGGCTTGGGGGGCCTCAATGAGATGCTCAAGATTCTGTTCCTGGACCTCTGCTTGGGGGTTACTCCCAGCATTGTGGGGGCCATATGCTTTGCCAGGGATTATACAGCTGTCTGTCTTCTACTCTCCTGGCCTTCTCAAAGGGAATCTAGATGTTATTTTACAATATCTCTGACGAGTTTTTCTTGCCTATAGAGTAGTGTATACTCTATAAGAAGTACTGGAGACTGCTGCATAGGTGGGTTGTGTGTGTTAGGCCTAGAGTGGTGACTACACTGGAGAGAGAGAGAGAGAGAGAGAGAGAGAGAGAGAGAGAGAGAGAGAGAGAGAGAGAGAGAGAGAGAGAGAGAGAGAGAGAGAGAGAGAGAGAGAGAGAGAGAGAGAGAGAGAGAGAGAGAGAGAGAGAGAGAGAGAGAGAGAGAGAGAGAGAGAGAGAGAGAGAGAGAGAGAGAGAGAGAGAGAGAGAGAGAGAGAGAGAGAGAGAGAGAGAGAGAGAGAGAGAGAGAGAGAGAGAGAGAGAGAGAGAGAGAAAAAGAGAGAGAGAGAAAAAAGAGAGAGAGAGAAAAAAGAGAGAGGAGAGAGAGAGAGAGAGAGAGAGAGAAAAAAGAGAGAGAGAGATTGTGGTCATGTATGATTGCTTTGGGGGGGTCACCACACTGTACCTGTCTGTGCCCTTCCTCATGATCTGGGCCAGCTCTCTCAGACCATTCCTCTTTCTCCCGGCTTGCACCTCTCAAAAAGACGTCCCAGGAGCCAGGAGCCATGTGTCAACCAACTGCTGGCTGGACAATGGGTCCCCTTACAGTGGTGCCCACCTCGGTGAGATCCTCCAGCCTGGCCCATGATGGCATCTGTGTTCCAGTTATGGCCATTAGCTCTTGTTCCCCAGCAAAGATCTGAGGAAGTGTATCTGAGGTGTCAGCTCCTACTTACTCATACTTGTGACCAGGGTACGATTCCCAGACAACTTCCCTTGGGGGAGTTGTGAGGTTGAGAAACTTGGCCTTCCATGGTGTCTCTCAGGATGGGGAGCGCCTGGAGCCTCTGTGGATGGAAAAGCCACTCTGATCCTATTCCTCAGGGCCTAGGAACTGGAATCTGTTTCTGGTTTCTCGATTTTGGGTGTTTGTTAGACTTTGAGATACGAGTAACTCGATGTACTATATAAAGGAAAAGCTATAATGGATACAGCCTCCAAGCATCAAGAAACAGAATGAAGAGGGTGGAAGGAGTGATGCTCTTCATGGTGAATTATTGCAGTGCCTGGAAAAGATGGGAAAGGGCGGGCTGCCAGCCTACTCCAAGGCTAAGCACAGAAGTAACCCTGCAGGGCCATGGATTGAAATAGCAGAGGCTGATGGAAGGCAGGACTGATCCTTCCCCTCAGAAGAACCCTGAGATGGAAAAAGGCAGCAGCGGCTTCAGAAGCCCTCTCTCTGCAGAGCCCTCCTCAGGTACGGATTGGCAGGCGGCCAGGACACCGGCAGGAACAGCCCAGGATGTTCAGGGTCCTGTTGTATGGACCTGCACCCACTGCCTGTTGTATTTGAGCTGAAACGGTGTGTGTGGCTATGCTCCTGGTTTTCTTCTTCTTCTTTTTTTTTTTTTGGGTCATACCTGGCGATGCACAGGGGTCACTCATGGCTCTGCACTCAGGAATTACCCCTGGTGGTGCTCAGGGGACCATATGGGATGCTGGGAATCGAACCCGGGTCGACCGCATGCAAGACAAATGCCTTACCCGCTGTGCTATTGCTCCAGCCCCTCCTGGTTTTCTTCTTAGTGTAATTTTTTTTCCCACTCACTTGCATGTCGGTGGGATCTGTCCTTGTTCTAGTTTATTTTCATTGTTGGTTTGGTTTTGAGGCCACACTTGATGTTGCTCAGGCCTTCTGGCTCTGTACTCAGGGATCAAACCTAGGTCAGCTGCATCAAGGCAAGCAGTGTCCTATCACTGCTGTCCCTGCTGTCCTATCGCTCTGACCCCTTACATTCATCGTTATGCCACTGTAACGCTGTCGTCTCGTTGCTCATTGATTTGCTCAAGTGGGCAGCAGTAACATCTCCATTGTGAGACTTGTTGTTACTGTTTTTGGCATATCGAATACGCTACAGGTAGCTTGCCAGGCTCTGTTGTGTGGGTGGGATACTCTTGGTAGCTTGCCAGGCTCTCCGAGAGGGACAGAGGAATCGAACCCGGGTCGGCCACGTGCAAGGTAAACGCCCTACCCGCTGTACTATCGCTCCAGTCGTTATGCCACAGGGGCTTTAAAGTGTTTGTCAGGGGTTCTCTGGGATCCGTTTCCAGGTGTCTGTGGGAAGGTGTCAGAACTGGGAGGTCAAATCTAAGAGGCTACTCACCCCCTTGCTTGGTTCTTCAGAGGCACCCTGAGGGTCAGGCAGGAGGTTAGAGCTGCATGTCATCCCCAGGGTTGGCACAGTGGAGCTTCGGAGAGGAGGGAGCTGTGAGTTGCACCATACGCACACGTCGGGACCCTGCTCCACGGCTGTCACCCATGTGGTGTGCTGGAGCTCTCGGTGTCCGTGGTGCCCTGCCCACAGCGGGGGAATGCCCAGTTGGTCTGGTCACACCTGTCCGTCTGCCCGTCGGTCGGTCCATCCGTCCACAAGCATTGTCATTGTGCAGCTATCTGAGCTGAAAGGCTTGAACCCCTTCCTGCGAGTGGGGTTCATTGGGCACTGGCTGGCGTTTCCCTGGCTTCTAGGAAGCCTGTGTACTTTGTCTACTTGTTTGCTGTGGGATGTAAGTAAGGCTCAGAGGCTGATTGGCTCATCAGTGAGGTGCCAGCCTGGGTATCAGCCCTTCCTGGTGTTCGCCACCGTTTTGATAACGCTTGCTCGTATGGGAAATGATGTCCTGTGTGGTGACCTGGTGTCTCTTCCACTATGCTGGCTGTCTGACATGGCTTCTCCCATGGAGGGGCTGAACGTCACCTCCTGTCTTGCTGGTCCCTCGTCCTCTCCCAACCCTCTCCTGGTCTCTGGTCTACAGCACAGTCCAGTTGCCATCACCTCACTGTGTCTTTGCCTGCCAGACCGCCCCTTCCTGTACAGGAGTGTTGGAGGGATTCGCGGCTCCCCGTGTTGTTAATCAGCCTCATTCTCTTCATGGCTCAGCCTTTTGGAAATGAAAATGCCTTGCAACATAAAGATAATTTATTAAAGCTATGCACAGGGATCAAAGTCCAGCCCAAACAGTTGTATTTAATGGTGCTCATTTAAAATAATGTTTTCTCACTTTTTCCAACTGTGCCCTCCTTTCAACCTGCTTCTTATGGACCCCTCAGCCCCTCTCCTCCCACTGTCAATATCCTACTTGTGGACCCTTTAGTCTTGTGCTGTGTCTGCCATCTGTGCTACCACCCCCTCCCCCTTCATGTGATCTCCACTATGACCCCCTTGGAATATCTTAGGAGTTTACAGAATTCCGTATGGCCTCCTGGGTTAGAAATGCTGATTTAAAGCATTTTGAGTTTCAGTGATGAAAATGGAGGAATTGGCGATCTCAACTCATTGTTTTCATGAGTCTGTACAATGAGAACTGGGAGGGAACATTAGTATTCAAGAGAGAGGAGAGTTTTCTGCACATACAAGCATCCCTCTCAAAGGGTGAGGCAGAGCAGCTGAAGTGCTGTTTGGACTGTCTTCCCCTCTCCTGTCAGGGCACTCACCCTCACTGGGGGCTGCAGGAGCACTGGAGGGCCTGGGCTGGGGCTTTCCTGCCCATGGGGTGGGTCTGGGCTCTCTGTGTGACCTGTGTCCCAGGAGAGGTGGACAGCAGCAGCGTGGGGCCTATCTGCTTGTTTGTGTGTGGGTCTTTGACCAATCAGGACACAACTTGGCTGCTGTGCTTTGAATATCACCATGGCTCTTAGCAATGAATTTTGTGAAAAATGTGATGTATCTATCAGAGAAAACTGAAGTTTTGCAGAAAGGTGAGAGGAGCAGACAAATAGAAGTTCATGCCCCGAAACATGAATTGGAATTGGAATGAGAAGGCGTGTTGCATAGACTCCCCACTGCTGTCTGTCATTACCCAGTAGTTCCCGGAAGCGCCACTGAGCTGGTTGGGGGGGGGGGAGAGGCACCCCTGTGCAGCACATGGACAGCAGCTGGGACCATCTGTCCAGGCACTGCCAGTGGTGCAGGAACGGATGGCGACCCTGCTTGAGGGTTAGGGTTAGGTTTGGTGCTGTCTGGAACGGACAGTGACCCCGCGTGAGGGGCTGAGAGGTACTCTCTGGAGTGGACGGTGACCCTGCATGAGGGACTGACAGAAGCTCTCCAGACATGGTTACAGCAGTGGCTGCACAACTCTGAGTGCCCTGACCTGCATCACTGCTGGGGCAGGTAGATTGTATCTCAGCACAGCGATTCTCCAGAAAATAGATTCCAGAAGATGAAGTTCAGCAATGGATGTAGAACCAAGGAGGGAAAACGTTGGCTATGATTGTTCCATATCAAATGGAGAAGGCCTCCTCGTGCAGGACCCAGCCTGGAAGCCATGAAGGCAAGACTGCAAGTCTGTTTGTCTAGATACAGTCCCGAGTGTCTGATGTCAAAATGCCAGAGCAGATAGGGAGGGCCTCAGGACGCTGTGAACTGATGAAGGATCACTGTGCTATGTGCATGTGCCCCTTTGAATTGATACGGAAGTGTGGGCTGTCAAACCTTCTTGGGAAAGAGGAAATGGAGGAAATGCAGTGAACTGCACCAGAAGATCTTCTGTTCCTGGAACAGAGACCCATGCCAGGGGTCCCCTGGGCCGGAGAGAAGAACCTTCCTCTTGAACACTTAAGCCTCCGGAGCTGTCTCTCAAGAGATGTGTCCCTTGCAGGTGGGGGATCTTCTGTGTCTCTGTCCCAGAGGAGTTTGGCTGGTCTTGAAACCCTTCTTGCGACGTTACAAGGAAACGCTTTGATTTGAACCTAGTGAGTTGTGCTGGGTGCACCCTGCAGAGAATCAGGTCCTGGTGTTCCTGCCTGCACCTTGCCTTGAGTGGAGGCTGGGGAGGCCCATTTCCAGGCTGTCTTCGCCCTCTGTGCATTGGAACGTGTTCCTGTGTCACCTGAATGACTGGAGGAAAAAAGCAGAGCTGCCAGGGAACAAGGTGTTCCTGATAGAGAAGAATTCCAAATTGCTGTCACATAGAAAACGGTCGCAGTCACAGACATGTGTGTGTGCTGCCGTCTGCACACACATGAGAGGGGTGGAGGCCAGAGGGGGCTTGCTACACTTGTGTGACGGTTGGGGTGTGGGAGTCTGTGTTGCGCTCTATGTTATTTTATGGTCTTTCTCTGTCTTGTTATTTTTCAGTTGATTCTTCCCCATCACATGTTCCTAGTGCCCTTGTCTTAGTACATTGATGAGCTCTTCCTCCAAGGTGGGCCACCTCCAGATGTAGACTGAGCGTCCGTGGCCGAGCAGATCTGATCACAGTGTGGTCAGGTGCTGTGGGGCTGGGGGAGTGGGAGCCATGGAGTCGCCACCACTCACTGCTGAAGAGTTGTGCCGCCCCGTGCAATCACTGCCAGCACGTTTGGTAAATGTGTTTTTGATCGAATCACCTTCCCTGATTGGCTTTTGTTTTCTTTTGGCTTGTGGTGTGGCTGGTCAGATGGACGGCGAGTCTGAAGAGGAGCAGGAGTCGGCCGGCACCGGGGAGGAGGAGGAGGAGGAGGAGGAGGAGGAGGAGGAGGATGGAGACGAGTCCGATTTGGTAACCCCAGTGTTACATTCTGACTTGTGCTGGTAGCAAAGTGCATTCTGGGGACACCATTGTCTGTCCCGTGCTCACTCCACCGTCATTTTCTTTTAGTGTATGCTTGGAGCCAGGCCTCAGGAGGGCAGGTCAGGCATTGTCTGGGATTTGGGGGAGAGCAGTGAGCTGCATGATTGATAGGTGACTGGTTTGGGAGGAGCAGGAGCAGTTCAGCGGTCATGGTTTTACTGTTGTGATCCATGCCAAGAAGACTGATCGGTGGGACTTTGGGTGGACAAGTGTTATTGGGAAGTGAGATGGAGACAGTTTTGTCTCTTTTAACCCTGTGGAGATGTGGAGGAGGGATCAGAGTCAGGAAAGGGAAAGGAGAGTGGAGGGAGGAAAGCAGATCTCCTAGCAGGTGGAATGAGGCTGTGTTCTAGGCAAAGGCGCTACCTGCAGGGAACTGGGCCTCCTAGAGTCTTCTTTTGCCAGGAGCCTGAGGTGATACCTGGAGTCCAATGCCCCCAGGTGCCTGAGGTGACACATGGAGTCCAGTGACCCCAGGTATCTAAGGTGACACATGGAGTCCTCTTTCTCCAGGTACCTGAGGTGACACATGGAGTCCACAGTTCCCAGGTGCCTGAGGTGACACATGGAGCCCACAATTCCCAGGTGCCCGAGGTGACACATGGAGTCCACTGTCTTGAGGTACCTGAGGTGACACATTGGAGTCCATTGTCTTGAGGTGCCTGAGGTTACACATGGAGTCCACTGTCTTGAGGTGCCTGAGGTGACACATGGAGTCCATTGTCTTGAGGTGCCTGAGGTTGCACATGGAGTCCACTGTCTTGAGGTGCCTGAGGTGACACATGGAGTCCATTGTCTTGAGGTGCCTGAGGTGACACGTGGAGACCATTGTCTTGAGGTATCTGAGGTGACATGTGGAGTCCACTGCCTTCAGGTACCTGAGGTGACACATGGAGCCCACTGTCTTGAGGTGCCTGAGGTGACACGTGGAATCCACTGTCTTGAGATGCCTGAGGTGACACATGGAGACCATTATCTTGAGCCTGAGGTGGCCCATGGAGCCTACTGTTTCAAGGTGCATGAAGTGACACATGGAGTTCATTGTCTTAGGTGCTGGAGGTGACTGCGGAGTCCACTGTCTCCAGAGTGTGAGAGACAGGGAGAGAGTGGACTGCTGGTTTTGGCAATATCCTGTTGTTTCTTTGGGGCAATGGATTGAAATGACAGCCTTGGTTCATTGTTGCTAAAGTGTTGGGGTAGCATCCAGCAATGGGTAGGGGCTGTGTTGGATCATAGGGGTCTCGTAACAGTACTGTGGAGTGTAGAGGTAGGACCAGGAAAGTCAATACATTCAGAGGCCCTGGCTTGTCTCATTTGGGAAACTGTTCTCTTTCTGTTATAAGCAGAAAGTTCTCTTCCTTATAAGCAGGCTGTGAAACTCAGGGTGTTGCAGGAGCCCGGGATTCATCCTTATACTTGTGTTGTGCACCTGAGCACCCTTTCTATCTCTTAGATTTTAGAAACATATCAGTAAGAGCCTCGCGGACTCTTCCAGCTTCACGTAACCACTTTCCTTCTGCTTGTGCAGAGAACTAATTTGGACATAGGTTCTGCAGCATGTTGAGCATGATTGTCCTTTCTCATGAGCATTTGAGTGGGTGCATATGATTGAAAGTGGATTCTCTTACTGAGCTTGTTTCTCTAGCTCCTTACTGTAACTTCCTCATTTGTTCTTTTCCTTTGTACCAAATTCAGTCAAAATATGTAAATTTCACTTAAGTATTTTTTTGCCTTTTGGAAGGTGGGGGGGATGATGACTGTGAAATAACTCATCTTTGAATCATGTTTTGAGAAATGTATGGTTATCTTTAAGAGGATTGAAAAGAAAAGTGAAATGAATCTTCTAGTTGAAGAATCAACATATTGCATTGCACCTATTTTATTTTGCAAGAAAACATCACTTTAAGCACCTCTGCTTTGGAGAGTTCTCATTTATTGCTCTTTCTCTCCATGCCCCTTTGCATTCAGAGTTCGGAATCCAGTATCAAGAAGAAGCTCCTCAAGAGGAGAGGGAAACCAGATAGCCCCTGGATCAAGCCTACCAGGAAAAGGAGGCGGAGAAGTAAGAAGAAGCCAAGTGGTGTATCAGGTAAGCCAGTGTGCCAGGTGAATGCTCAGGTGAACATGGTGTGCCAGGGAAACTCATGCTAGTGTGAACAGCCTTGAGCTAGGGGACCTGTTGCCCTGTGAGCAGGGGTGCCGTAGTCAGGCATTCTGTGAGAACCACCACTGTGGGAAGCTGGGTAGAGAGTGGGGATTGCCTGTCAGTTTTGTTTGGACAGAGGCGTCCTGCGTGCGTGCGTGCGTGCGTGCGTGTATGCTAAGAGTTGAGTTTCAGTAGTACAATGTTCCTATACCAACTTTCCTCCTTCAGTACTGACGACTTCCTCCCCCAGTGGACAACCCTTTGTGGACCATCTGACTGCTTTTCTAGCCTTTTGGGCCAGTTCTGATTGTGTGCTGTTTGCCTCCACAGTAGCCTCTATGCTCAGTCCTCCTCACTACCCTTTTGTACTTCCCTCATGTAGACACAGCTTTGCTAAGCCATTGGGGAGGTGGCACTGTTCCCTGGGGCTGGTCAGCGTGGACTGTACTTGGGTGCCAGAGAGGGCCATGATCTCTGCAGGGCTCAGACTGAGTGTGCTTGGGGCCAGGCTTCATCTCTGCCATCATGAGTGGTATGTCAGGTGCTGCCTCATGCAGATTAGTTCACATCCGAGTTCGATGCTGCCTTTGGAGAGTAGGGAGGGGCTGCCCACGTGGCACTCAGTGGTATCCAGCCTTTGGGTAGCACAAGAGCCCAGGGCTGCTGTGGAACTGCCACAGGACCACACCTGCTGATGCTTGGGAGCCATGTGGTGCCAGGGTGGATCCCTGTGACCCCAGCCCCATGACTGCTTCCTCTGGAAAGGGCTGGTTTTGAGGTTCCAACAGGGAGCACAGCTACTCATTCACTCTCTGTCCAAGAACAGTCCATCTCTCTTCGGGAATACCCAGCCAGCCAGACCAACTGAATCAACCCTAGTCATTAGTGGGTGGCAGATGTCACAATCAGATCTGACAGGAAGAGACTGGTTCTTTGGGAGTCGACCATTCCCTTCCTGAGCATCAGTGCATGGAGGCCGGGGCTCCTGGGCTGGCACGCACTGCTTGTGCTAGTGTCTGCGGCCCCAGTGCCACTGGTGCACTGTGCCCTCTGCTGCTGTGCTCTGTCTAGGTGAGCACAGGAAATGCCAGGGACCCTCATGCTGTGCCTTTGGGTGCTGGCGGGGCGGTAAGGCAATTCTCAGGGTCCCCAGTGAGCTGCTCTGCATGGCACTGTGACACAGTGGATCTTTCCCTGCTCCTGGCCTTGGAATCTGAGGTGGGCTGCTTCGGGCCCGCCCCGTGCTCCACTGTTCCACTCCACTGCTGCTGCGGCCAGCTGTGTCTGTTGGCCCCAAAGCAGAGTGACTGTTCATTTCAGCACAGCTCCCTGCCCCTGAGAACAGGAAGTGTGCGCGGACAGTGTGGCGGCAGTGGCCTCGGTCCTGAGTGAGGGTTGTGCTCTGAATGCAGGTTCTGATGTGCCCACCTCATCTTCAGGCAGTGTAGAGCAGGAGGCGCCGGGAGGCAACACGGGCTACATGGAGGTGTCTCTTGACTCCCTGGACCTGCATGTCAAAGGGACGCTGCCCTCACAGACAGAAGGTGAGTGCTGGTGCCTTTCTGAGACGTGTTTAGGCTGACTTCATTGGGTGCCCGCCCCCGATCCCCTCATTGCTGCTGTGGGCCTCTCCCCAGGAGAGCAGGGGCATAGCACGCAACATCCCCCACGCAGGCTAGGGGGTGCTGGAGCCTTTTGCCTCAGTTCTGGTGCTGAGTCACCTCCCTGGCGTTCTGACTTGCTAGGGTGCTCACCCGTTCTCTCATGCTCACCCCTTGGCTTCTGGAAGCTTCGATGGGCTGTCGGGTATGGGCTGTGCCACCAGGTGGCTTCTCCTCTGCCTGGACAGCCCCCCTGGTTGTCCTGGGTCCTGGCTCTGACAGGAGGGGCGAGATGCGCTTGTGGGGCATGCCATCTGATCCATGTGAGCCAGGACTGTTTGGGACCTGAGGCCAGTGCTGTGTGGCCTTGATGAAGAGAGGCAGAGGCCCTGGGTACTCCCAGGGCCTGTCTACCAGAGGAAGCCACAGGTCCTTTCCATTCTGTTCCCTCTGCCGGAATCACTGGTCTGCAGCTCCAGGTTTGCTGCCCACCTCTCCCCCCTTCTGCTTGGCCTAGGACTCCTGGAGTTTAGAAGTAGCAAATCTGAAGGGGAAGGAATGGTGGTGTTCTTGTGGCTCCAGTTCTCAAACCCAGGGAGGAAAACTGTACTTGCACTCAGTTGGTGTTTGTGTGTGACGGGAGAAGTGTTTGGGCTCCTGGGGGCTGGGGTGGTTGATGGGGAGCCAGCAGGTATCTGTTGGGTGGAGAGGTCTCTCTTCCTCAGGCCAGACTGGGGCGCCCTGGGGCTTCACACTGAAGAGTCCTACAGGTTCAGCGGCTGTCCCTGGATCCTTGAATGTAGTGACACCCTCTCCTGGCGTGTCTTTGTAACTTCAGGGCTGGCCAATGGACCGGACTCGGTGGAGACTGATGGCCTCCAGGAAGTACCTCTTTGCAGCTGCCGCATGGAGACCCCGAAAAGCCGAGAGATCACCACCCTGGCTAATAATCAGTGCATGGCTACGGAGAGCGTGGACCATGAGGTGAGTGGGCTGGCCCGGGCTGCACCCCTCTGCAGGCCAACTGTCTACTCCACTGTGGCCTTGATCCTCCCAGAAAGCCCCTTGGGCCTTCATCTCCAAGCCTTTGGAGTGGCCTTTATAGAGTGACCAGAACCAAGGGCCACCCTGTTGCTCTGAGCAGCCAGGATACACCTGAGGGAGGGACCATCCTCAGGGAAGATGCCCTGAATGGTGGGCTCCCAGGAAAACACTCCCCTCCCCCACTTTTCTTGAGATGAGGGCCTGCAGTGGAGCTCAGGCCCCAGCGGCCAAGTCTGAAGAGAAGCCCCATAAAACCCTGAGGATGGGCTGGGGTCCCCGTGCTTGTGAATGTGGGGACTTGGGGAGAAACGCCCCTTCTGCATCCCTCTGTGTGTTCCATCCACCCCCTGACTCAAGTCTCAGCTCTGTAAGAACTGTGGCCTGGCCAGTCAGCCGAGTTTTCTGAGCCGCTCCAGCCTGTGTGCCCCAGGTTCCTGGGTCCTGGGAGACAGCGCTGGTCTATTGGGGTTGCCTAGAAGCACCTGGGAGGACTGGTTGTGACAGGCACGGGGCTGGGGAGCAGCTGTGGGGACCTGACTGACCGGGACAGTACATGGCTGGAAGCTAGTGCTTGTGGAGTGGCGTGGGCTGGGGAGATGGAAGAATTTGCTCCAGGCTTCCTTGGGCTCAGCTCATCTGTGTGTCCATGTGCACCAGAGCCTCCTCCGGAGGCCTGTGCTTTGCCTCTGAACAGTCTCCTTGACCCAGTGTGTCTCTTCAGGAAAAGTAGTTTTGCGTGCACACAAGATGCCTGTTGCTGTGTGCCCTTGTTGAAGGCCCTTTTTTGTGGCCCAGTGGCACTGGGAATATGTCCACTGGCACTCACTGCTTGGTCTTTGTAGTCAGGGGGAAGCGGCCAGTGTCCCTATTGAAACTGTTCTGCAGCTTGTTCTTTTTTTTTTTTTTTTTTTTTCTTTTTGTTTTAGGCCCACAACCAGTGGTGCTCAGTTCTTATTCCTGGCTTTGTGCTCAGGTATCACTCCTGGTGGGATTTGTGGCACCTTGTGTGGTGCTGGGGATCAAACCTGGGTTGGCCATGTGCAAGGCTGGCCTACCACTCCAGCCCCTCTACAGCCTTTTCTCGAGTTGAATCCTCAGCTTGGTTACTGAAGTCTCAAATCCAGGCCTCTCCCTACTCAGCATTTGGGTAACCCAGGAATTTGCTTCTGACCCAGTTTTTGGTAATTTTTTAAATTCCTTTTGAAAAATTCTAAGTTTCTGGGTTTGCTGTTCTGGCTATAGTTGTGTGGGGAGGCACTCCAGCCCTGCTCAGGGATCTTTGGTGCCAGGGTTGAGCAGGAGGGCATGTGGAGGCATCTGGTAAGGCCAAGTCCATGCTGGTCCCTGTAACCTGAGGTTCTCTCTGGAGACTTGACATTTGGGTGCTTCAGACTTTAGAGTGTTTTTTTTTTTCCCCTCCCGCTTTTTGGGTCACACCCGGCAATGCACAGGAGTTATTCCTGGCTCTGCACTCAGGAATTACTCCTACCAGTGCTCAGGGGACCATATGGGATGCTGGGAATCAAACCTGGGTTGGCTGCATGCAAGGCAAACACCCTACCCACTGTGCTATTGCTCCAGCCCCTTCAGTGCTGTTTTGATTTAATTTGTGTAGCAACATTCTGTCCTTGTATGTGGAAGCCTTTGGCTTGAAACTTCCCCTCCTTAGCTGAGGCCCTGGACACGGCACCCCTGGAATCTGCTGTCCACTGGCACTTGCTGCCTCCTGGTCTTCGTTATGAGGGAGGAGCAGCTGGCTGGGGGGACTTGTTTGGTTTTGCTTCTCCTTCTTTCTCTTCCTTTGGCATCTGGACAGTGTGTGATCTTTTTCTTTCGCTTTAAAATTTTTTTAAAATTGAGTATCTGTGATATAGACCATTACAAAGCTGTTCATGATTGGGTTTCAGTCATACAATGACCCAGCGCCCACCCCTCTATCAGTGCACATTTCCCACCACCAGTGTCCCCTGTTTCCCTCCCACTCAACCCCACCTCCCTCTGTGGCAGGCCCTCCTCCTCTGCTCTCTCTCTTCTCTCTCTCCTTTTGTGAATTACGGTTTGCAATACAGATAACTAAGATCATTGTGTTTGTCCAGGATGTTCAGTATTTTTATTGGGACGGTAAGGCTGGAGTAGCTCTTTTAACTGGGTGGCAGCTTTGGGCTATGGACTTGACTGCTGAGGCTTCCAGAAGTACAGGGAGGTGGGGGGAGGTAACCCATCTTGACCCCGAGAAAGCCGGGAGATTTCAGTCACTAAACCCGTATACCTGAATTTTCAGCAGATTATATCTTGGTTAGGTCTGTCCCAAGGTGGTGGACATGGCAGCCACTGGGGCATGGCAGCGATTTTTGATTGTGGAAGCCAGCGAATGCCAGGGGCTCTGTTTGGCTGGGCACTGGACTGATCCATCCTCCTCCACTTATCCTGGTCTGTTGCTTTGTGCGGGTCTGAGATGAACCAAGTAATGTAGCAGTATCACTGTATCACTGTCACTGTCATCCTGTTGCTCATCAATTTGCTCGAGTGGGCACCAGTAACATCTCCATTGTGAGACTTGTTACTGTTTTTGGCGTATTGAATACACCACGGGTGGCTTGCTAAGCTCTGCCGTGCGGGCAAGATACTCTCGGTAGCTTTCTGGGCTTTCCAAGAGGGGTGGAGGAATCGAACCCTGGTCGGCCACGTGCAAGGCAGACGCCCTACCCCGCTGTTCTATCGCTCCAGCCCAGTTTATTTATACCATTTTAAATATAAAACCCTTTGTTTACTTCTGTACCTCTGAAAGGATACCAATCTGAAAGGAACTGACAGTTCATCACAAACAGTGGTATGAACTTTTTTTTTTTTTTTAAAGCTTTTTGGGTCTCACCCAGCGATGCACAGGAGTCACTCCTGGCTCTGCACTCAGGAATTACTCCTGGCAGTGCTTGGGGTACCATATGGGATGCTGGGAATTGAACTTGGGTCAGCTGCCTGCCTGCGTAGCTACCCTACGCCCTACCTGCTATGCTATCGCTGGAGCCCCATGAACATTATCTTCATAATCAAATAAACACACTGGCATGCATCTCTCCTACATTTTTTTTTTAAAGGTTGCTCCTGGCTCTGCACTTAGGAATTAATCCTGGTGGCTCGGGGGACCATATGGGGTGCTGGGGATGGAACCTTATTCAGCCAAGTGCAAGGCAAATGCGCTATCCGCTGTACAGTCTCTCCTGGTCCCAGCTGGGGCGTCTGTGGGAACTTCATTTGTCCATATCAGTTTGTGAGAGCTCTGCAGAGCTGCGTTGGCTGCTTCTCTCAAGCCCTTCTTCTCCGCTTCCTCTTCAGAGGAGAGTCAGACAGGGAGCAGGACTGGGGGCCAGCATGGCTCCACCGTCCCCCTGTGCTTGCAGGCCCTGCACTGCCTGCCCTCCTTGGGTCTGGGCCTCACTGCTTTGTGGCAGGGATGAGTTCTCTGCCCACTTGTCTGCTTGCGTCCAGATAGCATGGCGCAGCTTCTGTCCATGTGACAGATTGCATTGCTTGTGCTTGGTCACTCCGATGCTCTGGATGACCCAGAGTCCCTTGGGCCGTAAATGGGGGCGGGGGACTCCATCCCAGAGCTGCCTGGGTCGGCCTCGCCCTCCTTTGGCACTGCTCTTGGGCCACGGACTGGGGAGTTTGCGGGCTCCCTCCCAGAGCTGCTCAGGTCAGGCCGCTGCTCTGGCCAGCCAGACTCATGTCGCTTTTCTCACCAGGGTTTCCTGGCAGGTTTTGTCCAGTTCCCTTCAACACCTCGCCCTGACCCCAGCTTTCCAGAGAGGGTGGCAGTCTGGCTGGGTTCCCTGTCATGGGCTCCTGGGGCTCTGGGGTACAGGCATCCCCGCCCTCCACCAGGCCCTTCCTTCGCCTTTCCCTCACATGTCTCATCTGACTGCAGCTGGGTCGGTGCACCAACAGCGTGGTCAAGCACGAGCTAATGCGGCCATCCAGCAAGGCGCCGCTCCTGGTGCTGTGTGAGGACCACCGGGGCCGCATGGTCAAGCACCAGTGCTGTCCTGGTTGCGGCTACTTCTGCACGGCGGTGAGTGTATGGGGCCTGCCCAGCTCTCCCTTTCTGTGCTTACTACACTGTGGTACCTTGCCTATTCTGACTTCTGTCTGGTGCCTGGCCCTTGCCCTGTGACCTTCGCCCCCTGCCCTGTGAACCCCGTACATATATGGGGTTCTCTCTGACCCCCTATTCCCTCCTCTCTCTCTCTGCCCTCCATCCCCTCCTCTGGCTTCCTCTTTGACTGTCATACTCACCATAATCATGGGCACCTAGGGGCTCCTTTGGTACCCTGAACCTGGCTTTCCTGGAGTGTCCCTCACACGTCCCACCTTGTGTCTGCTGAGGTGGGACATAGCCTTGCACCTCTGCAGCCGCCTTCTTCCTGGTGCTCCCTCTTACTGCCCGGACCCCGCCCCTGACACTCGCTTGCTTGCTCACTCGCTCTGCAGCACACCAGCTTCAGTCTCAAAACTGGTCTCCCTCCATTTTCAGGGCAGCTTCATGGAGTGTCAGCCCGAGAGCAGCATCTCTCACCGTTTCCACAGAGACTGCGCCTCTCGTGTCAATGATGCCAGCTACTGTCCCCACTGTGGGGAGGAGACCTCCAAGGCCAAAGAGGTGACAATCGCCAAAGCAGACACCACCTCCACCGTGACTCTGGCCCCTGGGCAGGAGAAGAGGTCCCTGGGGGAAGGCAGGGCCGACACCACCACTGGCAGGTACAGGCTGTTCTCCACTCTGGGTCGCCTCTCTGTGGAGCCCAGTAGCCCTGCCAGCTGTCCACTCATAGGCCATGGGCCCAGGTTCTCTCTGCACGGCGCTTATCCCTGTGTGGTTTCCTACTTCTCCCGTGAGAGCATCATTTGTCCTGTTGACCACGCGGACCTTTCCCTCTGACACAGCTGCACTCATGCAGATAGATTTGTGCTGCGCGTACATGTGTACAGCTGCATATGTGCACGTGCATGCAGACAAGCCCTGTATACTCCATGTCTGTGTATGTGAGATAGTATTGCCAGTTTGCTGTTAAGAATTCTTTTGAGGGGCTGGAGCGATAGCACAGCGGGTAGGGCGTTTGCCTTGCACGCGGCCGACCCGGGTTCTAATCCCAGCATCCCATATGGTCCCCTGAGCACCGCCAGGGGTAATTCCTGAGTGCAGAGCCAGGAGTAACCCCTGTGCATCGCTGGGTGTGACCCAAAAAGCAAAAAAAAAAAAAAAAAAAAAAAGAATTCTTTTGAAAATAAGGAGTAGAGTGGCTGGAGGAACAGTGCAGCAGGTTAGGGCTCTTTCTTGTTCACGGCCAACTGTTCCCAGCCCGTATTGCTCTTCAAGTAAAACCAGGAGTAACCCCTGAGGGTCACTGGGAGTGGCCAAAAACAAGGCAAAACAACAACAACAACAAAAAGGAGTGAGTTGAAACAATTAAAAAATTCTGGGTTTTTGTTTTTTTTTTTTTTGCTTTTTGGGTCACACCTGGCGATGCACAGGGGTTACTCCTGGCTCTGCACTCAGGAATTACTCCTGGCGGTGCTCGGGGGACCATATGGGATGCTGGGAATCAAACCCGGGTCGGCCGCGTGCAAGGCAAACGCCCTACCCGCTGTGCTATTGCTCCAGCCCCGAAACAATTAAAAAATTCTGAATTGAAGAGTCACTCAGGTATCCATGTCAGCTACTGTTTCCTGAGTCTGTCTTGACAGTAGCAAAACCACCCACTGCCATGACCCCAGGAAGTCGCCTGCGATGGAGAGTGGCACTCCACAGCAGCATCCATAGGGCACTTGTGGGTGCCTGTGGCAGAACATGGGCTGCCCCCACCACCCCAGTCCATCTCGGAGGATTCCTCCTGGGGAGTTGCCGTGTTCTTGGCAGATGCCCATGCGTCTCCACCATCAGTCCAGAGCCCACAGCATGGCTGGCATGGCGTTGGTTCTGCTGTGGGGGGTGGGTCCGGGCCTGGATGTGTGTGTTCGTCTCTGTGTGGGGAAAGCTCAGCGTCCCGTTCCCTCCTCCCTCAGCACTCCCGGGCCCCTGCTCGGTGAGGACGACAAGCCGCAGAGCACAGCTGCCCATGGGCCTGAAGGCCCCGACCCCACCGTCGCTGCAGGGTTTGCCAAGCCGGCCCCTGGGAAGGAGACGCTGGAGAGCGCACTCATCGCGCTGGACTCTGAGAAGTAAGAGTGGCCCCTCCTGCCTGGGCCCTCAGTCCTGCTGAGGCTCTGCACCAGGTCTCAGGGCAGCCTGGGATTCGGCTATGGATTTTATGTAGTCCAACAGTGTTCTGTTGGACAGTTGGGTCTGTGACTGGGGAATGTTATTAGTGTAATGCTTCGAAGCTGGGGGCAGACACCGGCTGCTTGAACTGCTGTGGCCTTGTTCTGGTTTTGCACCAAGCTGGCATGGGACCCAAGCCTCACAGCAGGCACTGGCTCCAGTGCAGAGCCACAGCTCTCTCCTAGCTGAGGCTGTTCCAGCCGTTTCTCCTGGACACTTGGCCCATGCCAGCCACCTCAGGCACTTGCCTTGCTGCCTGCTCCCACGTGCGGCCCATCTTTTAACCCTCCAGAAGGGCCTGGTGTCTGACCCAGGGCAGGGACCGCAGTGACCCCTCGAGGAGGCCAGGCTGTGTCGCACTCCCACAGGCAGTGCTTGTGCTGCTGGGCGGACTTTCCACTGCAGAGAGCTCCGTGGGTCCATAAGCAATGGGAACAGGGTGATTTATTCTCAGTGTTCTCTGAGGCGCTGGGAGCTCAGGCTTGGCACTGATCTCAGACTGGCAGGCGGGCGTGCCTCAGGACACCTTGCTGTGGAGCTCTTAAGGGCCCATGTGTGTGCACAGGGGGTTGTGTGTATGTGTGCCCATGTGTATGTCCAGGAGTTTGTGTTCGTGCTTGTGTGTGTGCACACAAGGGGTTGTGTGTCTCCAGAGGTTCATGTGTGTGTGCACCCAGGTTTTCAGGGGTTCTTATGTATGCCCGTGTGTGTGTGTGTGTGTGTGTGTGTGTGTGTGTGTGTGTGTATGTGTTTGTGTACAGGGCTCGTGTGTGTGCACATGTGTTTACAGGGATTCATGTGTGCGTGTGTGTGTGTGTATGGACAGGGGTTTGTGTGTGTGTTTGTGTGTGTGCACAGGGTTGGTTTGTATTCTTTACCTGTGTATGAGAACGTGCTGGGCAGATGTGGATACAGGTGTGCACACATGTGCATCAGTGATTTGTGTGCAGTGTTCGTGTACCTGTGTGGTGGGGTGCAAAATGTCACCCCTCTCCTTTGCCTTCTTCATAGACCCAAGAAACTCCGCTTCCACCCGAAGCAGCTGTACTTCTCCGCCAGGCAGGGGGAGCTGCAGAAGGTGCTGCTCATGCTTGGTGAGTGCTGGCCGTGCTGCTTGCCCAGAGCAGCCGCCCTTGGTCACTTACTGCTGGCCACACGTCGGTGCAAAAGGGCGTCACTGCGTCCCTCGGTGCCAGGCACAGCGTGCATGCACACAGAAGTGCTGCCTTCCAGAAGCAGTCCCCTACGGGGCTGAGTCTGCCCCCCCTTCCAGCTGCGGAGGGGACAGCAGTGCTGCACACACTGCTCCAGGCTTGGCCCTCTGGACTGATGGGGACAGGGAGGGTGAGCCGCCCTTGGCTGGGGTGGAGGCACGAGCACAGATTGGCCCAGGGAGGCCGTGGCTCCATCCCAGGCACCAGAACCACAGACACACGTCAAAGTCCCTGTTACTTGACTGGAAATCAGCAAAGAAACAACACTTTGCTTTTTCTTTCTGGTAGAGGGTGGCTGGGGCTGTTCCTTGGGCCTATTGGGGCACTCTTTGCCCTGGCAGAACTGGGGCCACCAGGACCACGCTGATATCTTCCGGTGACCAGGATCCAAACTAGGGACCTCACCCAGTTAGGCAGATGCTCTGGGCCTTTGGGCTGTGTCCATGACCGTACAGTTTGATCTTTCAAAGAATTTGAATCCCCTTCCTCTCAGACCTAGTGTGGTGTTGGTCTGTTTCCAGCCTGCTGGGCACTGTGCTTACCATGCCGAAGTTCTTGGGCCTTGCCTTGCAGTGGTGCCGCCCTCATAACCTGGCCAGAGTCAGGGCCTAGGTTTGAAGAAAGAACTAGATCACTTAGGAGACCCAGACTGGAGAGGGAAGTAATAGGACTGTGTGTTGGTGTTGGTTTCTGGTTTCTAGAAGGCAGTGGGCCTGTTGAATCTCTTTGTTTTTTGGTCTCACCCGGCAGTGCTCTGGACTGACTCTTGGCCCTGCACTCAGGAATCACTCCTGGTGGGCTCAGGGGACCAACCATTGGCTGTGCTGGGGATTGAACTTACTTGTAATGTCCATCGAATGTGAAGCAGATGCCCATCCCACTGCCCTGTCTCTCCAGCTCTGGGACTGTTGAGTGTCATGCAGAAACTGTTCTTCCTTTCCAGTCTCACTGGTGCACTGCGCCTGGCCCATGCGGCAGACTCGGGACAGTGTGTGTGAGGCCCGGGGGCTGTTGGACATGGTTAGCCTGTGCTGGCCAGCAGCTCCCAACATTGGCTGTGCACCTGCACTCACTGGTGTTTCTCTCCACAGTGGACGGCATTGATCCCAACTTCAAAATGGAGCATCAGAACAAGCGCTCCCCACTGCACGCCGCAGCAGAGGCCGGCCACGTGGACATCTGCCACATGCTCATCCAGGTTGGACACTGCTCTCGCCTGTCAGCAACTGCACAAGCAGCGTCTGCTTCTGAAGTTAAAAGTCAGATCTTGCTAAGAGGCTTAAAAAGGAAACCAGCATTTCGTCCCTCCTGATCCTGGTACCTCCTCCCCGGCGGCCCCACTGCCAGTCTCCTGGCATTTACCGCCACCTTTGAGAAGCTCGTGCTGCTTCTCTGGCTATTTCCTCGTCAGTTATTTCTGTTTGGGTGTGGTTCAGTGAAGCTGGGCTGTTACTGGTGCTTGCTGACCTCCTTAGCCCAGGCATGTGCATACACCGCCTTGTCTTACCTTCCCGTGAGTCGTGTTTGGAGTTTGAACTCGCAGGGCCACAGGAGCACACCCTTGCTGGTGCTGCTGCCTGTGTCAGAGTTGTGTTTCTGCGTCCCTCACCCAGCACAGGCAGACAAGTCTCCATGTCCAGTCTTGGGGATGCCCCCTGTGGGGCACGGAGCCCTCAGACCTGGCCTTTGTCTCCTTTCTCCCAGTGCCAGCCTGCCCTGTCGGGTGACTCTCCATGCCCACGGTCCTGGCGCCTGGCTTCTGTGTTTGCGTGCTGTTCTCGGGCGACACTCCCACATCTTCTGTCTCACTGCCTTACCCTTCTGGGTTTTTTTCCTGCTCAGGAATCCAAGTCCTTTCTGCTCATTTTGCTGCTTTTCTGCAGTCTCTGGTTCTGCCATTGTTTCTCAGGGTATGTTTTATGTTGCTGTGTTTGGCTTAATCTCTGCATACCTGTGGTGGACTGCTCTGCTGCTCAGGTGTTGGTTCGTGCTGTCCGCCAATCTGCATGGCCCTTGGGGTCCCTCTGTTTTAGAGGGGCACCCGATCATCATTGACTGGAACAAGTGCTTCACTATTAGCTTGCAGCTGGGCCAAGTGAGGGCCAACTTCCTAGGCTTTTAAACTAAAACCTACACTCCATTTGACCTCTGTGACGCATCCCGGTTAGCTTGCTTCCTCGTCTTGGGAATGTACTTGACAGTCAGGCTTAGAAGTATGTTTTGCCTGTGCCTCTGAACAGCAGGCCCATGCACATCCCTCTGTACCTGGCAGCCCACAGCCTGCTCGCTGGGTTGATTCTCTTTGGTTTGTTGTGGGGCCGAACCTGCCTGTGCTCTGGGCTCCCTCAAGTCATGACTTAGGTCCAAATCTGGGAGTGTGTCTGTCTTTTTGGTTTAGGGGTCATGCCAGTGGGGCTCAGCTGAGTGCTCAGAGGCTGCCCCTGGCAGTGTTTGGGGAATCCTGTGGTACGAGGGTTCAGTCTCTGCCTCCAGCGTACAGAGCACAGTCCTGACATCTTGCATTTCTTGGGTCTGTGTGCTGTTGGGGTTACATCCTGGCATCAGGTCTGGGTATTTTATTAGGGAGCTTTAGTTAGGCTGACTCTGATTCTGGTGTTGAAGTTTAGTTCTAAGGCTTCACATGTAGCTTAGCCTTTTTTTTTTTTTTTTTTTTGCTTTTTGGGTCACACCTGGCGATGCACAGGGGTTACTCCTGGCTCTGCACTCAGGAATCACTCCTGGCGGTGCTCAGGGGACCACATGGGATGCTGGGATTCGAACCCAGGTTGGCTGCATGCAAGGCAAACGCCCTCCCTGCTGTGCTATCGCTCCAGCCCCCATAGCTTAGCCTTTTTAAAACGAGCGCTTCCAGGGGCTGGAGCGATAGCACAGCAGGGAGGGCGTTTGCCTTGCACGCCGCTGACCCGGGTTTGATTCCCAGCATCCCATACGGTCCTCTGAGCACCGCAGGGGTAATTCCTGAGTGCAGAGCCAGGAGTAACCCCTGTGCATTGCCGGGTGTGACCCCCCAAAAAAAAACAAAAGCAAAAACAAACAAGCGCTTCCTTTTCACTTTCCTCTGTGACTGACTATGGGGTGATTTCTGTTTAAACTGTCTCATTTCTCTTGACTCACTTCCGCCACACTGGTCAGTGTGACTCAGACTATCCCCCTCAGCCTATGCCCAGGGGTGGCACAGGAGCCCCACAAGCTGACTGGGAGCAGGATGATCCAAGATTATTTTCTGGCCCCGTGAGCAGGAGTTGCGGGGGGTCCCATAGAGCCCTGTGTGCAGGTATGTGAGACACACACAGCCCCGTGTGCAGACATGTAAGACACACACAGTCTCATGTGCAGGTATGTGAGACCCAGAGTCCCGTGTGCAGGTATGTGAGACCCAGAGTCCCGTGTGCAGGTATGTAGGGCCTTCAGAGCCAGACCCAGGTGTGGGTCTCAGCATTTGTGGTGAGGGAAGATGACTGGGGGTGGTCATCACAAGCTCATTGGCAAGGGCTTTGGAGCAGCTGGGGTGTTGGGCACCACTGGTGCTGAGGGGTGCCCAGGCACTTTGCGTTTTGTGCGGTGGCTGCTGAGAGCATTGTGCAGTGGTGCCGGGTAGGGAGAGAGACGATGGAAGGGACCTGCAGAGTTCCTGAGCGTCTGGCTCACAGCCTTGTGCCCCGGGGCGGCCTGTGGTGTGGTGGGTGCTCGGGCTTCCGAGACATGTTTTTCTGCAGGGAAGCCTAGGGTTGTGGTCTCCCATTGCACTTGGTGCTCACCCTGCCCTGATGTCCATGGCCAGTCTCCTCTCTGGGTCAAGCTTGTCATTCACTTGGGTATGTGGACCATGCCTGGCCTAGGGGTGCCAAGGGGTCTGGCTGAAGAGGTGCAAGCAAGCGCCACCCCTCCGTACTTGGCTGGTTATCGTGGGGAGGGAGTGGTGTCTTCTGGTCTGTGTCTTAGACTCTGCATCTGGTGTGTTTGTGGTGTGTTTTCCATGCAGAAAGCCCCTAAGAGGTCAGTCACTGCTGAGTGAAGAACCCTCAGGAGGCTCCTGCTTTCTTTGGTGGGCCCAGACAGCCCCTTTCCTCGGCCGGCCCAGCATTGCAGGCGAGCCCTCAGGGCCTTGAGGAATCAGACCAGAGGTCAAGGTCAGGTTCTCTGTGAGCTGCAGGCCAAGCTCTTGCTGGGACAGTCACCTCTGGATATATCTGGCTTTAGCGTCCCCTTGGCCTCTGCCCACATGAGGCTCACCTCTGTGCTTTTGTGCTCCATGCTGCTTTGTTATGTGGTCTGTATTCTCTTACGCTGTTGCCTGTAAGACTCGCGTTTGGCAAAGTCCCAGCTTAGGCTTGGCCTTCTCCGTGACTCTGGTTCTGGCCTCTGTCTGGGCCTGGAGCTGAGATACTGGACCCTCTCTGGGTGAGACTCTCAGCCTGCTGTTTCATTGAACCCACGACCCATGTGTCCAGCCCACTTGCTGGGGTCTGTGACTGTGCGTCTCCTCTTTTCCTGAGGGAGAGATGGACATGGTCCATTTCTCTCTGCCCTGACTCCAGGGATACTGTGCCAGGGTGGCAGGGGACCCTTGCCCAGCCCTGGCCTTCAGCTAAGGGGGCTGCAGTGCAGTTCTTTGGGGAGAGTGTTTTGCTGCAGCCCACCCTTCCCTGTTTCCATCCTGTGGGCTCTCTAGTCCAGCTCTTGTTTCATTGTTCCCTGGTCAGCTGCAGTGCTGGGCTGCCCTCCTGCCACACGTGTCTTGGAGATCCCTGCGATGAAGCAAAACGGGGAGCTTGCCGGGGTTTTGCTGCTGTGCCCAGAGTTTGGCACTCTTGGAGACTGTCTCTCCAGCTCCAGCTCTGCCCCTCCCTCCTGGGGCACTGCCTGACCTCTCCTGGGGCTCTGGCTCAGGAGTATTGTCCTTCTGCCATTCTGTGACCTCCTTGCTGATGCTCTGGTCCCCTCCCGCTGCTGCCGTCCTCTCTCCCAGTGCTGGTGCCAGACAGGTGCCCCAAGTCCTGGAGAGGCCCTTGACCTCCCCCCACGTCTGAGGCTCACACAGGTCGTGTAGCCGTGCTTAGGGTTGCCCCTTGTGTCGTGGCCCAGGGGTGCTGCACTTGTCTCCCTGTCTGAGTCCCTCCATCTGGCCTTTCTGCCGTGTCAGGGAGCTGGCCCTACTCTCCTCCCTCTTGCCCACATCTGCCTGCATGCCTGCATCATCATTTCTGGCGTCTGTGGTTGTCGAGTCCTGGTGAGGAGCACTGTGCTTGTGTGAAAGGAGCCGGCCTGTTGCTGGCACTGCTTTACAGGAGCTGGCGGGGGTGCTTAGGTCTCCCCAGCACCTTCTCCTGCCTGCGTCCACGCTCTCCACAAAGGCCTGTTCCCTGAGGTTCACTGTGTGAGTCTGGCCTTTAAGCTGTTCTTGGTCAGCCCATCTGCCACATCTTTTCTTTTTTTTTTTTTTTTTTCAATATAACAAATACTTTATTCAGAGAGCATACATGTAAAATAGAAATTTTTACATTTTACTAGATATAGGGAAAAATATGGAAGGAATCCTGTTCCCTATTTATTTTATTTTTTTATTTTTTAATTAATTAATTTACTTATTTATTTATTTATTTTTTTAAATTTATTTATTTTTAATTAGAGAATCACCGTGAGGGTACAGTTACAGATTTATACACTTTTGTGCTTATACTTCCCTCATACAAAGTTCAGGAACCCATCCCTTCACTAGTGCCCATTCTCCACCACCCGTAAACCCAGTGTCCCTCCCATCTCCCCCCCACCCCACCCTGCCACTGTGGCAAGGCATTCCCTTCTGTTTTCTCTCTCTAATTAGCTGTTGTGGTTTGCAATAAAGGTGTTGAGTGGCCGCTGTGCTCAGTCTCTAGCCCTCATTCAGCCCGCAACTCCCTTCCCCCACATGGCCTTCGACTACAATGTAGTTGGTGATCGCTTCTCTGAGTTGCCCTTTCCCCGGAACGTGAGGCCAGCCTCGAAGCCATGGGGTCAACCTCCTGGTACTTATTTCTACAGTTCTTGGGTGTTAGTCTCCCACTCTGTTATTCTATATACCATAGATGAGTGCAATCTTTCTATGTCTGTCTCTCTCTTTCTGACTCATTTCACTCAGCATGAAACTTTTCATGCCCATCCACTTAACTACAAAATTCTTGACCTCCTTTTTTCTAACAGCTGCATAGTATTCCATTGTATAGATGTACCAAAGTTTCCTCAACCAGTCATCCGTTCTGGGGCATTCGGGTTTTTTCCAGATTCTGGCTATTGTAAACAGTGCTGCGATGAACATACATGTGCAGATGTTGTTTCGATTGTACTTTTTTGCCTCTCTGGGATATATTCCCAGCAGTGGTATTGCTGGGTCAAATGGGAATTCAATATCTAATTTTTTGAGAATCGTCCAAATTGTTTTCCAGAAGGGCTGAACCAGTCGGCATTCCCACCAGCAGTGAAGAAGGGTCCCTTTCTCCCCACATCCTCTCCAACAGTGGTTGCTTTTGTTCTTTTGGATGTGTGCTAGTCTCTGTGGTGTGAGGTGGTATCTCATGGTTGTTTTGATCTGCATCTCTCTGATGATTAGTGATGTAGAGCACTTTTTCATGTGCCTTTTGGCCATTCGTATTTCTTCCTTGGTAAAGTTTCTGTTCATTTCTTTGCCCCATTTTTTGATGGGGTTGGATGTTTTCTTCTTGTAGAGTTCAACCAGTGCTTTATATACCCTTGATATCAACCCCTTATCTGATGGGTATTGTGTAAATATCCTTTCCCATTCTGTGGATAGTCTTTGTATTCTGGTCACTGTATCTTTTGCAGTGCAGAAGCATTTTAGTTTAATGTAGTCCCATTTGTTGATCTCTGTTTTTACTAGATTGCTTAGTTCCGTGTCACCTTTGAAGATACCTTTATCTTCAATATCCTGGAGGGTTTTGCCGACCTTGTCTTAAATGTACCTTTTGGTTTGTTCTGCCACATCTTTTCTTGCTTCAATCTCAGGCAAGGGTCAGGGCATGGACGTTGGTGAAGGGGATGGTCCCGGCAGGCCAGCCTGCCTCTGACCCCTACTCCCCTGCCCTGCTTGTGTCTAGGGTGTCATGTTTGCAGTTGTCCCCTGTCGGCCTCATCATGAGCAGACTGACTTGCTCTTGAGTTTGATTTGTTGGACCCTCCTTGTGCTTCTGCCTCTATTTCCCATGCTCTGCATCTTCAGCTTTGGGAAGAAGCCCAGAGTCCTGTTTCCCCTGATTTGTTTCCAGGTTGTTCGTGGAGTAACTTTTGTTTTCCGATTGCAGGAGCCAGAATAGCACTGCTTTCAACTTTTTTTCGTAGTAAAAACTTATAAAAGTAAATATTAGCTCTTTGTGCATTAGTTGTGTTGCTTTTTTATCTTTGCTGGTAAGATTAAAGATTTCAGTTTCTAAGCTGCTGATTGGGCACAAGCCCATCCTAAAAGTTAGACTTTTTTAGATTCACCTCATTGAGATGTATATATCTGCTATTTGTTATTGCTCAAGTAAACACTTGATCAGAGAGAGAAATGCCTGAGCTGGTGGTGGTGTGTTGACTGGTGAGCGCTGGTGGTGTGTTGACTGATGATCTGGAAGAAGAATACGGCTCTGGGCCACACAGGTTCCACCTTCTGGTTTGAATGTTGTCATTTTTCTTTCTCATTTCTGAAGGTGTTGTTTCTAAGGTGCTGTTGTCAACACTCCTGTCAAGTTAGAAATGAAAAAAATTTTGTTTGTTCTTCGGTCTGCACCCATTGGTGTTCAGGACTGACTTCTGGCTCTGTGCTCAAGGGTCACTCCTGGCAGGCTCAGGGGGACCATATGGGGTGCCCTGGGGTTGAACCCAGGTTGGCCCTATCCAAGGCATGTGCTGCGCGCTGCGCGCACCCCCCCCCCCCCCCACACACACACACTACCACATCCGGCCTGAAAATACTCTTCTTGAGCTAATGGTCTGGTAGCAGTAAACAGTCCTGTTTTTGAATGACATTTTGGAAGAATCAGGTGGAGTTGGCCAGTTGTGAGTTCTTGTGATTATGTCTGAATCACATGGATTGTGTGGTGAAGTAGCCACCAACCCCTGATAGGTCCCTTATCTTACCAGGCAGGCGCAAATATTGACACCTGCTCTGAAGACCAGAGGACCCCGTTGATGGAGGCTGCAGAGAACAACCACTTGGAGGCAGTGAAGTACCTCATCAAGGCCGGGGCCCTCGTGGACCCTAAGGTATGCTTCTGCGCCAGAGCAGATCCCTATTATGTGTAGAAGTGTCTTGTAAAGATCAGCAGGGACTGCTCCTGACTGGAACAACCTCAGGGTGGAGAGCCTGTCCAAGCTCTGCCTGGTTATCTTGGTGGTGGTTTTCCTTCTGCTGGGGTTTCACTCACTTGTGGAAAATCCTGTGGGTCCTGACCACACAGGCAGCTGGCGAGGCATCTGCCCCAGAGGGCTTCCAGATCCTCCCTTTGGTGCCCTTCCTTTCCCTTTGGAGCAGATAGGCAGAAAGAAGGCGTCCAGATCAGAAAGGAAGACGCCAGATGATCTCTGTTCACAGCTGATGCGAACGTTAGGTAGAAGACCCCAAAGAGTCCACCAGCAAGTGTTAAAGCCAGTTAGTGACTTCAGGAAAGTTGTAACACATAGAATCAACACAGAAACATGTCTTCCACAGCCGTGCCCCTGCGAAAAGCTCTCTAAAGGAAACTGCCCCAGACTAGCATCTGAAGGAGTAAAGCTCCTGGGAACACATTTAACCAAGGAGGGAAAAGCTCGATACAGTGAAAACTGGAAAGCCTTGGTGACTGAAATGAAAAATGACTTAAATGAATGGAAGCGCATCTCATGTTCATGAATGGGGAAACTTCATGTTGTTGAGACATCAGTATCCTACAGAGAAATCTACAGATTCAGTGCAGTCCCCATGTCATTTTTACAGATAGAGAACTGAATCATAAAATCCACATGGCTTCTCAGAGGACTTGGAACAGCTGAAACGGTCTTGAGAAACAAGAACAGAGCCAGAGGGCTCCAGTGTCCTGGTTTCCAAACCAGACACAGAACTACAGTTTCCCACGCAGCGTGACACTGGGTGACAGACTGGAGAGTGGAACACCCAGAAATGAGGAACCCGGCAGTCATTGGCAAGAGCACCAAGATGGGTCTTGGAGGGATGGTAGTGGTTTCAGCTCGGGGGCTGGGGAATGGGGAATTCTCATACAAGAGAGTGACCTGGGACCTTCTAACTTTACATTCTGCTCAGAAGTTCACTCAGAGTGGATCACAGTATCAGTATTGAGAAACTGAAACAGAGATCTTTGTGAGGTTGGAATTGGAAATGATATCTGGATATTACACCAAAAGCACAGGCAGCTAAAAAATAAATTTTTATCAAAATTAAAACATACACCACCAGAGGACTGATGATAAAGAGCATATAAAGATAGCCCACACTGCAAGAAATATTTGCATCTGACAAGGGATTCAATGAAGAATACAGAGAATTGTGTCATTCAGAGTGAAAACCTCCAGCCAGTTAAAAACTGTACAAGAGGGTTTGCTGACAAGTCATTTTTTCAAAGAAAGCACATGGAAAGAGGTCAGCAATGTAGTCTTCAGGGAAATGCACCATGAACTATCACCTCCTGCCTTTCAGTGCCACTGTTACCTAAAAATCCAGAAAATAAGTGGTAGCAAGGGTGGGGTGGAATTGGAAATCTCTCACACCGCTGTGTGGAGCATGGTGCCTGATTACAGGGAAATGTGTTGTGGCCTTGATCAGGTTCCACGTGCGGTCACTATTGGAGCCAGCAGCTCCACTCACACCTTGTTCATAACCAGCCAGTTTGAGAACAGCCATGTCTGTTGGCCAAGTCACTCGTAAAAGGATGGATCGCGTGGCCCTGGGAGTGGGCTCCTTTTTCTGAGGCCCCAGCATCAGTGGAGTTTGAGGGAGGAGGGCCTGCGGGTCTGCAAGCATGTGTCAGGGAAGACTTGGACATAAGGGTTGCATCTTAAAGTGTTCAAGCGTAGGCCTCGATTAGACAGTGCTGCCCCAAGAAAGATGTAAGCACAAGCCTCATAGTTATATCACTGTCACTGTCGTCCCGTTGCTCATCAATTCAATTTGCTCGAGCGGGCACCAGTAACATCTCCATGGTGAGACTTGTTACGTTTTTGGCATATCAAATATGCCATGGGTTAGCTTGCCAGGCTCTGCCATGCAGGAAATACTAGTGGCCCGAACAGGGAAATGCTAGTGGCCTGTCACGTTCCCCTCGATAGCTCAGCTGGTAGAACATTGGACTGTAGTTGTCATGATTATAACATGACATTAATGTCCCTTTTTTCCAATTAATAAGTCTGTGACACAATTTTTCATCTTTTCTCTTTAAATTGCCACTGGGGTCAGAGAGGCAGTACAAAGATTAAGATACTTGCCTGCTTTGAGTGTGACCCTGGTTTAATTCCTGGCACTGCTTGTGGTCCCCTGAGCACCATCAGGAACCACCCCTCAGCACAGATGGGTGTCACCCCTCCAAACCCCCCCCCCCCCCATACACCCAATGAAATCAGTGAAATTCCCACTATTTGTCAGAAGATAATATAGGTCAGTAGTTTTTGGCCCCTTTTGCCTGTGGACTGGTGGTTGATAACCACTGTCAGAGGCCATTCACCCTCTGTCTTGTTCTTAAATCAGCCTGGGGGGGTACTCTGGGGCTACTCTGGACTTGAATCTTGGATCCATGCAGTGCCAGGGACTGACCCTGGGGTTCCTGCTGCAAAGCATTTCCTCTCTTTGGCCCTCCTGCTTCTTATGCCTGTGTACCTATACCGCAGGTTTGTGGGATGGCCCTGTGGAGACTGGTTGGTTGTTTCATACCTGTGACTGGCACTGGTCTGTGGCTGGTGTCTGAAATGGTCGGCTTGATGTGGCATCAGTCCTGCCCTATTTTTCTACACTTGGTGCTGGGTGCCGATGCTGATGCTGGCTCTTACTCGTGTTCTGCTTGGGACCACACCTGGCAGTATTGTGGGGGTTCACCCCCCCTCTTTTTGCTCTAGGACGTTCCCAGCAGTGCTCAGGGGACCATGTGCCGCCGGGAATCAAGCCAGGACTCGTACACACAGAGCCTGCCTTCCAGCCCTTAATGCCATCACCCCCTTCTCACAGAAATCTTCTTTTGTTCTTGGTTCTTTTGGTTTGGGGCTACACCAAGAATGCTCAGAGCTGACTCCTGTCTTTGCTCTTAGGGATCACTCCTGGTAGGACTCGGTAGTTGGGGAGACCCAATGGGAGTCCGGGGGTCAAACCCGGGCTGGCGGCATGCAAGGCAGAGCAGCTTACCTGCTTTACTCTCTCCGGCCCTGTTTCGGAACCTTTGCTTGAAATGGTTAATGACCGATGGGTCAGTTGCCCCTTCCTCTGTTGGGCCGGGCAGATGAGACTCTGCCCCCATCTCCCACTTTGCAGTAAGCAATTCAAGAACTCCCAGAAGGAGCTGGCACGGATCTATCTTTACCCAGTGAACATACCCCGGTCAGGACACAGAGACTGGCATGTAGGGTTGTGCAGGGAGTGGGGCCATGTGGGAGAGGGTTAAGAGAAGAAGATGGTGATTTGGGGAGCAAACTTGAAGTCAGCTGCTCCTGGACTGGCTCAGTGGACTGGATGCAGAAGAAGAAAAGGTCTTGCAGAAGTCTGTTTTGAAGAAGCTGAGTCGTGTGAGTGGAGTTCCAGAACGAGAGAGAAAATCCAGAAATAGTGGCCATGAGTTGCTCAGAGCTGTGGCCTCAAGCCAGCTGTGTGTTCCCACACCGGGTACATAGCTGGGGAGCCACACTCGAATGCCTTCTGCTCCAAAGACTGACCCAGCAGTTAAGGGTCCCTGGGAGCAGCCAGAGAAGACACAGCGCATGGACACGCAGCTTCATGGAAGCAGCCAAATAATTTGTGTTCTTTAACTTCCTTTCTGTTGTTGGGGGTCACAGACCTGGGTGTGCCCAGGAGACTGGGTACCAGACTTGAACCCAAAAGGCTCTTGACTGTCCTCAGCCCTTCAGAACCTCTTAAAGTCTGTTTCAGGGAAAGGTAGTGTCACGGTAAAGTGGCTTTATATAGCAGTCCCACAGGTGGGGCTGCTGGCTCGAGTTCTCTCTGTGTGAGGGTCAAGTTGAAGGATGGGGTCAACCCTCGAGAAACAGAATGAAGATTTAAGAGATGTAGTTTCCAGGGCACTTTAAAACAGGAAGTAAAATGCAGTCAGAAAGAAGTGGCCGTGGGTGGCATGGGGACACCATGTAGGGGAAACCTGGCTGGGCCCATGGCATGGGGCAGTGCCAAGAGGGCCTTAGCTGGCTGTGTCTCCCCTCTGCTCAGAGTCCATGCAGAAGTGAGGAGGCAAGTGGGGAGCTGAGGGGTTGTCCCTGTGTAGGGGTTAGAAACATAAGGATTCTTAAACCCGTGTTTGGGGAAGGGGCGGGAGGGGCTCCAAGCTGGCATCTCAGGCCACAGTGGCACAGCAAGCCTTGCAGGGCAGGTGGGCAAAGAGTACAGGCAGGCACGTGCCCTTAAGGCCAGCCATGAAGTGCCTGCAGGGGGTGCTGGGGCTGTGTGGCTGAGGGACATGCTTTGCCAGCCCATGGTGGGCAGGTCTTAGCTGCACACAGGAAGTGGCCCTTCACCCAATGGACTCCTTCAAGTTTGGAACTGAGTGCCGCAGGAGGATTAGCATGGCGAGTGTTAGTGGCTGCGGCCTCCCAGAACCCACTGAGAAGGGGTGCCAGCTGTGTGCCCTCACCTCTAGGGGGCGTTGGATCTGATCTCCGGGAGTCCCTTTACTTCTTTCTCCCATCCCAATACTGGCAGTAAAATAAATAAGCTGGAAAACCAGGGGCATGGGATTTGAGCCATTACACTTCCTTGAGAAGGGTTTGTGGATTTTTTTTTCTTTTTTTAGTCACACCTGGCAATGCAGTTACCCCTGGCTTTGCACTCAGGAATTACTCCTGGCGGTGCTCAGGGGACCATATGGGATGCTGGGAATTGAACCCAGGTCGGCCACATGCAAGGCAAATGCCTACCCGCTGTGCTGTTGCTCCAGCCCCGGGTTTATGGATTATTATCTGGTTTGGTTTGAAGACTGTTGAATGACAGGCTCTGGCCATGGAAGGAAGGAGAGAAGCGCCACCACAAACATGGTCAGGACCACCGAAAAACCTGGAGGAGACAAACACTCCCAACAAGAGGGGTGCTCAGCCTGCTTGGGAGCCAGGCAGGAGGCCGCCATGAGGCCTGTTGGGGCTCGGGGTCGTGACGGACGCAGAGTGGAGGCCATTGTGTTTGTGAGCCTGCAGTTCAGCACTGGCGAGATGCCTGCCCTTGTTCCCGTCCCTGTGGGGTGCGGGGCAGAGACCGAAGCTGGCTGTGGATATGTCGGCCTCATGGGCCCGGAGGATGGCTGCGTTCTGTGTGCAGAACCCTGAGCAGGTCCGGGGGCCCAGGACAGTGCTTATTGGCTCTTGGGAGACCCCTGGTCAGGGCAGTCACATGTACCTGGGAAGACCCTGAGTCCTGGCTGTGCTGTGGTAGCCTCTGCTGCCCGCACAGCTGAGCTGAGCTGAGTGCATTTATGTTGCAGGACGCAGAGGGCTCGACCTGTTTGCACTTGGCGGCCAAGAAAGGCCACTACGATGTGGTTCAGTACCTGCTTTCCAACGGACAGATGGACGTCAACTGTCAGGTACAGCCGTGCGCCCTGCCTGTGCCCTCCTGAAGAGCCTGGTGGCCTGGTCCTCTAAGACCAGGATCTTTGCCCAGGGGTCCTCCCTTGTCCTGAGATTGTGCTGTTGTCAGTGCGTGTGGGGCGGAGGAGAGCCAACCAGGAACTGGCCCGCTCCCCAGGGCCGTCTCGCTGGAGCCCTCCCTGCTGCTCAGGGCCTCCCAATCCTGTGCCTCCATGGCTGTCCTTGCGGTGTCCCCCATGGGCCACAGGGTGGGGCAGCAGGCAGCGTGCCCTCACCTGGAGAATGGAAGCCTGAGTCCTGGCCCTTGTGTCTGAGCTGTGGGGGCAGTGTAAAGAGCGAGGCTGTCCCCACTCACGCCCTGTGCTTGCTCGCCCTGAGGCTGACCTGTGTCAGCGAGTGCTGTGACTCTGACGTCCTGGGCCCACCTTGGCTCTCCTCAGTTTCTGCATCCTGTGTGGGCCGTGTATGCAGTGGGTGGGGTACCTGGGCCCCTCTGCCTTGCTCCCCGGCCTTCCCGTGTGGGCAGCAGCGGGGGACGGAGGCCCCTCTGCCTCCACTTCTCTTGCTCAGGCCCTTCCGTGGGTCTTGTCTCTCTGGAACCAGGATGACGGTGGCTGGACGCCCATGATCTGGGCTACTGAGTACAAGCATGTGGACCTCGTGAAGCTGCTGCTGGCCAAGGGCTCTGACATTAACATCCGGGACAATGTGAGTGGGTCCTTCAGGAGTCCCCGGCGGTGGCCCAGACATCCTGCACCCCTCATGGAAGTAGATTGTTACTCTAGGGCAGGGGACGAAGGACCGACCATGACTGCAGCCCTCACTCCCTTTGTACCTGACCCCACAGACACCCCTGTGGCTGCTGCCCTGGGAGGGAGGGAGGGGTGGACGGGCCCTGGTCTGTTCTGGAGCAGGACTGACAGGGACCAGCACCTCTCAGGAGTCCCTCAGACACATGCAGGAATGTATGTGAAGGGAGAGCCAGTGCGGGGTGGGGAGCTCGTGTCCCCTGGTGTGGGTCCTCATCGCCCTGGGTCAGCAGCACCCACTCTCGCCTGCACCTCTCCCTAGGAGGAGAACATCTGTCTGCATTGGGCAGCTTTCTCGGGCTGTGTGGACATAGCGGAGACACTGCTGGCCGCCAGGTGTGATCTCCATGCTGTCAATATCCACGGAGACTCGCCCCTGCACATCGCTGCCAGGGAGGACCGCTACGCCTGTGTTGTGTGAGTGCCACCGGCTCCAGTTCTGGTTCTGGAGGGAGCCTAGGGCCCCTGTGTATGTGTGCGGGGTGGGGTGCATGTGTGTGTTGGGGGGGTTGTGCTGTGTGTGTGTGCATTTGTGGTTGTGCTTTGTGGGTGATGGGTTGTGCTCTATGTGTATGTGTGTATTGGTTGTCCTCTGTGTGTGTGTTGGGGTGGGTTGTGCTGTGTGCTCTGTGTGTGTGTGTGTGTGTGTGTGTGTGTGTGTGTGTGTGTGTGTGTTTTGAGGGGGGCACTGGAGGTCCCTCGGCAGGCCTACCTCTTGTCACTGGTAGCCCTGGAGAGACGCCTGGCTGGCCCCAGCACTGACCAAGGGCACGCCCGTGCAGCTGTCGTCTTCGTTGCTGTTCTCTTCTCTGGGGCATGCTGAGTGGTCCCTCTAAGCCAGGGCACACCTCACCCTCAGTCCCTCTGCTGCCCAGAAGGCAGCACTGTGGTGGATAGTGTGCAGTGGAACGGGTGGGCACATCGCTCTCTGCAGGGCTCCGTGTGCACCAGGTTTCAGTCTGAACTTTTGTTGGCTTGCGTCTTTCCTTGTAGCCTCTTTCTTTCTCGGGATTCAGATGTCACCTTGAAGAACAAGGAAGGAGAGACGCCCCTGCAGTGCGCCAGTCTCCACTCTCCCGTGTGGGATGCACTGCAGATGAGCCAGGCACTCCGGGATGCTGCCCCGGACAGACCTGGCCCCACAGAAAAGACAGTGAGCAGGTGAGCTGTGGGCAGTGTTGTGTTACAGCCCCAACTTGGCTGGGGCTAGGACTGTCCCTGTCGGGCAGAGCTGGTCACACAGGTATCTTGGTCCCTCCCGTGGCAGGGACATTGCTCGGGGTTACGAGCGCATCCCAATCCCCTGTGTGAACGCTGTGGATAGTGAGCCGTGCCCTAGCAACTATAAGTATGTGTCCCAGAACTGTGTGACGTCCCCCATGAGCATCGACCGGAACATCACGCACCTGCAGGTCAGTTCTGGGAGCTTGGGCTTCCGTGCGCAGTTGGGAGGTAGAGATGGCACCTTCCCACATGTCCTTGTCTGGCCTGTCCTTCCTCGGCCTCCCCTAGTCCCACTCCTCCAGCTCACGCCCTTCCTGTGGGCAGCATAGCATGCCCAGGCACCCGTGGGGAGGGTGGAGCCCTATAGCCTTGCCCTTGCCTTTAAGAACACACGTGTTAGACTGAGCTCTGAGATTCAAACATGATTATGAACATGGGATCTGGGGCAGGAAGGCTCAGTCCAGCATGCATGTGTATGTGTGTGAGTGCGCGCGCGCGCGCACACACGCAAACACACACACACACGCACACACAGCTGTCCCTACACAAACACATCCTCACATACACACACCCTCACACACAAATGCACACTGGTGAGCCCTGTCTCCAGTACTGTGTGTGTGAATGACACAGTACAAATACTTAAACATACAAATACACACTCCCAGTACTGCGTGTGCGTAGACAACACACACAGAAACTCACTAATCTCGTCTCCCCAGTACTTCGTGAGTGGACAACACACACACACGCACGCACACAATCTCACACACACGCACACACTCATGAGTTCTGTATCATAGTACTGCATGAACTGTGTGAACAACACACAATCTCTCTCTGTCTCTCTCTCACACACACATCTTGTCTTGCATGTACTGTGTGGATGCACACACAGTCTCACACGCACATACTTACAAGTCCTGTCTCCCCAGTACTGCGTGTGCGTGGACGACTGTTCTTCTAGCAACTGCATGTGCGGCCAGCTCAGCATGCGCTGTTGGTACGACAAGGTGAGCACTGCCAGCAGGGAGTTCTGCTAATGGTGCGTTTACGGGGCCTGGGGTCACCCTGACTCCCTGCCAGCTGGATGGAGGCTGCAGGCGAGCAGTGAGAGCTGTGAGGGCAGAGCCAAGCAGCGGGGGCCTGTGGCTGCTGGGGGGTACCTTGAGGTGTGGGGGACTTGTAGAAGGTGTGCGGTTGTAGAAGGGGTTGGGCCGATGGGTCTTCAGAGCAAGGCTCACCCGAGTGGTGGGCACGCGCATGTGGAGGGGTCTGGGCCTGGGCAGGGCTGGGTGTGGGACAGGACGGCGGTGGCTGGATCCCTACGAGGCTTATGACATGAGGCAGAGGGCGGGTGTTGCTGACCGGGGTTGGCCACAAGCTCTGACGGGGCGTCCATCCCCAGGACGGCCGGCTGCTGCCTGAGTTCAACATGGCAGAGCCTCCGCTGCTGTTTGAGTGTAATCACGCCTGCTCCTGCTGGCGCACATGTCGGAACCGTGTGGTGCAGAACGGGCTCAGGTGAGCGCGGCCGTCAGTGCGGGACTGGAAGGGCGGGGAGCACGGGCCCTGTGCACAGCTGTTCCCAGTTCTGCCCCAGGCACTGTGTGATGTCATGAGCCCCACTAGAGGTCACTCAGTAAGCACAGTCACGCAGGCCATGGCCCAGCTCTTCAGACCATAGCCATGGTCCCCTCCCCAGTTTCCTGGGAAGCAGCTGTTGGATGCGTGTCAGACCATGTGTTCCAGTGCCCCGCCCCACCCCACACCCATCTCCCTGAGTGGGTGCCAGCTGAGCTGAAGCTCTGCCTATGCCCTTTGTGGGTGCCCAGAGAGGGCTCCCACATCCACAGTGTTTGAGAGGACATGTGTGTGGCCCTGTGACTCTGTTGCCAGGGTTCAGCAGAACCTGGATCCCCCATGGGCGTACCTGGGCCCAGATCGGGATGCTCCTCTTTGTCCCCAGGGAAACTGCCTCCCTGCTGTGTCGCACCCGGGCAAGTGTTGAGCAGCCACCTCTGTCCGTGCACACCCCTGGCCTGCTGCCTGGTTCAGTCTGCACCTCAGCTCTGTGCATCACTGTGGCCTGGGGCCACTGCCTCTGAGGCCACATGCCCTAGTGTCCCCCAGTCCCTAAGGAATGAATGATACTCAACGTGTCCTGAGTTCCACATCGTGGATTGAGGAGGCATGTTCTCTTTCGCCCTGTGTGCTGGGAATTGGGTGCTGACCAGCGGTCTCTATTTCAGGGCCAGGCTACAGCTCTACCGGACGCAGAACATGGGCTGGGGGGTACGGCCCCTGCAGGATATCCCACTGGGTACCTTCGTCTGCGAGTAAGTGAGTGCCCAGGCCCGCCCGGGCCGCCTGCCACAGGAGAGTGGGCCCCATGTGCTCCACTGCAGAGGCGTGGGCTGGGCACGCTCAGTCTCCACTTCATGGCACCCGCCCCCTTACTGTTCTTCCCCTGCTCCCCTCTTGTCCCCGCTCCCGCCCCTCCTCCCCCCTCCACTTCCTCTTCCCTGTTCTGCTCCCCTCATGATGCTTCCGCCTTCCTCCCCCTGCTCCCTCACAGGTATGTCGGGGAGCTCATCTCTGACTCAGAGGCTGATGTCCGGGAGGAAGACTCTTACCTCTTCGACCTTGACAACAAGGTAGTGAGGTTCCAGGACTGGGCTGGGACTGAGATGAGGTGTGTGGCCCGGGCTGGCCAGTGGCTTCTGTTGGCTCAGACTCAGGGCAGCCCTGAGCTTCTCCACGTAGGCAGCCTCGAGTGAGGGTGGACAGTGCCTGCCCGCCCAGTGCTGGACAGCAGCCAGGACTTGGGCCCTGGCTTCAAGACAGTCTGAGCCCCTCCTCAACCCTTTCTGGCACCCTGGCACCCAGTGCCCACTGCTTCCTGAGACTGGCTGGGCCTCTCATGGGTCTCAACCCCAGTCCCAGAGGAGGCTGGTCTAGACATTGTCACCTGTGTGTGTCCTTTTAGAGATGGTGCCCAGACAGGGCAGCATTTTGGGGGTGCTCCTGCAGGTCCAGAGGTACTTACCCTGGTCTGTGTGACCCGGGAGGGCTGGGAAACACCCCCATTCCCTTGGGCAGCAGGAAGCTTTCTGGTTCTGTTTCCTGGAGCTGCTCACCTGTCACTCTGCTGCCTTCACTGGGCCCTGGGCCCTGCCCTGGATCCCGTAGCCCTGAGGTGGTCTCATGGGGGCCACATTGCCCAGCTTTCACTTAGCTGTAGGCAGTGAATGCCTTGCGCCTTTGGGTGCCATCCCCTATGAGCTTGTCCTCCTGGGGAGAGGCCCTGGCGTGGAATGTCACTGGATCGCTGCCTGGTGGCCCCTCAGCCTGGCCCTGTCTCATGGCTGTTGCCCCTCCCCTGGAGCTTGGGGTGCACTGCGCGGGGCCTTTGTGTGAGGAGGGCTGCGGCCCCAGGCTGGGGAGCCTGGCTGCCTGGAAGAGGCCTTGCTGGACCTACCGGTTCTCTGCCCCTTCCTCATACAGGGACCCTCCTCCTCCTCCTCCTCCCCCCTGCACCCCCTTCCAGTTAGTCACAGAGAAACAGTGTGGCTTCTGCCCCTCCTGGTGACTCCTCTTCTGTGCTTTTGAATTCGGACACTGGAAAGTAGGTCTGACTGTGGGCCCGAGAGGGAGCACGGAGGTTAGGACACATGCTTTCCACTGTGGCCACAGCGGGTCGGGCGCCAGCATGACTAGGTGGGGACTCTGTGTGTGTGTCTGAAAGAGCGAACCAGACACGTCTTGCTGTGGCCCCACCCCCAAGTCTGGCTTCTTGGGGCTCCCAGGGCCATGTCTCCTGCGGCATCTCTGCAGGCCATCTCCTCTTGCCCCAGGGTGGAGAGGCCTACTGCATAGATGCCCGTTTCTATGGCAATGTCAGCCGCTTCATCAACCACCACTGCGAGCCCAACCTGGTGCCGGTGCGCGTCTTCATGTCCCATCAGGACCTGCGCTTTCCCCGCATCGCCTTCTTCAGCACCCGCCTCATCGAAGCCGGGGAGCAGCTGGGGTAGGTGCCTGCAGCCGGGCCCACCTGTCCGTGGCTGTGCCCTGAGCCGGGGCCGGCCCCACCTGAGTGCGCTCTCTCCCCAGGTTTGACTACGGGGAGCGCTTCTGGGACATCAAAGGCAAGTTGTTCAGCTGCCGCTGTGGCTCCCCCAAGTGCCGGCACTCGAGCGCAGCCCTGGCACAGCGGCAGGCCAGCGCGGCACAGCAGGCCCAGGAGAACGGCCTGCCCGACACCAGCTCCTCCACCGCCGACCCCCTATGAGGCCCAGTGGCCACGGGTGCCGGGGAGCCAGTGCCCTTGCTCACTGCAGTTCAGAGAGGAAAGGGGCGAGTCCATGGCGTCTGGAGCCAGTCCGGGCGTGCGGGCACACTGAGGCAGCCAGCTGGGAGCAGGCCCTTTGGAACACTTTGGATTCTGCCCTGACGTCACTTGTGAGTTTCTGACGGTGGTTTTGTTATTTCCGAGTTTCTTGTTTCTCTGCGCTCCGTGATCCCCCTTCCACCACCGGGCTAGTTGTCCCAGACTCCTGCGGCCCCGTGGAAGCCACCGCCCTGCCAGCTGCTCCCTTCTAGCCGCCGCCTGCAGCCTGCCTGGTGGGGCCAGTCTCCTCCGCAGCTCGCCAGGGAGGAGCTGGGCTTTGCTCCTCATAAAGGGATCTTGTATCTAGTCCTGTGTATCAGACCTTCCTCCTTTCTTTGTGAGGAAGCAGTTGGGTGGGACAGGAGGCCCCCCAGCAGTCCTGCCGTCGGTGGAATCCTAATTCCTAGCCACATGCTCCGAGAAGGGATGGACCGATTGATTTTCTACCGTGACTGACCCTTAGGACAAACAATAAACAACACAGACAACGGTGCTGATTCTGGTGTGTTTCTGCTCACCATGTGAAAAACAAACTATCAACGGTGTAAAGAGAACAAAATGATTTTAGAATAAACACAGGAAAAAACTTTTTTAAAATGTTAGTCCCCTAGTGGGAAGAAACTTGCCACCACCTTTTGTGTGGTGGTCTGCCAGGTCATAGACTTTTTTACACTGTAATTAGTGCAGTAACAGTGGATTCTTCTGTGCGACTCTTCTAGAACATTCATGATGCAGTCATGTTTATTTTTTCTGTTAAAATGTTTTTGACAGTTTTGAGAGCAGTCTTTTGGCTCAGACCATTTCTTGTTCTGTTTTCAATGAAATCAATAAAAAAAAACAATTTAAATGAGTTTTTCCCCTACGGTCTATTTACGTCTCAGCTGTTGTCTGCAGAACATGCGCCCTCCACAGGGTCACGCCTCCCTCCCTGCACGCTTGGCTGCAGCTTCTCTCAGTGCTGTCCCGAGAGGCCCTCCCCATGCTGATGTGTCTGCACGTGTGTGCGGGCACTGCCAGTCCCTGGCCCCCCGGTCTGGATCTTGTGGCATGCAGGAGTGAGGCAGGCTGCAGAACCAGCCCCGTCTGTATCATCTCCTTCACACTGGGCGATGGCTCTGCGGTGGTTCTGTGGGGCCAAGCCCTGCACCAGCCAGGACCCACGGTCTCAGGTGGACACCACAGGCCAGTGCAGGAGGGCCGAGGGGCAGGGCTGGGGGCTGGGGGTGCGCATCAGGGCAGGGCCCAGTGCAGGAGGCTGCTTGCACAGAACCTGGGGAGCCGGCGGCCCTTGTGGGCTGCGTTCACTGTGCTGGGGTGTCAGTGGGGAGACACACAAGTGTGCCACACAAGTCCCCCGAAAGGCTCAGTGCCTGAGCTGCTGCCCATGGTCCTGGACCACAGGACGCAGTGGGCGCTCCACGCCAACCCTCAGGCATGGGCTGAGAGGAGCAGGCCTACCTGGGACCCACTGCTGGGAGAACTACAGCTGCTCTCGTGGAAACCAGAGAGAAAGGAAGCAATCGCCCTTCCAGCCTCCAGAGCTGCTGGGGAGTCCAGCGGGCCCCTCCCCCCGCCCAGCAGGCTCCTACTTCATGTCCACCCACTGCTTCCTCTGTGCCCCACCGCCGAGCCTCGTGTCAAGTCACTGTTGGGCATATACCGGCCTTCCCTGGTACACACTGTCAGTGAGTGTTCTATGAGCTGTCTGAGCACTTTGCTCAGAGTCAGGTGTCCTGTGCATATAACACAGCGAATGTCTGGTGACATCTGCTTTCTGCTTGTGTGCTGTTCAGAAAGGACCTCTTTACTTCTCGGTTGTGTAAAACCATCCCTGGGACATCTAGTGATTCTCTTTTGTTCTCTGTGTTGGGGCCACACCCAGCGGTGTTCAGGGATCACTCCTGGTGGGACTCAGGAGACCATGTGTGGTGCTGGGGGTTGAATTTGGGTCGACCATGTGCAAGGCAATCACACTATCTGCTGTTGTTATGGCCCCGTACATTTTTTTGGTTTCTGGTTTTCTTTATTTAGTCACCTTGAAGTTACCGAGTTATTCTTGATTGGCTTTCAACACCACTCCCTTCACCAATGCCCACTACCTCCATTTGCTTCCCACCCAACAGTCTGCTTCGAGGGAGAGGTGTGTGTGTATGTGTGTGCGCGCACAGACACTGTGGCTTACACTACTATTGTGGAGAGGGTTTTATACATGACGCTTGACCACCTTTCAGCACCACCTGCTCCTCCTGGCTGGTTGCTTCCCTCTACCATAGACATTGCCCCTCCCTGTCCTAATCCTCAACCCTCCAGGTTTCATGTTTCCTACTGCATATCAGTTCTCATATTTCCATTGCTTTTGATTATTGATCATTTCACCATTATGTTTCTTTATGTCCCACATATGAAAGATGGCTCCTCTGTTTTGTTTTTGGGCCCTTGGGGTATATTTTAAGGACTGGGGTCGCTGGGTCCAATGGAACCTTAATTTTTATATTTTTTTAGAACAGTCCTTTTTTTTTTTTTTTTTCCCTTTTTTGGGTCACACCTGGCTCTGCACTCAGGAATTACCCCTGGCCGTGCTCAGGGGACCATATGGGATGCTGGGAACCTGGGTCGGCCGCATGTAAGGCAAACGCCCTACCCCCTGTGCTATCTCTTGAGCCCCCAGAACGGTCCATATTTTCTAGAAGAGCTAGACCAGTTGACATTCCTATTATTAGTGAATGAGATAGGAATTTCTCCCCACATCCATACATCCACATGGTTGTTCTTTTGTTTTTTGATGTGTACCGGTTTTTGTGGCATTGTATCTAGTTTTGATTTACATTTCCCTGGTGAACAGTGATAGAGTTTTTTTTTCTTCTTCTGGCCATTTTTTTTTTTTTTTTAAGGAAGTTTCTGTTCACTTCTCTCCATTTTTTGATGGAGTTCAATGTTTTTTCTCAAAGTTCTGCCAGTGCCTTATATATCTTGATATTAACCCCTTATCAGATGAGTGTTAGGTCAATAATTTCTCCCATTCCGTGGGCTGTATCCTGTTAGTTGAAATTTCCTTTTTTTGGTGTAGAAGCTTTTAGTTGAATGTAGTCCCATTCGTTTATCTTTGCTTCTACTGGGTCAGTGGAGTTACATCCTTGAAGATGCCTTCAGCTTCCATGTCATGGAGAGATCTGCATGTTTTCCTCTGTGCATCTTAATGGATTCGGGTCTGATATTAAGGTCTTTAATCCATTTTGATTTGACTTGTGTGTGTGGCATTAGAAAAAGATCTGAGTTTATATTTTTGCAAGTTTATATTTTTTCTTTATCCACTTCTTAGTTTTTAGCCCTTTATCGAAGATAACTGATACACCTGAGGTTCTATCAGGTTAGTGTGCCTAAGGGTTTGTATTTATTCCAGTACCATGCTGTTTTAATTTCCACTTTGTAGTACAGTTTGAAGTTGGGGAAAGTGAACTTTTCTCCCAAGGATTTCTTTAGCTATTCCATATAAATTTCAGAAGTGTTTGATCTGTTTCTTTGGAAAATATCAAGGGTATCCTTTTATAGGGACAGAATTGAATCTGTGTAGTACTTTGGGAAGTGTTGCCATTTGAATGGTGTTAACCCTCCCAGTCCTTGAGCAGAGGATGTGTTTCCATTTTCTTGTGTCCCCTCTTGAAGTGGTGTTCTGTAGTTTTCTTTGTATAGGTCTTTTACCTTTTAGTTAAGCTGATACCAAGGTACTTGATTTTCTGAGCCACAATTGTGAACTCAATTTAAATATTTCTCTTCTCTTTCATTATTTGCATATGAGGAAAGCCTTGGATGTTTGCACATTAACTTTGTGACCTGTTATTTCTAGGAGCTTTTTTGTAGCGTCTTTAGGATTTTCTTTTTTTTTTTTCTTTCTTTCTTTTTTTTTTTTTTGCTTTTTGGGTCACACCTGGCGATGCACAAGGGTCACTCCTGGCTCTGCACTCAGGAATTAGCCCTGGCGGTGCTCAGGGGACCATATGGGATGCTGGGAATCGAACCCGGGTCGGCCGCGTGCAAGGCAAACGCCCTACCCGCTGTGCTATCACTCCAGCCCCCTAGGATTTTCTAAGTATAGTTTTATGTCATCTGCAAATAGAGCCTGACTTCTTTTTTTCTGGTATAACTGGATTTCTTTGGTCTCTTTTTGTTGCCTAATTGCTGTTGGCCCCTTACTTATTTTCAAGTGGGATTTGTGTGGTGTCTGGAGTGAAGTGCTCTCTGGCAGGACCTTTGAGGTGGAGATTATCGATGTGGAAGGCGGGAATCCCCCTTCCTAAATCAGAATTTTCCATTTTTGCCTGTCCCCTCAGTGTCCTGTTCTAAGCTTTTCTATGAATGAACCATCAGGAGATTACTGTTTTGTCTAGTTTCTCTTGCTTGACTTTTTTCCCTCTTATTTTGCAAATCATTGGCTTAGTAACACTTGGAAGGGTAGAAGAGAATCCCAGAGCCCAAGTGCCCCAGCTGAGACGGGCAGCCTCAGTTCTCAGTCTTCGGCCCTTTGGAGTCGAGGTCTCTCCTTGGGTCTGTCTGTCCGCTAGGAGGGGTCTGTGCTGCCCAGGGGGGATGTTGGGCCGTCTGGTAACACAGAACCGCCGTGGTGAAGACCCAGGGGTCCTGCTCTCCTGGGCACTCCACACGTTGGATAGGGCAGTACCTCAGGACCCTCTTGAGGTCTCACCCTTTCCCACCACTGGCCTGGACTCATAGCCTGGCTTTGATCTGTGTCCATTTGTTTAGTTTCGTCTGCATTTTTCCTTTGTGGGCCTAAGTTGGGCAGTTTCATCTGGGACCCTGATGTGTGGGAGGGGATTCTGAGGCCATTGACCCTTTCATGAACAAGGCCCACTAGAGGTTAGGCCCTGGAGCTGGGGGCCCACTCCTAGACAGCTAAGGCCCCCGTGAAGGTTCACACGCTGAGAGGGCCTGGAAGAACCCGTGTGTTATAACAGCCTCTCCCCATGCCCTCTGCCAGAGCATGAGCCAGCGACCCGCTGCTCCCACCCCTCCTCCTCCTCCTGCTTCTCTGCCTCCTCCTCCTGCTCCTGCTCCTGCTCCTCCCCCTCTATGCCCTCCCTCCACCTCTGACCCCTCTGGCTGTGGTGGGACACTGTGCTCAGGCCGCGTGCTCTCTCCCATTTCCGGGAGCAGGTCTTCTGTGCCGCCTCGTGTACTTCGGATACTTTCTGCAGCAGGACTCAGTGGTACCAGGTGCTTCTCTCACATGGAGAGCTGCCCCATCCACACACGGTGGGCTGCCCACAGCAGGTGCCCTCACAGGAGTCCGTACTTCCAACAGTGTCGTCTGTCGCTTGTGAAGGGCTCACTGTCCTTTCCTCACCTGTTGTGGGCAGTGTCCTTAAGACCTTCCAGTCATGACACAGGACACACAGCTGAAAAGAACAGGATCTGAGACTTGGAGGGGAGGGGCTTTTTGGGTTACACCTGTGACGCTCAGGGTTACTCCCGCCTCTGCACTCAGGAATCTCTCCTGACAGTGCTTGGGGGACCAATGGGCTGCCAGCAATCAACTCTCCAGCTGGCCGTATGTATTTTGCTCCAGCCCGGGACCTGACACTTTGAGGCACTGTGTGCTCGGATGTACTCACAGAGGGGCCCTCAGTATGGAAGCGTCCTGGCCCCACCATCATCACGGCCTCACCCAGCCAGAAGCCTATTTTCTGAGTCAGATGTGCTTTGGGCTCATTCTTGTTTTGGAGAAGGCGTTTTCTCATGTCTGCCTGTGCCCCTCTCACTGTTGGTCTGGGTGCTGGATGCCAGGCAGACTTTGGGGCCCTGGAGCTTTTTGGGTCTGATCTGTGAGGGTCACTGGGCTACCCCTTGGCTCTCTCTTGCCACAACTTTCGACCCCTGTGGCAGGCCTCTCCTGACCTGCTGGTCTGTTCAGCCTAATGTGTTCCCGAGGTCCCCCGCCTCAGGTGAGGACTCTGTCTGTGACTCATGTGCTATCCCACTGGGAAGTGTCTCATGAGCTTTCTCGCCCAGTTCCTAGACTGTGGTGTTCCCCTCACCCCTGCACCATCCATATCTGCATTCAGGGGCCCAGAGACGGTACAGCTGTCCACAGCCTGACGTGAACTCCATCCCTGCCACCCCGTCGTCTCCCAAGAACCTCCTGTGTGGGCCATATCCTTGAGTCACCTAGTAGGCCTGGACCTTGTGCCCTGAACCTGTCTGGGAGCCCTCCCTCAAAGAAAAAAAAAAAAGACATGGATTCAGACTGGTTTATCTCAGTTGAGGGGACTCCATGACATCCACAAGGGTAGTCCCATGAGAAGCCCCATTCTGGGTTGCTGAGTGGAAGTAGGTGAGTACCAGTATCTCCCACAGAGCCAAGAAGGCAGGAAGTGTGGTGCCATATGCTCCCTTAGGCCTGTGCCTGCTGAGATCTGTGTCAGGTCTGTGTTTGGGACGCAGGAGTGCCCTGGACCAGGCTGGAACATGGAAGCAGGTCGGGGTGGAGGTAGAGGGCAGTAAGGAGAGGACATGGGAAGGGAGACCCCTACAGACACCCTGACTTGTGTGGCTTCACACACCTGTCTGAGAAGGCCAGCTTCCATGTCGTTCAGGTGGAGGGCGGGAAGGTGACCCGGAGCGCAGAGAGAGAAAAGGGCCCAGAGAGACAGACTTCTTTTAAGTGAGCAACTTTTTAACTTAAGAACTTGTAGTTGACAGGGATGTCCCAGCAGGAAAGCGCATGTCTACTTGATTTGTGTGTGGGATATTGCCAGGCACTATCTTTCCCAACCCCCACAGGATAAAGCACTTGCCTTGCATGCAGCCAGCCTGATGAATTCACAGCACCACAGGATCCCCTGAGGGCCCCTCACAAAGACAACATCAGTTCCTAAGAGTCTCCAGATGCAATTCACAAGCAAAACTGTCTGCATTTCATTTGTATGGATGGCCCTAAACCTGAACCCCCCACCGCGCCCTCCCACCCCTCCGAAAACCTTCTAAGGCATTCCAGAACCCAAGAAACAAACAGGCAGTGTCTGCACCAGAGACCCAGGAGAGAGCTCGGACAAGGAGCGGGATTGTTCTGTTCAGAGGAGCGACCCATCACGGCTGAGTACTGCCGCCAGCAATAAGATGACGAGGCGCACCTCAGCGCAGCAGTACAATTCCACATCTACTTGTGATAAAGAAAAAGGGAGGAAAGCTCCGAGCAAGACTAGGGGAGAGTTTCTTGGACTGAAGTTCAGGATACCCTTCATCACCCTTCAGTGGAAACAGGGTGGCACTGCCACCCTTCAGTGTCCTCTTCCCAGCCCGTGCAGCAGATTTCAGCCATGATGCAGGATCAGAGGAAATGAGAGGCTTAAGAATTGGAAAGGAGGGGCTGGATCGATAGCACAGCAGGTAGGGCGTTTGCCTTGCACGCGGCCGACCTGGGTTTGATTCCCAGCATCCCATATGATCCCCTGAGCACTGCTGGGAGTAATTCCTGAGTGCAGATCCAGGAGTAACACCTGTACATTGCCAGGTGTGACCCAAAAAAGAAAAAAATTAGCAAGGAAAGAGAAGAACCCCAATTAACAGGAACCGAACAATGAATTATTAGAGTCAATTTCCAGTTGTGTGCAGAATCTGCTCCCAAACCAGAACATGAGCGCTTCCATTCCTTCCTTACTTGCTTCCCCGGGCATGGTGCCTACAGTCCCATTTCATGAAAACAAGGTGATAGATCGTACCCCTACCTCACATCATACAGAAAAGTTATGGCAAGTAAAGGTTAAAATGCAAAAAACAAAGCCAGTTTTACAAGAGAATATAGGAATATATTTTCAACTTTCCAAAAGAGTATCTTCCCAAGAAGGGGTTGCATAAGAATTTCATGACTCAAAAGGCACAGGATGTGCTATACTTAGGCCCTATTATCCTTAAGAACTCCTGGGCCTTATGTGTGAGATAGGGTTGCACACCTGTGCCTGTCACAGGTGCAGGTCACACATTCCTGGGCTGAGCCAGTGACCAGGAGGCACAATGGAAGGACAAGGAGAAGCCATGTTCAAGGGAGGCGTGTCAGCTCCCCTGCCACAGAAGCCACAGTGCACTACAGTGTGGGGCACATGGTGTGGGAGCAGCCATGAGTGGGCTGAGGGCAGCCCTGCAAACAGGCCATGTGCCAGGAGACCACGTCACAGGTTCCTTGGGGAAAACCTGAAATGGCACAAATTCCAATAGGTGGGCACATATTCTCAGCAGGGCTGGTGCCACAGTGACATGGGTATGTGGACAGCTGCCCAGAACTCCAGGGCTCAAGGGAAATGCAGCAGCTCGCTGTCCAGAGGCTGTACGGGATCCAGAAGGTGGCCATCAGAGAGGAGCCCCAGCTCCTGCATCCCTGAGTCTCTCAGGTATAGTCCTGGTGCCCCTGGGCCTCAGGTCCCCAAATAAACAGGATCTGGGCTGCTGGGCCAAGGGTGTATGGGAGTGGCCAGTTGCGTGGGAACAGCCTGCATGGAGAGAGGAGCGGGACAGTAGGGCTGCTTCTTCCAGGGCCATCTGTTTCTCTGATGCCAAGTGCAAGAGGTGAGGAACGTGACGGGGATGGACTGGCACGGATGCTGAGATCTGGACACAGCAGGAACAGAGCTTTGCCAGGATTTGCCAACAAAGTTGAATCCAACACCAAGAATACAAGCAACAGTGAAAAATCGGGGATAGGCACACTTGCAAGTAGGCAAGGCGTTTTCTTTACAACCACTGACCAGGGTTCAAATTCCAGCACTTCAGATGGTCCCCCGAGCTGCCAGGAGTGATCTGTTGCAGACCTAGTAGTAAGCCCTGAGCACCACCAGGTGTGGCCCCAAAACAAAAATACAGAAACCAAGAGACTACCCAAAACTGAAGATCAGCAAGTGTGAAACGGACAGATCTGCTCAGGGCTGGAAAGAAACTTTCTTTGGGTGGGTGGGGTGAAACCAGACAGATGAGGACAAGGGCTCGCAACAGCCCACCAGCACAAACCCACACTGCAAGGGCCCGGGAGAGTCGCCTCCCAAAGAAAGACACACCAATGCTGGGGTCCCTGAGCAGGGCCAACAGCCAAGCTTTCAGAAGAAACTGTGTGAGCACAGAGGTCACCGCTTCAGAAAAAGGGGACCGGATCTCCTGGATGCGATAGGCATTCTCTGAAGTCCAGGCATGAGATCTGAGGGGGGAAATGTCTGATGCGGCTCCTTGTCCGGGCCAGACACAGACAGCCCGTCATAGGCAGCTGCAGAGAAATGGGGCTCATGCTGTCGTGCAAGCTCAAGGCTGTGGGGCCTATCCTAGGCCTGTCCTAGGCGGGGCTGTGAGACCCACACCCTGGGACCTGGCACTATGAAAGCTGCTGACAGCCTTGGAAAGGGCCACCAAATGGTCATAGCCACTCAGCAGAGCAGAGATCAGGCAGAAGCACAAGCTAGCAGCAAGAAGAGAAGCGACACAGTAGATGGCATTTGAGTGATGATTGCTGAATGTTTCATGGCTGAGACAGTGAGACTGGAAACCACTTCTCTGTGCGGGTAAGCAGTGAGCGGCAAACCATACAGCATGCCTGACGTCTGAACTCACGTCTGTCGCATGCTTCACGCCTCACCACACGTCGCACTCCTCATGTCACACCATACACCTCACTGAATGCCTCACACCGCGCAGCACGTCTCGTCACCGCATGCCTGATGTCACACTGCAGGCCTCAGGGCGGCAGGGCCATATGTCTTACATCACACTGCATGCTTCACATCACATGCATGCCTCACGTCACATGCATGTCTCAAGTTGGTCAGACCACACGTCTCATGTCACATGCACATCTCTTGTCCCATGGGGGTTGTATGTCATGTCACAATGCATATCTTGCACTGTATCACTGTATCACTGTCATCCTGCTGTTGGTCGATTTACTCGAGCGGGCACCAGTAACGTCTCTATTGCACTCAGCCCTAAGATTTTAGCAGCCTCTCCTTACTCATCGTTCCCAACGATTGGAGGCTCTTTCAGGGTCAGGGGAATGAGACCTATAGTTATTATTTTTGGCATATCGAATAAGCCACAGGTAGCTTGCCAGGCTCTGTTGTGTGGGTGGGATACTCTTGGTAGCTTGCCGGGCTCTCCAAGAGGTATGCATATTTCTTTTACTGTATTTGGGATATGAATACACCATGGGGAGCTTGCAAGGCTCTCCCGTGTGGGGAATAGACTCTTGGTAGCTTGTCAGGTTCTCCAAGAGGGAGAACTAGGCTGTTAGATTTCTTGCACTACACAGAACTATATACCACAGGTCACAGAATTTATCACACCACATGTGGGCATACATCTTGTCAACCATGTCTCACATCTTCGTCTGCCGTGCTACCGTTGGTGTGAGTCTGCAGCGTCATCTCTTGCATATCTGGCAGATGCTCCCCATGACCATGGACCCTGGTGCTGCCCTGCCCTGCTCTCACCCCTGATGCTCCTGCTGAGGCAGGGGTGTGGCAGGGAGAATGGCTCCTGAGAGGAGCTCCATCTTCCCGGGCCTGGGCAGCTTCGAGGAAGCACAGGGAGGCTCTCAGTCCACCAATGGCCCTGTTGGTGGTGCTCCCCAAGTCCAGCCCCAGAGGTCAAGGTGTGCACTCACCACAGGCCTTCAAAGCAGAGCAGAGCGGGGCAGGCAGAGACCACCAGAGTCCCTTTCCAGACTCGGCCTGTCCCCAGAGCACCCAGGATGCCCAGCTGCCTCTCTGACTGCCAACGCCAAGCTGTCAAGCTTCAGTACGACTTCATACAACTTTGTCGTTTCCTTGGGGTCACTGGATTGCTTCTGGCCATAGCCAGTAGAGGAACTCAGCCTGGGGCTGCTCCTCCTCCGTCCGTCCACTTCACTCCTGGGGCGGCTCAGTCCTTATCTACGCTGTTGACTTCACAGAGGGGCAGACCTCGAAGGTTTAGATGTGCTGGAGAGCTCCTGAGAGATCTTTGCTATAAAAAGATGTTTCTTGCTTTTTTGTTTGTTTGTTTTTTATTTTTGGGTCACACCCAGCGATGCACAGGGGTCATTCCTGGCTCATGCACTCAGGAATTACTCCTGGCGGTGCTCAGGGGACCATATGGGATGCTGGGAATCGAACCCGGGTCTGCCGCGTGCAAAGCAAACGCCCTCCCCGCTGTGCTATCACTGCAGCCCAAGACGTTGCTTGTTTCTTCGGGAGGGGAGAAGGATGTCCCTTTTCCTGCCCTTTCATTTCTATTTGCGATTGTGGGATTAAAACGGGATTCTGTGTGTGACGGCAGCTACTTTGAGCCATGAGAAAACAGGGTGGGGACGGGAGAGGATGGAAGAACTCTGCCTGCGGAGGCTACGGTGACCTTGTTTGGCGATGAAGATGGGCGCTGGGCTCCTGACCTCTGAGGGCAGCGCCCAGCCGGGCACTCCTGGGTCCTGCGGTTTGGCTCCCCAGAGACCCTCGAAGGGCTCCGGTGCTGACACCTGCCCAGACAGCCTTCACCCCTCAGGGCCCCCGTGCCCCACCCCGCTCTGGCAGCAGGTGCCGAGGGTTGGGGTGCTCCGGAGCTGCCCTCCAGGGGCTGCCCGCGTCGGCCAGCGCCCGAGCGCCGTCCCCGGCGGCCGCCCCCTGGCGCGGCCACACCCCAGGCGCTCGGCCCGCGCCGTCTCCCGCCACAGGCCGCGACGCCGCGACGCGCCACGGCGCCGGTCAGCACGTCCACGCAGGCGGGGGAGGGCCGGGGGCCGGGGGCTGCCGGCTCCGCGCCCCACGGCGCGCGCGGCCCACGTGGGTGTGGACGGCCCGGAGGGACGGCGGCGCGCGGGCCTCCCCTCCCCCGCTCGGGGCTGGAGCGTCTCGGGGCGCGGCCCCCGGAGCCCGGCCGTCGAGGACCCGTCCCGGCCGCCGACCGCCGCGGCCGCGCGCGGCCCTCGGGCCCGGGGCGCGGGGCGGGGGCCGAGCGCGGGGCCGGGACTGGCGGCGGGGCCGGGGCTGACGGCGGGGCCGGGCGGGGGCGGCCGGCGGGCGGGGCGCGCGCCGGGCGGGGCGGGCGCCGATTGGCCGCGCGCCGCCACGTGACCGGCCCCTTATAGGGCGTGGCGCGGGCCCCGCGCCGGGTGCGGCGGCCGGGCCGGGCGCGTCGGTGCGGCTCCGGCGGCTCCGCGGCGGCGGCTCGAGCGCCTGGCGCGTCCCGAGCCCTCCCTGCCGGGGCGCCGGGCCGGGGGATGCGCGCGGCGCCCGCGAGCCATGGTCCGCTTCGGGGACGAGCTGGGCGGCCGCTATGGGGGCGCGGGCGGCGGGGAGCGGGCGCGGGGCGGCGGGGCCGGCGGGGCGGGCGGCCCGGGCCCCGGGGGGCTGCCGCCGGGCCAGCGGGTCCTCTACAAGCAGTCGATCGCGCAGCGCGCGCGGACCATGGCGCTCTACAACCCCATCCCGGTCAAGCAGAACTGCTTCACCGTCAACCGCTCGCTCTTCGTCTTCAGCGAGGACAACGTCGTCCGCAAATACGCCAAGCGCATCACCGAGTGGCCATATCCTGCCGGGGCGCGGGGCGCGGGCGCGGGCTGCGGGCGGGGCGCGCGCCCGCGTGGGCTCGGGCGGCGGCGCGTGTCTGCGCGGGGCGCCGCTGCCCGCGGGGTCGCCGCGCGGCCGCGGGTGGGGGCGGCGGCGCGGGCGCGCGGCCCGGCGCTGTCCGTGGTGCTGGCCGCCCGACGTGGACTGCGGAGGCCCCGCCTCGCGCGGCCGGGGGCCCGGGCGCTGCGGGCGGGGGTGGCCTCGGCGTGGCCCGGCCGCGCGGCTGCGGTGCCGCGCCCGCCGCCCGCCTCCGCGGCGCCTCGCGTCCGTCCTTAACCACGCACTCCGTTCGAGTACATGATCCTGGCCACCATCATCGCCAACTGCATCGTGCTGGCGCTGGAGCAGCACCTCCCGGAGGGCGACAAGACGCCCATGTCCGAGCGGCTGGTGAGCGGCCGGCGGGCGGAGGGCGGGGCGCGGGGGACCCCGGCCGCGCGCCCCGCGACCTCGCGGCGGGCTCGTGGACGGCTCCCCTCCCCGCGCCGGGGGCCGAGCGGCCTGCGGAGGTTGCCCCGTCTTCCCGAGAGCGGCGGCCCAGCCGGGGTCTGAGAACCTCAGGTCCGGCTGGGGTCCACAGATGCTCGTAGGGAGGAGTCGGGGTCTGCAGGGGCAGGGGCGGGGTCTGCCGGGGAGCAGCGGCAGGGGTGGAGTCTGCAGAGTGAGAGGGCAGGGGCGGGGCCTGCAGGGCGGGCAGGACCAGGGGCGGGGTCTGCAGGTGAGCCGGGATGGGGGCGGGGTCTGCAGGGTGAGCAGGGGTAAGGGGCGGGGTCTGCGGCGTGAGCAGGAGTAAGGGGCGGGGCCTGCAGCTTGCGCGGAGACAGGGGCGGGGCCTGCAGGGTGAGTAGGAATAAGGGGCGGGGTCTTCGGGGTGAGGGGTCACAGGGGCGGGGCCCGCAGGGTAAGGGGTCACGGGGCGGGGCCTGCAGGGGAGGGGAGGGGGCAACCCCTGGCTGAGGGTGGAGCCCTGAGGGGCGGAACTGGCTCCTCTGGGCAGTTGTGATCCTCGGCTCTGCTTGGAGCCCTTCCAGGTGAGGCTGCTCCTCGCAGGCTTGAATGTCTGCTACCCACTCCCCCTCTGCCTTGGCTCTCCGTGCCCCTCGTGCCCCTGGAGGCACTGTCCCCCTTCAAGTCAGCTGTCGGCAGAGGGGGCTCTGGAGGGGCAGAAGGGAGGGAACAGTTACTGGAAGCGGGGCCACGCCCTCGGCCCTTTTCCTGGACCTGGTGTGGTTTCCCGCCTGAGACAGACTCAGAGCAGGGGAGGGGAGTCTGCTCCCTCAGGTCTGCTGCCTCAGGTCCCCGAGGACGCGCTTCTCGGCGTGTTCCTCCCCACCCCCACACAAGGGATGGCCCTCTTCCCCTAACCCTGCCCTGAAGGAAGGAAGGGCAGACAGGGAAGGTGACAGGGAAGCAGGCAGGGATGCATATAGGCTGACAGGGAAACAGGCAGGGAAGCTAACAGAGAGGCTGACAAGGAAGCAGACAAGCTAACTGGGAAGGAGAGAGGGAAGCAAACAGGGAAACTTGACAAGAAAGCAGAGACTGATAGGGAAGTTGAAAGGGAAGATGGACGGCAGGGAAACAGAGAAGCAGATAGAGAAGCTGAAGAAAATCAGGCAGAGAACCCAACAGGAAGGCTGACAGGAAAAAAGAAAAACCAGGGAGGTTGGCAAGGAGGATAACAGGGACACAGACAGGGAGGCTGACAGAGAAGCAGGCAGGGAACCAGGTAGGGAGACTGACAGAAGCTGACAAGGAAGTAGGCAGGGAGGCTGACAGGGAGACGGTTGGGGAAGATGACAGAGGCTTGCAGAGAACCTGACAGGGAGACTTTCAGGGAAGATGACAGGGAGACCTGTGGAGAACCTGACAGGGAGACTGTTATGAAAGATGACAGGGAGGCTTGCAGAAAACCTGACAAGAAGACTGCCAGGGAAGATGACAGTGAGGCAGATAGGGAAGTTTGTAGAGTACCTGGCAGGCAGGTTGACAGGGAAACAGACAGGGAGACTGTCAGGGAACATGACAGGGAAACAGACAGGGAAACAGTGAAGTAGCTCGGGAGGCTGACAGGGAGGCTGACAGGAGACTGACAGGGAAACAGTCTGACAGGGGAGCTGATAGGGAAGATAACAAGGAAATAGACAGGGAAGAGGGAAGCAGCTGGGGAGGCTGACAAGGAAACAGGCAAAAAGGAGACAGGGATGCTTCTTTGGAGTACACTCAGTGATACCATGAGGGCCAGCAAGTGACTCGGGAGAGGGTCTGGGTCAGACCAAGTGAGCTGGAAGACCAGGTAGTGACATATGGAAGTCTACGAAGGGTATGAGGACAGAAAGCACCCCCATCAGGTGGACAGTGGTCTGGAGCCCACTTGCCTCTCTGCACCCCAGGTTTCTGCTGGTGGTGTGGGCAGCCTGATGCTGAATTTGGTGGGGGTATTGATTAGAGGTCAGAGCAGGAAGACACTGAGATTCTGGGGGCCTGGGGTTGTGACCTGTTCAGTTTTTTTTTTTTTTTTTTTGTCATTGTTGTTTTGTGGGAGTTTTTGGGCCACATCCAGCGGTGCTCAGGGTTCACTCCTGGTTCTGCACTCAGGGATCACTCCTGGTGGGCTCGGAGAACCATATGGTGTGTCAGGGATAGAACTCGGGTCCACCGTGTGTGAGGCAAGTGCCTTTTATGCTGTACTGTCTCTCCAGGCCTCGTGATCATGTTCAGAGGAAGTCTGGTGAGGCCCAGAGGTAGATGGTATGAGGGGTAGAGAGACTTTGCCCATGGGCAGGGCCAAGCCTGTCTCTCCCTGCTGGGTGATGGGCCTGAGCAGGCCTGCAGCTGCTGGCCACATTGGCCTTGCACACAGTCTTGCTGCTTTATGCCCTGATGGTCCGGGACGGGAGTCTGTGCTGGGTTTGGGCCCGTGGGCTCAGGGTTGCTGGGGTTGGCCAGGAGCTTGCTGGTTCAGGCCCTAGATGGGTTCTCGGCACATGCTGTGGTGGTTCAGGCACATGCTGCTGTGATGAGGAGCAGGCTGCGCTGGGGTGCCTCCAAGCCTCCATCACAGGTGTTCCCCGACCCACCCACCCACCAGCTTTTCCCATAGCTTTAGCAGGAACCCTTGGTTTGGACCCAGCCTTCTTCCACCCCTGGTTGCCCATTTTGCCTCCCTGACCCAGGCCAAGGGGCTGGGTCTGGTCCCTTGAGCAGGTCTCTGTGAAGGACCCTTTCCTGAGAGAGGGGTGGGTGAGGGGGGGACAGCTGTTCCTCAGGCAGCCCCTCCTACTACACGAGACCAGGAGGGTGACCTGCCATGAGTCAGCAGTATGGACCTTGTCAGGGGAGCCGGGCAGCATCTGCTCAGCTCAGGCCCTTGGCACTGAGGATGGCCATCTGCTCCCCTCAGCCTTCCCCACACCCCACCTGCTCTGGCCCTGGGCCCCACTGCACCGAAGCTTCCTCTGCCGTGCCCCTTGTTCGACCCTCTCCCTCTGCCGAGTAGCCGAGAGCTGGGTCCTGCCCTGCCGGGGCCCAGAGGACCAGTGTCCTCTCCACCTGCACCTTCCTTCCTCCAAGCATCCTGCTGTACCTCCCCAGGGTTCTAGGCTGCAAGAAACGCCTTGCAGGGCTGAGAGGTCTGTTGAGGTCTGCTGCACTGAGGCTCGTCCAGGCACCTTGCACCTGCTCTCCCCTCACAGAGCTCCGCCTGAATCCTGCCTGTCTCCGGGCCTCAGTCTCTGGCCTGGGAACGGCTCCTATGTGTCCAGCTCAGGGTGTGCAAAGGGAACCCATTCAGGGTAGGGAGCATGTGCGGATGCTGCTGGTCCTATAGATGCTGATCCCAGCAGTAGTGCAGTGGCAGGCTGCATAGCCAGGCCCCTGCCCCTGTGCTCGTGGCCACTGCGGTCACCTGCCCTCCTCCCACAGGACGACACAGAGCCCTACTTCATCGGTATCTTCTGCTTTGAGGCGGGCATCAAGATCATCGCGCTGGGCTTCGTGTTCCACAAGGGCTCCTACCTGCGTAACGGCTGGAACGTCATGGACTTCGTGGTGGTGCTCACAGGGTAGGCGCCCTCCCACCATGCTGCTGTGCCCGGGACACTCTTGGCTTCACCTGGAGGCCAGACTCCAGGAATGGGCCCCGTGCAGGCGTCCTGGCGGCAGTGACCTCCACAGGCCCTCGAGTCCCTCAGCCAGCTGAGCTCTCCGGGCGCAGGAGGGCAGCTGGGAGTATGGGCAGAGCTCTCCACACCCTGCCTGGCTCTGCCTCCCGGGGGACACAGGGTCCTGGGTGGGGTTTTCTGGGGAATAGGTTCTACAGAAGCTTCTGGCATCACTTGGCTCCCTGGGCCAGGGCCAGCAATGTTCCTTCCTGGGCCTGTGTCCCCCAGGGCTCAGCCGTGAGGGGACCCTCGGGGCCCTGCTCAGCCTTCAACCCAGGGAGGGTGCATGACTGAGCTCTTGTGCTGGGCCTGGAGAGCAGCGCAGTGGGTGAGGTGGCCCTCAGGCATCTGCTCCCCTGTCTCCTGTGGCCTGGCCTTGCCGGGTCTCTCCCTGGGGTGTGGCTAGACCGAGCCTCTTTGTTCTGTCTGACCTGTTGCACCACAGACCCTCGTGTTTCTGGCTGCTGCTGTCTTCTGAGGGGTCAGGGGCCCCATCTCAGAGCTCCCTGGGTGGCTGTGCCAAGGGTGGGCTTCAGGAAGACCCTGAATCCCGGGACGAGTTCATGGGGTGCTGTGGCCCAGCCTGTCCTCTAGGCTGCAGGGCACTCCTGCTGTCCAGAGCCACTCGGTGTGGGGGAGGGAGGTGCCCTTTCTGTTTACATGTCTCTCCCTGTGGGGACAGCTCCCTGAGTGCCAGCGTGGCGGCTTATTTTTCAGGGACTCCCCGGAGCCCGGCTAGGGCGTGCCCCAGGAGGGGGCAGGGAGTGTCTCCTGAATTAAGTGGCCTCCTGCCTGTCGAGGCCACCTGGAAACGGGCAGTTTTTTTCTAGGGGTTGGGGGCAGGGTCTCACATATGCAAGCCTGATGCCCTTCCTCTGAGCCGTAGCCCTAAGGCCATGGGGTTCTGGGGTTCCCAAAGGCCAGGCTGTGCTCTCTCTGACTTCGTGAGCATCCCCTGGGCCTCTGTCTCCCTCTCCTCGGCTCTGCTGGGCTCTGCTGCTTCTCTTCCTCTTCCTGCCTCATGCTGTGTCCGTGTGACTGTCTCAGGACTTGGCCTGGGGTGGGCTGGTGCATCCTGTCCCAAGCCCCTCCTGGGCGACCTCAGCCTCAGAGAGGCCCGGGGGGCAGGACTGGGTGATGGGTCCCTGCGAGGGGTTCTGCTGCTCCAGCTTGCGGCACACAGGGACTGATGAACTGTGTGTGCTTATACCTGTGCCTGTGTGCGTGCATCTGTGGCATGGTGTAGACACACAGGTGCACACACATAACCAAGTGCATGTATGCACAGCACATGTGGGTATGGTGGATACACATGTTCACACACATGTACTTGCGCATATGCGCCTGTGTGGTGGACAGAGGGAGGCCCTGGTCTGCTTGGGGATGAGTGAGTGCCTTCCCTTGGGGCCGCGGGAAGAACCCACCCAACCCTCCTCTGCCAGCTCCTGTCCTAGCCTTGGCTGGTATGTTATTGCTCGTTACTTTGTTGTTTTAATTAGGGGTTGCTAATTGGTGCTCGAAGGGCTGGAGGCCCACAGGGGCTGGAGGGTCTGGGGTGCTCTGACTGGGGAGGCCCTGTTGCCTGGCAAAGCCCAAGTTGTCCCCAGGGGCCCGCTGGGGTCCCTTCTGCTTCTGTGGCTGGGAGATGGATGGGAGGGTGGCCCCTCCCCCAGCCCCGTGGAGGCAGGTGGGCAGCACGGACCCTTCTGGAGACAACTGGTCTGGGGCTCCTTGTTTGCTCCTCCCTCCTGTGTGTCTGTCTCCAGCTTGAGCTGCCCTCAGATGTCCCTCTCTCTCTGCTGTGGCCTCTCACCAGGGCTGCGGGAGATTCTTGGAGCCGAGCATCTGCTGTGAGCAGAGCCCTGCGAGCTGGGCTGCGTCTGGGCACTCGGTCTCTGGCCCATGTTGTTCCCCTTTTCCCTGGGCCCTTCTCAGCTCTGACCTGGTGCTGGTGCAGGTGGGCGCTCCAGAGGGATGGGCTTCATTTCCTCACGTGGGAAGGGTGGGGACTAGAGAATGATGATCCAGTGACTTCAAGACAGAAAGGCATGAGCCTTCAAGAGGTCTGGGGAGAGGCCATCCTGGATGGGTCAGCTGCAGGACACAGCTGTGCCATGGACGTGAGGGCCTGAAGCCAGAGGAGATGCTGCCCAGGGCTGAGCCAGATCCCCAGGTTCATTGGTTTGCAGCAACCACCATGTGTGTGGGGTGCATGCGTGTGTGTGTGTGTGTTGTATGTGTGTGGGAGTGTGTGGGAGTGTGTGTGTGCGTGCGTCCATGTGGCAGGAGCAAGAAGGTTCTTTGGGGTTTGGAGCCATGGTATAGTGAGTAGGGGATTTGTCTTTCATGTGGCCAACCCAGGTTCAATCTCTGGCACACTATGTGGTCTCCAGAGCCCAAAGGAGGGATTCCTGGGTGCAGAGCCAGGAGAAAGCCATGAGCAACCCAGGATGTGACCCCCCAAACAAAGCTAAAAGTCAAAACAAACACAAAAATAAAGTGCCCTGATTGGGGGGAGGTGATGAGAGTCAGAGGGTGCCCTGGGTGGGGTGAGAGTCAGAGGGAGTCCGAGGGTGCCCCTGGGTAGGGTGAGAGTCAGAGGGTGCCCTGGATGGGGTGAGAGTCAGAGGGAGTCAGAGGGTGCCCCTGGGTAGGGTGAGAGTCAGAGGGTGCCCTGGATGGGGTGAGAGTCAGAGGGAGTCAGAGGGTGCCCTGGGTGGGGTGAGAGTCAGAGGGTGCCCTGGATGGGGTGAGAGTCAGAGGGAGTCAGAGGGTGCCCTGGGTGGGGTGAGAGTCAGAGGGTGCCCTGGATGTGGGAGATGGTACTGGAGGATCTTCTTGGTCTTCTCTGAACAGAAATTGGAGGTGGGGGAGTGTTTTCTGGACATCAGACACAGGGTGAGAGCATTTTGAATCCTGCACCCTGCAGCTGAGGGTGAGGGTTGTTGGGAGCTGTCTTCAGGGAGTTTTGTAGAGGACAGGCAGGCAGCTAGCTAGGCTGATGATTGGGTGGTGAGCACTGAGCGAGAGCAGGACAGCGTTTTGGAGTAGGGCTCAGGGGGCCTGTCACCCAGATCCAGCAGCCCAGGAACCTGGTGGTGGGTGAGTGCCTTTGGTTGCAGCACACAGGTCCTTCTTGTGTCTGGTCCCCACTGAACTCAGGAAATTGGTCTGAGATAAGCTGTGGGAGGAAGAGAAGTCGGTGTCCAAGGACATTGAATGTGGGAGAATAAAGATACAGGGGGTGTGACAGTGAGAACGAGTGTGAGTGAGCGTGAGCCAGTGGGAGTGAGTCAGTGAGAGAACAAGAGTGTGAGTGAGTGTGATTGAGAGTATGAGGAGTATGAGTGAATGAGATTGAGTGTGAGTTTGAGTGTGAGAGAGGCGTGAGTAGATGAGAGTGTATGAGTAGGGAGAGAGTGAGTCAGTGAGTGGTGCCTTTTGTCCACATCCAGCCCCTCTTTGACTCTGCAAGTTTGACTACCCCCTCACACCCTCTGGAGGCTCATGTGACCTGTTACTGCTAGGGACACACCACGGAGTGGGCACTTTCTAGGGAGATTGCAGGGATGAAGTTTGTCCTTTCTCTGGGGCTGGAGGGTGCAGGGGTGTCGGATTAGGAGGAAGGCCCGCTGGGGGATGCTGAGTGGCTGAGCTGAGTGGGTGCCACCACGGCCCCCCAGGTGGGTGAGGGGCGAGATCCGGACTATGGCTGCAGGACCCCTGGTCACTGCCTGCTCATCCTGCGATGCCTTAGGGCCTGGGACCTTCCTGAGGCTGTCCTGTGTGCCTCGGGGACAGCTGGGAAGTGTGTCCCAGAGCAGGCCTGGGCTCCGTGGGGACCTTCTCACCACAGCTCTCGTCTTGCCCCAGATCAACCTGGGCTTCTCTCCAGGATGGTAATTAGAGCTCAGTGTTCCCCTCTGGGGCATCTGAGGAGCCAGGGAGTGCAGTGGCCCTGCCCAGGGAGCTAGCCAGGCTGGGCCCCCAGTCGTGTGGAGGTACTGCCTCCTGTCCGGCTGGCCATGTGGTGCTGGGAGCCGGCAGAGGAGTGACTGGAGGGGAGGAGAGCCAGGCTCAGGAGGGACCCCTGTGGGGGGCCGAGCAGAGTGGATGCCAGGGTGCTGTGCCCTCAGCTGTTGTGCCCCAGTCAGCACTGGGGTGTGATGTATGAGTGACCAGTGTCCCTGTATTCACATTGCCGACCAGCATGTGCCACGTGTGGGCAGTGAACTGTGTCACATCCAGCTCCAAGCCACACCTGAGAAAATTCCTTCCTGAGGCTGTGCTCCTGTGGGCAGTGGGTGGCGGGCTTCGCCCTGTCCTGGCCAGGGGCACTGTGACCCAGAAGTAGGTGACGGTCTGTCCTACCTGTGTCTGGGATGGTGCGGAGGAGGCTGCAGGCCCTCATCTCTGGGGTCTGAGGGTGAGTCAGGGTGAATCCTACCAGGCGGCTGCATGGAGGGAGACTGGCCCCCTTGAGCTGTGGGCCATTTACTTCACACCCCTGTATCCTCCAGGATGGGCTGGGATAGGGCAGCTGCTCTCAACGCTTTGCTCAGCCCAGCGTCTCCCACTGTGCCCACTCTGGGCCCATGGTGAGGAAACAGCAGTGCCAGAGTAGTGTGGAACTTAAGCTCTCGGTGGGCACTCCTGGGAATCACCCCTCCTCTGTCCGCTTCTCTCCTCTCCTGCCTCTGCTGCTCTGGAGGTGGGGACCTAGATTCAGGCCTGCCTGCACTGTCTGCAGGAAGAGGCGTCTTTTCTTGCTCTGGAGCTGGTGCTCGTGGTCAGGCTCAGCTGTGTCCAGCTGGGACATTAGGCTCCATGTGCCAGGCTGTTTCTGAGACTCTGAAAGCTTGCTGGACCCACTCTCCTGAGTGTGGTAGGGAGGAGAATAAGAGCTGAGGGAGGAAGGACTGTCTCGGAGCAGGGCCCTGTGTAGCACACCCAGCTGGCTGCTGTGGAAGGAGGGTGCAGGGGTGGGGTGGGGCGGTGCTTTTGATGATCTGGTCATTCTCTTGCCTATGGATCGCTGCTCCTGGCACTGTGCTCTCCAGGGCTGTGGGGCTGGGCCAGGCGATCAGTTCTGCACTCATCAGTCTGACTGTTCCTGGGCCCTGCATCTGCCAGTGCTGTACAGGCTTGCAGGTCCCATCTTTGGGGCTCCTGTGCCAGGCCCGCGTGGTGCAGCGTATGCAAGGGGTCAGAGAGCTGTCCCCTGAGCTGAGGGTGAGTAGACTGAGGAGGTGGCCAGTGAGAGGCATATCCAGGGGTACCCTGGAATGGTGTTACAGGGACAGGTATGAGTGCAGCCTAGGGGCCTTGGTCAGGCCCACGTAAGGGTGGGGGGGCAGTGAGAGGAACACAGCCTGGTCAGGGCCTGGGTCAGACTGAGGCATATGGGTCCTCGTCCTGTGGTCAGCTTGGCCACCGCAAGGCTAGTGGGAAATGCGCTGTCTAGTTCAGTGTTCTGGCTCAGGCTGGTGTGCCGTGGCCAGTCATCAGCAGTGCTGCCTTGCACGGAGCCCACGTGTACACACATCTCTACCTGATGTCTCAGTTGGCTTTGTGGGGGCCCGTTTCTCTGCCTTGACAGAACACAGGGTGGGGGAGACCAGAGCACAGGCCTGTGTGTCTTAGTTCAGAGATGCTGAGGAGATGGAGGCCAGGGTGCCAAGGGCTGGATCTGGTGGTCGTGCTGTGTGTACTGAATCTGGTGGTGGATTTGGTGACTGGATCTAGTGATTTGATGCGATGAGCTAGATTTGGTGGTTGGATCTGCTGATCTAGATCTGTTGGGTAGATCGGGTGCATTCACTTCCTGCTTCTTGCTTTCCTCACGGGGCCTCTGTGCAGAGTCAGATCTCAGGCCATTCCTCTTGTTCTCCTGAATAACAATCCTGTCCGAGTAGCGCCCAAGGCCCACAGTGGGGAGCAGAGGTGGCAAGGCGGGGTGGGTCCAGCCTCCTCCCTGCAACTCAAACCTGCCAGGCAGGTGACCTGCCAGGTGTTTGCCCTGCCCCCCGTGTGGTGCAGACCCCTCAGTATAGCTGGGCTCAACTCTGGAGAGGGGAACAGGAGGGCCTGCACTAGCCGGTTGCCGGAAGGTTCCTGTGTTCTGGCTACTGTCCTAGGGCTTGCCCTGACCCTCAGCAGGCTGACCCTCCACCTTCGTCCCCTCCCTGTTGCCCAGAAACCACCTGATCATCTCTCTCCATGTGTCCTCCCCGGAATCTGCACTATGGGTATGGGGTCATAGCTCTGGGGTTGCCGTGTTGTTGAGTCTGTCTGGAGACTGAGCCGAGGATTGCAGAGAAGGAGCTGCTCTGGGTAGAAGGGCCAGGTCCAGGCTCTGAAACATTCTGAGCAGAGCGGAGTGCCTGCCAGCGTTGTTCCTGTCCTGCTGCCTGGTGCAGGCTCGTCTGGCTTGTAGCTTGCTGTTCTCGTGACTGGGAGTCACACAGGTAGCTGTATTGTTGGCACACGTGTGCCTGTGGTGCCCTGGGGATCTCGCCTGTGGCTCAGGGGTCAGATCAGGCACTTGTGGGGATCGAGTGCACAGCCTCGCTCCTCTAAGACGACCACCCACTGCTCTCCATGCACCCACAGGCTTCCAATGGTCAGGAACTGTCCCCTCCTCCAGGTGGCTGCTGAGTCCCACTGGGTGGTTCCCAGAAGCTGCTCTCCCTGGGCCTTGCTGGGTGCACTGTGAGCGCTGCGTTCGCTCAGCCCTTCGGGGGGCAGGGGAGATGTCTTCGTGCTCTCCTATATGGCTCATGTCCATCTGGGCAAACCATCCACACAGCTGTCGGGCACTCATTCTGCTGAATTGTTTGAAAATCACAATTGCAGATCAGTGGCTTGTGATTTTCTCTCCCTTTCTTTCTTTTTTTTCTTTTGGCATTTTGGGTCACACCCGGCCATGCACAGGGGTTACTCCTGGTTCATGCACTCAGGAATTACTCCTGGTGGTGCTCAGGGCACCATATGGGAAGCTGGGAATCGAACCCGGATTATTTCCCTCCCTTTCTATAGTTTGTTTTCGTCTTGCAGCTGTTGCCCAGCAAAAGTTTTTGACCAGGTTCGATCTGTGGTTTTCCCCTTCTGGACAGGGCTTGTGGCTGGAAACTCAGTCCCAGGCCATAAGGATTTCCCTTCCCTCTCTCCCTCCTTCTTCCCTCTCCCTCTCTCTCCCCCTTCTTCCTCTCTCCCTCTCTCTCCCCCTCATCCTCTCTCTCTCTCTCTCTCTCTCCCTCCCTCTCCCTCTCTCACCTTCTCCCTCCCTCTCCCTCTCCCTCCCCCTCCCTCTCTCTCTCTCCCTCTCCCCCTCCTCTCTCATAAAAGTTTTGTATTTTGCACTTAGGTCGTGGTCTGTTTGGGTTCATTTTTGTAGGGATGTGAGTTTCAGGCTTCCTGCCTGGGGCTTGCCACTTGCATCCATGCCTTTGCTGAAATTGTGTGTCAGAAGGTTTTCCTGTGTCAGGTAGTTTTCCTGCCACTGAAGGCAGTAGGGCATGGCGTTTCCTGGTGTCTTCTCAACCTGACGCCTGAGCTGGTGAGGCAAGTTGGGAGTCACTCTTTCCACTCTTTTGGGGGAAGGTGTTGGAGCTGATCTGGTTTCTCACCTTTATATAAATTGTGGACTAATATCCAGGGTATACCGGATCTTGATAGGAGTGGGTGAACCCTGTAAGCTGAAATGTCAGAACACGGCCATCTCCCTGTGAATTCTTGTTAAACTTGCCCTGCTTGCGGTACTGTTTTCGGACTCACAGCCCTGCCTGTTTCCTTAGATCCTCCTCAGTGTCTTTCTCACATGTTTCCATAAGTGTAATGGCAGCATATTTTAATTTATTTTATTTTATTCTTAGTTGTTTGGCTTTGGGGTCACACCCAGAGGTGCTCAAGGTCTACAGACCCCTAGCTCTGTACTCAGGGGTCACTTCTGGCAGGGCTTGGAGGACCCTATGGGATGCTGGGTATCAAACAATGTCGGCTGCGTGAAAGGCACGTACCCTTTCTGCTACACTATTGTTCAGGCCCCAGCAGTGTGTTTTTAATTTGGTGTTCACGTGGTAGTGTTTAGGGAAAAGTAGATTTATTAAAATTGATTAAGATTCTGTGGTTAAGAATACTGCCAGTGGTTTCTCTTGCTCATAATTCCAACGCCATCACCAGTGTGCCCACTGCCCTTCCCCTAGGGAGAAAAGTAGATTTTTGTATGTATGTCTTTTACTTTGTTTCTGTCTGCAGGCAACACAAGTGGTGCTCAGGGGCTGTTCCTGACAGTGCTGGGGATGAGCCCAGGGTCTGCCTGCAGAGCCTGTGCTCAGTCCACTGGCGTCTCCCCAGCCCCCACATTCGCACGTTTATCTTGTGTCCAGCAACCTGTGGAACTTGTTTCCAGGAGGGTCTTTTGGAGGGGGGGCTGTTGTGGAATTTTGTTTGGGGGGCCATACCTGGAGGCTCTCCGGGCTTACTCCTGGCTCTGTGCTCAAGGATCAGTCCTGGTAGGCTCAGGGGACTCTCTGGGGTGCTGGACACGGAGCCTGGGTTGGCGTGTGCAAGGGAGGTGTCATGACTGCTGTCTTCCTGCTCTTGCCCCGGCTCTGGTATTCCCTGTGTGGACAGTGGAGCCTCTCCAGCAGGAGCAGTAGGAGCTGTGTTGCTCTTCCCTTTTTGTTCTGATGCCTCTTTCTTGTCTGACCTTGTTGCATGGCAGACGGGCTTTGCAGAGAATGGGCACCTGGAGGGGTGTCCTCTCCAGCCTGCAGAGGGAAGCCGACTTGCTCACTTGTCGTTTGACTGTGGTGTGTGGGAGCACTGCAGTGGCTGAGCCTGGGTCTCCGCCTGCTCCCTGAGACTGGCGTCAGAGGGTCGGGTCTTGGTGAATGCGGTTTTCCCCCTTATTAGAGATCTGATGGATGACAGTGAAAGAAGCATGATGCTCCATGTAGATCTTTGTACATTTTACTGAATTATATTTTATAAAAATTTGCTAGGTGTAAATTCACAAAATAATCCTCAGGGGCTGCTGCTGCTGCTGGACATGTGTGTGCATTCCGTGGCCCTGAGCTGCCTCCCTGCCTCCCCACCTCTCCAGGGCTCCCCAGCAGAGACACAGAGAGAAGAGGAGATGGGGAGGCTGGGGACCACAGTCTGATGGTGAAAACGGCTCGTTTAATGCAGAGTTGCCAGCATACTTATAGAACATCTGAAGGGGGTTGAGATCAGCACAGGTGTGATTGGTCACTTACATAGATAAACATTTGGCTGAGGAAATTCTCTTGGGGAGATCAACTCAAGAAGACACTTTGTCTCCCAGGGACATCTACACTGCTTTTATCTTTCCTTCTAGTTGTATTACTTACCAATACTTGCAGTTGTTTGGATAAACACAGTAAGAGACAAAGATCCCAACACTTAGTTCTCTGGGCTGAGAGCAAGCAAGGCTTTTAACACTCAGTTCTCGGGCTCTGAGAGCAAGCAAGGCTTTTACTGTATATGCCAGACTAAGTCCTCAGGCCAGTTCAGTTTGTCCTTCCTCATGGGGGTCCTGTCTCTTAGCTTATAACAGTTTGCATCAAGACCATGCATTTATGCTTTCTAGAATGTCCCATTTTGATGCCAGGTGGTTTTGCCACTCGCCCCGGGTCCGTCCCAATCCCACAGTGGGACCTCCCTTTTGGGGTCTTAGGAACTACAGAAACTGAAGACTGAGTCAAGTAATTATGACCAAGAAATTATGCCTAGGAGTAGATATATTTCATCGTCAATCAACTCCCAAATATTAGGAGCATAGCATTAATGGTCTTTCTGTGTTTAACCAAAGAACATTGCTCTATAGTAAAATATAAAAAAGCTATAGGGGGAATTAGAAAAGCAGGTACAAACATACAACACTTCAAATACAAAGCAGTACAAATACAAGTTCAGAATTACCAGAAAGTTTTGGCTTACAAGTAATCAAGACTGACTTGGGGAACTGTGACAATGAGAGGTAAAATACAAGGGAAAGGTTGAAGATAAACTTAACTAAGTTAGGGATGCTAGCAGGGGCATGTCAAACTTCTCAGGGAGGAAGAAAGGGGGCAATTGACTGATGAAGCCTAAAGCACTTAGGGTTAATATCCAAAACAAAGGAAAGGTTGAAGATAGACTTTAACCAAAAGAAGAATGTTAGCAAGGGCATGGTAAGCTTCTCTGGGAGGAGGAAAGGGGCAGTTCACCAGTGAAGCCTAAAACCCTTAGGGTTGATATCCAACAGCTAGGGGTTTTTGGTCTGTGTGTATGAGAACTATTGGTTGCAGTCTTTTTTTTTTTTTTTTCAGTTTTGTCTTGTTTTTGGTGTCATCTTTGAATTTGATATCAAATTTAAATCTCAGAAAAATTAATTTGGAGGTTTCTGTCTCTTCTGTTTCTTGAATGTTATTGTATATAAAATGGCATCAGTTCCTTTTAAGTGTTTGGTAAAATTCTGCTGTGTGTCTAGTGAGCCTGGAGACTAATTTTTTGTTTGTTGGTTTTTGGGGGCTACAGTTGGTTGTTGTTGAGGGGCCACTGCCAGTGGTGTTTCGAGAACCACGGGGGTGGAAGTGGGGCTCCTGCACATGGGGCCCATGCTCAGGCCTCAGAGGCATCTCCAGCCCTGTCTGGTTATTTATTTATTTATTTATTTATTCTTTTTGGGTCACACCTGGCAATGCACAGGGGTTACTCCTGGCTCATGCACTCAGGAATTACTCCTGGCCGTGCTTAGGGGACCATATGGGATGCTGGGAATTGAACTGGGGTCGGCCGCGTGCAAGGCAAATGCCCTACCCGCTGTGCTATCGCTCCAGCCCTGCTGTCTGGTTATTTATATCCTTTCCATGTAAGTACAGTTTTGTTAGGTCATGTATCTACCATTTTGTTTTTAATTAATGTTTGATGTTCCCTCATTTTTTCTTTTTCTTCTTCTTTTTTTTTTTATTTGTGGGCCACACCCAGCAATGCACAGGGGTTATCTCCTGACTTTGCACTCAGGAATTACTCCTGGCGGTGCTCAGGGGACCATATGGAATGCTGGGAATCAAACCCAGTTCGGCTGTGTGCAAGGCAAACGCCCTACCTGCTGTACTATCGCTCCAGCCCCATCTTTCTTTTTTTTCCCCACCACACTACCAGTGCTCAGAGCTTATCCCTGACTATGAGGGGTCACTCCTGGGCAGGGCCAGGGAGACCATATGGAGTGCTGAGGATTGAACCTGGTCGGTCACATGCAAAGCAAGGGTCCTACCTGTTGTGCTATCTCTCTAGCCCTCCCTTTTTCTCTCCCATCTTCCATGGGTTAGAATCCCATGTTGACCTCCTGTAAAGGGCTGTGCTAGGTGTGGCATTACAGATCCATTGCCTCCCCATCTGCTGGGGCTCGGTGAAGTGAAGCCTTAAGTGCTTCACCTTTGGTGCCCCGAAGAGCTAAGATGTTTCCTGCGTGCAGCTAGAGCCCATCCAGGGCCCTGTTACCTTGGCTCCAGGGCAGGGTTTGCAGCTGCTCCTGCCTCTTTCCCTTGGCCTCCTGGAGCCCTGGTCCACCTCAGCCTCTGTCTGAGAACTGTGTGTGGCCGTTGGTCAGGGTAAGTCTGCTGCTGGCTCACACTTCCCCTGCTCTCCTGACAGTGTTAGCTTGGAGCTGGAGTTGGTTGGAGTTGGGTTGGGTTGGGTAGAGGTGGGTTGTTTGGGCTGGAGATGAAGTGGAATTGTGGTTGGAGTTGGAATTGGGTTGTTTGGGTTGGAGTTTCAGTTGAGCTGGGTTGGGTTGGGCGGTTTGGAGTTGAGGCTCCTTTTTCCACACCTGAGAACATTATGTACTCCCTCTGAGCGCCTTGGTTTGTGGAGAAGAATCCACAGTGGCCCTGCCATGCAGGGAGTGAACCCAAAGCCTCACACGTGCTCTGCCTACTGCCTCCCTTTTGCCCCCTGACTGTGAGTGGTTCTTCTGGGAAGAAGATGATGCATTTTTTGAATATTTTCAAGGATTGGAAGAGTCTAGCTCTCCACTCTCATTATTATCTCAGAAAAGCTGGGTAAGTGCTCAGTGTCTCTATGAAAGCGTCTTTCACTCCATCTGTGTTCAGCCAATGTCTATTTTCCTTCCTGAAATACATAGTTTGCTGAATTAAAAAGTCTTAGGGAGGCTTCCTCTCCAGTATTCCAGGAACCGTCCCCTCCCCAGGAGTGATGGCACTGCTCCCCAGTGCAGGCTGGTCCCCCCGTGGTGTCACTCTCGAGACCACTGTGGAGGTCTCAGAGGTCTGGCTGTGCCAGCACGTCATCCTGTTTTGAATGTGACTTCCGGACTCTCCAGGGTAGGGGTGTTTCTGGCCTCTGACCTTCAGCTCTGGGTCCCTCCCTCACCCCACCTGCCCTCTCCTCCCCACCTACCGACACTCTTCCTGAGAGCTGCAGGCCTGACAGTGCTCTTCCACTCTCCCTCTGTCCTTCCAGCCTTTTGTTGGACTCATTCTCCAGCTTTTCATTTTGGTTACTCCATTTTCAGTTATAAAATTTCTGTTTGCTTCTTTACATCTTTTATTTCTATGCTGATTCTTTCTATTTTCCTTTGTTCCAAGAATTAACTGTGGAAGCATTTTTGTCATAATTGCTCAGAGCCTTTGTCAGATCATTCTGGCACCTTAGCTGTCTCTGTGTTGGCAGCTGCTGTCATTTCTCATACCATTTGGGACCTTCCTGGGTTTTTCCTGAGTGACTCGGGTTGAAAGCCACATGCTCCACACCATTCTCTAGGAGTCTGAGTTTATTAATCATGAGCTAGCTGGCCTCTGATCTTGACCTCACGGATACGTGTCTGGCCTGTTTCTCCTCGGCAGCAGCTTGGCCTCCATCGGGAATGTCCTGTCCCTCCAGGGGAACAGACATCCGTCTGTAGTCCTGCAGGAATGAGTGGGACTCCAGCAGGGTGGTGAGGGGCCACAGCTGCCCAGGGTCAGGGTGCAGGGGATATGAGCTGTCCTTGAAAAGATGGGTTTGAGGGCAGGCCCCAGCCAAACTTTGGCCAAGTGTAGATAGCACAGCGGTAGGGCATTTGCCTTTCACGCAGCTGACCTGTGTTCGATTCCTCCACCCCTCTCAGAGAGCTCGGCAAGCTACTGAGAGTATCGCGCCTGCATGGCAGAGCCTGGCAATCTACCCATGGCGTACTGGATATGCCAAAAACAGTAACAAATAAGTCTCACGAGAGACGTTACTGGTGCCCGCTTGAGCAAATCTATGAGCAACGGATGACAGTGACAGTGACAGTCTATAGTCTTGATGTCTGTGCAGTGGCCCCTCTCCCAGCACTGGGGCTTGAAGAAGGAGCCCTACCCACTGTGCTATCACTTCAGCCCTGGGGCTGCTCACTTTTTGTAATTGTTTTGTCCATCACACATGATGTCTTACAGTCTAAACGTCAAGTTTATTGTTTCTTTTATTTTTAATTATTTTTAGGGGCCACACCCAGCGTTGCTCAGGGGTTACTCCTGACTGCACGTAGAAATTATTCCTGGCAGTACTCAGAGGGCTGTATGGGATGTCAGGGATTGAACCCCGGTTGTCTACATGCAAGGCAAACACCTTCCCCGCTGTACTATTGCTCTGGCCTCTGTGGTTTAGTGAATTTAAATTTTCATTTATCTTACTTTTCAGCTTCATAACTCCTTTCTGTATTCTTTTCAGATTTTCTATTGTTATAAAAGCAAAAATAATCTGTTTTCATTATTAAGCTAAAACACAAAAATTCTCTCAGAGAGAATGGAGAATCTAGATTGGCAAATGATATCCCCATCAGGACCAGTAAACCAGCTAGGAACAACTCACAGCTCTGTGGGACTAGGAAGTAAAGGAGTTGGTTCCCCCATAAAACCCTGAAGTACCAGAGACTTGTGGCGGGACCTTGGTGTGGCTCCTGCACACATCTCAGCGTGTTCTCAGGCTGCTCTGTCATGGGGGCCGGGGATAGCCCCGCCAGGTGTCTCCGTGCACTTCCTTTATGGGGCAGCATGTCCAGTTGATTAAGTAAGGTCTAGTGATCTCAGGCATGCTGCGTATCGATTTTAGAGACTTAATAAAAATTTCTAATATTTATAAAATTCGCAGAAATACCAGTACATTTAAGCTTAGGACTGGAGTGATAGCACAGTGAGTAGGGCATTTGCCTTGCACGCGGCTGACCCGGTTTGATTCTTCCGTCCCTCTCGGAAAGCCCAGCAAGCTACCGAGAGCATCCCCCCCGCAGGGCAGAGCCTGGCAAGCTACCCGTGGTGTATTCAATATGCCAAAAACAGTAACAAGTCTCACAATGGAGATATTACTGGTGCCCACTCGAGCAAATCGATGAACAATGGAACGACAGTGCTACAGTGCTATCCTGTTATTTACAGGCATTACAGACACAGATTCAACACTTTATGATTCTTTTATTTTTACTGTTCTTAAAAATAAAGCTCTTTGAATCTGGAGGATAGTATAGTGGGAAGGGAGCTTTACTTGCATGTGTCTGATCTGGGTTTGAGTCCCCCACACCTCAGCTGGTCCCCCAAGCCCCACCAGGAGTTATTCTTGAGCACGGAGCCAGGAGTAAGCCCTGAGTATTACCAGGTGTGCCCTCTCCCCCCAAATATTCAAGTATGTTTAGGAGTCAGAGAGGCCGGGCAGGGGTCAGGGCACTTGCCTTGCATGCAGCTGACCCCAGTTTTATCCCATGTACTGCCCAGTGTAGCCCTCAACTCCCAGCACCTCACGCTGGGCTCTCACAGGTCTGGGTGACTGGGCATTGCCTCCTGAGTATCATTTGCGGGGTCCCTCACTTACACCAGGGGCACTTTAATATTGTCTTAGCTTAGGTTTTCTGGGATTCCCTTACAAGTAAAAATAGTGAATAAGATTAATTACGTCAAGGAGTCAATCCCACAATAGAAAAGACATTCTCTTAGAAACAGTCACAGTATCACAGACAGCCAGTTTTGGTAACAGTTTTCTAAAATAAGCCTGAAATTCAAGATGTTTCCCTGTTCACATCTTGGTAGTATTATTTTATACTAATCAAATATGGGAAAGATGAGGTGTTATCCATTTACTGTAATGATTTGCTTGGGGACAGTACGTTTTGTGCTTTCTGCCACCTTATTTTTTGTGAGACTGAGGCTGTAATTGTTGTTGTGTGGCCTTGGCCTCAGAACTGCTGCGGCCGTCCTGAGTCCCTCTGTAGACAGGGAGCCCAGGAGCGTCGTGCACTGTAATGAGAGGGTGGCGTCTTGGACCTGCTAACCACCAAGCGACTCCTAAGTGTCCAGTCCCCAGCAGCGAGTGAGTGCTCAGGTCTCCTGGCCCATCTTCCGTCACAGTCCTGCCCTAGACTCCTTCTGCACAATGGTGCGTCTACACTGTCTTCTCCTTTGGTTTTAGACTATACCCAGCAGTGCTCAGGGGCTACTCCTGGCTCCATGCTCAGGATACCACACAGTACTGGGATTGAACTGAGCCTGTCATGCGCAGGGCCTTGGCTGCAGCCTGATGATACCCACCACAGTGTGTGGAGCCTTTATCCACTAGGCCTGCCAGCCAGTTCTTTTGAGGGGTGGTAAACTGATCTTTTGGCTTCTTTGCTTTTGATGGGGCCACACCTGGCAGTGTTTGGGGGACCAGGTGCTGGGGATTGAGCCGGGGTCAGCTGTGAGCCTGACAAGCACCTTAACTTTCTGTGCTCTTTCTGGCCCTAGTTGAAATGTTTTCTTTTTAAAATCGGCTGTGCTTTTCTGTGTCTTTGTATTTTGTTGTTGTTGAAAACAGAACATTTGTTCTAATGTGCTAATTTGCTCGTTTTTTTGGGGTCACCCCTGGTGGGCTCCGGGGACCATCTGGGTTGCCTGGGATCAGATCTGGGTCAGTCACATGCAAGACAAATGCCCCACCTCATATACTGTTCCCTTGGCCCCTCCACGTGCTACTTCTTGAAATCAGATTCTTTTTCTTCCTCAGATTTGCTGTTTCATACTGTTATTTTTATTTATGTTTTTGTTTTTGTTTTTTTGGCCATACCCAGTGGTGCTTAGGGCTTACTCCTTGCTCTGCGTTCAGGGCTCACTACTGGAAGGGCTTGGGGGGCCCTGTGGGGGCCCAGGAACTCACCCATGGTCGGCCTCCTGCAAAGCAAGCACCCTACCCACTGTCATAGCTCTTCGGCCCTGTTTCTATGTCTCTAAATGTCGTGGGTTGTCCCTGCGCTGGGGCTTCTCTGCGGTGTGGAGCTGATGTCTCCTCCAGTGAGGCACATGGCCCTGCTGTTGGCTGTGTGCATGCTGGCCGGTGCGGGGCTCTGGGCTGGCTCCTGGTATTGCTGAGTCTGGCTCCTAAGGCTCTCCAGGTCCCTTTTGAGCTGTTTTCCAAAATTATTGATACTCTCCAACAGAGTCCAGCCCGGAATATGATGATGATTGTTATTGGTAGCATGTTGATGAGTATTTACGGCCAAGGTACTTAGGTTGGTTTTTCAAATTACTGATGGAGACTGGGGAGATAACACATTCCTCTTTCAGTCTCCTTGGCAGGGCTGCCAGGGCTGCTGCGGGAGACTCTGAGCACTGAACTGGGAGTAACCCCCAGCACTGCTAGGTGTAGCCCCAGAACCCTACCTCTCCTCGCAACCTGTTGTTTCTTCTCCCTGATTTGTTGACTCATCAGAACAAGCTTGTCTCCAGGGGCCGGTACCCAGACTTTTCTGTCTGGACCCTCCGGACCCTCACTGCCGTGCGAGAGCAGGTGGCAGCTGGGCGGGGCTGGAGGGCAGGTGAGCTGAGCGAGTGGGGGAGAGGAACAGGCCGAGTGGAGCCTCAGCTTGGGCATTAGCGACTGCTTACGGGTGGCATTGGGAGAGGGGCCAGGGCCGGAGCCCATGTCAAGAGCTCCGTAGGGCCCTGTGGCGGCAGCCCTGAGTGTTCCCAGCATGTGGCTCGACACTCGTATTACAGTTGAACGTGTTCTTCACCTGCGTGATGCTGAATCAGCTTTGCCGGGGACAGCAGCACGCGTGAACCCTGGCCCCTCAGTTTGGGTGGAAGGTACAAGGGAGGTGGTCAGCCTGCACCAGCACCCGTAGCTCGGGCAGGACCCTGCATGTTTGAGTCTGGTGGAGGGGCCAGGCTGGCAGAGAAGAGACCTGGGCAGGCGGGAGTCACGTGGGGAAGGACAGGGAGACTTAGGAGAGGGTCCCCCGTATCCTGGTAGCTGGGATCGCTCTGCTGTCTGTCATGTGACCGTTGGACACAGGCAGTCTTGGCATCGGTTAGCACCTGGTGCCTGGCGCCTTGATCTCTGCTGGAGGACGCAGACCTGCTCCGTCTGCGCCTTCCAGACGTGCAGCTGGGCGGCTTGGTCCACTCGCGTGTAGCTTTGGTGTGCCCAGTGCCCCGACAGATGTCTGCTCTGGCCCTGAGCTCCGGTGAGTCCTCACTCGCCCTTCCCTGCTGCCTTATTTCACCGACCCTAACACCCTGGGTTAGCGTGCCTCTACAGAGGAACTTGGGCTTTCGTTCTTACATGGTTGTCACTGCTGCTGCTGTTCCTGGTGGTGCTGGGGTGAAGACCTGGACTTCTCTGACAGTCTGAGCGCCCTGGTGTGCCCCTTTTTGCTTTCACATTCTTGCACTAAGGAGCAATGGGCTGTTGCCGTGCTCGGGCTCCTGTGAAGACTAACACTGGATGGGGGGCACGGGGATGTGTGTATGCAGAGATCTTTCTACTTAGTGCTTTTTCAGTTTGATTTTGGCCCACTCCTGGCGGTGCTCAGGGCTTACTCCTGACTCTGTGCTCAGGGATTACTCCCTACAGTGCTCCAGGAACTGTATGGGATGTCGGGGATTGAACTCAGGTCAGCCACAATGCCCTCCCCACTGTACTATCACTCAGTCCCTTTAAAAAATTTTTACTTTTTGTGGGGCTGGAGCAATAGCACAGCGGGTAGGGCGTTTGCCTTGCACGCGGCCGACCCGGGTTCGATTCCCAGCATCCCATATGGTCCCCTGAGCACCGCCAGGAGTAATTCCTGAGTGCAGAGCCAGGAGTAACCCCTGTGCATCGCCAGGTGTGACCCAAAAAGCAAAAAAAAAAAAAAAAATTTTTACTTTTTGTATTTTATTCTGCTTTTCTGAGGAAGCTTCATCCGCTGCCCCGTGTGTTGTGTCCTCCCCCTCTGGGGCACAGGGCACAGGGTACCCTGTCCGCACCCAGCCACCCCTCATCCCATTCCTGATGGCTGCGCACAGGTCTGAGGCACCACCTCTGTTTGGTGACCCCACTTTTTCCTGCCCACAATGGTCTTGGCATCTGTACAGATGTGGTGAAATATCTGTTTAATTTATTTGCCCTTTAGAAATGAAATGGTTGGAGTTCTTTATGTAATTTGGTATTAGTCTTTGTTTTAGGGCCTCACTTGGTGGCTTATTCTTGGCTGTGTCCTCAGGGGTCACTCTGGGCAGTGCTCAGGGGGTCATCTGTGGGGCTGCATGCAGGGCATGAGGTTAACCAACTTTCCTATCTCCCTGACCTTTTGTTTGTTTGTTTTGGGGTCACACCTGGTGATGTTCAGGGGTTTCTCCTGCTCTGCACTCAGGAATCACTCCTGGTGGTGCTTGGGGGATTATTGGGTGCCAGGGGTGAGCCTGGGGTGGCGGCTTGCAAGGTGGATGACCTCCTGACTGTACTATCTATCCAGCCCCTTTCTGGCCTATTATAAAATATGATTTGCAGATATTTTCTTCTACCCAGTAGGCTGTCTTTCCATTTTGTTGATGATTTCCACGATGTATTTCTACTGTGGCTTTGTTGCCTTGTGAGGTCTCAAAACGCTGCCAAGACTGATGTGTAGGAGCTTATTATCTTTCTCTCTTCCAATTTTATGGGTTCAAGTTTCAGTCGGCTTGAGTTCATTTTGTGTGTGGTGTGGTGTGGCTTCTTCCTGCTGCGTGAGGCTGCCCAGTCTTCCCAGCACCGTCTGTTGGAAGATGTGCTTTTCCCATTGTGTATTCTTGGTTCCTTGGTCATGACTTAATTGACCATGTCTACGTGAAATAATTTCAGTCTGCACTTTTAATTACTACTGATTTGAGGCGAGGGAGCGGAACATGTTTTTAGGCTGATGGAATGGACCTTGTTGATCTTTGAGTCCGGCCCTTTATGTTGTTGGTGCTACTGCAGTTAGGGGGCGCTGCTGGTTGCAGTGTTTGCAGGGGTCCTTCTGAGAGCCTTTGCACTTGGCGTGGTGCTGGGAGCTGACAGGGCAGAACCTTTGTGGGGGGGAGGGCTCCGGGACAGACGCGGGGGTGCTGGTGGGGAGGGCGGGACTTCTGATGCCGCCCTGCTCCTTGCTCCTGCTAGGATCCTGGCTACTGCGGGCACAGACTTTGATCTTCGGACTCTGCGGGCCGTGCGCGTGCTCCGGCCCCTGAAGCTGGTGTCTGGGATTCCAAGTGAGTGTCCACACGGCCGCCCTCTCCCCTCCCCTTGGGCTGCTCAGCCCTCCCAGGGTAAAGAAGGTGGCTCTTTCCTTTCTTACCCTCTGCAGGGTTTCCAACTCTTTGCTGCTTTTTCAGGCTTAAAGGGCATGTGACAGATTCATGTGGGATGGGGGTAGAGCCCAAGTCTGCATGGGCCCACGTGGCAATGTGGCAACGCAGGGCTGGCTCCGGACTGAGCTGCCCCAGTGGACGACCACATGGTGGGCGAGTGGCCAGGATCTGGGGCACTGTCCCTGCCTGTCCCTCCTGTTGCATAAGCTTAGCTGAGAGTTCCTGAGCCACCCTGACTGCTGTCCAGTGGCTCAACCCACCTGCCCATGTCCTTTGGGCCACATACACGTTCCAGGGCCTTCGAGGGGTGCTCCCCACTTAATGGCCCTATGGGTTAGGGTCTGTCAGGGATGCGACACTTCTCCCAGGCCCCGCAAAGTTTCCCCCAGACTCTCCCTGCTCCCCTGAGCACCCTTGGATGCCCCTTCTCTCATAAGCCCTCAGATCCCCCAGCTCATGCTGTCCACTCAGACTTGGATTGGGACTTGAGCCCCACATGCTACACCTTGGTCCAGACCTTGTTTCTTGCCAGCCTAGGCCCAGCTCTGTTCCTGCAATGCTGACACAGGGCTCCCCCAACCCCTCCAGAACCCCGTTTCCTGCTCCTTCCTTACCCTGCGGGCTCCAGCTCTCCACCTCCAGGGGCCTCTTTGCCCAGCATCTTGGTCAGGACTTGCAACTCTGTCCTCTATCTGGTCCCTACCCCTGCTCCAAATCTTCCCATCTGCCTCTGTCCATCCACCTGCCCCTGACCTGTCTACCTGTCCACCACCTGTCCACCTGTTCTGACCTGTATACTTGTCCCTCACCTGTCCACCCCCGCCCCCGACTTGTCTGTCTGTCACAACACCTGCCCAGCTGGCCCTGACGAGCTGCTCTTGCCCCAGGTTTGCAGGTGGTACTCAAATCCATCATGAAGGCCATGGTCCCACTACTGCAGATCGGCCTGCTTCTCTTCTTCGCCATTCTCATGTTCGCCATCATTGGCCTGGAGTTCTACATGGGCAAATTCCACCAGGCATGTTTCGTCAATAGCACAGGTGAGTCGGGCAGTCGTGGGCTCAGACTAGGGCCAGATCACCCAGCAGGGCATGGACCCCAAAGGCCCTCCACTAGCAGAGAAATTTCAACCAGCATTCAGGCAGGAGTAAAACACTGAGTGTAGGGGTGCCGAGGAAGGGAGCAGAACATGGTCCCTGGGGGACTGTTTCCTGGAGGTGTTTCCCTGGTTGTGGAGGAGATAGTTGGTTGGACAGGTGAGAAGGGAAGATGTTGGGTGCAGGGCTGAAGGGAAATGCTGCATACAGGGCTGAGTGTGGAGAGTGAAGGGGGAGATGCTGGGTGCGGGGGTGAGGGTGGAGAGTGAGGGGGAGATGCTGGGTGCGGGGGTGAGGGTGGAGAGTGAGGGGGGAGATGCTGGATGTGGGGGTGAGGGTGGAGAGTGAGGGGGAGATGCTGGGTGCGGGGGTGAGGGTGGAGAGTGAGGGAGTAGGTGCTGGGTGCGGGGGTGAGGGTGGAGAGTGAGGGGGGAGATGCTGAGTGCAGGGGTGATGGTGGAGAGTGAGGGGGAGATGCTGGGTGCGGGGGTGAGGGTGGAGAGTGAGGGGGGAGATGCTGAGTGCAGGGGTGAGGGTGAAGAGTAAGGGGGAGATGCTGGGTGTGGGGGTGAGGGTGGAGAGTGAGGGGGGAGATGCTGAGTACAGGGGTGAGGGTGAAGAGTGAGGGGGAGATGCTGGGTGTGGGGGTGAGGGTGGAGAGTGAGGGGGGAGATGCTGAGTGCAGGGGTGAGGGTGGAGAGTGAGGGGGAGATGCTGGGTGCAGGGGTGAGGGTGGAGAGTAAGGGGGAGATGCTGGGTGTGGGGGTGAGGGTGGAGAGTGAGGGGGGAGATGCTGAGTGCAGGGGTGAGGGTGAAGAGTAAGGGGGAGATGCTGGGTGTGGGGGTGAGGGTGGAGAGTGAGGGGGGAGATGCTGAGTGCAGGGGTGATGGTGGAGAGTGAGGGGGAGATGCTGGGTGTGGGGGTGAGGGTGGAGAGTGAGGGGGGAGATGCTGAGTGCAGGGGTGAGGGTGAAGAGTAAGGGGGAGATGCTGGGTGTGGGGGTGAGGGTGGAGAGTGAGGGGGGAGATGCTGAGTGCAGGGGTGAGGGTGGAGAGTGAGGGGGAGATGCTGGGTGCAGGGGTGATGGTGGAGAGTGAGGGGGGAGATGCTGGGTGTGGGGGTGAGGGTGGAGAGTGAGGGGGAGATGCTGAGTACAGAGGTGGGGGTGGGGAGTGAGGTGCAGGGGTGAGGGCCCTGGGAAGATGGGGCAGGGCTCTAAGTCACCTCCTGTGCTACTCTGGGGATACTAGGGCAGAAGCAGGGCCGAGTCCACCCCAGAGAGACGGTTGTCTGTCCCTGCGGGTGTGTGCACCAGGTCTGTCCCACAGGAAGACCTCTGAGCCCACAGAATCCCTGGGAGTCTGTGGATCCTAAGGATCCTAAAGAGGAGGAAAAGGTGGCAGTCAGGTGTGTGACGTAAGCCATAACTGCGCACGGAGAAGTACGAGCCATCGGGTCATCTCAGTTTGTGCAGAAAGTGCTTCTAGGGAAAATGTCACCAAATGAGAGGGTTACTTCTTTGTAAACCTTGAGAGCTTTTCTCTCCCTTGATGGCAAGAGTAAAGCAAAGACTCCCCGTGTCATGGATGGCTGTAGCTGAGCCGGTGGGCAGAGCAGGGACGGTCTCCATGAGAGGAAGAGGGTTCAAGTGTGGCTGAGTGCAGTGACCAGCAGTGCACACACCATGCAGCAGTGTCCAGGCTTCTCTGGGGGCAGGGACAGGAGTGACCCTGTGGTTGGTTCTGTCTTCCAGGCCTGGAGTGCCTTCTTCCACTCCAGCCATTCCTCAGCTGGGGGGAGAGTTTCTGCGTGTCACTCATTCATTGAAATGGTTTTCCTTTATTGGCGCGCGGGTCAGAAAAACCAGGGTGCTACTTCTGCCATGTTCTTTCAGCACTGGGTTCTGATGCCGCTCTGGCTGCTCTGGCAAGAGCTAAGAGGGCGTGTCCACCCAGGGGGTTAGTGTGCCCTGCTTGCTAGGGTCCTGCCCGGTGGGCCCCAGGGCTTTGGAGAGACTGCTGATGTGCAGGCATGAGAAGTCGAGGTGCCGCAGGAGGGGGAGAGAAGAGGGGCAGGTGTGTTGCTTCTGAGCCAAGGTGTTGACTAGCAGATGCACAGCTCTCCGGAGAGCAGGGGGGACCAGCCGTTCTCGGGGCAGGGGACTGAGAGGGCATCATCCGCTCCTACGTCTGCTCCACTCTGAGGGCACCTCCAGTGCCCGACTGATGTGTGTGGGTTCTGTGCCTCATTCTGCTGCAGGGCCAGAGGTCACAGACCCAGTGGGCGACTTCCCCTGTGGCAAGGAGGCCCCCGCCCGGCAGTGTGAGGGTGACACTGAGTGCCGTGAGTACTGGCGAGGGCCCAACTTCGGCATCACCAACTTCGACAACATCCTGTTTGCCATCCTGACAGTGTTCCAGTGCATCACCATGGAGGGCTGGACCGACATCCTATACAACGTGAGTGTCCAGCATGCCTGCTCCCCGCTCCCTCAGCCGTGAAGCAGGGTGTATGCGTGCGGTGCCTCTCAAGGTGAAGCTGGTGAAGGTGCTGGCATCAGGAAAGAGCATTCTGGAGAAAGCCAGTGACAGTGGCCAGGCCTCACTCTGGGGGGCTCTGCGGTCTGTGTTCTGCCATCCACGTTTCCCCAAGAACTCCAGCCAGACAGGAGTGGTGGCAGGCAGGGAGCCTGTGGGACCCTCGTTTCCCAGCCAGCTCGCTGCATTCCAGGAAGTGACTGTTCTACTTGGATGCTCGGGTGCCAATCTTGCCTTCCACCTTGGCTACGTTCCAGAGCCCACGGGCCAGCAGCCGGTGTGGGAGTGGGGAATGGGAGCACAGCCCCCTGTGGCATTGCAAGGCCCCACCAGGCTGCTGGAAGCTCCCTTGTATGGGGTCCCGAGTGTTGTCAACCTTTGTCCGGTGCTTGGTGGTCTGGGCCTGGTGGCTGACACGTGCCTTGGATAGAAGGCCCTTGGTGGCCTGGTGACCCTTGTCACTCATATGTCCTACCCCCCGATTCTTCCTGGAGCTGCACCATTGACTTCTGAGTGGACGCTGCTCATTTCTGTATGTGTGGAACCCACTCCGCTCCCTGTGGGCCCTGAGCTTTGTGACCAGTTCCCGGGAGCCAGGGGTCTGGGAGGGCAGCTGCTGGGTGACCTCAAGGACCCTGAGACTGTGTCTGCTTGTCTGCTCGGGTGTGAGGGGACACTAGGGAGGTGTTGTGGGCATGGTGTGGGGACATGTGGACGGGTCTGGGAAGACAGGATGGTGGCACCTCTGGAGGGTCACGGAGTCTGGGCGCAGGAGGTGGAGGAGGGGATTAGGAGCAGCTGTGAGAGCCAAGCCTCCCAGACAGCCAGCAGCTGAGCCTGGGGCAGGCTGTGGGCTAGAGCAGGACACCCAGAATGGGCTCTTCTCACTCTTCAGCACAGGAAGGGGCAGTTCTGCAAACAGGCCCTGAGAACAACTCGGGCAGCCCAGCCTGCCAGCCGCTCTGAGAGAGGGACACCCAGACAGGGACATTGAGGGTCAGTGAGTGATGTCCGGGGAGAAATAGTGAGTGAAAGTGAGGGTGAGTGATGCCTAGTGGGATATGGCAAGGGACAGTGAGTAATGCCCAGTGAGGGATGGTGAGGAACAGTGAGTGATGCCCAGTGAGGGGCAGTGAGTGATGCCCAGTGAGGGGCAGTGAGTGTTGTCCAGTGAGGGATGGTGAGTGAGGGACAGTGAGTGATGCCCACTGAGGGGCAGTGAGTGATGCCCAGTGAGGGGCAGTGAGTGAGGGACAGTGAGTGATGCCCAGAGAGGGGCAGTGAGTGATGCCCAGTGAGGGATGGTGAGTAGACAGTGAGTGATGCTCAGCCCCACCCAGGAATAACGCCCAAACTCCTTGTCCACAGGCAGGGCCAGGTTCCTGAACTCATCTCCCCTGAGGGTCTGTTCTGGGGATGGGGCCGAGAAGCAGGCTGGGCAGAGGCATGGTGCCAGGGGGTGGGCTTGGGAGAGAAGCTCAGAAGGAGCAAGCACTTCCTGCCCCCGTCTCCACCTGCCCCTTATTGAGCATTGTGGGGCCAGCCTGGGTCAGCACAGGGCCTCACCCTCCTCTCTGTGGGAGTGTCCAGCTGCGCAGGCAAGTGTTATGTGTCAGGATTGTCAATAGCTCTGTGGCTGCTGTGAGTGGACACTTGATTATGGAACCAAGGCTGTTTTCTGCTCAGTGATTTCAGAGGGCTGTTACCAGGAGTCGTCAGCAAAGTAGCGCCTGTTCACCAGGCATCGTGGGGGCAAGGGCAGTGTGTGTGGGGGTGGGCAAGACCAGTGGTGTGTGGACCGGAGGGTAGAGGGAGGAGGATCCAGCAGCCAAGGGTTTCCCTGGAGCTGGAGAGAACGGTGGAAGAGGGAGGGTTCAGCTGGAGCAATGAGGCCTTTTCCAGTGATGCGGAGAAGCCAGGAACCCACACCTACTTCCTCCCAGCCAGCGCACCCGGTTGCAGAACATCTAGCACCAGTCGGATCCCTGGAGCCGTGCGCTCACCCACTCCTCTGCTCTCCTTTCATCCCTGGTAGCCTCAGTTTGTTGCCTCACATGTGAACATGTGAGTGTGTGAGTGTGTATGAGCACATGGATATGTGAGTCTGTGTGTGTGAGTATGTGAGTTTGTATGAGCATGTATGTATGTTGACAGTATGTGAATATACGTGTCTTGGTTTATGTATGTATGTGAGTGTATAATGTGCATGATTATGTGAGAGTGAGTGTGTGTGACTGTGAGTCTGAGTATATATGTGCCATCAGTGTGTGCATATGTGTATATGTGTATGTGTGTATGAGTATGTGATTATGTGCCTGTGTGACTATGTGAGGTGTATGTATGACTTTAGGTGAGTATATGTATGAGTGTGTTGGTACATATGCGTATGTGTGAGACTGTGTATGACTAAGAGTGTGTGACTGTTGGTGTGAATATGTGTGATAGTGTGAATATCTGTGTGTGACTGAGAGTATCTATGTTTGTGTGTACGTGTATATGAGTATGTATATGTGTGTAACTATGAATGTGTGGCTATGTGTGTGAATGGGTATGATCATGTGTGTACATGAGTGTGTGAATGGGTATGTGTGATTGTGTGTATGAGTGTGTGAGTGTACATTTGCATATGTGTGTGACTGCATGAATATGACTATGAAAGTCTGTGTGTCAGTGTGAATATGCATGTGGCTGTGTGCACATGTGAGTGTGTGTGTGACTGTATCTGAGTATGTCAGCATGAGTTTATGTGTTTGTGTGTACGTGTGTGTGCCTCCGTATGTGTGTGACTGTGTGAATATATGTGTGTGGGTGTATGTGTTTTGTACATGTGTCTGTGTGTGACTGTGTGACTATGAATGATTATGTGTCTACGGAATATGTGAGTGGCTGTGTATTTATGTGAATGTGTGTTATGGTTCTCGCTCTCACTGCTGCACAGACCCAGTGGCAAAGGCAGCCTGCAGTGGACATAGCCATCACTATTAAAGGGCTGGTGGGGGTTCCCAGTGGGTTCCCAGTGGGAGCTGTGACGAGTGGTTGCTTTGCACACCTGTGTGTGGCCTTCCACAGACATATTTGCTCTTCTCTTGCTCACAAGTGCAAGTTTTGGCCGATACAGTGGGTATGGTGGCCGATACGTTGCTTTCTAAGAAACAAAACCTTTCACAGGGCTGGAGAGATAGTACAGTGGGTAGGCCGCTTGCCTTGCACGGGGCAGACCTGGGTTCAACCCCTGGCACCCCATATGGTGCCCAGGCTCCACACCAGAGACATGTCTATGGAGTTGCCTCCCAGCCATCCACTGCAGGACCCTTTTCTGTGCAGCCCTTGTGCTGCAGCTGAGGTTGGGGAACATGGGCCCATGCAAGGGGAGGGTCCCACATCCAGGGTGTGGGAACACAGGTCCTTGCAGGAAAGGAGCCTGCAGCTAGGATTGGGGACATTGGTTCATGCAGAAGAGGTTCCCACAGCCGAGGGGACCTGAGTCCATGCGGAGAGGCATCATGCAGAGAAGGGTCCTGCAGTGGACGGCTGGGGAGGGCTGGGCAGAGAAGGGTCCTGCAGTGGACGGCTGGGAGGGCTGTACAGAGAAGGGTCCTGCAGTGGATGGCTGGGAGGGCCCTCCAGAGAAGGGTCCTGCAGTGGACGGCTGGGAGGGCTGTACAGAGAAGGGTCCTGCAGTGGATGGCTGGGAGGGCCCTCCAGAGAAGGGTCCTGCAGTGGACAGCTGGGGAGGGCCGTACAGAGAAGGGTCCTGCAGTGGACGACTGGGAGGGCCGTACAGAGAAGGGTCCTGCTGGGGAGGGCTGTACAGAGAAGGGTCCTGCAGTGGACGGCTGGGGAGGGCCCTCCAGAGAAGGGTCCTGCAGTGGACGGCTGGGAGGGCTGTACAGAGAAGGGTCCTGCAGTGGACGACTGGGAGGGCCGTACAGAGAAGGGTCCTGCAGTGGATGGCTGGGAGGGCCCTCCAGAGAAGGGTCCTGCAGTGGACGACTGGGAGGGCCCTCCAGAGAAGGGTCCTGCAGTGGACGACTGGGAGGGCCCTCCAGAGAAGGGTCCTGCAGTGGACGGCTGGGAGGGCCCTCCAGAGAAGGGTCCTGCAGTGGACAGCTGGGGAGGGCCGTACAGAGAAGGGTCCTGCAGTGGACGGCTGGGAGGGCCGTACAGAGAAGGGTCCTGCTGGGGAGGGCTGTACAGAGAAGGGTCCTGCAGTGGACGGCTGGGGAGGGCCCTCCAGAGAAGGGTCCTGCAGTGGACGACTGGGAGGGCTGTACAGAGAAGGGTCCTGCAGTGGATGGCTGGGAGGGCCCTCCAGAGAAGGGTCCTGCAGTGGACGACTGGGAGGGCCGTACAGAGAAGGGTCCTGCTGGGGAGGGCTGTACAGAGAAGGGTCCTGCAGTGGACGGCTGGGGAGGGCCCTCCAGAGAAGGGTCCTGCAGTGGACGACTGGGAGGGCTGTACAGAGAAGGGTCCTGCAGTGGACGGCTGGGGAGGGCTGTACAGAGAAGGGTCCTGCAGTGGATGGCTGGGAGGGCCCTCCAGAGAAGGGTCCTGCAGTGGACGACTGGGAGGGCCGTACAGAGAAGGGTCCTGCTGGGGAGGGCTGTACAGAGAAGGGTCCTGCAGTGGACGGCTGGGGAGGGCCCTCCAGAGAAGGGTCCTGCAGTGGACGGCTGGGAGGGCCCTCCAGAGAAGGGTCCTGCAGTGGACAGCTGGGGAGGGCTGTACAGAGAAGGGTCCTGCAGTGGACGGCTGGGGAGGGCCCTCCAGAGAAGGGTCCTGCAGTGGACGACTGGGAGGGCCGTACAGAGAAGAGTCCTGCAGTGGACGACTGGGAGGGCTGTACAGAGAAGGGTCCTGCAGTGGACGGCTGGGAGGACCGTACAGAGAAGGGTCCTGCTGGGGAAGGCCCTCCAGAGAAGGGTCCTGCAGTGGATGGCTGGGAGGGCCATACAGAGAAGGGTCCTGCAGTGGACGGCTGGGAGGGCTGTACAGAGAAGGGGCCTACAGCCTCAGAACTGCTTTGGGCCAGCTCCCCAGTGACTCTGGTTTGGTGTCACTGGGCACTTGCCAGGTGTCTGTGTCCTTGGTCCTTGAGAAACTGGTGCAGGTGTGCTGTGGGCTGTGCATGGGCCAGCACTGTCCCCGTCCTGTTTTGGACTGACCTGCCTGGGCCTGATAGTGCTCTGGAGGGCTGGCCCTTCTGTGCGGGCTGCTGGCCGGCCTGACTTCATACCTGCTTGCTTGCAGACAAACGATGCGGCAGGCAACACCTGGAACTGGCTCTACTTCATCCCCCTCATCATCATTGGCTCCTTCTTCATGCTCAACCTGGTGCTGGGCGTGCTCTCGGGGTAAGAGCTGGTGTGCTGTGCACGGATGCCTCCCTCGCATCCTGCAGCTAGGGTCTTGGCCACACTTTGCTTTGTGAGGTTGGAGGGACAGGGTGCAGGACACAGCTGGCTGGATGTGGACCAGGGTAGGTGGACAGTGGTGCTAGCACGGGCAGTGTAGCTGTGGCTCTGTGAGGACACGGTGTGAGTGTTTCACTCTGGCTTGGTGACTAGAACACTCAGCAACCAGCCTGAGGGGTCCTCGGTTCCCAGCAGCATTTCAGAAGGTCAGGCAGGTGGCCGTATGGTAGTTTGGACCTTTGCTTGTGACCTGGCCTCACTGACCCTGTGCCTGTCTATGCCCCGTCTCCTTCTCCTAGCAGAGCCTGTGGTCAGAATCCAGAGGGCAAACAGTGTGAGACTGGCTTGTGGTCTTGAGATCAGGGTCTGGCAGGCCTGTGCAGGGCGTGGCACTCTGCCCACTTATCACTTATGGATGTGGGTGGCACGGGCTCTCCTTGTCCCTCACCCAGCTCAGGTGGGAGGGGTGGAGGTGGGGCTGAGCTGGAGCTGATTCCCAGTCCAGGCTCTTCTCAGGCTTTTCGTCTTCTGGCTGCACAGCTGTGGGCTGTGGGGCATGTTCAGCCTCTCCTGCTCTGCTCTCACTCCTGCTTTGCTCACACCCACCTGGTGTGTTCACACCTGCTCTGCTCACACTCGCTTGCTTGCACACTCAGCTGCTCTCACACAGCTGCTCTGCCCTCACTGCAGAGAATTCGCGAAGGAGCGGGAGCGGGTGGAGAACCGCAGGGCGTTTCTGAAGCTCCGCCGGCAGCAGCAGATTGAGCGGGAGCTGAACGGGTACCTGGAGTGGATCTTCAAGGCTGGTGAGGACCCCCCCACCTCACGGCCCTCTCCTCTGCCGTGGAGCCCTCACAGGTCTTTGCAGTGAGGCGTGGGTGGCCCTGAGGACCTGATGGCTTGGCCTGGCCTCCAGCCGTCACCACCAGAGCCCTGTTCACCTGGGCCCCAGGCCTGAGCTGCAACTTTCCTCTCAGCCTTCTCCCAGGGTGCCCACGTGAGCCTTGGAGAGCAGCCCGCCTCTCGTGGGCACTGCCGGGAGCCCCAGAGAAGGCTTGCCTTGTTCTTCTGCCTTGTTCTGGGTGTGGCACCTGTGGGTGGGTCCCCTGAGCTGTGTCTCCCTCACAGAGGAAGTCATGCTGGCAGAGGAGGACAAGAATGCAGAAGAGAAGTCCCCTCTGGACGGTAGGTGACCACCCCTGGCGCTGCCTGCGTGGGGAGGCCCTGGGCCCCTATGCTGGTGGGCTCTGCCCTATTGCCACCCACCTTTGTCTTCTGAGCTATCCTGGAAATGGCTCTTGTGGCGATGGCCCTGGCTGGCTGGGGGTATGCTGCAGGCTTGCCTGTGCCCTTCTTTCCCCTCCGCCATCTCAGTGGGGTCAGGTGCTGTCCCAGCTCTGCTCCCTTGAGTCCCCTCCCCCACCCTCCATAGCTATGGTCGTGCCCTTGGTGGAGGGCCTCTGTGTGCATGGTACTAGGCTCAGCCGTGCAGCGGCCCCACCTTTGTTTAAAGCAGTGCTGAAGAGAGCAGCCACCAAGAAGAGCCGCAACGACCTGATCCACGCAGAAGAGGGCGAGGACCGTTTCGCAGACCTCAGCGCGGTCGGTGAGTGTGGGCCCGGGTTTGGGTGCAGCCATGACCCTGTTCTGGCCACCCTTGTTAGCACATATGTGCTATGCTTGCTGAGGGCCCTGGCACTCTGACGCGGGATTTTGGGTTCTGGCTGGCTCCTCCTGGCTCCATCTGTCTCCACATACCTGGGGCCTGTCGGAGCCTCACTCCCACCCTGCTTCTAAAACTGGTGGGGATGGGGTGGAACTGTGTCCCGCCCTCGTGTGCAGTGACTGGATCTGGCTCTAGGTCACATGGCACTGACCAGTGAAGTCCCTTCCCCTCTGGCCTTCACCTGCGGGCTCAGACGCTGATAGACAACCTCAGCCCAGTAGTTCTTTGGTGAAGAAAACCAGCAGGAGACAGCTGGCAGGGGCTTGCCACTGTGGAGAGGGCACAGAGGCCTGCAGAGTTGCTGTGAGCAGAGAGCAGAAGAGTGGGACGATGCATAGAGGCTTGCAGGCCCATGGCAGGAGCTTGCAGGCATCCCAGGGTCTTCCTCTGGGGAAATGTGGGCGAGAAGCAGCCGCAGAGGGAAACCCTGGGTCATGGTGGGGGAAGGCCTCACAAGAACCTTGGGCGTGGCTGCAGAGAGACAGCACCGGCTCTGGCTGCTGGCCGAGGTGCTGAGCACAGGCGGGGCTGTGGCCAGACCATGCCCTCTGCCTGTTTGAGAGACAATCCCTGGGCTCACGAGCCACTCTGGAGCAGCCAGCCGGCGGGACATCCAAGGAAGCTCTGGGAGGGTCCTGCAGGGTGGGCTGCAGGCAGGCACATAACCTGAATTTAGGTCACAGTGACAGACGCTGCTGATGGTGAAGGTGTTACGGTGGGAGAGTGGGCATGCGATGTGTGTTGGGCGTGCCGGCGGGAGCAGCTAACGGTGGGTCAGCAGGTGGAATCTCCTGTGAGGTGGTTCAGCTCAGACACCAACATCACACCCCCTGAGCCCCATCTCAGAGATGACATCACACGCCCAGGTTAGCTCAGAGACGATTCACACACCCAGGCTCAGCCCAAAAATGACATCACACACCCAGGCTCAGCTCAGAGACTGACATCACACATCAAATCTGGTTCTGCCTTTTCTGGTCTTGGTTGTTTATGTATCTTTTTTTTGGGGGCCCACATTTAGGGTTTACTCCTGGCTCTATGGGGTGGGGCCCAGGGGACATTATGGAGTGCTGGGGATCAAACCCTGCTTGGCTGCTTACAAGGAATCTCCCTGCCCACGTACTATCACTCTGGCCCCAGTATGTTTATTTTTGCTTATGCTTTTTTAATTATAGCATATAATTAATAAAGTTGTTTGTAATACAGTTGTTTCAGGCATTCAGCGTTCCAACATCAATTCCACATTCCACCATCAGTGTGACCTTCCTTCCACCAGTGCCCCTGTTTCTTACCCACTACCCAAGCTGACCCTTTAGCAGGCACGAACAAATTTACTTAATATTTGTTTCTTTTTTTATTTAAAAAAATTAAAAAACTGTGATTTACAAGTTATTGATAGTTGAGTTTTAGACTTATAATATTTCAACACCAATCTCACCGCCACTGTCGACTTCCCTCCACCAGTGCTCCCATATTCCCTCCCCACCCCCAACCCACACCCCATCCCCTCAACTTGACAGGCATGTTACATAGCTTCAGTATTTGAAGCTTAGATTTCATGTTTTCCGTTTTGTTAAGTCTGTGATTTGGATATATGGCTATACCACTTACCCATATTACTTCATATTTCATGTTACAACAAAAAGCAAATGGAATTATCAAAATATAGATCAACAAAAGTCAATTTGTGGTAATTTTTATATTTCACAGTTGTGTTATTTGAGTCATTGCGTGAGCGTTTACTGAGCTGGTTGGTGCTAGCTAGTTGAGCCTTCTGCATTACAGTAGTTTTTGCCCATTGAACATGGTAGATGTCTACACAACTTTCCCATCAAATGTGCTGTGTTTTCACTGGGATGTCAGTGCTGTGAAATTTGGAGGTGTAGACTGGGAGGATTTGGTGGCTCCGAGGATCAGTGAGGTTTGGTTGTGGAGTTGTGCCGTTTCTCTGCCTGATGGTGTCCGGGCGTGGCTGGGGGCTGTTGGGCTCTCCGGCAGGGAGGGGAATCTGCCTGCCCCCATTCTGAGAAGACCCCAGAGATCTCAGCCTGTGGCGATTCAGCAGCATCAGGTGCTCTTCGAGGTTAGTTTTGGAGCTGGGCCGTTCCACGCCGGGAGATGTTGGTCTGGGCGGGAACTGCTGGGACTTCAGTGGTGGTGGGTGGGCTGAGGGGAATGTGCCCACTCCCATTCTGAGAAGCCCCAGTGCTCTCAGCACAGAGACTGGCCCTCTGCGATGATTTAGCTGCTTGGCGTTCTTTTTGAGATTGACTGTGCGGCTAGGCTGTTTCTATGCTGGAGGGACTTTTGATTTTCTTAATTTGCCTCATGTTGGGTTGATATATTTGAATGATCATATAAAGTAATCAGATTTTTAGATTAATTTATTGTTTTTCATTTTATATTTTATTTATTAATCTTCCTACATTATTTTTGATTATTACTCAGTTCTTTTTGTTTGTTTTGAGTCACACGCAGTGGTGCTCGAGCCACACCTGGCCCGGTGCTTGGGGGTTGTTCTTGGTGGTGCTGGTGATGGATCCCGACTCCCAGAGCACAGCTGTACTGCAGCCCTGACAGCTGTGATTTCTATGGTTTGGCTGTTTCTTTTACTTTGTTAAAAAAAAAAGTGCGGATTCTTGAGCAGGGTCTGGTGCTACTTGGCAGGTCAGGTCAGGGTGCACAGATGCCCAGGTGTTTGGACACTGGTGGACCTTGGAGTCATGTCCATGTGTGTGCTCAGGCCCTTTGTGCCAGACCCCTGCCCTCCCTCTCAGCCGGGCGCCCTGTGGACTGGCAGTGCGTTTGCCTTTCTGGGTCTGCCTTATTTTCTCGCCCCAATGTGTGTCTGCCTGTGGCCCAGTTTCTCTCTTTAGTGGCTGGATCGTGTTCAGGCATGTGGAGAGACCAGGCTTTCTTTATCTGTTCCTCCGTGGGTGGCTCTTGGGTCATCTCCATGTCTCTGGGGCCTGGGCACACAGGGGCGGCTGAGCTGTTGACCCTGGGGCCGGCTCTGTGTCTTCCCTGTGTATCCCGGGACTCCAGCCTCCCAGCCCTGCAGAGGGGCTGCAGTGACGGGTGTGAGCCCACCTGCAGCTCTGCCCTGCAGTCTGGCAAGTGTTTCTCCTGCTCTGGGTTGCTCCAGCAGCCCGTGTCCCTGGGCACCCGCAACGCCTTCTCTCTGGCCAGAGACTGCTGCTGAGTCCGCTGGCTTTGATCTCAGTCTTTAGCTTTCATTTTCTGCTCCTGTTTCCTCCCACTCTTCTTTTTTGGTTTTGGGCCACATTTGGCATTGCTCAAGGGTTACCCCCTAGCTCTGCACTCAGGAATTGTTCCGGGGTGGGGATGGGGGCACAGGGTACCTATGGGATATCTGGGATCCAACCTGGGCCTCCCTCCTGTCTGTTGCTCTGGCCCCCATCGCTGCTACTTCCCGAACATGTAAGTTATGTTTAGCTGGCTTTTGCTTTTCCAAACCTGGGCCCATGGTTTGGAGGCAGCCCATCCTGAGTGCCAGTAGCAGGTGTGAAACACATTGCATTATCTTCTGACGCCCGCTATCACTTGTCCCACTCCTCCCCTCTTGCCGTCCACGTCATGTTCCTCTTTTAGCCTCTCTCTCTCTCTCTCTCTCTCTCTCTCTCTCTCTCTCTCTCTCTCTCTCTCTCATGCTTTGTCCCCTGGGAGACTCTGGCATCTGCTTCTTCTTCCTCCAGGCTGACCCTGCACTCCCAGCTGGAAATGCTTCTTGGCTTCCTCGGTTCATTTCTGTGCATATGATCCAGCATCATCTCCCCATGAAGTCACTCTGGCTCCTGTCCCATGCCCCACCCCACCCGGGGCCCCTGCACAGCTGCCTCGAGAGTGGGCCCTCATGTCTCCTGGGTCTTGGGGTCATCAGGAGAGTGTGTCCAGCCAGCTCTGCTGGTACATCAGGGCTTCTCCCTCACATGAGGGGTCTGAGGAGGCAGTTTTCCTGGGGGACCCCTTGCCGTCCCCTCCTGTCTTCTGGCTCCATGCTGAATCTCTTTGGGGTTCACAACATTGGTCCTCCCGCCTGTGCTCAGGGTCTCTCCCTCAGTTCAGTGTCCCAGCCACTGGAGTCCCTGCTCCTTCCTCTGTGTCTTCAACTTCCCGCCTCTATGCTGCATTTCCCCTCCCTCTTTCTTTGCCTTTTTTTTTTTTTAAAGGCTTTAAAAAAAAAGCCTTTTTTAAAAAAGAAATCCTTGGTACCTACGATCTAAGTCACACTTTCACACATGAAAAGGTACTGCTCAGGGTTGGGGAGATAGTACAGGGGTAAGAAGTAAGATGCTTTTTTGAGGAGGGCACACTCAGGGGTTACTACTGCCTTTGCACTCAGGGATCACTGCTGGCGCTGCTCAGGGCACCAGAGGGGATGCTGGGGATCAAACCTCTGTGGGTGTCCTCCCCGCTGTGCTATCACTTTAGCCCAGGCACTTTTTTTTCTTATGCAATCATCCTGGTTTGAATCTCAGCACCACGTACAGTCCTTTCAGCATTGCCAAGAGTCACTTCTGAGCACAAAACCAGGAATTGTTCCTGAACACTGAAGGGTGTGGTTCCAAAACAGAAACCCAAAACAAAAGCAAAAGCGAAAGCAAGGCATTGTCTTCCTCTGGGCTACATTCCCGTTCTCTTTCCTTATTTCTTTGCCAGGTTATTTCTTGTGCTTTGTTCTCTAGGCTACTAGTCTGGGTTAAGAGTGCACTTAACTCCGGACTGCAGAGGTGGCTCCAAGGACTTGGTCATCATGGGTTTGATCTCCAACACCACCAGGGAGTGACCCCTGAGCATGGCCAGTGTGGCCCCCAGACAAGCAAGCAAACAGACGAGAGTACACCCCTCTACAGGGGAGTATGACGCTTCCTCTGTATTGCCAGTTTCTCATGGTCATTATATTTGGCCATTTGGGCTGCATTGGAGCCCAAGGGCCGCTGACCCTGCCTCCTGAGTGTCCGGTGCTCCCATTCAGCCCTCAGGCAGCTGGCCGGGAGCAAGCCACACAGTCCCAGCACTCTCTGAGACCTCCTCCTCTGCTGGGTTGAGCTCCTGTGCCCACACACCCAGAGGGCAGGTGTTACTCCCCTCTGTGAGAACTCTGCCTACAGTCACATCACTTCTGCTGCCCACTCTTGTGGGGATACCCACCCACTGTGAAGGACAACACTTGTTTGTCCCTTCACTGACCAGAGGGTCGATGACTGCAGGACCGCGTGTGCTGGTGTCTGTCAGGCTTGTTCCTCTGCTGGCCTGGCTCATACCTTCACTGACCCAGTTGGTTTTCGCCTGTTCCCTTCCATCCTCACCCTGACCCCTACACACCCCCCTCACACTCACAAACACACACTCACACATACAAACACACACCCTCACACCCACTTACAAATGCACACACACAACACACATTCACACACTCAAAAACACACACGCACATGTTCACATATTAAAAGACACACCCACACTCACAAACATACTCAAACACACACATATAAAGACATGCACATACACACATGCTCACATACTCACAAGCCACACATCCCTACTCAAAAATACACTGAGACTCATCAACACGCATAAACACACTTATTCTTCTAACACACATACACACACATGCACACTTACTGTTGCACAGCATCACACACTCACACTCTCATACACACTCACATATTCACAACACACCCATACATGCTCTCACATGTACTTTCATGCACACAAATACAGCACATACAAACACACACAACTCTCACAGTCACAAAACATACACACTTTCACACCTGCTGTCACATTTTCACACACACATTCATAACGACAGACTTTCACACAAACATACACTTTTATACTCACCACAATACTCACATACACACATTCTTGCACAGCTCACACAAGTTACATACACACACTCATTGACACATGAACACATATGCACTGTCTCTCACACACACTTTCACACACATTCTCATACTTCTATGTGCTTCCACACTCATGGACTCACACTCACACAGCCCACACCCAGACACAGAGGGCCCTGTCCGCCAGCTTGTTCTGAAGCAGTCTGACTGTGTCACCTACCGGTCAATTTAGTTCTTCATGTCCATCTTGCTCAGGTGACCTTTTCTTGAAATAGGCTGTTTGGTTCTAAAGAACATTCGCCCAGTGAGTTCAGCCTGGATCTAGCAGACACTTGAAAAGCAGTGGCCACTCTTTTGGGCCATGGCCATGGCTGTTTCTTCCTGCCGTGTGCACAGGCTGGGATGTTGGCAAATACGGCACAGGCCGTTGGCTGGAGATGGGGCCTGGCTGGAGGGGGTCAGGAGGGTAACCTGTCCCTGCCGTCCCTGCTGTGCCTTGGCCCGTGCAGGGCAGCACTTAACTCCTGTCCAGGAAGTCATCCTGTGGCCATGCTGGATGATTCTGAGGGTGCTCAGGGGACTGGGGGAGGGGGTAGTCTTGCTGTACGTGTAGTGTGCAGTTTCCAGGCACACTGGGGGGCTGGTCTGTGGTCTGTACTTGTAATTGCTTCAGTCCTCTGAGCATCTCAGCATCAGCCTTCACATGGAGCCTGGACTCAGGGTCCCTGCATTGGGATGTGGAGTGTGTGCTTGGTGTGGATGCTGTGAGACTGAACTGAGTGTGCACATGTATTGTGTGCATGTATATGCCTGTAAGTGTGTGTGTGTGCGCTCAGTGCTGATGATGAGGGACTCAGTCTTGTACACTGGGGTCCATGGGAGCGTGCAGGGCGCTGTGATGCTCGAGCCAGCTCTCTGAGGGAGGGCTGGTGGCCTTTGCCGCTACCTCCCATAGCAGCATCTCTGTCTGGATGCTCTGTGCTTGCTGAGCTGGGGCTGGGGACTCGCGAGCAGGCAGCACCCCCAGGCCCTGTGGAGGTGGGGTGCCTGGGCTTCAGGATTCAGCTCCTAGGGAGGCCAGGGAGGCCTGTTTCCACCCAGGAGCCCAACTGAGGACACACTAGGGCTCATCCCTGTTTGTGAAGGTGATGGTTCAGGGCCTGCTGGGGTGTGGAGTGTGTGTGTGTGTGTGTGTTTGTGCGCGCGCGCGCGTGCGTATGTGTATATTTGTGTGCTCAGTGCTGATGTCAAAGCCTGAAACTCTTCTGGGGACACTGTCTGCCTGGGAATACTCCTCCTGGGGACACTACTCTCCTGGGAGCACTGCTCCTGTGGACATTTTCCTTCTGGGGAACACTTCCTGGGAACACTGTCCCCTTGGGGAGTCCTGGGGGACCCAGGTCCTGGGTGGGTGTAGCTGGAGGCAGAGCATGTGCTAGGACCCCCGGTCTCCATGCACCTCCTGAAAGCCTTCCTGTCCCCGCAGGGTCCCCCTTCACCCGTGCCAGCCTCAAGAGCGGGAAGACAGAGAGCTCGTCATACTTCCGTCGGAAGGAGAAGATGTTCCGCTTCTTCATCCGGCGCATGGTCAAGGCGCAGAGCTTCTACTGGGTGGTGCTGTGTGTCGTGGCCCTCAACACGCTGTGTGTGGCTATGGTGCACTACCACCAGCCTCAGAGACTAACCACTGCACTGTGTACGTAGCTGGGCTGGGCCCCACTTCTGCAGTGCTGTGGACACTCACCATGCACTGTGTACGTAGGCAGGCTGGGTCCCCACTGTCCGCAGTACTGTGGACACTTACCATGCACTGTGGAAATAGCTGTGGAGATCCCCCACTTCAGGAAATAGAACTTTGGCCAGAAATCTGCCACTCATCACTGTGTCCCTTTAGGGCTCCTGAGATTCCTGGTGGTGCTAATGTGACTCAGGGAGCAAGGCTGGGAGGATTGTGGTCAGTGAGGGCCAGGTAGGGAAGTGGTCAGTGAGGGGCTGGGGAGGGCCATGGTTCAATGAGGATTGGAGTGGGCAGGTTCCTTGGGGATGGGGACACCAGGGCATGTCCCTCAGGGACAGGGAGTGTCCTCATGTGGCAAACCCTGGCCTCACAGGACAGATGCCAACCTACGCACTGACCCCAAGTGTCCCAGCCCTACTCCCCAGCTAAAGCAGGATTCTGGAATGTAGAGCAGGGGTATATTTGTGGCCCCAGGACCCGTGTGTGCAGGCCTCTTTTCTGGTGTGGCAGGGCTGGGTGGGGATCCGCTCCTCTCTGTCCTAGGTCTCTGAGAGCACCGGCCAGCTCACACCCAAGATCAGCCATTAGGAATCTGTGGCCCTTGCGGGGTCTAATCCTCCTTGGTGGGGGTCCCCAGCTATTGTGAATGGCTGTGGGGCTTTCAGGTGTGGGACGTCCTGAGCTTTGCTGGGTGGGTGAGGCCTGCTGCTCTGTCCTGGGGGTCCTGGCTGGGGCCGGGTCAGTGCACGGGGAGGCTGGGGGCATAGGTCAGGGGCCGGGTCAGTGCATGGAGGAGCAGTTTCAGGTCTTGGGCTTTGGCAGTGCTGACAGTCAGGACTGTGTGGTGCCCATTGGTGCTCTCCAGCTTTTGCACACACCTTCCTTCTAGTGTCCTGGTCACATGCTGCCCTGGGCCTGGGGACACAGGGTCAAAGGCTACAGGTCAGAATCTCAAAACGATATGTGCTCAGTGCTTCAGTAGGAGAGTGAGACGATTTTCACAGACATCCACCACTCCTGGGTTGGCCAGTGGTCTGCCTGAGCTCGACAGAGGTGGACCTATGGGTGCCCACCCATTGGCTGGCCTGCAGAAGTGCTGGTGCTCAAGGGAGCCTGTGTCCTGGCTGCTCCAGGGATGCTCCGGGCATAGAGACCCTTTGCTAGTGGGGAGACCCCGTGGCCAGGGTTCAAACCTAACCTAGTGCTGGGGGTCCTGAGGAGAGGCAGCAGGGCCCGCTGCGGCCTGGTGGGTGGGCTGGCAGGAGGCTACTCCAGGGATGCTCCTTGCTGCATGGTATCTGCCATCCTCTTCTTGGCTGGGGGCAGCTGGGGTTGCACTGAGGCAGGGCATACAGCGGCTGATCCTCTCTTCTCTGCTTCCAGACTTTGCAGAGTTTGTCTTCCTGGGCCTCTTCCTCACAGAGATGTCCCTGAAGATGTACGGCCTGGGGCCTCGGAGCTACTTCCGCTCGTCCTTCAATTGCTTCGACTTTGGGGTGAGTGCCTGGTCCACAGGAGAGCCCGCGGGGTCTGAGTATGTGCTGAGTGCCCCGCTCCGCTGCACCCACCTGGACTCACCTGGAAGCTGTTGGGCCAGAAAGCTGCCCACAGACAGGAAGGTGGTTCTGATGGAGGGGTCGCCCTGTGGCCAGGTGAGCTGCTTGCACCAGCACTTAGGGAGACTGATAGCCCAAGGCAGCCCAGCAGCCTCAGGTGCCAGAAGGGTGCAGAGGGCCCAGTGGGGCCCCTTCCCTGTAGGGAAGACTCTGGGGAAAGTTTCAGAATCTTAGGGAACTGGGGCTAGGGCCAGGGTCACTTGCCAGGCCAAACTGAGCGCTCAGGATGCCTGCCACATAGGGTGTCGTGAAGGCCGATAGGACCTGCTCAGGCTCCGAAGGAAGTGGATGCCTCAATGCAGGGAGTACTCACTCTGAAGAGTCACAGTACAGGGAACACTCACCCCACAGAGTCTCAATACAAGGAGCACTAACTTCCACAGTCTTAGGACAGGGAGCACTTGCTCTGCAGAGTCCCCGTGCACTATAGCTGTGCAGTCTCAGCTGATGAAAAGAAACCTGACCCCAGGCAGAAGTAAAGCTGCACCTGAAAACAGTCTGTCTTTAGTCCCTCTTGTGAGCTGAGCACTGCAGTTAGGGGAACAGGTGTTGTTCTTGTCAGCTACGTGGTGAGTCTCACTTTATAGATGAGCATCTGAAGACTCGGATTGGCCCCAGGCTGCCCAGGCAGGCAGTGTTTAGGGGAACGATGTTGGAACCCACGTCAACTGGCCAAGGTGATGGCTTCATACCTGTGGGTGGGAGAGACCTACTGCTCAGGGCCGCACAGTTGACAGAAGCCTGGCGGGGGGAACAGGAGTCAGACACACCACCCTGTAGATGTGTTCTGGTTGGAACTAATTGGGCTCAGGGCATGGCAATAATCTCACCTAAACTGACCCACTTTTCTAAGGTTTATCAGCTTAATGAAGCACTCTATTATCTCCATTTCTGTGGGTCAGGGGTCAGGTGTGTAACTGAATGTGAGTCGTGATCCAGGCATGCAGTCATTCCACAGTGGGTCAGGCTGGGGAGTCTGCATTCATGTTTATTGCAGGGGCCACATTTGGTGGTGCTTGGGGGATCATATGCAATGCCAGTATTTGAACCATTTTCCCAGCTGCAGCTGCATGTGAGGGACGTGTCCTCACCCTGGGTTGGCCCTGGAGTCTTCCCTGGGTTCTGTTGGCATTTCAAGCTGTGGATGAACAGTAGCTTTCCTTCAAGGTACAGCTGCATTTGCCCCTGCCTGGAGAGTTGTCCTGTAAGTGGAGGCTCTAAAGTTAGGCATTGGTGGGGCCAGAGAGATGACTCAGAGGGCTAGAACACTTTTTGCATGGAAGAGATCCCTGACACTGAAAAAAAAAAATTCTGGCATTATCTTGTCTTCAGTTATGAAACTCTTCCGCACCTCTTTTAGTAGAAGGCCAGTTCATCTTCTCCAGAAGGTCCCAGGTCCTGGCCTACTGTCCCCTTTTCAAAAGAATTACTCAGTGCCCTTTTGGAAATCTACCTTATTTAAGCAAGGACACAGAAAGCCCCCCTCCCCAACTGTCTTTGTGACTATTAACACCCTTCTGGTGTTAATTCCAGCACCCCAAGGGATGGTATTCCCCATTTTGGAAATCAGTAGTATACACAGAGGGTCTCTTGCTAACCACTGATACCACCCAGATCTTCCAGAGAGTTTGTTGCGGCCTCTCTGTCAGTACTGGCTGCCTCCCCTGGCACCCTGATGTTCTGGAGACGGCCCTTCACTTTATTCCCAGGAACCAGCCTCAGCTGCTTCAGACTTTTCTTCAGCCTCCTCCGCTCTCTCAGTGTTCATGGAAGGAAGAGAGTCAGGGCCTCACTGTGGATGAGGCTGTGGCTTCAGGGCCTGTGGGGGCTGGTTTGGGCTTTTGCCCAGATCATGCAGCTATCCTCCTGCTCAAAGTCCGGCTGTTTCCCTTTTTTATCATTTGCGTGCCCATGGCAGCAGCACTTTCCATTTCTTTCCAGAACTTTCCTTTGCACCCACGGGCTGGCTAACGGCTTGACCCAGTTTTTGGTTTACGCAGCTCTGGGCCTGTCTCAGCTTCCGACCTGCCTTCTTCACTAGTTTTCCCTTCAGAGTATGAAACATGGACACCCCCTTTCCCTGGAGCACATAGAGGCCTCACTGGGCAGGTATCGTGTCTTAGGGAGATGGGCGGTCTGAGCAGAGGAGCAAGTCAGGAATGGCCCAGAGACTTGTTCCAGGCAGGTGTCACACAGCTGCCACTTGTAAGGACATGTTCAAGTGCATGTAAGGAAGTGAAGTGTCTGCTGCTTGACCACATAGGCTCGATAGCACAAGGCCTCCTGCCTGCGCAGCAGGACTCCTCCTGCTTCCTGGGAGTTGCTGCTTCATTCCCACAGAACCTCCTTGTAGCCTCTGCATGTCCAGCATGTTAGGAATGGTGAGCTGGGCCCTGGGGCCTTTCAGGAACAGTGGAGCACTTGCCCTGCAGAGTCCCTCTGCAAGGTGACTCTAGCACTTGCCTTCTGACTGAAGGGCTGCTCCAGTATCCTCTCTCTTACTGACAGATGATTCTAGTGCTCAGCCTCTGACTGACAGGAGGCTGCAGCTCCCTCCTTCCCTCTGACTGACAGGAGGCAGCAGCTCCCTCCCTTCCTCTGACTGACAGGAGGCTGCAGCTCCCTCCCTCTGACAGGAGGCTGCAGCTTCCTCCCTCTGACTGACAGGAGGCTGCAGCTCCCTCCCTCTGACTGACAGCTGGCTCTAACTTCCACCGTCTGACAGGAGGCTCCAACTCTCTCCCTCTGACTGACAGGAGACTACAGCTCTGCCCTCTGATTGACGGACCTCTGACTGACTGTGACTCAGTTTTCACAGCAGCTTATTTTTGTTTCTCAAACCTGTATTGGTTTTTCTTGCTGTAACAAGTGATCAATGGGCAGGCATATACCCTGGGAGCAGGAGTTGAGTTTGGACCCCAGGTGCCTCAGTACCACAGCCACTGCCAGGTCCAAGAAAGATGAAGGTACCCCTTGATTGCTGATGCTTCAGGACGCTCTTACCAGGAGCCGTCCTGACCCTGCCACTTCTCGTGCCTCTAGAGGCAAGTCACCAGGCACAGACATCTCCAAGGGCACAGGGTTACTCAGGGGCATCACCTCCAAGCGGTGAATCCGTCTCTGCAGCAGCAGAGTTGGCAGGAACTACGAGACCAAGACCCCGAGGAGTGTCAGTGGAGAGACTGACTGTCATTCCCTGCCAGACCAGGTTGATGTGTCCATGTGGAGAGGGCAGGAACTATGAGGCCAGGAGGAGTGTTAGTAGAGAGAACCAGCTGTCCTTTCCGGCTGACCAGCCTGATGTGTTAGTGTGGAGAAAAGCTGCTGGTGCTGATCAGGGCAGTTGGGCTGGTGCTACCAGGTCTTCTGATGCCTCTGGAGGACATTTCAAGGGCAGCCGCAGGTGTGCCATTGATGGCTTGTGAGACAGCAGCCCAGCCAGTGCTCAGGGCAGCAACTGGGTGAGACCACCAAGGTCACGTGCTCCGGTGTGTGAAATGACGCAGTTGGTTTGGTGGAGTCAGGGGCAGCTGGTGGTGCTAACACCAGGTCTCTGTTGAGTATGTCAGGCTGGTGGGGATGCCTGCCATGGTACAGGGACCAGGACGGTCATAATGGGAAGTCTGGGGAGGCCTTGCTGTCCTTCCAGCACCCTCATCTTGGTACTGCCTATGGTCCCATGTAGAGCCCATGTGAGGAGCAGGAGGGACAAGGTTGTCTGGCTTTCCTGTCCCCCACCCCACCCCTGTAGAGGACAGGTGCCACTGTCCAGGGAGAGCAGGATGTGTGTGGCATTTCAGGACCTGGAGTCAGAGCAGTGGCTGGGGTGGAGAGGCTTCCTGAGGAAGCACATGCTCAGTTGCCTGACTTGGTTGTGATAACGCACTGAGTATTGTGGGGGTTTCGGAGGTGCCAAGCCCCAGGGCCCCTCTGTTTCCTGGTGTGATGGGGTGGGTGCTTTGGACTCTGTAAGATTCTCCCCCAAAACTGTGGAACTCAGCATGAGGCTGTGCCTGGAGTCGCCTTTCTAGGCTACAGCTGCAAGCAGACAGGTTGATGCACTGGCACATTTTGTAGCACACGTGTGCCATGCAGAGGAGTGAAGATACATGTATAGGTGCGTGCAAAGGAGTGCAGATGGACACAGATGAGTATAGGTACATGCAGAGGTGTACCAGTGCATGTATAGGTGTGTGCAGAGGTGAGCAGGTGAGTGCAGAGGTGTACCAGTGCATGTACAGGTGCATGCAGACGTGTATAGGTGCATGTAGATGAGTGCAGGTGTGCAGAGGTGTGCAGGTGCGTGCAGAGGTGTGCAGGTGTGTGCAGAGGTGTGCCAGTGCATGTACACATGCAGAAGTGTGCAGGTGCTTACAGAGGAGTGCAGGTTCCTATACAGGTGCAAGCAGAGGTGTGTAGGTGTGTGTAGACGAATGTAGGTACACACAGAGGTGTCCAGGTGCATGTTTGTGTGCGGACATGCATACAGATGTTTGCGGAGGTGTGCATGCAGAGGTTTGTGTGCAGGTGTGTGTAGAAGATGTAGAGACATATGGAGGCATGTGTGCAGGTGCATGTAGGTGTGTGCAGGTGCGTGTAAAAGTGTGCAAGTGTGTGCAGAGATGTGTGTGCAGGTGTGTAGAACCATGCAGAGGAATGCATGCAGGTGTGTGCAGGTGCACATAGAAGTGTGCAGAGGTGTGTGCACATTCCCCACGACCGTCCTCGCCTCTCTTGCAGGTCATTGTGGGGAGCATCTTTGAAGTGGTCTGGGCCGCCATCAAGCCAGGCACCTCCTTTGGGATCAGTGTGCTGAGAGCCCTCCGCTTGCTGCGGATCTTTAAGGTCACAAAGTAGGTCACCCCTGTGCTCTGGGGAACGGGACTATGGGGAGCAGGTGTGGGAGGGTGGCCAACACGCAGCCTGGGCCTGGAGGGAGTAGAGGGGCTGTTCTTGTGCTCAGGGTCTGGGGCCCTGGGGCCAGTGACAGAGAAATCAGTCATGCATCTGCCCCCCCAGGTGCCACTCCAGCACTGCCCTGTCCGTCCCCTCGGGGTCACCCCTCCAGCCTAGTGTTGTCACAAGACTCGCCCCAGAGCCTCACCCTGTGCCCCTCTTAAGGGATCTTCCTACCCTTAAAGTTAACGTGGAAAAGCTTCCCAGAGGGCAGCTTCTCACCTCCTGCAGTTCTGGTCACGGAGGGGGAGAGGCCAGCCTTGCTCCTCCACCCGCCCGGAATGAGTCAGCCTGGCACTGTTCACCCCATGTCCTTTCTCCCTGCTGTCCTTCCCCCTGCAGTGTCTTCCCCCCACGCCCTTCCCCCCTGCTGTCCTTCCCTGTGCAGTGTCCTCCCCCAAGTCTTTCCTCCCTGTGTCTTTCTCCTCCTGTGTCCTCCTCTCTCCATGTGCTCCCCCTGTGTCCTCTCCCCCGTGTCCTCTTCCCCCCAGTGTCCTCCCCATCCCTGTGTCCTTCCCCTCATGTCCAGTGCTGCCCTCTCTGAGCCACAGTGATGTGACCTTAATCTCTTCAGCTTTGTCTCACCACTTCCTTCTGTGTCCCTCAAGCCAGTCATTCCACTGGCCACAGGGAGGCCACGTGCAGGTAGCATAGGAGGTGGTGGGTGTGGGGCAGCAGGTGCAGACTGAGAAGGCACCCTGGACCCTGTGCTCAGCACTGTCCTCTGTTCTGCACCATGCCTGCACGGGGCTCTGCAGTGGGCTCTGCTCCCCGCTGCTCTGCTCTCTCCTCTCTGCTCTGCTCTGCTCTCTGCTCTCTGCTCTCTGCTCTCTGCTCTCTGCTCTGCTCTCTGCTCTCTGCTCTGCTCTCTGCTCTCTGCTCTCTGCTCTGCTCTCTGCTCTCTGCTCTCTGCTCTCTGCTCTCTGCTCTCTGCTCTGCTCTCTGCTCTCTACTCTCTGCTCTGCTCTCTGCTCTCTGCTCTCTGCTCTCTGCTCTCTGCTCTCTGCTCTCTGCTCTCTGCTCTCTGCTCTCTGCTCTCTGCTCTCTGCTCTGCTCTCTGCTCTCTGCTCTCTGCTCTCTGCTCTGCTCTCTGCTCTCTGCTCTGCTCTCTGCTCTGCTCTCTGCTCTGCTCTCTGCTCTCTGCTCTCTGCTCTCTGCTCTGCTCTGCTCTCTGCTCTCTGCTCTCTGCTCTCTGCTCTGCTCTCTGCTCTGCTCTCTGCTCTCTGCTCTGCTCTCTGCTCTCTGCTCTGCTCTCTGCTCTGCTCTCTGCTCTGCTCTCTGCTCTCTGCTCTGCTCTCTGCTCTCTGCTCTGCTCTCTGCTCTGCTCTGCTCTCTGCTCTCTGCTCTGCTCTCTGCTCTCTGCTCTCTGCTCTGCTCTCTGCTCTCTGCTCTCTACTCTCTGCTCTCTGCTCTGCTCTGCTCTCTGCTCTCTGCTCTGCTCTCTGCTCTCTGCTCTCTGCTCTCTGCTCTCTGCTCTCTGCTCTGCTCTCTGCTCTCTGCTCTGCTCTCTGCTCTGCTCTCTGCTCTGCTCTCTGCTCTCTGCTCTCTGCTCTCTGCTCTGCTCTCTGCTCTCTGCTCTCTGCTCTGCTCTCTGCTCTCTGCTCTCTGCTCTCTGCTCTCTGCTCTCTGCTCTGCTCTCTGCTCTGCTCTCTGCTCTCTGCTCTCTGCTCTCTGCTCTGCTCTCTGCTCTGCTCTCTGCTCTCTGCTCTCTGCTCTCTGCTCTCTGCTCTGCTCTCTGCTCTGCTCTCTGCTCTCTGCTCTGCTCTCTGCTCTCTGCTCTCTGCTCTCTGCTCTCTGCTCTCTGCTCTGCTCTCTGCTCTCTGCTCTCTGCTCTGCTCTCTGCTCTCTGCTCTCTGCTCTCTGCTCTCTGCTCTCTGCTCTGCTCTCTGCTCTGCTCTCTGCTCTCTGCTCTCTGCTCTCTGCTCTCTGCTCTGCTCTCTGCTCTCTGCTCTGCTCTCTGCTCTCTGCTCTGCTCTCTGCTCTGCTCTCTGCTCTCTGCTCTCTGCTCTCTGCTCTGCTCTCTGCTCTGCTCTCTGCTCTGCTCTCTGCTCTGCTCTCTGCTCTCTGCTCTCTGCTCTGCTCTCTGCTCTCTGCTCTGCTCTCTGCTCTCTGCTCTGCTCTCTGCTCTGCTCTCTGCTCTCTGCTCTCTGCTCTCTGCTCTGCTCTCTGCTCTGCTCTCTGCTCTCTGCTCTCTGCTCTCTGCTCTCTGCTCTGCTCTCTGCTCTGCTCTCTGCTCTCTGCTCTCTGCTCTCTGCTCTCTGCTCTCTGCTCTCTGCTCTGCTCTCTGCTCTGCTCTCTGCTCTCTGCTCTCTGCTCTCTGCTCTCTGCTCTCTGCTCTCTGCTCTCTGCTCTCTGCTCTCTGCTCTGCTCTCTGCTCTCTGCTCTCTGCTCTGCTCTCTGCTCTGCTCTCTGCTCTCTGCTCTCTGCTCTCTGCTCTCTGCTCTGCTCTCTGCTCTGCTCTCTGCTCTCTGCTCTGCTCTCTGCTCTCTGCTCTGCTCTCTGCTCTCTGCTCTGCTCTCTGCTCTCTGCTCTGCTCTCTGCTCTCTGCTCTGCTCTCTGCTCTCTGCTCTGCTCTCTGCTCTCTGCTCTGCTCTCTGCTCTCTGCTCTGCTCTCTGCTCTCTGCTCTCTGCTCTCTGCTCTCTGCTCTCTGCTCTGCTCTCTGCTCTCTGCTCTCTGCTCTCTGCTCTCTGCTCTCTGCTCTCTGCTCTCTGCTCTCTGCTCTCTGCTCTCTGCTCTCTGCTCTCTGCTCTCTGCTCTGCTCTCTGCTCTGCTCTCTGCTCTGCTCTCTGCTCTCTGCTCTCTGCTCTGCTCTCTGCTCTGCTCTCTGCTCTCTGCTCTCTGCTCTCTGCTCTCTGCTCTGCTCTCTGCTCTGCTCTCTGCTCTCTGCTCTCTGCTCTGCTCTCTGCTCTCTGCTCTGCTCTCTGCTCTCTGCTCTCTGCTCTCTGCTCTCTGCTCTGCTCTCTGCTCTGCTCTCTGCTCTCTGCTCTCTGCTCTGCTCTCTGCTCTCTGCTCTCTGCTCTCTGCTCTGCTCTCTGCTCTGCTCTCTGCTCTCTGCTCTGCTCTCTGCTCTCTGCTCTCTGCTCTCTGCTCTGCTCTCTGCTCTCTGCTCTCTGCTCTCTGCTCTCTGCTCTCTGCTCTCTGCTCTCTGCTCTGCTCTCTGCTCTGCTCTCTGCTCTCTGCTCTCTGCTCTCTGCTCTCTGCTCTCTGCTCTCTGCTCTCTGCTCTCTGCTCTCTGCTCTCTGCTCTCTGCTCTGCTCTCTGCTCTCTGCTCTGCTCTCTGCTCTCTGCTCTCTGCTCTCTGCTCTCTGCTCTCTGCTCTCTGCTCTCTGCTCTGCTCTCTGCTCTCTGCTCTGCTCTCTGCTCTCTGCTCTCTGCTCTCTGCTCTCTGCTCTGCTCTCTGCTCTGCTCTCTGCTCTGCTCTCTGCTCTCTGCTCTGCTCTCTGCTCTCTGCTCTCTGCTCTCTGCTCTGCTCTCTGCTCTCTGCTCTCTGCTCTCTGCTCTCTGCTCTGCTCTCTGCTCTCTGCTCTGCTCTCTGCTCTCTGCTCTCTGCTCTCTGCTCTCTGCTCTCTGCTCTGCTCTCTGCTCTCTGCTCTCTGCTCTCTGCTCTGCTCTCTGCTCTCTGCTCTCTGCTCTGCTCTCTGCTCTCTGCTCTCTGCTCTCTGCTCTCTGCTCTCTGCTCTGCTCTCTGCTCTCTGCTCTCTGCTCTCTGCTCTCTGCTCTCTGCTCTGCTCTCTGCTCTCTGCTCTCTGCTCTGCTCTCTGCTCTCTGCTCTCTGCTCTCTGCTCTCTGCTCTCTGCTCTGCTCTCTGCTCTGCTCTCTGCTCTCTGCTCTCTGCTCTCTGCTCTCTGCTCTCTGCTCTGCTCTCTGCTCTCTGCTCTGCTCTCTGCTCTGCTCTCTGCTCTCTGCTCTCTGCTCTCTGCTCTGCTCTCTGCTCTCTGCTCTCTGCTCTCTGCTCTGCTCTCTGCTCTCTGCTCTCTGCTCTGCTCTCTGCTCTGCTCTCTGCTCTCTGCTCTCTGCTCTGCTCTCTGCTCTGCTCTCTGCTCTGCTCTCTGCTCTGCTCTCTGCTCTGCTCTCTGCTCTCTGCTCTCTGCTCTGCTCTCTGCTCTGCTCTCTGCTCTGCTCTCTGCTCTGCTCTCTGCTCTCTGCTCTCTGCTCTGCTCTCTGCTCTCTGCTCTCTGCTCTCTGCTCTGCTCTCTGCTCTCTGCTCTCTGCTCTCTGCTCTGCTCTCTGCTCTCTGCTCTCTGCTCTGCTCTCTGCTCTGCTCTCTGCTCTCTGCTCTCTGCTCTGCTCTCTGCTCTGCTCTCTGCTCTGCTCTCTGCTCTGCTCTCTGCTCTCTGCTCTCTGCTCTGCTCTCTGCTCTCTGCTCTCTGCTCTCTGCTCTGCTCTCTGCTCTCTGCTCTCTGCTCTGCTCTCTGCTCTGCTCTCTGCTCTCTGCTCTCTGCTCTGCTCTCTGCTCTGCTCTCTGCTCTGCTCTCTGCTCTGCTCTCTGCTCTCTGCTCTCTGCTCTGCTCTCTGCTCTCTGCTCTCTGCTCTCTGCTCTGCTCTCTGCTCTCTGCTCTCTGCTCTCTGCTCTGCTCTCTGCTCTCTGCTCTGCTCTCTGCTCTGCTCTCTGCTCTCTGCTCTCTGCTCTCTGCTCTGCTCTCTGCTCTCTGCTCTCTGCTCTCTGCTCTGCTCTCTGCTCTCTGCTCTCTGCTCTGCTCTCTGCTCTGCTCTCTGCTCTCTGCTCTCTGCTCTGCTCTCTGCTCTGCTCTCTGCTCTGCTCTCTGCTCTGCTCTCTGCTCTGCTCTCTGCTCTCTGCTCTCTGCTCTGCTCTCTGCTCTGCTCTCTGCTCTGCTCTCTGCTCTGCTCTCTGCTCTCTGCTCTCTGCTCTCTGCTCTCTGCTCTCTGCTCTGCTCTCTGCTCTCTGCTCTCTGCTCTGCTCTCTGCTCTCTGCTCTCTGCTCTCTGCTCTCTGCTCTGCTCTCTGCTCTGCTCTCTGCTCTGCTCTCTGCTCTGCTCTCTGCTCTGCTCTCTGCTCTCTGCTCTCTGCTCTCTGCTCTCTGCTCTGCTCTCTGCTCTCTGCTCTGCTCTCTGCTCTGCTCTCTGCTCTCTGCTCTCTGCTCTCTGCTCTGCTCTCTGCTCTCTGCTCTCTGCTCTGCTCTCTGCTCTGCTCTCTGCTCTGCTCTCTGCTCTCTGCTCTCTGCTCTGCTCTCTGCTCTGCTCTCTGCTCTCTGCTCTCTGCTCTCTGCTCTGCTCTCTGCTCTCTGCTCTGCTCTCTGCTCTGCTCTCTGCTCTGCTCTCTGCTCTGCTCTCTGCTCTGCTCTCTGCTCTCTGCTCTCTGCTCTCTGCTCTCTGCTCTCTGCTCTGCTCTCTGCTCTCTGCTCTCTGCTCTGCTCTCTGCTCTCTGCTCTCTGCTCTCTGCTCTCTGCTCTGCTCTCTGCTCTGCTCTCTGCTCTGCTCTCTGCTCTGCTCTCTGCTCTGCTCTCTGCTCTCTGCTCTCTGCTCTCTGCTCTCTGCTCTGCTCTCTGCTCTCTGCTCTCTGCTCTGCTCTCTGCTCTGCTCTCTGCTCTGCTCTCTGCTCTGCTCTCTGCTCTGCTCTCTGCTCTCTGCTCTCTGCTCTGCTCTGCTCTCTGCTCTCTGCTCTCTGCTCTGCTCTCTGCTCTCTGCTCTGCTCTCTGCTCTCTGCTCTGCTCTCTGCTCTCTGCTCTCTGCTCTGCTCTCTGCTCTCTGCTCTCTGCTCTCTGCTCTCTGCTCTGCTCTCTGCTCTCTGCTCTCTGCTCTCTGCTCTCTGCTCTGCTCTGCTCTCTGCTCTCTGCTCTCTGCTCTCTGCTCTCTGCTCTCTGCTCTGCTCTCTGCTCTCTCCTCTCTGCTCTCTGCTCTGCTCTGCTCTCTGCTCTCTGCTCTCTGCTCTCTGCTCTCTGCTCTCTGCTCTGCTCTCTGCTCTCTGCTCTCTGCTCTCTGCTCTCTGCTCTCTGCTCTGCTCTCTGCTCTCTGCTCTCTGCTCTCTGCTCTCTGCTCTCTGCTCTCTGCTCTCTGCTCTGCTCTCTGCTCTCTGCTCTCTGCTCTGCTCTCTGCTCTCTGCTCTCTGCTCTGCTCTCTGCTCTGCTCTCTGCTCTCTGCTCTGCTCTCTGCTCTGCTCTCTGCTCTGCTCTCTGCTCTGCTCTCTGCTCTGCTCTCTGCTCTCTGCTCTCTGCTCTCTGCTCTCTGCTCTGCTCTGCTCTCTGCTCTCTGCTCTCTGCTCTGCTCTCTGCTCTGCTCTCTGCTCTCTGCTCTCTGCTCTGCTCTCTGCTCTGCTCTCTGCTCTGCTCTCTGCTCTCTGCTCTCTGCTCTGCTCTCTGCTCTGCTCTCTGCTCTCTGCTCTCTGCTCTCTGCTCTCTGCTCTCTGCTCTCTGCTCTGCTCTCTGCTCTCTGCTCTGCTCTGCTCTCTGCTCTCTGCTCTGCTCTCTGCTCTCTGCTCTCTGCTCTCTGCTCTCTGCTCTCTGCTCTGCTCTCTGCTCTGCTCTCTGCTCTGCTCTCTGCTCTGCTCTCTGCTTTCTGCTCTCTGTTCTGCTTGGTGCACCCAGCTCTGCTGTGCATGCACAGCATTGCAGGCTGATGTCACTATGAATCCTGAGTACTGTCATGCCCGGCTCTGGGTGGCTGCAAGAGCCCCAGCCAGCATGCGCCCAGGACTCCAAGCTCTGAGATTTCCTCTCAGAACCCGGCTTTCCTCAGCTGCATCAGTTGTGCTCTCTGCATCGGTTGTGGTTTTGTCAGAGTGTTGTGGGCATGACTGGTGGATGGCATCCCACGTGGTTGGGTGCTGTGAGAGGCTTGTGGGCAAGGAACAGGTTGGGGCCACTGGGTTGACTTCTCCAGGTGGGGGTTTCCTCTTGAATGAGTGGGGCCCAGACCCTAAAGTTTCCAGAAATCTTTCCAGAACTCTCTTTGGACCCTGACACTCTTGTAAGGAAGGCACGAGGACAGGAACCCAGTGAGAAGGTGGCTACCCAAGTGAGTGTCCCTGCCATCACTCTGGTCCAGGGTGAAAGGAGAGGCAGGAAGGTTCTGGAACTGCACAAGGCACTGCTGTTTGTGCTCAGGCCACCAGGTCTCCATGACTGGGCTGATGGGAGACTGAGGTCATCCTGGGACTCTGGGCTAATGGGGCCTCTATGGTCCCACCCTCGGACCCTATTGATGAGGCCTGGGCCCACCTTGGGGACCCTGCTGATGAGGTCTGGCCCCACTCTCAACCCTGTTGATGGGATCGGGCCCAGCCTGGGGACCCTGTGTTGATAGGCCCACACTCCGGGCCCTGGGGGAGCACACAGTCAGGCAGCCTGCAGAAGCTGCCCATCACGGAGCTGCCAGCAGTGAGGATCAGGTGTGGGGTCCTGCCTTAGATGAGAGGACCCTGTTTTGGCCTCTAGGAACCTTAGGTAGAGGCACGGGTTCCAGCATTCAGGGAACATCTGAAGTCTGAGTGCTGCACCGCATACCCACTGCCGTGTCCCCTAGGGTGGAGGAGCTGCTGGGGGTTTGGGTTGCCTGCTCAAGGGAGCAGAGCCCTGCGGCCGGCGTGGGTCTTGTTCCATGCTGCTTCTGGTCCCGGTGGCTGATGATGGTTTCTCTGGCCCTCCCTGCAGTGCTGGCATGGGCTCTGGGGATAGCACTGCACGGGGCTGCACTGGGTGTTCTGAGGATGGTGGTCGTGTGCAGGTGTGGGAGAGTGAGGGCGAGTCCTGGAGCCATGCGGTCTGCTGGTGCAGGAACGTGGGCCTGGAACTGGAGAGGAGAGAGTTGGGGGGCAGCTGAGTCTGTCTGGGCACCCCTGCATGTCCCCACCACAGGTACTGGAACTCCCTGCGGAACCTGGTGGTATCTCTGCTCAACTCCATGAAGTCCATCATCAGCCTTCTCTTCCTGCTCTTCCTCTTCATCGTGGTCTTCGCTCTGCTGGGCATGCAGCTGTTTGGGGGGCAGTAAGTGACCCAGATGGGGCGTGAGGCTAGGGAGGTGGGGGGACACATAGTGCACCACATAGCAGTGGCTTAAGAGGAAGACCTTTGGGGCCAGAGCAGTAGGGCTGTGGGAAAGGCACTTGCCTTGCACATGGCCAGCCAGACTCTATCCCCAGCACTCTACATGGTTGTCTGAGCCCACTGGGAGCAACCCCTGAGTGCAGATCCAGGAGTAAACCCCGAGCACTGCCTGGTGTGAGCCCTGAACCTAAATGATAAAATGAAAAGAAAAATCTTCTTAATTTTCCAGGTTCAACTTCAGAGAAGAGACTCCTACAACCAACTTTGATACCTTCCCGGCTGCCATCCTCACTGTATTCCAGGTAAGGTTCTGGCCCGCGGCCTCTCCTGGCCTGCCTGGCACTCCTAGGGCTGGAAGGCAGCTCCATGCTGTCCCCACCGTAGTACCTCAGAACCACCCAGACACACCCTCCGTGCAACAGTGTCCACTGAGTAGGCCTCATCACGTGGGCCCCCCAATGGGTGGCTAGGAGGACAGGGCCACATCTGGGGTGGCTGGATGGGGCCTGGGGTTTGGGGTCTGAGCATGGGGACTGTGTCAGGAGGCATGTGGGGTCACCCCGAAGATCAGGGGAAGCTTCTGGGACAAAGCTGCCAGCTCATCTCCTCAGCCCTGGGCCCTGCCGCCCAGCTCTGTGTTCTTGGAGGACAAAAGACAGCCGTCCTGCATGCTCTGCCTCTCAGCCCGGGAGCACCAGTTCTCTGCAGGCCGAGGCTCGTACCCTTGGAAGGCTCCCTCTGGAAGGTGCTCATGGTGGTCAAAGGGCTCTGCCCTGCTCCTGTAACTGGCCTCTTGGATGAGACAAGCCCAGACATTTCTGTCCTAGCAAACCTTTGACACATGTCTTGGACGCTTGCCCAGGGGCTGGGCATTTCACTCCTGCTGACTCTCAGGAAGCCCAGTAGTTACACTCATGGGCCACTGATCTCCAGGGCTACCCACCCTACCCTGACCACCGAGCAGCCCACCATCTGTGTCAGGCCTCCCTTGGACTGGCGTTTTGATAGGAACGGAGCCTCAGCAGACACCTCCACCCATGCTAGCCTTCTCTGGCAGCCTGGGCTGAATGTGTGATGCTTGTCACAATCATGCCTGCTGCTGGTGCCCACCTGGCTTGTTCTGTGCCCTCGGTGGCCTCACTTGGGCTCCCTCGGGTTTCTCCCCTCCTTGGGTTCCTAATATGCGGATGCCAGGCTCCTCTCTGCTGGGCCAGTGGCTTCCTGAGCAGGTCTTTAGCGACTGTCCCTGGATTGTGTGGGCAGGACAGCCCTTTCAAGCTGGGCTGCTGGGCTGTGGCTCCCCCTCCCCCTGTCAAGCTTCTGGTGGGTAGGAGGAGGAGCTTTGCCCATGGACCGGCCAACTGGCTCAGCTCCAGGAAGCCTGGGAGGATGAGGAGGCTGGGGGGCTCTGAGGAGGGGACACAGGCCGTTATGCACGGGGGAACCTCCTCCTTGACTCTGCTCCGTACGTGGCCGACCCACGGAGGCGCCCACATCTCCTCAGTGAGAGGGAAGGTCACCCAACAGCCACTCAGGCGGTGTCGGGCAGCTCAGTGCTGAGGCCAGGCTTTGGGGAAGGGCACGCGGCAGAAGGCTGTGGAGGGCAGGAGCTAACACAAAGAGTACTGAGAAGGAACTCCAAAATGTGCCCACGGGCGTTTCCACAAGAATTGCTGGGCCCGGAGGACGGGAAACACTGCCAGCTCTTGGGAGGGCACCTGCCTGCCATGAGGCTCCCTGAGTCCAGAGCAGCTCGGAGGCAGGAACAGCCGCGGTCATTCCTTAGACTGGGTGAGAGAAGCCGTGACCGCTGCCCTGGGACAGCCTGCAGAGGATCTGATTGGCCCGAGCTGGCTCAGGGCTGACTAGCCCCTAGTTCACCCATGCCCCGACTCTTAGCCTGGACCAGGCAGCTCTGCTGAGAACCCGGAGAGCACTGCAGGGATCACCACACTGTGGACCAGCACTACAGGGGATGTGACCCCTAGCGCGCGCGCCCGTGTGTGTGTGTGTGTGTGTGTGTGTGTGTGTGTGTGTGTGTGTGTGTGTGTGTGTGTGGTGCAGCGCCCCCTAGTGCGCACTGTGTGAGCGGCGCAGAGCCCCCTAATGAATGTGCACGTGTGTGAGGGGCATAGTGCCCCCTAGTGCGCATGTGTGTGAGCACCGCAGCGCCCCCTAGTGACCGTGTGTGAGCGCCACGGTGCCCCTAGAGAATATGTATGTGAGCGCCAGGGTGCCCCCTGGTGAGCATGTGTATGAGTGCCACAGTGCCGTAAAGAGCATGTGTGTGAGTGCCGATGTGCCCTGTCTTGGAAGATGTGTGTCCCAGCCAACCCCAACTTCACACCCCTGCTGGTGAACACTGGAATCAGTTGTAAGCACCTTGTTTAATGAATGTGGCCAGGTGTGTGAGCACAACCAGAATATGCATTACCAGCAAGCATGTGTGAGCACCCGTGGCAGAGGGCTGTGGGGAGTAACAGTAGCACCAAGGACAGTCCCATTCACTCCAAGCTTCTGACCCACACACTTGCGATTTACTGTGTGGCGGAACCAAGCATAAGGGCATTCCCACTCGCACCCCTGTAGGTACGGCACTGTTCATATATCCCGCATTGTGGTGGCCAGAGAAATGGCCGCACACTGACCACAGCAAGAGTTGGGTGTTCCATGGTGCAAACGACCCACCACCCACTGTGTCAGATGCTTTCACAAATGAACTAGAAGCAGATGACTGGAATTGTGTAAGGTATCCTGAAAATGATAAGAAGGAAAACTCCCAGCCCATTTTATGAGAAAAGGACACAAGGACAAGATAGGAAAATGAAAAGTTTAAGACACAGAGGCAAACACCCGGAGGAAATGCTCTCCATTCAGCTTTGGATTTGCTCAGAGATTCTCTTCATGGTTGGCTGAACTCTTAGAATTCTGAAAGGGTTCTCATCAAGTTCTGCTAATGTACTTCCGTATTTCAGCAGATCAAAGAGGAAAAAGACTATGGCCAGGAATGCACTGGAATTCTGGGAAAAGCCCAATCTCCTCATGGGGAGAGGCCAGTCAAATGAGGTTGGCAGTGTCTGCTCAGTGTTAGTGTGGGGGACTGGCAGGTGTGACTGTGGCACAAATATTCACCTTACCTTTTCCTAGGGGTTCAGATAAAACTCAAAAACTCAAGTCATGCTAGTACCAGTGGTTTCAGTGCAGTGGAACAAGGGAAAAATCAGGATTAAGAAGGAAGAATGTCGTTGGTAGATACAACGCTTTGGAAAGCTCAGAAATGCGTATTCTCACTGCACATGGCGAGAGCAGGCCAGTCATCGGAGAGAAGCACAGGAAAAGCACCTGATCTAGACGTCAGTGTAGGTGGATTAGATCTGATTGTGAAAACAAGCGTGAATTTTCAAAGAACATGCAGAGGGGAACATCAGTAATGCAAGGCAGGAGACCTTTATGAAGAGGATCAAAGAATCAGACTGCAGAGAAAATTACCCATACAGACTTATTACCCATAGAGACAAATCCCATGAAAGTGGAGGAAGTAACATAAGTGAACTAGAACGCTGTTCATTGGAAAGAACAGGTTGGGAAGGGCAAAGAGGAACATGGGGAGAGGACTCTGGGCTCAGGCTGGTGAAAGCATGCAAACACCATGTCCAGTATTTTGTCAAGTCCAGGGCACCAGTCCCACAGCAACGACCCCCTCTCCCCCCTCTCCACTCACAAAGTGACCTCATTGCCGCCCATTCCTCTAATTGAATTCCAGAAATCTATCACTATCCACGTTTGCAGAAGATGTGGACAAATGGGGTTCATTTCTCTGTTGTTTGGTTGCTGAACCAACTGAAATGTGGTCCAAAAATTGATTCGGAAACACTGAACCTGCCAGGGAAAGGTTCTCAATTTAGGGTCTGATCTGAAAGTGGAGTGGGAGTGTCATGAGACCAGTCATCCTGGCCTGGACAGTGGACACGGATCTTGGATGGGGAGCAGTCTGTAGCCAGAGAGGATGTCTCTCTGCCCAGATGGAGGTTCAGGGCTTGAGCAGGAATCATGCCTGATGCCTGAGCTGCACATCCCGAAAGTGAAGACCCACATGCAGGCCAGGAGGGCCCTTCACTGTCCACCCAGGGTGACTGTTTCAAGCTCAGGGTCACACTCAGTTCCTGGTGACCTTCTGCAGGGTGGGGCACTGGCCCTTTCCTGGATGCTGTGATGCTTATTGGCCCAAGTGAGCAGGTGGGGGTCAGAGGATGGGGCATGTCATGTTGTCCCTTTCATGGGGACCATGGTGATGCGCGATGGGCCTCTCAGAACCACAGCATCCCCACGTGAGCATGTTACTGCAGCCAGCTGGCCAAGTGGCCAGACCAGCTGCTGGTTTGAGTGTGCTCTTGGACAAGAGAAGTTCTGTAGCAGGTCCTGGCTGTGTGTCCTGACTCTGCTTGGCAGACAGGGAGGCCGGTGGTGGGTCAGAGTGCAGACCTAGCCCTGCTGGCTTCAACTTAAGCCCTGCCTGTGGAGTGTGTCTTGCTTCTGGCCCTGGGAGCGGTCCTCAGTCCCTTCCATACCCGTGGAAGTTTTGGGTGCAGCCAGGGCAGGGGACAGGGCAGCTACAGCCAAGGGTCAACAAGTCACAGGAAGAAGAGGCAGAGACCCTTTGCAGGGGTTGCTGAACATGAGGCATGACACCCAGTCCTAGCTTTTGTATAGAGCCACAGGTCTAGTCAGAAATTTGATTCAAGAGAAAGATCTCACTCATAGGAGTAATAAAAGCTGTACATTCCCAGAATGAAATTTCTGGAGTTTGGGCCGGAGAGTTAGTACTGGGGAGGGAGGGCACTGACCTTGCATTGCAACTGCAGTGGTTGTGACCCTGGTTCTAGTCCCTGACACCATATAGGGTTCCCTAATCACCAACAGTGCTTTCCAGTGTGGGGAGAGGTCACTCCTATATACAGAGCCAGGGATAGCCCTGAGCACTGTCACGCCTGGCCCCACTGGAAAGCAGAGAGTCAAGGCCCTTCTGTGTGTAGGAGACCTGCACAGTGGGAGAGGCACACTTCCCCTGGTTTCACCTGAGTATAGGGGACAGTGGGAGAGATGCTTACCCCAGCGATGGTGAATGGATGTTGTGGTGCAAGGATGTATATGTGTTACTTGAGATACAAGGGCATATGTGGGGTGTATGAGGTATGCGGCTGTATGTCTGTGTAGGGGGGTATGGAATATGTATGTGTGTGTGTGTGTGTGTGTGTGTGTGTGTGTGTGTAGGGTGTGTGATGTACGTAAGTGTAGAGGTATATGTGGAGTCCGGTATATGTGAGGTATATGGGGCTTGGGGTTGTATGTGAGGTATATATGGGATATAGGTGTGTATGTGGGGTGGTATGTAAGTGTGGGGAGATGTGGTGCGTATATGGAGTGGGGGTGTATGTAGTATGGGGTTTGTGTATATAAGATATGGATGTATGTGGGGTGGGGTATGGATATGTGGGGGTATGTAAAGTGTGGGGTGTCTAACATGGGTGTAGGTAATGTGGGGGAATGTGTATAAGGGTGTAGAGTGTAGTGTGGGGTGTGTCTGTAGGATATGAATGTGTGTGGGTCTATATAGTTTGGGGCTGTGGAGGGTATGTGTATATGAGGTGTGGAGGGGAGTGTGTGTAAAGTGTACGTAGTGTGGGGTATATGTAATGGGATATGTGTGTGTGGGGTCTGTGGATGTGGGATGTGGGTTATATATATAAGGGGCATGGGCATGTGTATGTAGGGTGAGTGTTTACTGTGGGTGTGTGTGGGGTATGGTATATGGGTGAGTATTTAGTGTGGAGGTATATATATGGGGTATAAGGTATGTGTATATGGGTTGGGTGAGTGTATGTAGTGTGGAGGTGTGTGAGGTATGTTTATGGGCGGGGAGCTTTCTAGGGGAGAAATATGCGGGTGCAGGATGCAGAGCCAGGGGGGCTGGAGCAATAGCACAGCGGGTAGGGCGTTTGCCTTGCACACGGCCTACCCAGGTTCGATTCCCAGCATCCCATATGGTTCTCCGAGCATTGCCAAGAGTAATTCCTGAGTGCACGAGCCAGGAGTAGTCCCTGTGCATCGCCGGGTGTGACCCAAGAAGCAGAAAAACAAACAAACGGGATGCAGGGCCAGGCATCCCCGCCTCGGGCTCTCCCCACAGATCCTGACGGGGGAGGATTGGAACGCCGTCATGTACCATGGGATCGAGTCGCAGGGAGGAGTCAGCAAAGGCATGTTCTCCTCCTTCTACTTCATCGTCCTGACGCTGTTTGGAAACTGTATCCTTCTCTCAGCCCGTGCCACAGGGCATCGAGCGTGGCCTGGCTCCTCCTTGCTACCCCAGGGGGACCAGGTTGGGGGGTGGAGAGCTTGGTCCAGGCTGATGGGAGCGGGACTGTGGTGGGAGGGAGCGGCAGGTCCAGAGTGCTATGTGAGTGTGTGTGTCAGACATCGAGAGCAGCGGTTGCTCTTTCCACTTAGGTTTATTGAGAAGTTTGGCACTGGGTTTTGGGAACCCTCCACCCACCGGGAATGTAGAGCAGTGTGAAAGAAAGTTTTCTGTGGGAGGTGCCAAGGGACAGGCGCTGAGGAGAGTCGGGGAAGTTTGGGCAGTCTCAGATTCTCTGACTCCTCTGCTGGGGCTGGAACTCCTTCCATTCACGTGCGCTCAGGTGCCCTGGCTCAGTGCTGTGGCCTGGAGAGCCCCGGACTTTTGCGGGAGCACCTCAAGAGCCTGGAGGGAAACTGTCTTCCCCTTGAGCAGCTTTCTCCTGCCTTGGCTGCCGGCCGCCAGGCGCCATCTGCCTGGGCTCTGAGGTCTCCACCTGCACCACCACAGCCTTCCTCCTCCCCTCCCACTGAGCTGCCTCTTGGCCCTACGGCAGGCTCGGCTAGCCCCGGGTCCCAAGCAGGGTCTGGGCACAGGAGGCTGTGAGGCAGGCACGTACGCTTATGCATTTGTGTGTGTGTGTACGTGCACATACGTATGTGTGCATATGCATGTGTGTGTGAGAGTCACTCTGCAGAGAGGTGGGAACCATGGAGGGGGCGGCCTTGTCAGAGGGAAAAGCCTGTTGTGAGGCTTGGGGGAGTGTCCCAGCTGGTCACTGTGGACCCGGGTGTGTACTTGGCCAGTCGTGTTGGTTCCTGGGCCTTCTCATCCATGTGACTCTCTGGCCGGGGACTGAGGGGCATGATCTCAGCCAGCTCAGTGGACACAGGAAGGCCAGCCCTGGAGCATGAGTGCTGCTGGGGCCCCACAGCCCACGTGTGGTGAGAGGACTCTGCTCTGCCAGGACACTGGCCAGGGGCCACACTTGGGCTGTCATGACATGGGGGTTCCGTTGACATGGAAGAGACCCCAGGCCAGTGATGCAGTTCAGTATCTGATGAGATTAGCTGGGCCTGGGACCCAGAACTTAAGGATCTAGCGGCCTGGGGAGGGCCGGAGTAGTACGGGTGGAGCCCAGTGCACTGAGGCCAGGAGGGCAGCTGAGGGGGAGTGTCAGAAGAGCCTGGGTGGCAGTTAGCAGGGGCTGGAGCTGGAAGTGTGGGGAGGCAGGCCGACTGCACGGCCCCATGGCTCAGTCTGCATTTCCTCACTTCTGGGTGGGGATCACAGCGGGGGGGCTTGTTGGCATGCCCTGAGGCTTAGTGGCAGGACAGGCTACAGGGCACCATGCACTGCTCATGGGCTCCCTGAGGCTTTGGTTTGTCGTAGGCGGGCTCTGCCCCCAGAACTACAGCTGAGTCCTAGCTGTAGTCATGCCTGTGGGAGGGTGTGGGGGTGAGGGTCATGCCTGTGGGAGGGTGTGGGGGTGAGGGTCATGCCTGTGGGAGGGTGGGGTGAGGGTCATGCCTCTGGGAGGGCAGGGGGGGCGATGCTGAGTTGGAGGTGCTTGTGGGAGGCTTCTCCCACGGGGACCTGGGGAGAAGGGCCTTGGAGCTGCCTAGGTGCTCCTCTGAGGCTAAGTAGGCAAGCCCAGTGCTGCATCCAAGCTGAGGCCTGACCACAAGCACTTCAGAGCTAGGTAGAAGGAAGGATTCCTTGGCATCAGGAATGTTGGGTGACAGGTGAGTGCAGGTTTAGACATGTATGGTGCAGCAAGGCACAGGAGTGCACATAGGTGCATGCATACAGGTGCACAAGGCTTCAGGCGTCCAAATGTGGGGGGCACTGCAGGTACAGGCCTGAACAGCATTTGCATCTGCCAGCTCTGGGACTTCAGGGACAGGAGGGACACTGGCCTGTGGGAGGGCATGGAGGATGAGGGTCATGGCCTGTGAGAGGGCGTGGGGTGAGGGTCATGCCTGTGGGAGGGTGTGGGGGTGAGGGTCATGCCTCTGGGAGGGTGGGGTGAGGGTCATGCCTGTGGGAGGGCACCGGGTTGAGGGTCATGCCTGTGGGAGGGCGTGGGGGTGAGGGTCATGCCTGTGGGAGGGCGTGGGGGTGAGGGTCATGCCTGTGGGAGGGTGTGGGGGTGAGGGTCATGCCTGTGGGAGGGTTTGGGGGTGAGGGTCATGCCTGTGGGAGGGCACCGGGTTGAGGGTCATGCCTGTAGGAGGGCGTGGGGTGAGGGTCATGCCTATGGGAGGGTGTGGGGGTGAGGGTCATGCCTCTGGGAGGGTGGGGTGAGGGTTATGCCTGTGGGAGGGTGGGGTGAGGGTCATGCCTGTGGGAGGGCGTGGGGGTGAGGGTCATGCCTGTGGGAGGGTGGGGTGAGGGTCATGCCTCTGGGAGGGCAGGGGGGGGCGATAAAATGTTCCCTTCCTTAGCTGGACCAACCAGATACTTTGCTGAATGTCTTCCTGGCCATCGCCGTGGACAACCTTGCCAATGCTCAGGAGCTGACAAAGGTATGCTGTAGGAATGCCACTTGAGGCCTGGGGTCTGGGGCCCCAGGGGTTAGACACGTCGCTTTGGAAGCTAGAGAGCCATGCCAAGGGCTGTCTGGTGTCTCAGGATCCCAGAAGGCAGAGTCCCTGTGCTTGGTTGGGAGCAAGGGGCTGAGGAAGCAGGAGGCACAGGACTATGCAGATGGCTCCGAGAATACGGGTCATGGTCCTAGGAAGGACAAAAAGGAGGAGGATTTGGGGACTATCAGTGAGAGAGCCCCTGAAGCAACGGGGTTAGAGACATGAGTTGTGCTGCCCGTGTGGCCGTGTGAAGTGGGTTAGGGCATCCTTTCTGGGTAAAGGGGTGTGTGAGTCGGGCTATCGGGAACACAGCTGCAGTGAGGCCCATGCCTCAGATGCCGGCAGGTGGGAGCCAGGGGGAGCAGCTCTTCTCTGCACAGCGGGGCACAGCGGGGCAGAGCAGGCCAGAGCAGGGCTCAGCAGGGCACAGCGGGCAGTCCATTCTCCAGGCAGTGCCCAGCAGGCACACCTAATGCTCATCTTTTATTCCTGAGCCCAGTGGGGGATGTGGTTACACATGCCTTCCCCTGTGGTTTCTGAGCCGATGACACAGCCCCCTGCTTGCCGTCTTCTCCCCCGCAGTCCTGGGCAGCGTGATCAGCCTGTCTGCTGTCTCAGCCTCAAGCTTGTGCTTGGACCAGCCGTCTCCTGTGTGTGGGGGACAATGCTACCTCTCCAGCTGTGTGAGATGGGCGCAGCCTGTGCAGGACCTTGCACGTGTGCTGTCTCCGGGCATGTGCACACCCTGGCCTGAGGCAGAATCTGGGGGTGCCAGTGCCAGGGCTTTGATGCCAGCGTTGCCATGCGGGTGGGTGTCCCCTCCAGCCTCAGGAGCGCCCAGGTGCAGGCACAGCTCACACTGTTCCCTTGTGTGGCTCTTGCTCAGCCCTGCTTCTCCGTCTGAGTGCCTGACTCCTCCTTGCTGGTTGCAGCCTTTGAAGCAGGGCTGGGCCGTGTCCCTAAACAGCATCGTGGAGGCTGTCTTATCACCTAGGCTGCCCCCTCAGGGCATAACAACCTGGCCCCCTCTTTCTGTTATTCCCACCAAAACGGCATCTGGTTTTGAAAGTGGAGATTGGGGGCAGCCTCCCAGTGGTGCACTGTGAGTCCCAAATGTGGGTATGCGATGTGTGCATTTGGTGGCCGGGAGCTACCTCCCCAGGCCTCCTCAGCAGAGGAACAAAGAAGTGGGGGGGCCACAGACTGATGGTTAAAATGACCCCTTTATTTTATTTTATTATTTTATTATTTATTTATTTATTTTTGTTTTTTTGGGTCACACCCGGCGATGCACAGGGGTTACTCCTGGCTCATGCACTCAGGAATCACTCCTGGCGGTGCTCGGGGGACCATATGGGATGTTGGGATTTGAACCCGGGTTGGCCGTGTGCAAGGCAAACGCCCTACCCGCTGTGCTATTGCTCCAGCCCCCCAAAATGACCCCTTTAATGTAGAACTGTTAACACACTTATAGAACATCTGAGTGGGTTTGAGGTGTGGGACTGCAAGAAGGTGTGATTGATCTTTTATCTGAGGTAAAGCATTTCAGTGGAGGCAGTTCTCTTGGGATTAACTTAAGGAGATGCTCTGTCTTCCCAGGGACATCTATATTGCTTTTGTCTTTCCCTTTAATTGTACATATTAAACGATTAAGTTTACCTCTTATTAATACTTGCAGTTGTTTGGATAAACACAGTATGAGATTTCAGAACTCAGTTCTCTGGGCTCCGAGGGCAAGCAAGGCTTTTACCATAAATCTCAGACTAAGTCCTCAGGCAAGTTCAGCTTGTCCCATGGGGGTCCTGTCTCTTAAGTCATAACAGCTTGCAGCAAGAACGTGATACTATGCTTTTTATTTTATTAAGATTTTTTTTTTTATTGAATCACCATGTGCAAAGTTACAAAGTACTCAGGTTTACATCTCAGTTATACAACATTCAAACACCCATCCCTTCACCAGTGCCCATATTCCACAACCAAAAACCCCAGTATACCTCCTGCCCCCGCTCCCCCAACCCCCAACTGCATAACTGATCAATTTCACCTCATTTTCTCTTTACCTTGGTTACATTCCATATTTCAACACAAAATTCACTATTGTTGGAGTTTCCCCCCAAGAAGGACAGCCTTACTACCAAGGAAGCATTTGATAATTAGTTTTCCATTGCTTAGAATAAAGAGATATGTAGCCCCACTGCTCCAAGTACATAACTCTTTTTTTTTCTTTTTAAATTTTTCCCCCCTCATCCCCCTTCCCGCGCCTCATAGTATTGTGGACGCCACGCCGAGTTTCTCCCCGAAAATGGGAAACAACCGGGAAAGGGGGATATTTACTCTTCTCGGCTGGTGTGGGGCTGTTGCTTAGTTCAGTCTAGAGAAATGGCTGCTGCTTTGACTACTTTCAATATTTCAACAAAAAACTCACTGTTATTATTTGGAGTTTCCCCCCAAAGTCAGAGCTGCTAAAAAAGGAACCATTTCACATTGCTGACAATGAAGAGATGTTAAGTTGCGCGTCTGTGGCAGCAGCCGCGTGGTTTTGGAATTCTGTATAAAGTCCAGGGAAAATTCTGCCAGAAACTGCATAGCCCATCTCACAGTCCCAGTGTATTGCTGTAAGAAGCTGCACTGGATGCCAAAATGTGTTAGAAGGTCTCTGGCATCAAAGTCTTTAGGCACAGAGGGTCCGTTTCACTCTCAGAAGCTCCCGATTTATCTGGCAATACTATGCTTTTTAGACTGCACCATTTCAATGCTGGGGTAACTTTGCCACTAGCCCTGGGCCCATCCCAGTCCCCTCGTGGGACCTCTCCTTTTGTGGGTGTTAGGAACTATGGCAGTCGAAGCCTGAGCCAAGTAATCATGATATCTGCCTAGGAGTAGATATATTTCAGAGTCAATGAACTCCCAGGTATTAGGAGCACAGCATTAATGGTCTTTCTGTGTTAAACAAAGAACATTGCTCTATAGAAAAATATGAAAGACTAGAGGGGAAATAGAAAAGCAGGTAATTCACTAAAAATACAGAACCCCAGAAATTTTGACTTAAAAAGAACCAGGATTGACTTTGGCAAATGTGAAGCACAAAGGAAAGGTGAAAGATAAACTCAGGGCATTGGGTGTAAGAGCACTGTAAGCTTCTCTGGGGGAAGATAATGGGGCAGTTCATTGATGAAGCCTAAGACACGTGGGGTTAATAACCAACAGTCGCCACAGGGCACTCACTGAGTGGAGATTGGGGGCAGCTCCCCTGAGGTGCACCACAGGTGCCTGGGGTAGAACCAGGAACAGGCAGGCACCTCCATGATGCTTCTGGGGAGCAGGGTGCCCTGCCTGCTTTGAGCCTGGACCTCTCTGGATGGTCTCTGTGGGGAAATATCTGGGGCCTTCAGCTTTTGCCATTACTGAGCCCCTAACAGTAGATGACTCAAGGATGTTTGGGTCCTCTTGGTAATGTCAGCTCTGACATTACCTGGATCCAGGGTGTGAGGAGAAGTGCTGGTCATCCAGAGGGCCAGCTGGAGCACATGGAGACCTTGGCTTCCTGCTCTCTGCTGGGCTTGAAACTTGCAGCATTCATTGCTGATGGCTCCAAAAATCTGACAGACACATGGGGGAACTCACTTTCACATGAGAGAAAGGGACAAAGGGACAGAAGTGGGGTGGCCTTGCAAAGACCAACATGGGATGAACAGAGGGCTGTATGCTGTGGGCAGGTGAGAAATGTTCAGGCAGCGGCTGAGTCCTGCAGTGCAGGTCAGAAATGGACTCGCCAACCCTGGAAGATGGCATGGGGCAAGAGTTTGGGGCAGGAGCCCCAGGCACCGTTGTTGGATGCTTGGAGGCCCCTGTGCATGAGAGCTGTGTGTGAGCGGAGGAACTGTGTTCACACAGTGGGAGGCCACGTGGGCCCAGACAGAACGAGCACTGTGAAAGCCACTCTCTCTATGTTCAAACAGGATGAAGAGGAGATGGAAGAAGCAGCCAATCAGAAACTTGCTTTGCAGAAGGCCAAAGAAGTGGCTGAAGTCAGCCCCATGTCTGCGGCCAACATCTCCATCGCTGCGTAAGTGCTTGGGAGGGCCTGTGGGCTGGGGCCGGGCCCTCAGCAGGGCTTTCTCAGGACCCTCGGTTTGACTTTACCAGCAGCCTTTGCACTGCAGCTGTGCTGAGGGATGATCATGGGGAGGACTTTCCACGTCCCTCAGGTGTGTGTGGGAGTAAAGCTGGCCATGCCAGGCTCTGTGGCATGGTGGGTGGGCATGGGCCCCGTGGTCAGGGGGCAGAATACCAATTTCATGCCATTTATCAGAAATGTATTCTGTGAGCCCAGAGATTAAAGGGATACTTTTGTGGCCCTCAGGACTTAATGCTGCTTCCCCAGTGGGCTCCACATGTCAGATGCAGGGAAGAGGCTGAGGGAGCTCTGGATGAGGCGGCAGATGCGCATGGGTGTTCCACCTCATGGATTAGGGACACTGACCAGGACAGGGCAGGCCGCTGAGATGGGGAGGACAGCAGCGTGGGGCCAGTGACCCTAATGACCATGAGAGGTCAGAGGAGCCCCGGAAGAAGTGCAGCCTCAGTGACTCTGTCTTAGTTCCGGGCCCCCACCCTTCCCTGCCTTGGGCCTCCCTCTTCTTCCTGGGAGCACTGTGTCCCGAGCACATGTGGTGGCACGTGCACTGTGCTGCTGGGTGTGTACTCATGCACAAGTGTCCACTCTTGAGTGTACAGCATCAGTGTCTGCGTGTGTATGCCAGTGTATGCCTCTGTGTGAGGGCGTGTGAGCCCGCGCCTGAGTGTAGGGGTGCGTGAGAGTGCGTGCGTGCGGACTGCTTTCTAGGGAGGTGTATGCAGAGGACCTGGCTCTGAGCACACAGAAAGTGCTGGACTTGCAAGGAGAGTAGCTGGAGGAGGCCACAGGTTCCTGAGGGCCCAGGAGGTGCATGGCCATGCCTGAGGGGGAGCCAGGCAGGCTGTGGACATCCCCAGGTGTATGGACACACGTGGGACTAGGTCAGCTGGGTCTTGGGCTTGCATGAGGCGGTAGCTGTGATTGCAGTGTCCCTGGTATGCAGGACAGTGCTGTCTCTCTTGCAGGCCTGTGGCCCTTGCTAGCATCAGCTCTCTCATCCTCAGGTGGCTGTTCTTCCAGTACCTGTGACCTCAGGTCCAGCTCCTTGAGGGTGAGAGCTTGGAGAGGGGCAGTTGGGTCCCTCAGCAGGGAGGATGAGCTCTGAAAGCGGGCTCTGGGTGCTTCCTGCTGCAGGAGAAGCTGCAGACGAGTGTTGCTGTGGCACCAGGCTGGCTTCTGGTGCTGCCTTCAGTCTGCGACCTTGCAGGGTACTCAGCTCCGTGTTGGTCATCAGTGTCTTAGTCTAAGGTCATCTGGGGGGTTGGACCACATTTTCCCCAGTGGGGTCAAACATCTGTGGCTCACCTGGGGCTACTGGGATGCAGCTCTGGGATGCCCATCTGTGAGACACTGGGTCTGTCTCCTGTGCTCTGGGTGGGTGAGTCCATGTGAGGACATCTTGTGCCAAGGGCTTGCTTCCTTCTGCAGAAACCAAGGCCTGCTTGTCTGTCGTCTGTCTGCCCCTCCCCCTTGTCCTTGACTGTTTCCTGTCTTTGAGGTTCATGTTTGGATGGTAGCACCTGCTTCCCCACAGTTCATTTCTCCAGTGCCAGCTGCAGTGCTGGGGCGAGAACAAGGCTCCCACCTGCCCTCTGCTCCTCACAGCTGTGCCCTGAGGCCTGCGAAGCAGGAGGACTGGCCCAGGGCTCCGGGAGATGTGGAGCCCCGCCCCCGCCCGGTGTCTGGTGCTGATCTGCCTGGGGACAGAGGCTCTGCTACCTCACTGTCCGGCAGCGGGCCCTGAGAGCCACTCGGCCAGTGGGCTTGGCCTCTGATGATAGCCAGTCAGGTTCCAGGAGGACAGGGGGAACGATCAAGCTTGCTCTTCGTCCTTTGAGCTGTCACCCTTGCAATTCCCGGACTTCCAAAAGCTAGAGCACACTCTGATGCTCACACACATGTTCACACACATTCACACCCATGTTTCTATACTTAGATGTCTTACACTCACACATGTTCACGCACATCCACTCACAGTGTTGTTCATATCATTCACATGTCCTACACTCTTATACGTGTTCACACATGTGTTCATACCATTCACATGTCCAACATATTCACACACATTTGCATACCATTCACATGTCCTACACACTCACATTCACTCAGTGTTCATACCACTCACATGTTCTACACTCATACATGTTTATGTGTGTGCATACCATTCACATGTCCTACACTTCCACATGTTCACACTCACACATACTCATTGTTCCTGCCACTCATACTGGCCTACACTTTCATACTTGTTCATATTCACATGTGTTTATGGCTCTCAAATGTTCTACACTCACACGTGTTCTCACATGTTTTCATACCATTCACATGTCCTACATTCCCACACGTGTTCACAATCATAACCACTCAGTATTAATACCTTGCACATGTCTTATCCTCTCATATGTTCACTGACTTTTGTTCATACCACTCACATGTCCTATATTCCCACACATGTTTGCACTCACATGTGTTCATAACACTCACATGTCTTACACTCACATTTTCACATTCACATCCACTACTACATTCAGATGTGTGTTCCCACAACTCATACACAGGTTCACTCACATCCACACATGTGTCCATACTGCATACATGCCCTTCGTACATATTCACACTCATATCCACACATATGTTCCTAGATTGCTACATGTCCTATGTATGTGTTCACATATACATTCATACATACACATATGGTCATACCACTCACATATCCTCCACTCACATGTTCACACTCCTGTCCATGCACAGTTTACACACATGTTCACACCACTCACAGGTTCCACATTCACACTTGTTTACATGGTGTCATATATGGGTGTTTATATTAACATGTCATAATACACTTCTGTGTTTAAACATGGGCATCTAAACTCACACATTTACTCATGTGTTCACCCCACTCATATATCTGCCCATTCACATGTAGTCATGCTGACACATATGCAGGCTTACATTTTCACACTAACATATTTACAACCATGCACAGTCAGTTCATATTCACATGTTCACCCACTCACATCTGTTTACATGTTCACACACTCACACATATGGCTACATGGACAGTCACACGAATGCTGCTGGCAGCACATGAAGCCCACGCCATACTCACACACTCACATTCACAGTGCCCCACTCACATGCATCTGTGCGTCTACACACTCATACTTAGTCATCTCAGTACCCATTCTCACCCATCTCTGCTCACATGTGTTCTCCCCACCCAGCTTTCCACAACATTCATGTTCATGGTCACTGATATACTCACTTCCAACCTCGTGCACACTCACGCACTCATCTGTCTGGCACACACAGAGCCCACAGGCCGTTGCTCACTTTGAGCTCTCCTCACAGGTGTCAGTAGAGCTGGGGGAAGCTGACTTGAAGGGGAAGTTGAGAAGAGAGAAAAGAGGTTCGGTTTCTCCCTGTTGGCTTTGGAAAGACTTCCAGAATTCTGTCTGAAAGGCTGGAGTCACACCTGTGGGAAACCGGGCGGGTCAGGCAACCAGCTTTGCCCTGGGAAGAGTCAGGGTGAACTGTAAGCACCTGGCTCAGGCTTGGACGCAGAGGGGTGGGGTCTGGCCCAGACTGGGTGGGTAGTAGCAGGGCCCAGGTGGAGTGCCTGGGAGCCGGAAGCAGGTAAGGCCTCCTGTGGTCACTGGCTCTGCTCCATGCAGAAGGCCAGGCGGCCACACGGCCAGCGCCCTGGCCCCTTGGGAGTGGGCCACTGAGGAGGCCCTTTGAGAGGTCAAGCAGCTCTCTCCGACCCCAGCCAGGGCTGTGTGTGCCCATCTGGGACAGACAGGCTCCTGATAACGGCTCCTGTCTTTCAGCTGTGGTGGGGTTTGCTTTTCTGCTGGATACTTTCTTTCTCAACTTCTCTTTTACCCCGAGGTCTCAGCCGGTGCCCATTCTGACGGAAGTGCCCCCAGCATCCTGTCCAGAGGCGTGCTGCGGCCCGTACCCCGCCTGCCGCGGCTCCCACGCGTTCCTGCCTCTCAGCTGCCCTTTGGTCTCTCACTCTTGTTTTGTTCTGTTTCTTGCATGTGCAGTTTTGTAAAGCAAACTCGAGGTACTGTATCTCGCAGCCCATCTGTCTCCAGCGTAAGCTCACCGTGAGTGGCTCTGCTACGGTACCATTGTGGCTTTCATGACGGGCACTCGTACACACCTTCCCTCCTGACTCTGCTTCCTGCCCAGCCATTGCTTCACGGGAGCCCAGCAGACCTTGTGCAGTGGGCAGGGGGCGTGGGTGGGCGTGCTCCCTGATGTTGTTGTGCCTGGGGATCCAACTCTTGCTCAGCCCCTCCTCTGTCCCTCCTGGCCACTCTCCTTGTCTGCTGACCCTCCTGGCCTCTGTCCTCTTGTCTGCTGTCTGTCTGTGTGTGTCACTCTGGTGCTGCTCTCTTCTGCCGCAGTTGTGCCGGGTGCCACTGGGCGCCTGCTGAGAGGTTCCCTGGGGGATGGCATTTGCTAGGTGCTCCCTAGCGTGGCTGTGGTCCTTGTACTCTTCCTTTCTTGGGAGGGGAGGTATCTTGTCCGTAAATGTCCTAGCAAGACAGAGTGGCTGCCCTCTTGCAAGGCCAGATCCTGGGTTAGATCCAGAGAACCCCCAGGAGACCACCTGGGGGTGACGCCAGTCTGTCCTAGGCTTATTCTCCAGAGCTCCCTCCCGAGGGTGCGGCCAGGAGCGCCGAGGGGTATGTATGGGGTGGGTGCAGATGTTGGGATGCTCCTGCCTTGGCTGAGCCTGTTTCCAATGGGCCCAAGCAGGGCTCTGTCCTGCCCGAGACACTGAGAGCTGCTGGTAGGGGATCCAGTGCTGTGTGACTGACTGGCATGTTGAAGTGTGATGTGAATGTGGACCCAGTGGTGCCCCCAGCAGGACAGGTGCTGGCTGAGCCGGCCCAGAGATGCCCCCTGTCAGGCTGTGCCCTCCATGCCTCTCTGGGAGGCTGCAGGGTTTACATATTGGGTAGCAGAGCATGCCCACCTGTGTGCAGGGCTGGCCAGCCTCCAGGAGACCCCAAGAACCCTTGCAGGTCAAACTTGCCATCCTGCACTGGAGGTCAGTGGCCAGGCTGCCCTCTGGGCAGCTGCCTGGCTTGTAAAGTGAGTGGAGGGAAGAGTGAGGGACCAGCCTGGCCATCTTGGGAGAGATCTGTGGGGTCTGTGTGCCCAGAGGAGCCAGGAAGGCATGACAGCTGGGCACATGCTTCTGGTTCCAGCAAGGAGAGGTTGGTGCACAGGCTCAGACAAATCCCGGGAGGAAGTGGCTGTGCCTCTGGGGTGGGCAGAAGTGGTGGGCCCAGCAGGACCAGGGCCAGATAGGGCTGCAGCTCATCACTGGTAGAGGCCGGCCTGGCCCAGGACCTTCTAACTCAGCACTGAGGACGAGGTGGAACTGTGCCTCCAGGAGCCCCACCCACCCACACCTGCTGTCCAGAACCTGAGCTCCCTCACCATGAGGCTGTTGCCTTCTTCCCTGTGTCCTGACAGAGGTTGTCCTGAACTGTGCTGGACCTCAGCTCAATCCTCAGGCTCCTGGGCCCCATGGCCTGGGAACCAGCCTCTGGGCTATCGGTCACTGCATGCAGCTGGGCACTGTGGGCTGGTGCCCCTGGCTTCAGACCCGACAGGAAGGCAGTGTCCCAGGTTGCAGTCAAGGGGAGAAGGAGTGTCCGTGGTCAGGCATCCATGGGGGCAGGCAGCAGTCTGTGCTGTGTGCCAGCACATGTGCAGGGCTGGGTCTCCACGCTGGTGCCAGCTAGAGTGATTGCTGCTGGATCGTGGACACAGACCCTCCTTAGGGCTCACCTTCCTTCCCACCTCACATATGTGTGTTCCTGGTTCTGTCATTTAGTGGCCGTGGCACCGGCAGTGCCCCCTCTCTGAGCTCAGTGCCATCATCCAGAGCACGGTGCCCAGTGAGCCTAGGCTGCCACCACGCCACAGCACAAGGCCCTGGCTCTGACACTTGGCCAGAGGGGCCTGGAGCTGTCTGCTTTGGGGGTCTCACCGAGCAGTTTCTATGCACCGTGGGCTGTGAGAGGTGGCCAGGTGGTAGGCAGATGGTCTGCACACAGGGGCTGAGCCTGACCACAGCCACTCCTGATGCCGAGGGTGCAGGAGTGTCTGCAACCCCAGACTCTGCCTCTGGGCTCACAGGAGGTGTGGTGACAAGGCAGGTGCCCTATAGCCCATCCACTCTGCCCCCAGCAATCCGGCTCCCGCTCTTCCTTACGGCCCCGCTGGCTGCTCTGGGCTCCATGTGCCAGACCATGTTTCTCTGGGTCCTCTCTTTTCTGCCAGCGGCTTCCTGGAGTGGGAGTTGGAGCTGGGCCCCGGCGGGGCTGTTCCCGGCCCCTTGCCCTTTCCTCACCCACTACACTGAGATGCTGACCTACCCCCGCCCCCACTCCTTCCCATCTTGGCGCCCCTGGCTGCTGGTCCACTTGCCCGGAAGCCTGTCTGTCACCTTGCACTGGTGCCATCATTCCCACCTCCTGAACTTCTTGGCCTTGGGCCACTCTCAACTGCTCCAGTGCCCTTGAGGTGTGGCCCCAGACCAGTGCTCCCACTGCGGGGTCCTGCCACGGCGCAGTGCAGACATTGCCCAGGACCTCTCACCCCTGCCTGCCCTGCACCCTGCGGCCAGGGCTGGGGCTCCTCCCTGCGTCCGCGCTGCCATCCCTCCATCGCTGTGTCCATCTGTGGCTTCCCCGGCGGCGGCGGAGGCTCAGGCCTCACCCAGCTCTCTCATAGCAGGCAGCAGAGCTCCGCCAAGGCGCGCTCGGTGTGGGAGCAGCGGGCCAGCCAGCTGCGGCTGCAGAACCTGCGCGCCAGCTGCGAGGCGCTCTACAGCGAGATGGACCCGGACGAGCGGCTGCGCTACGCCACCACGCGCCACCTGCGGCCCGACATGAAGACGCACCTGGACCGGCCGCTGGTGGTGGAGCCGGGCCGCGGGCCCGCGGGCTGCAAGGCCCGGGCCGAGCCGGCCGAGCCGGCCGAGCCGGCCGAGCCGCCGCGCCGGCACCACCGGCACCGCGACAAGGACAGGCCCGCGCCGGAGCGGGCGCAGGACGGCAACGCGGGCCAGGCCGCCCCCGGGCCCGAGGGCGCCGAGCCGGGGGCGCGCGAGGAGCGCGCGCGGCCGCACCGCAGCCGCAGCAAGGAGGCGGCCGCGCCCCGCGAGCCCCGTGCGGAGCGCCGCGGCCCGGGCCCCGACGGCGGCCGGCGCCACCACCGCCACGGCTCCCCCGAGCACGCGGAGCGCGAGCCGCGCCGCCACCGCGCGCACCGGCACGACCCCGCGCGCGAGCCCAAGGACGCGGCCAAGGGCGAGCGGCGCGCGCGCCACCGCGGACCCCGGCCCGCGCCCCGGGACGCCGACGGCGCCGACGAGCCGCGGCGGCACCGCGCGCGGCACCGGGCGCACGAGGACGCCGAGAAGGACGCGGCCGCCGGAGACTGCGAGCCGGAGGACAGGGACAAGGAGCAGGAACCGCGGAACCACCAGCCCAAGTGAGGCGCGGGGCCGGGTTGGGCTCCCTCCTGGGGCGCGTGCGGGGACCCCCGGGCCTCTCTCCCCGCGCCCAGAGAGGAGGCAGGTTTCTGGGGCTTATTGCCATAGCTTTGCTCAGGAAAGGGGGTGGAGGCCAGGTAAGTTTGGGAACCTGTTCCTAGGTAGGGGCCTAGTGACCCCACAGTGGAAGGAGCTGTGTGTGGGAAGGACTGAGGGTTCCGCTTTGGCCTCAGCACAGCCAGGGCCTCTACCGGGGAAGCTTCCGGAGTGGGGAGGCAACCAGGGCCCCCTCACACGTGGGGAGGACAGACAAGCCACGCAGGGCTGCAGGCCCCGAGGGGCTGGGATTCCTCGGCTGCCTCTGACCAGGGTGTGCTTTCTGTTTGCAGGGCGCCTCACTGTGACCTGGAGGCTGGTGGGATACCAGCCATGGGGTCTGTACACGCAGCGCCCAGCACCTGTCTCCAGAAGGTGGACGAGCAACCAGAGGACGCAGACAATCAGCGGAACGTCAGCCGCATGGGCAGCCAGCCCCTGGATCTGAGCACCTGTGTGCACATCCCTGCGCCAGGGGTGGGCACTGCTGGGGAGTCCTCGGCTGCGCCCGGTGAGTCCCTCTTGCCCCCACAGGGCAGCCCCATGCCTGCAGGCCCAGTGTGGTTATCCCCTCCTGCTCCCTGGCCACGTGTGGGGACAGGGAGTGCCATCTTGCTGTGTCAGTACCTGTTCCCTGATGCCTTTGCTTCCTGGTGCCCCAGTGCAGAACTAGTCCTGTTGGTCTCCAGTGCTCAGAGCCCTGAGGACTATAGCGGCCTTCAGGGGGCCTAAGGGCTCCCCTGGAACTCTGCAAGGGCCGCATGCTTCATCACTGTCCTACCATAGCCACACACCTGTCGGGGCTGACAGGCAGAGGACAGAGGGAGAGGTGCTGGGGCCTCCCACTTGCTCACATGCACATTTTCTTTTTTATTTTGGGTTTTGTGTCATACCCACCAGTGCTCAGGGTTGATTCCTGCCTCTGCACTCAGCAGTCACTCCTGGTGGGGCTAGGTGGACTATATGGCGTGCCGGGAATCAACCCAGGTTGCCTGTGTGCCAGGCAAAGTGCCTTAGTCCTCTCTTGCACTGTATTGGGCTCCCCAAACGTCATCTTCCCCACTGCCCTGTCCTTATCATTCGTGTGAGCGTGAGAGTGGCCCCGAGCAGGCAGCCGGATGCTGTGCTGGACCTGTATAGTCCCTGAGGGCCCAGCACAGTGTAGCCCTTCTGCCAGCACCTTGTTAGGAGAGGTCTGTGGGTGCTAAGCCCAGGTCCCTCTATCTGTGGGGGCACTGGCATTTGTGAGCCCCTAACAGAGTGGGCAGAGACCACAGAAAAGAGCTGGCGTTGGGGGGCAGGCAGAAGGCCAAATGTGGGGGCAGAAGGCTGGTTTGTGGGGTCAGGTAGAGGGCCGGTGTGGGGGCAGACAGAGGCTGGAGCAGGAGGGCAGGCAAAGGCTAGTCCCACAGCCCAGGCCCCCAGCCTCTCTCTGTGCCACTCTCTGTTGCTCAGGCCCTCTCACTGGGAGGAACAGCTGACATGACTGTGTGGTCTGCTCCTGCCTGCTGCCTTGGGGGAACGTTCTTCTAGTCTGTTGTTACATTTCCTGTGGTTCTTGTGAGGCTGCCTTCCTGACCAGCAACCAGTCTCCACTCTCTGGGGTTCTTGGGCTGCTGGGTACCTGAGTCAAGGTGTGGGCTGTCTCCCCAGCCCCAGTCAACCATCCGTTCTGCTGTTTCTCCTGAGTATAGGGTTGCCTTGACCAGAATTTCATAATTGACCTGACAGCACCGTGCCTCTCATCTGGGCTTACCCCACCCGGGAACGGGCGCTGATGTTTGTTTCCCATCTTCTCATGGCCTGACAGCTTTTCCGCAGGCAACAGTTTTCGGACCACAGTTCCCACATAACCAGATGTTATCTGGTCCTCTACTGATTAACATCTGGTTACGCCCAGATTCTGGAAACCATGGCTAAAATGGCTGTCAGCTCCACATACAGGCTTCTGGGAGAATAAGTTTTTGCCTCCTGAATTTACCAAGTAGTGCCCTGGTGGGGTCTTACTACCAGGGTCTGTGTGGTCTGTGAGCCCCACCTGCATTCCCCTGCAGTGAGGGACAGTCCCTGCTGCCCACACCTTCCAGCAGTGCGTGTTGTCTGCCCTGGCTCTCTGACAGCTGTGTAGTGGCCTCGGTGGTGCGTTTCTCCAGTCCAGCAGACCTATTGTTATTGGGGGTTGGTTACGTACATTGGTGCTGGGTGCTACTCCTAGTTCTATGCTCGTTGGTAGCTCCCTGGGTGCTTGGGGTGAACATGGTCACTGCATGCAAGGCAGGCACCTTAGCCCATCCACTCTCCGTGATGCAGCTTTACCTATTTGCTTACTGCAGTCTCTCCATGTTCTTGGACCGTGTTTGATCAACTCCATGCACCTCCCTGTTCCAGGCAGGTTGGTTCTTTCTCTCTGTGGAGTTTTAAGAGTTTTTTGTATATCCTGAGTAATAGTCCTTTTTTTTTTTTTTCTTTTTGGGTCACACCTGCAATGCTCAGGGGTTACTCCTGGCTTCGCACTCAGGAATTACCCCTGGCAGTGCTTGGGGGACCATATGGGATGCCGGGGATCGAACCCAGGTCGGCCGCGTGCAAGGCAAACGCCCTACCCTCTGTGCTATCGCTCTGGCCCCAGTAATAGTCCTTTTTAAGATATAACTTTGCAGTTTTCCCCTACCAATCTGTGTCTTATTTTCATATTCTTTTGGAGTCTTTTGCAGAATGAAACATTTTATTTTGGGGCTGGAGCAACAGTATAGTGGGTAGGGCGTTTGCCTTGCACGCGGCCGACCCGGGTTCGATTCCCAGCATCCCATATGGTCCCCTGAGCACCGCCAGGGGTAATTCCTGAGTGCAGAGCCAGGAATAACCCCTGTGCATCGCTGGGTGTGACCCAAAAAGCAATATATATATATATATATATATATTTTAATTAAGTTCAACTTATCTATTACTGTTTTTTTACGGATTATACTTTTGGTGGTGGTATATCTAAAAAGACCCATAACCAAGGTCACCCATATTCTCTTCCATGTTACCCTAACCCTAGGAGTTTTATAGAGTTTGCATTTCATATTTAGATCTACGAGCCATTTGACTAAAATTTTTGAAGGATATAGAGTCTACATCTGGATTATCAGTTTTTTGAAACACTTGCTTCAGTTTTTTTTTCTTTTTTTTTTTTTCCTTTTTGGGTCACACCCAGAGATGCACAGGGGTTTGCTCCTGGCTCATGCACAGGAATTATTCTTGGCGGTGCTCGGGGGACCATATGGGATGCTGGGAATCTAACCCAGGTTGGCTGTGTGCAAGGCAAACGCCCTCCCCGCTGTGCTATCACTCCAGTCTCAGAGTATCATTTGTTGAATTACTTTTGTTCCATTGTATTACCTTTGTTCCTTTGTCAAAAGTCTAATGACCTTAAAAGGATCTATTTTGTGTCTCAGTTCTTTTCTTTTGGACTATTGTGCATATTTTTTACTAATTCCACACTGACTTGATGACATTCTCTTTTGTTTGTTTTGATTTTGAGCCCCACCTGTCTTTGTTCAGGGCTTACTCCTGACTCTGTGCTCAGGGATCACTCCTGGTGGGGCTTGGGGTGCCATAAGGGGTATCAGGGATTGGATTGGGTAAGTCACGTGTAAGACTTCCCTCTGTACTATCTCTTTGGCCCCTTGATTCATAACTTTATGAATTTGGAAATTGGATAACACCCATTTCCTAATTTGGTCATTAGTACTGAAGCATGAGTCAGCTTGGGTCTTTTGTCTGTCTCTGTACCCTTTAGAATGATTTTGCCAATATCCATAAAATAACTTGATGGGATAGTTGGGGTATAGGCTCTCAAGTGGTGCTTGGGAGGTCTGGAAACCCCACCAGCAATTCTTAGCCAACTGGGCAGGCGATTCAACATAAGGGCCAGATGATGCAATGCAGCTGGGCCGTATGGTTCCAGAGATATTGGGGGCACCCCAGAGGTACTCAGGGGCCTTTCTGGACACACCAGGCAATGGTTGGAGGACTCCTGGACTGCATCTTCTCAGGCGACCATGTGGTGCTGGGAATCAAATAAAAGTTGAGCATGCATTAGGCATGCGTCCTAACTCTTGTATCATCCCCAGCCCCACTCACTGGGATTTTACTGGGACTGTGCTGGATCAACTACTAGGAAAAACTGACATCCTGACAGTTCTGAGTCTTTCTAAACATAGACAGGAGATACAGATGTATTTATTTAGTACTTTGATTTTACTTATCACAGTTTTATAGTTTTCCTCATTGATATAGTATATTGTTAAGCTTATACCTAAGGGTTTAATTTTTGGGGACTGCTAATATCAATGGTATTGTTTCTAGTTTCAAGTTTTACTTGTTCATTGCAGATATAAAGAAAAATAATTGATTTTTCTATATTAACATTGTATCTTATAAACTTGCTAGAAGTGCTCAGTAGTTTAAAGGGTTTCCTTATCAATTCTTTCTAATTTTCTGTGTAAATGAATATGTAAACAAAGGCAGTTCAATGTCTTCTTTCTGATCATTGGATCTTTTGTTTCCTTTCCTTGTCTTATTGCATTAGCTAGTAGTACTTGAATTATGATGTTGAGAATGTGTAAGAAGGTGCTTTTAACATTTTGTTTGTAGAGAGTCTTGATCAAATGAGTTCCATTCTCTTCTAAGAGAGTTTTTAGAGATTTTTAAGCCTTGTCAAATGCCTTTTCTGTTTCACTAGTAATTTCCTGAGAGTTTTTATCTCCAGCATATTGAGGAGACAGGTCTATCATTGTACCATCTTTTCCAGCCCCTAAATAAGCTCTTTTATTTGTAAGTTTGTTTCAAGACTATGAATTCCTTAAGAGATTGCCTGGCCCTGAAGCTGTGAATTATTCCTTCAAATCTGAATAATGATTAGCTGTATGGTGACATGTTCATTTCATTGAGTTTTTTTTAAATTAATTTATTTTTTATTGAATCACCATGTGGAAAGTTACAAAGCTTTCAGGTTTAAGTCTCAGTTATACAATGCTCAACACCCATCCTTTCACCAGTGCACATATTCCACCACCAAGAATTACAGTATACCTCCTCCCCGCCTCCCCAGCCCCCCACCCCGCCTGTGTAACTGATAAATTTCACATTACTTTTACTTTACTTTGGTTACATTCAATATTTCAATAAAAAACTCACCATTATTGTTGAGTTTTTTTCCTTTTACTATATTTCATCCATAAAATCATAGAGGGAAATGCCTCTTGTAGAGCCCAAGAGTATCCCACCCACATAGCAGAGCCTGACAAACTCCCCGTAGCATATTTGATATGCCAAAAACAGTAACAATAACAGGTCTCATTCCCCTGACCCTGAAAGAGCCTCTAATCATTGGGAAATACGAGTAAGGGGGGCTGCTAAAATCTCAGGGCTGGGATGAATGGAGACTGGCGCCTGCTTGAGTAAGTTGATGAACAATGGGATGACAGTGATACAGTGATACTGTATTTCATTCATCATTCTCTTCTGACTTGTAGAGTTAGAATTGATAGACCTGCTATTTATCTTATGGACTTTCCTTTGTATTTAAGTTCCTCTTTTGATCTTGCTGCTTTCAATATCTCTGTTGTTGGATTTTGTCATTTTGAGTACAGTGTGTCCTTGAGTTTTTCTATTTAAGTGTCTTTTTGCTGGAAACCCTTTGGGCCTCTTGGATCTGTGTGCCTGTATTCCTCAGTTCTGGGTAACTCATACCTGTGGATTTTTAGCAGTTCTTCATTGAATTTTCTACATGTTCTTCAGAGGGACTCTGATGGTTCTTATATTTTTTCCCCTTGAACTCATCCCATAGTTCTGTTAATTTCTTTTCAGACGTTTTTTCGTCTTCTGTTGTTTCCTAGAGGTTTCCTGCATCTTCTCTTGGAGCTCTTTGATCTTTTCTCAGTTGCTGTTATTCTGCTCCCTATAGGTTCTGTTGAGTTTTGTTCACCACCAACCAAACTCTTCATTTCTTTTTTTTTTCTTTTTTTTCCAAACTCTTCATTTCTGTCATTCTGACTCTACTAGTTTTCTTTTTTCGGTTCTCACGCTTTCTAGTGCTTTGCTGAATACCTGTGCCATTATTTCTTTGAGCTCCTTATCCATGCTCACTACGGTGTAACTGAGGTGATTCTCTGAGGATTTAGAGCTGGTTGGTCCTGTTTGAATCTTCCCTGTCACTGTTCTCATTCATTGAGCTTTGTGGACTTCTACAGATTCCCTCTTGGTTTTGCCATGTTCCTCCTGTGCTAAGGTGAATCTTTGTAATAGCCTCTCTGGGAGTCTCTGGGAGATTAAGTTGCTCTTTGCCTTCCATACCTGTCTTCACTTAGTGACAGGACCTAGAACTGTGAACAGTGTAACATTTGATGAGTAGAGCAGCTACATGGTATCTATGTGGTCACGTGAGTGTTCTCACCTGGGAAGGTGGGGCAGCAGGCGTGTAGAGCTAGGCTGCCTGGATGGTGGAGATCCTGATAGTAGTCATTTCTATCCTCTCTCTGTTTCTTTGTTTTCTGGGCTAGAAGTTTGTTGATTTTACTCATCTTTATAAACAATCAAACTTGGTTTTTTGTTGTTGATTTTTCTCTATTGATTCCCGTTTTCAATTTCATTATTTCTAACTCTATTTCTTCCTACTACCTTTTAACTCTTATTTCTTCCTGCTACCTTGGATTTAATTTTCGCTTTTATAGGGTGCTTTGATTGTTGGTTTTAGGTCATTCATATTTTCTGTTTATTTGTTTCAATCAGTGCTTATAGTTCTCACCAACTATTGCTTCAGTTGTATCCAGCAAGCTTTGATAAGGTGTTTCACCATTTTCATTTAGTTCAAGATATTTACAATGTTTTTCCCTTGAGATTTCTTCTTTGACTCCGGTTTTATTGAAAAGTGTTTGTTAAGTCTTTAAATCTACTTTGAGATTTTCTGGTTTCATGTTATATTGATTTCTAGTTTGTGTCTATCGTGATCTGAGTTTTTTTCCCTATTTACTCATGTTTTGCCTTTAAATTGTGATGTTTTCTAATTGTTCAGTTTTAAGATTTCTTTGTCTACTTTGAATTAGTGTCTTCTTTCCCCAACTGTGTGGTTTGCAAACATTTTCTTCCAGTATGTTACTTATCTTTTAATTTTCCCTTCTTCTCTAAATATTTTTGCTAGTGCTGGGGACTGATTTTAGATCCTCAGCACCTGGGACTTGGGTGCTCACCTGAGTCCCAGCCTGGCTTCTCCATTCTCTGCACTCTGGTTTTTGATTTTGTTTTAAATTGTAACCAGAGGGAAGCTTCATCTGGTTCCTGTTAATGTTGTGGAAGCAGAAATCTAGGCTGTTTCAGATGTCAATTTACATTCTACTAATTTTCGAACTCAAATTTTTCAGTAGCTTTAGTAAATCAATAAAAAAAATTGATTATTTTTGTCTTCCAAATATAGTATCGAAAATTCTGTAAATGTAGTTTTAAACTATTCCTTCCAAGACTTGGCATTTTATTTTTGGTCTGACCAGCTAACACACTATCAGGTATCATTGGCATTACTGGTTACCCTTACCTTGTTTTCGTCTATACCGAGGAAAATCTGTTTTGCACCAGAGTGTCTGTCTCTGTGTGTGTGTGTGTGTGTAAAATCTTGTTACTACATCCATTAATTCCTTGGTAAGTTTTAAAATCTGGACTTGATTGTTTCTCGGCTTTTTGGCTAAGATCAAGTGTAGTGTCTGTTCTTACCAGTTTAAAAATCTGTATTTGATGTTGATTTTGTTGATTTTGCTTTTTCAGCATTCCTAGAGACCGACCTTCCACCCACACCTGCCCTCCCACCCCCGGGCACTTAACTATGGACATTTATAAGTATTGAATTTACTGATATTTAATGGTAATTTTAGAATAAATACTTTTTATTTACTTATTTATTTATTTGCTTTTTGGGTCATACCCAGCGATGCACAGGGGTTACTCCTGGCTTATATACTCAGGAATTACTCCTGGCGGTGCTTGAGGGACAATATAGGATGCTGGGAATTGAACCTAGGTCTGCTGCGTGCAAGGCAAATGCCCTACCCGCTGTGCCGTTGCTCCAGCCCCAGAATAAATACTTATTTGTTATTATACTCACTTTCATGGAGGAATTTTGGCTTGGTGCTTGAAGGTGAGATGTATTCTGTAACTTTCTTCCATTACCTTCAGGTATACTAAGTTAGATATCAAAGTCATATAGTTAGCTCTTGATTAACTTTATTAGTCTTGTGAAATCAAATATTCTGATGGGAGTCCTGTTTTCATATGGGACAATTGATAAATTTTATTTTATTTTATTGTATATTTCAAGTAATACCCATGTAAATAAATACCAGTGTGTAAGAAGGAGCCTGGCAAGCTACCCATGCCGTATTATATGATATGCCAAAAACAGTAACAACAAGTCTCACAATGGAGACATTACTGGTGCCTGCTCGAGCAAATCAATGAGCAATGGGATGACAGTGTAAGGAGAAAAGTACAATTCTTAAAGTGATATGACAATTTAGAAGACAGCAAGTGCTATTTAAACCTGACTAAATGTAAACACATTCATAATGAGAATGGTTGTCTCTCCAGCAATACACACATATTCCACCCAGTCAAATTTACTTATCAGTAATCAAAATGAATATAATCATAAACCTGCAAAATGTTTGCTGCTGCTTTAGCCACAGGTGACTTGGTTGATTAGAAATGGAAATATATTGATCATCTACATACTCATTCCATACCACTTAATTTCTGAAATACAGAGTAAACTGAAGATGACACATTTCAATACACGTGGTTTATCCTGAGCACCTACTTATTTTTATTTTTTTCAGCTGCTGTTGTTCTCTTGCTCAGACTTTCAGTTGAGCTTTTTTTTTTTTCTTTTTGGGTCACACCTGGCAATGCACAGGGGTTACTCCTGGCTCTGCACTCAGGAATCACTCCTGGCAGTGCTCAGAGGACCATACGGGATGCTGGGAATCAAACCCGGGTCGGCCGCATGCAAGGCAAACGCCCTACCCGCTGTGCTATAGCTCCAGCCCCTCTATTGAGCTTTTTATATCACTTACCATACTCTTCGTTTCTGTCATTTCTTGTTCTAGTTTTCTCATTTCTGCTCTTATACTTTCTTTGGCTCGGTGACTCTCTGTGCCATTGATTCTTTGAGCTTATTAAACACCCTCAGTAAGTGGTCACTAAAGTCATTCTCTGAAACTACAGGGCTGATTGGTATTGGTAGACCCTTCTCCTGTGAATTTTTTCACTCAGTGAATCTGGTGAACTTCTGCATGCTTCCCCATGGGGTTTGCTGTGCTCCTGTAGTGCTGAGGGTGAATCTTCATAACTGGCCCTACTGGAAGTCACAGAGGGGTTAGGCGGGGCTGCTCTTCTCCTTCTTTGTCCTTCTTCACCCAGTAACAGAAAGTATAAGTGTAACAGTGTGTGGTGTGATGAAGAGAGATTGGGAGATGTTAAGGTGGCAGAGGCCAGGCGTGGAAGACACTAGGGCCCAGCTGGAAGGAAGGGGAATGTGTTTCTGGTCCAAAAAGGCACTAAGGATGTCAGCCAGGTTAGCCTCACCTGGAAGGTTGTATGAGCAAAGGAGGGCGTGGAATAGAATTACGTTTTGGGGAGGGGGTTGTTTTGGGGTCATACCTGGTGATGCTTAGGGGTTACTCTTGGTTCTATACTCAGGAATTACGCTAGGAAGTGCTTAAGAGTCCATATGGGATGTTGGGGATTGAACCCAGGTTGGCAGCATTCAAGACAAGTGTTCTACCTGCTGTACCAATTATTAAGCTCTAGTATCAATTATTTTTAAACAAAATCTCCAACCAATTTCTTTCTTTTTCTTTTTCTCTTTTTTGAGGAGGGGACCACACCCAGTGGTACTCAGAGTTTTTTCCTGGCTCTGTGTCTGGGATCATTCCTGGCAGGGCTCCGGGGACTGTATTGGTTGCTGTTGGCTTTGTGGAAGGCAAGTGCCTTATCTGCTATGCTATTCCTCAGCCCCCTCCAGGAAATTTCTTACACTGTCACTAAAGCACAGTTGCACACTGAGAAACAATCATATCAGGGCATGAAATGCAGGTCCCTCATCCAGATCGCCAGTGAAATACTTGTTGAAACTCACTATGCTTCCCAGGAGAACACTCTGGTGTCTCCCAGTAGACTCTGAGCCCCTCCCTGAGAGTTTCATCTACACTAACTTGTCATAAAGTGCTTGAGGGGCTGGAGCGATAGCACAGCGAGGAGGGCGTTTGCCGTGCATGCGGCCAACCCAGGTTCGATTCCCAGCATCCCATATGGTCCCCTGAGCACTGCCAGGAGTAATGGAGTAATTCTGAGTGCAGAGCCAGGAGTAAAGCCTGAGCATCGCCGGGTGTGACCCAAAAAAGGAAAAAAAGTGCTTGAAAGTTGAGTTGGGGGGACATTTTCTAACATTCCAGTATACATGTTAGCCTAGACATTGTTGATGAGTGAGGCCCAGGTCCTCCGGAAGTGTCAGAGACACCTGCCTGCTGGGTGATTAGTGAAAAGATGAGATTTCCGGGTAGTGCAGTGGGTAGAGCACTTGCCTCACATGCGGCCAACCCGGGTTTGATTCTCAACATCCCATATTGTCTCCAAACCCTGCCGTGAGGGATCCATGAGCATCATCCAGTGTGATCCAAAAAAACAAAAGTGTTTTCTTCTTTTTTCCTTCTCAGACAGTGTAAGTAGCACCAAGACCGCTTGGTTGTGAGAGATCGGGGACAGTCTTCTGGGGCGCAGTGTTGCTCCCTCTTCGCTTTTTATCCTGTGTGTTTTGTATTGTTCCCTGGTTTGTTGATTGGATTACTTGGTATTTTATACATGTCAGAAGTTTTCACAATGAGAACAGAGATTTTAATTATTCTATTCTATAGTGATATTGATTATTATGCTCTTACTACCCAATCCCAACTTTATTATTTCCTCTTCTGTTTTTTTTCTTTGCTATTCTGTTAGAACTACTTTGAGTTGGATACTTGGTTCATTAATTTTTTTTTGTTTGGGGCCACATTTGGTGGTGCTCAGGGCTTACTCCTGGCTCCGTGCTCAGGGGTCACTCTTGGTGGACTCAGTGAACCATATGGGGTGCTGGGAATCAAACCCAGGTGTGCCACATGCAAGGCCACTATACTGTTGAACTAATGAGTCAGCCCCCTGGGTCATTAACTTTATTCTTGAATGTCTAGGGTGTGATTTTTACGAGTTTCCTATTCATGAATATTCATTATATTTGAATTTCTTCTGTTACTAATTTCTTCTGTCCTGTAGTCTTAGACATTTGATGTCTGCATTTTATCAGATTTTAAACCAAATGATAGATGTTGGCTTCCGTTTTTCTCTGATGTCTGTAGATTTTCTGGAATTCTGCAGGAAGATTGATGGCATCTGCAGATCAGTCATGTTATCTGTGTGTGATGTCCTTGCTGGCCTCTGCCCATCATCCAGGGCTGAGCCGCAGAGTGAGCCTGGCATCCTCCTTCTAGGGTTTAGCCTCCACTTTAGTAGGGTTTAACTGTAGTATTCCATTTTGTTTTGTTATACTTGTGTTTTGTAGTTGATATATTGAATCGAACAAATCTCCCACCTCCATTCTAGTTTTCTGAGAATATTTATAACAAATGAGTTTTAGATTTTTTTGGATAAATTTATGCCTCAATTGCAATGACCAAACTTTGTAGTTTTTTTCCTATAAAATGGTAGTTTGCATTGATTTACTTTTGTGTGTGTGTGTGTGTGTGTGTGTGTGTGTGTGTGTGTGGTATTGATACTGAATCCAAGGCATCGAGATACAAGACAAGTGTTCTACACTAAGTTACATCCCCAGATACTGGTTGATTTTCAAATGATCATGTTTATTTTGTACTTTGGGGATAAAGTATGTTACTTAATGTGCATCATGGTTTGCTAATGTTTTTCTCAAGAAGTTATCCTCTATATCCATAAGGGATATCTTCCTAGCATCCTCTGTGTCCTATTTTATCTATTTTCTCCCTTATTTGAATGCCAGGGATTGAATCTAGTCTTCATACATGCAAACCAGCGGCTTTTCTATCACTGAGCTACATTCATGGCCCCAGCCATGAATGTTATATTTTCATTTCCATTTATTTCCATTAAAGACATTCCTTGAGAATTCCTCTTCAGTGTGTTATTTCTAAGTGTATTGTTTGATTCTCAAGTGTTTGAAAAATGTCCAGTTATCTTTTTGTTAGTGATTATTAAAAGATTTATGAATCACTGTGAATTTAAAAGTTACAAAGTTATTCAAGATTGAGTTCCAGATGTACAATGTTCAAGCATCTGTCCCTTCACCAGTGCCCCTTCCCTCCACGTGGTCCCCAGTTTCCCTCCTGGCCCTCATCCTGCCTCCGTGGCAGGCATGTTCTTTTTTCCTTTTAGGCACTGTGGTTTGTAATACTGTTACTGATAGGGTATCATGAACATCACTTTCTCTCCTTTCAGCACCTAGTTTTCATCATAGTGACCACTCCCCCGTCATTGTTACAGTGGCCCTTTCCCTCTCCTAACCCCTACTAAGGACCAGTTTTCCTGCCCTTAGTTTCTGTTGTCTTGGAGTATCATTCTCCTACTGTGTTTCTGTATATCTTTTTTTTTTTCTTTTTGGGTCACACCCGGAGATGCACAGGGGTTACTCCTGGCTCATGTACTCAGGAATTACCCCTGGCGGTGCTCAGGGGACCATATGGGATGCTGGGATTCAAACCCGGGTCGGTCGCGTGCAAGGCAAGCGCCCTACCCACTGTGCTATCACTCCAGCCCCTCTTTATATCTTTCAGATGAGTGCTATCCTGTGTCTGTCCCGCTCCTCGGGCTCATTTCCCTCATCGTGGTGCTCTCCACATCCATCTCAGCAAATTTCATGACTGTCTTTTCTTATAGCCGAGCGAGAAGTATTCCAATATGTGTATGTACCATAACTTCTTTATCCATCTGTCTGTTCTTGGACACTTGGCTTGTCTCCAGATTTTGGTTATTGAGAATAGTGCTGCATTGAACATAGGTGTGCAGACTTTTCTGTGTTGTTGTTTTGATATGCCCTCCTTAGGGCATATTCCCAGGAGAGAATTGGTGGGTCATATGGAAGCTCAACTCCTAGTTTTCTGAGAATTATCCATATTATTTTCTCAGCAGGCTGGAGGCCAGTTGACATTCATGCCAGCGGTGCACAGGGCCGTCCCCCACCCCCCACCTCTCCAGCGCATTCACGCCCACATTGATTGTTGTTTTTGTTCTTTTTATTTGCTTATTTTTATTTTCTGGGCAGCACTGGCAGTGCTCAGGGGTTGCTCCTGGCTCTGCACTCAGGAATTACTCCCTGTGGTGCTCAGAGGACCATATGGGATACCAGAAATTGAACCCCAGTTGGCTCTGTGCCAGGCAAGTGCCCTTCTTGTTGTACTGTCGCTCTAGCGCCAGTTGCTATTCTTCTTGAGGAGTGCTGTTCTCTGGTGTGAGGTGGTAATCTTGTTTTTATTTGCATTTCCTGATGATTAATGATAAAGAGCATTCTTTCATATGCCTTTTGGCCATTTGTTTGTCTTTTTTGGGAAGTTTTTGTTCATTTCCTCTCTACATTATTTTGATGGGGTTAGATGTAATTTTTTTTTTGTAAAGTATACAAGAAACTTGTACCAGTGCTTTATATATCTTGGATAGTAACCCTTTATTAGGTGAGTGGTAGGCAGATAGTTTTTCCAGTCTGTACGCTATCTTTGTATTCTGGTCTTCATTTCCTTTGAGATGGAGAAGCTTCTTAATTTAATGTAGCTCCATTTGTTTATCTTTGCTTCCACTTACTTGGTCAGTGGTGTTTCATCCTTAAAGATGTATGCAGCTTCAATGTCACAGAGAGCTCCGCCTGTATTTTCCTCTGTGTACCTTATGGATGCAGGTCTGATATCTAGGTCTTTAATCTATTTTGATTTAACTTTTGTGCATGGTGTTAGAGGTCGGTATTCTTTTTCATTTCTTTTTGTGTGGCTGACCTTTTTACCCAGCACCACTTATTGTAGAGGCTTTCCTTGTTTGACTTAATATTTTTTGCTTCTTTTTAGAAGATTAGCTGGCCATACTCTTGAGGGTCTGTCTCTGTATTTTTCAATTCTATTCCATTGATCAGAGGGTCTGTCTTCATTCCAGTGCCAGACTGTTTATAAATCATTGCTGCTTCTGTGGTCAGTGTTAGCACTATTTTCCTGTTGCTCATCGATTTGCTCAAGCGGGCACCAGTAATGTCTCCATTGTGAGACTTGTTGTTACTGTTTTTGGCATATCAAATACGCCACGGGTAGTTTGCCAGGCTCTATCGTATGGGCAGGATACTCTCAGTAGCTTGCCGGGCTCTCCAAGAGGGACAGAGGAATTGAACCCGGGTCGGCTGTGTGCAAGGCATATGCCCTACCCGCACTGTGCTCAGTGTATGCTCTCTGTATTGCAGTTCCACTGCAGGTATAAAAGTATAAATAAAGGAAACTGCCTTGGCAGGAAAGGGGGAATCATTGTTTGGGGATCAGATTGTAAACTGAATCACGTTACAAGGGTTCGCATACCTGTAACATGCTTCAGTTTTCCAAGAAACGTTCTTCATCTGACAGCCCCGGAGTGGCAGTAGCGCCCTGAGCACCAGCTTCCTCTGCAGGCCAGGCAGGAAGCAGGCCAGGTGATTGGAGCTCTGGGCTCCAGACAAGCCTCTGGGCATGTGGAGGGCATCCACTAGCATCACTCTCTGAAAGGAAGTCAGGACAGGGCAGGAAGTGAGGAGAGAGGGCCCTAGACTGGTGCAGGGTTGTGCATGCAGGCCCTGTGCTGGTGCCTTGCACGGAGGGTTGGACCTCCAGGTACTAAGGAAATGGGGGGCACACACCCTGAATGGGGGAACAGAAGGAGATGACAATAAATGCCCTCTCTCCACTCGTTCTCTCACTGCTCCTCCCTTCGATGTTTTCAGTGAGTAATCTCTCCTTTTTTTAAAAAAATTTTTAATGTGGGAGTACTGCTATTTAGTAGGGAGAGTGAGAGGAAGGGAGGGAGGGAATGGATGATTGATTCTCTACTAGGTGAGAGAAAATCCTGGAAGGAATAATGAAACCAGCAGCAAAATAAAAGCAAGAAAACCCACAGAAGGAAATCTCTGCTGTTCAGAATTCACAACCGTAGGCATAAATAATCCATAAGACAAATCGATCAAATGTCAATAACACTTTTTTTTTGGGGGGGGATGCCTTAATTTAAATTTTATTGAATCACCATGTGGAGGGTTACATAGTTCTCAGGATTATGTCAGTTATACAATACTCAAACACCCTTCCCTTCACCAGTGCCCATATTCCATCACCAACCACCCCATTATACCTCCCGCCCCCTCCAGCCCCCCCAGTCCCCGGCCTTGTAAGTGATAAGTTTTACTTTGTTTACGCTTTATCTTGGTTACATTCCATGTTTCAACACATAACTCACTATTGTCGCTAGGGTTTCCCCCCAAAAAAGAAAAGACAGTCCTACTGTCAAGGAAGCATTTGATAGCTCTCCATTGCTGAGAATGTAGAGATATTAAGTCCCACTGTTTGTTACATAACTTTTCTATTTTTTTCCCCCCTCGTCCCGCGCCACCGAGTTCACACCTGTTTAGTAATCACCACGCTGCCTGACAAAGGGAAAAAAACCCGAAAAAGATGGTTATTTCCCGTCATCAGCCGGCGTGGGGCTCTGGCTTAGTTGATAGTCTGGTAGAATGTCTGTAAGCAGTTTCTGGAACCAAAAGTAATACGCTGGTATCGGCCCCGGCTCGAGATTCCACCAGCGTCCCGCTGTTCCAAGTACATAATAATTTATTCCCTTGTATCCCATTCCCACGCCACCAGGTCCGTGTCAGCTTAATGGACATGATACTATAGTTAACGCCACGCCGCGTTTCTTCCCGAGAAAGAAGGATATTTCTTCTCAGCCGGCATGGGGATATGGCTTAGTTCAGTCTATAGAGATGGCTACCGCTTTGATTGCCTTCAATATTTCAGCAAAAGACTAACTATTCTTGTTAGGATTTCCCACCAAAGTCCGACCCGTTAAAAAGGAACTATTTCATATTGGTGATGATTAAATGACATTAGGTCGCGTGGCCATGGCAGCGGCCTCGCGGCTTTGAATTTCTGTATAAAGTCCAGGGAAAGTACAGCCAGAAATTACACGTCACTACAAACTTTAACCTTATTGTGGTCCCCCCAAAGTCCAACCCATTACAAAGAAACCATTTCTTATTGGTGATGATTAAATGACATTAGGTTGCGCAGCCATGGCAGCGGCCTCGCAGCTTTGAATTTCTGTATAAAGTCCAGGGAAAGTACAGCCAGAAATTACACGTCACTACAAACTTTAACCCTATTATGGTCCCCCCAAAGTCCAACCTGTTACAAAGGAACCATTTCATATTGCTGATGATTAGATGACATTAGGCTGTCACGGCCGCGCGGTTTTGGGTTTCTATATAAAGTCCAGGGAAAATTCTGCCTAAAATTCTATCGCTACAATCTTTTACCCTTCAACAAAAAACTCAGTACTATTGTTTGGAGTTTCCCCCCACAGTAAGCCCTGCTAAAAAGGAACATTTACACGTTGCTGATAATCAAGAGATATTAGGTCGCGCGGCTGCTATCGCCGCGGTTTTGAATTTCTATATGAAGTCCAGGGAAAATTCTTTTGGTAATTGCATCACTCGCTGGCAGCGCCTGGGCCAGTAGCTCCGAGCACACAGTTTGGAGGCATTTTGGGGGCGCTGCTCGTGTCCAAAGTGGTTCAGTTGCCTCCGGGGTCAATCTCGCGCGGCGGCAGAAAGGAGCGTACCCACATGGCTCTGTGCTTAAATATCGGCACAGGGCAGATCCGGAAGTCCCGCCCCATCGGCTTTCCTGGGCTTCCTGCATAGTCTAAAAACCAGCTGTTGCCTCACTGCATTCAAAAAGAAAGAGTTGAGAGAGAAAAGACCATACCCCGCTGGCGGCGCCTGGGCCATTAGCTCTGAGCACACAGTTTGGAGGCATTTTGGGGGCGCTGCTCATGTCCAAAGTGGTTCAGTTGCCTCCGGGGTCGATCTCGCGCGGCGGCAGAAAGGGAATGTCAATAACACTTGAAAAAAGACTTAGAACTGAAATATACAATGTTTGAAAAGAAACATACAACTAATTCTTAGACTTAAAGGTAAAGCTAAAAGAGGTCTGAAAGTCTGATATCAGCCAGTAAGTGGGAGAATGACATTACAGTGAATATACAGAAAGTAAATGGGATAAAAGATAGGAGTAGAAATCAACATTGATGTACTAGAAAAGGAGTAGAAAGTCAAAGATTGAGATTTTTCTGTTTAAACTGGCAAACCTTTAGGAAGAAAGCATTCATGGAAGGAAACAGAAAGAAGAAAAAGGGAAGCATCCAGCTTAGAGTTCAACTCTCAGACAAGATACTTGTACTTGTCTTTTGACTTAGGAGTTTTGTGGTGAGTGGGCCTTCAAGCATATAGCTGTGGTCAAACATTAGCATAAACATTTTTTCAAGAACCGGAGGACTGGGACATTTTTACAAGAGCAGGATGGTTAGCCAACAGGAACAGACAGATCAGCCTTCTGGATATCTACTGTTACCTCCCCTAGTTGCCCCGGGTGCCATTAGTTACTTCTAGTTTTACCTTAAGGCCATAACATAGATTGAAGCTTAAGCATACATAAGCGCTGTGGAGTTACAATAAAGTAGCTTTTGCTCACCTGTGTCTGTGTGTGTGTGTTTGTCTCCCCCCATCACTTTCGAACCCTCTCCTCGTAAACCCTGTTATCTGCTTCCGCTCACCACAGAGTTTTGGGGATGGAGTGGGGAATTCCACTCATTCTTCTCTTGCTACTCCTCCCTTAGATGTTTTCGGTGAATAATCTTTATTTTTTGAAATTTTAATGTAAGAATACTGTTATTTATTCAGCCATTGATTAAGCTGATAATCTCTCCTTTCAGTTCTTTATAGCTCCAGTCTTGTTTCTGCTATTCTCATCCTCCCATTCTCCATCTTCAGAAAAAACCTTCCTTTAACACATAATTTTTAAAAATGTTTTAGCTCTTATTTCTTTTCTTTCTTTTTATTGAATCACTGTGAGATACAGTTACAAAGCTTTCATGTTTGAGTTTCAGTCATACAATGATAGAACACATATCCCTCCACCAGTGCACATTCTCCACCACCAGTGTCCCCAGTATACCCGCCCCCCCCCCACGTCCCAACCCACTCCCTGCCTCTGGCAGACAATTTCCTCTATGCTCTGTACTTACTTTTGGGCATTATGGTTTGCAATATAGGTCCTGAGAGGCTGTCACGTTTGGTCCTTTATCTACTTTCAGCACACATCTCCCGTCCTGAGTGATCCCTCCAACCATCATTGACTTAGTGATCCCTTCTCTATACCAGCTGCCTTATCCCCCAGCTCATGAGACAGGCTGCCAACTATGGTTAGCTCTTATTTCTAGCCTGATTTTTTGTTTTTGATTTTTGGGCCACTCCCAGTGTTGCTCAGGGCTTCTCCTAACTGTGCTCAGGATCACTCCTGGTGGTGCACTGGGATCTTATGGAGTGCCATGGTTTAAACCCGTGTGGGCCAAGTGCAAGGCAAGTATTGTACCTCTGTACCATCTTTCTGGCCCTTATCCTGACTTAAAAATTATATATTTTGGCTTAATTAACATTACAAAAAATGTGTTCCAGTAAATGGATCTCCAGGTTGTATTTCCGTCTGGTTGCTTCTGTTGGTGTCTGCTTTTTCCCTGCTGGAATGGTCTTTTTTGAGTTTATATCAGTTCTTTGTTGGTAGTTGCTTCTCTTGTTTTCCTTATTGTTTTGGTGGAAGAATCTGAAAGTTATGTTTTTTTAAATAAAAATTTAAATTTTTATTAAATTTCTTGCTTAAGTTAAAAAATTTAAGTTTCTCGACTTACCAGTTGCATGTTCTTCATAGAAAAGTTCCTTGACATTAAAAGTGTGGTGAAGAAAATGAAAATGGCTGTCATTAAGCATTTCCACTTTACTCCTAAGGGTGCTGGGGGTCTTTTGGACATTCTTCACATTATCATAAACCTCTTCTTTATTGTTTAAATTCCGTTAGGCTCTCCTGTCTACAGTGTAAGATATTTCATGTACGAAAGCATTTTAGTCTCTTTTCTGTGGTGCACAATTTTTATGTTGTTTTATTGTTCAAGAATTTAAGCAATAGCTTCATGAGTAGACTTGGGTGCATGTTCGAGGTCAGGTTTGATGAACGTTCCCAAGCCTTTCCTTAGAGCATGGGGCTGTGTTGCAGTGGGGGCTGTGTGGTAGCAGCCTCATAGGTGCCCAGGGCCGCCCCTGCTCCTCTCCAGCCTGGGCCTGAGTCCTCTGTGCAGGAGCTGGGAGCCTGGGCCCGTGGGCTCGGGGCCTTGCTGCACTTCCACAGCTCTTCACAGCTGCTTGGTCACTTTGTGGTAGGGAAGACCAGTCCAGTCTCCTTGGGAGCCTCTGGGGGGCCTCCAGGATTCGGAGCACAGGGCATTCAGTGGGGAAGGAAACGCCGTGGCGGGGAATACCTGCTCAGACAGGTCTGCTCAGGAAAGAGCCGGTCAGGGGCTGGGCTTGATGGAGCTGAGCTCGGAAAAGTGCCGAGAGAGCAAAGTGGGCACTCCCCTCTGGGTGGGGGGGCAGCATGGGGCCAGGTAAGGAGCCGAGCCCTAGCCTGGGACAGAGGGTCCTTCGATAAGATCCTGGGATGGGGTGGGTCATGTTCCAGGACAGTGCGGTGGGGCCACTGTGTCTGGGCAGTCTCACTCATCGTCTCAGTGGCCCTGGCAGGACGCAGGAGCCAACTCAGACCCAGTGACTCTGGTCTCTGGGACCGTGGGGTGGAACATCCTGGTGAGCAGCCCAGGAGGCGGTGTCCACGGGTCAGGACACAGCCCCCAGAGCCACTCCCACCTGCCCCCGAGACCTGTGGTGAGACTGGTCTGGAGGCTCTGAAGCGGCACCCTGTGCCAGCAGGCTCTGCCCACCCGCCCAGCACAGAGCTGCCACACTGACCGGCAGCATCCGAGAGGGTCTGCTGTAGACTCAGGCTGGGGGGTGTCTGGGTCCTTGCAGGCGGCGTTGTGGACCTGGAAAGCCAAGCCGAGGGGAAGAAGGAGTCGGAGGCTGACGATGCCACGAGACGGCCCCGGCCCATCGTCCCCCACAGCTCCATGTTCTGTCTCAGCCCCACCAACCTGTGAGTCTCCCTCGCCCAACACACCCATCCCCGTCCTTAGGGCCCTTGCCCCCTGCGCACACTGGCACATGCCCCACGGCCCTGCTTCTGTGTGCACACTCTGGTCTCTGGGACCGTGTAAGTACCGTCTTACACGTGTACTGTCCCCGCGGGCAGAGGGCCGGGTGCCGTGTCACAGAAGACTGGTGCAGAGGCAAACTTGTGGGCCCAGGCAGAGTTGGCTTGCACCCCGAGTCCTCGGCTTTGTGTCTGTGTGTGCACACACCTTCCCCCCCCGCTGCGCACTCCCATGACCCACCTCCCCGCCATCCCTCACCAGGCCTGCGTGGATGTGCGTGTCGCGTGGCCTTACAGGCCGAGGCCCACTTTCTCATGTTTACCATGTATGTTCCTCATCTGCTCCCTGGTCTGGCTCAGTGTCTGTGCCAGGTGGACAGCAGTGACCAGCAGGACGGAACCAAACCCCTGTCCTCACCAAGGCGTGCTAAGGGGAGAACAGGCAGCAGGAGGAGAGAGAAGCGAGGGCGTGGGCTGTCTGCTGGTGGTTAGCGGGAGAGGGTGCTGCTGGAGGTGTGTGAGGTAACAGGAAGTAACGGGAGGTGTTGGTGGTAGGTGGCAGGAAGTGGTGGGTCACTGCCAGGCAGGTAGATGTGGGAGGGGAGGAGGTGAGAGGAGGTGATGTGGGGTGAGGAGGGTAGCAAGGTGCTAGCAGAACTCTGGCAGGAACTGAGGCTTTCAGAAGGTGGTGGTGGAGGACACCGTGTTCTTTGAGAGAGGTTGGAGACAGTTTTGCTGGGTGTGCACATGTGCTGGACCGTCGTGCTGGCCGGGGGAGGCGGCAGGTATAAAGGCCCTTCACCCCGTCAGGCCAGAGATGTCTCTGGGTCTTTCCAGGGAGGCCTGACCCATAGGGCCACTCAGCTTCTACCTGCACTGAACCCGGGAGCCTGGAGGTCTGCGGCCACTGCCCTGGTTTGGGGGCCACCTTGAGTCTGTGGCCCTGTGCACACAGCAGGGGCCTCGAGCTGGAGGGGGCTGCTCCCCTTTGAGGGACCCTGCAGTCTTCCCTCTTCCTGGAACATCCTCTCAAGAACATGTCACCCAGTGGTTGGGACATGTGTCCCCGCTTCCTGTCAGGGGAGCGGGGCCAGCCTGGCCCCTCTGGGGCACAGGTGACCCTCCTTTGCCTTTCAGGCTCCGCCGTTTCTGCCATTACATTGTGACCATGCGGTACTTTGAAATGGTCATTCTCGTGGTCATTGCCCTGAGCAGCATCGCACTGGCAGCTGAAGATCCTGTGCAGACAGATTCCTCCAGGAACAACGTGAGTGTCGCTGCTCCTGCTGGGGGCAGTCTGGAGGCCAGCCTCTGTCACAGGCAGGGGGGCTGCCCTGGGGTGCCAGGGAGCTTGGCTGCTGTAGGCCTGGCTACCCGCCTCTGGTCTGGGCAGGTGCCAGAGCAGCTGTTCCCATTGCTGGCCCAGCTCTGAGGATGACATTCTGCTTCTAGGTCTTGAAATACATGGACTACATCTTCACAGGCGTCTTTACCTTTGAGATGGTGATAAAGGTGAGCCATGGGGCAGCCCTGGCGACCTCAGGAAGGTCTCTCACACATACACACATGCACACGCGCGCGCACGCACACACACACACACACACACGATTGTGTCCTGCAGCAGATACACAGGCAAGGCCACGGTTGTCACTGAGGGCAGAGTTCACAACCCTTCGAAGGTTCTGCAGCACCTACTCTCAGTCTGGAACTGGCCCCTCTCTCTGCTGTCCTGACCCCTCTGGAGTGGCCACCCATGAGCCCCTCACAGTGCTCCGGATGCCTTGGGGCTGCAGGGCTGGACAATGCCTCAGCTAGTCATGGTCACACAGAGGGATATTGGGCCAATGGCATTGAAGCTCAGAGGCCTTCTGAGACCCTTGGGAAGTGTGGCCTGGTGTATCCCATGTCCCCTCCCCTGGCTAGATCAGACTTCTAGCCCTACCCCCCGGGGCTTCTCACACCGAAACTCCAGGGGCTGCCTCGTCCATGGGAATACTCTGCACCCTAAAGCCTGTTTCTTCCCTAAGATGATTGATCTGGGACTACTGCTGCACCCTGGTGCCTATTTCCGGGACCTGTGGAATATTCTGGACTTTATTGTGGTCAGTGGGGCCCTGGTGGCCTTTGCCTTCTCGTAAGTACCCCTGTCTGCTCTGGATCTGGCTGGAAGCACGCTGAGGGCCCTGGTGGGAGTGAGGGTGGCCCTTTCCCTACCTGGGGTCTGGGCTGTGTGGATGGGAGAGTCTCATGTGTGTTTGTCCCTGAGCTGCCTGCGTGCATCAGGCTGGGCCTCTGACTTGCTTTGTCCACGTAGTGTGACCTGCAGAGTGCTCCACCCACCCTCAGCTGATGTGGGGCTGTTGGTGGCATCTGCCCCAGGGCAGGGGCTGTTTCTCTGCTCCTAGAGCAGCTACATAGCTCGGCCATCATGTTGGGGCTGGGGGCTGGGGGGTCATCAGGGAAGTGGTGGGGTAAGGTGCAGGTGTGAGGAAGACCCTGAGGGAGTGACAGCTGCTGAGGGAAGGGACAGGGCCTTCATCCTCTTTGAGCCCACTGGGGCGGGACAGGGGTGCAGGCCAGGCTGCCTTCAGGGCCCTCACTGACTCTCTTCTCTTTGCCTCCTTGATGCTGGATTCTTGGTAGGAGCGTCATGGGGTAATGCCTTCCCTCGATCCCTCACTGCCCATCACGAGCGCCTCATGCTACCGTCTCATCAGCACGCCCTCCCCTCATCCTCCTTCACCCTGGCTGCATGTTGCCAGGGCCATGTCCCCAGATCATGTCCCTGCCTCTCCTGGGGCTGGGGTTGGGCAAGGACCGGACAGGGCACACAGACCCTGGTGAGGAAGTCCTCTGGACCAGTGCTGGATGCTGAGGACATGGCCAGGAGAGGAGGCTGGGGGGTGTTTCTGGGCAGGGCTGCACATCCCAGGAGGCAGGTGGCTCTGGGCAGGGCTGTGCATGCCAGGCTGCCCGCTGGGAGGGGGCACCTGTGGCTTGGTCATGAGTAACCCTCCTTGGAGACAAGCCCTTTCCTCTTCATCCCACTGAATGAGGAGCTGGTGGCTTCTCAGCTCTGGGGGTCCGCTGAATTTTTGGAGTTCAGGTGCCCATGGCTGCCTCTGCCCTGACAGCCTCTTTCTGGATTTCTGGATTCTGGGAAGGGGAGGTGCTGTCTCTCCTGGGTGCTGTGGGTGCCTCTGGCTCCCGAGAGTCCTCACGCCCCTCCTCCATACTCTGTTCCCCCCACCCCCACCCCAAGCTGGTTTGGGCTAGGGTCAGGGGTGTTCTGGGGTGATAGAACCAGGTTGGCTTCTCCACCTGCAAACTTGATGCTTTGGAGAGTTTGGTCTGATTCTGGGGAAGAATCAGCTGGGCTTGCAAGGAGGGAGGGCTCTGGGTGCTCCTGCATGGGCCTGGCTTCCCCTCTCCACAGAGCCCGGTGAAGCCCAGAGAAGACCACAGGTGTCTGCCCTTCCCCTGCATGCGGGGCCCCCAGGTGGGGTGGGGCCTTGCTTCTGAGAGTGGCCTCCCTGGCAGGAAGCTGGGGGACCCTCCCCCTCACTCCAGGCCTATATTAGGGTGGGAGAAAGCTGCCTCCAGCTGCCCCTCCTGCCCCTGCTCTGGCTGACCGGAGGGACTTGCCACCACCTGAGGTGGCCAGGCCACACAGCCGCACTTTTCTCCCTGCTGCCATCTCTGGACTCAGCCCTGCTCTCGCTCCACTCTTTTATTTCCAGTTCCATAGGGTTTGCCCCCCCTTCTCTCTCCCTCAGACCTCCTGTGCCTCTGTCCCTTCCCGTAAGGGCAACCTCATGGGGGGGAGTTTCAGCAGCTGAGAGACAGACAGACTGGTCTTCCCTAGCGAGGGGCAGGCAGAGCAGTGCAGCCTTTCCACAGGGCCCCAGCACTGGCAGACACCGGGGTCTCCACGTACGGCCCGTGGGAAGTGTCCCCTGCTGTTCGCCAGGAGTGCCCATATGTGTTCCCTAGGTGTGCCCACAAGCTGCCCCAGGGAGTGTCCAGGTGTGGCCCCCTGGGAATGTCCACAGAGTGACCCTCAGCGATGTTCACCCGCCTGACTTCAGGAGTGTCTGCATTCACCCTGGTCGTGTCTACATGTGACCCCGTGGGAGTGTCCATATGCTGGCCCAGGAGTGTTCGTGTCTGGCTCCTGAATATCCACACCCCCGGGAGTATCCACCTGCTGGCCCCTGGGAGTGTCTGTGAACTGGCCCCTGGGATGTCCACATGTCCACCTGAAAGTGCCCACATGCTGACCTTAGGCTGATCCTGCAGCCCCAGGGCAGCCCCCCCGTTCTGTGCCCATTGCCACTCTCCCAGCAACCAGAGGAAGTGTTTGGAGTAAGCACTGTGGAAGTGCTGGAGTGATGGGGATAGCCCGCATGGCGAGAAGGAAGGGTTCTCTATCTGGAGCTCGGTCCACATTGCTGCTGGCCTGTCTTGCATCCAGTGCGCTCGGGCTCAGAGGGAGATGTGCGGGGGCCCTGGCTGAGGCCTCCTTGCTCCTGGGTCCTAGTCCTAGGGCCCAGCAGAGTGCACTCTTGGAGGCTTTCTGGGGCTGGCACAGGCGTGCACCTGCCTGTCTGCATGTGTGGCTTCTCCCTTCTAGAGGATCCAAAGGGAAAGACATCAACACCATCAAGTCCCTGAGAGTTCTTCGTGTCTTACGGCCCCTCAAGACCATCAAACGGCTCCCGAAGCTCAAGGTCAGAGCCTGGCGCTGGGGTGTGCAGGCCTGTGTGTGAGTGGGGGACGCATGCCTATGAGAGCAGGAGCAAAGTTGGGCACATGTGGCCTCACCCGTATGAATGATGCCTGCCTGTCCTCACACGCCTGCACACACAGGTGCCTGCATAGACATACAGGTGCATGCATATGCCATGTGCTGGGAGTATGTGTGCTATTCCCATATGCATGTGTGCCAGGAACACGGGCTGTGAGTGTGCACGTACCACGAGCATGTGTTGTGCCCATGTGCAAAAGTGCGTGCTAGTATATGTGGGCTGTTCCTGCTCTGGCCCACAGGCTGACCACATCCCTGACCACGCCCTGATTAGTTCTGTAGATGGGCAGGTTGTCAGGATGCAGGTGCAGGGGACTTTTCTCATCCCACCCACAGGCTCTGTTCCAGGCTCTGGGCTCCTGCTGGGCCAGACCTGCAGCAAGAGGTTCTCCCTGGTGTCCAGTGCATGCACCCAGGCAGTCAAGCCCAGGACAGCCCCTCCTCAGAGGAAGATGGCAGCAGCAGCTCTTTGTGCCGGGTCTTAGCCCGTGACGGTGCTGAGCCTGCAGGTGCTCTGCTCCCCTCACACCCCGTTCTGCCCTCCAGGCCGTGTTTGACTGTGTGGTGAACTCTCTGAAGAATGTCCTCAATATCCTCATCGTCTACATGCTCTTCATGTTCATATTTGCTGTCATTGCTGTGCAGCTCTTCAAAGGGAAGTTCTTCTATTGCACTGATGAATCCAAGGAGCTGGAGAGGGACTGCAGGTAAACTGAGGCAAGACCTGAGGCATGGCTTGCACTCCATGCTGCAGAGAACACTCAGTTCTGGGAGCACTGTGAATCTGAGTGATGGTCCATTGATTATTGAATTAGCACCAGACACTTTCCACCCTCCTGCCCCCTCCCTCGCACCCACCAAGGACCTGGATTGATCCAGAGTACAGCCACCACAAGCAGAGCTGCTGCAGCTGTCACTGCCCCATCACTGCATCACTGCCTTGGTCAGTGCATCACGGCCCCATCACTGCATCACTGCCCTGGTCAGTGCATCACGGCCCCATCACTGCATCACTGCCCTGGTCAGTGCATCACGGCCCTGGTCACTACATCACTGCCCTGGTCAGTGCATCACGGCCCCATCACTGCATCACTGCCCTGGTCAGTGCATCACGGCCCTGGTCACTGCATCACTGCCCTGGTCAGTGCATCACGGCCCCATCACTGCATCACTGCCCTGGTCAGTGCATCACGGCCCTGGTCACTGCATCACTGCCCTGGTCAGTGCATCATGGCCCCATCACTGCATCACTGCCCTGGTCAGTGCATCACGGCCCTGGTCACTGCATCACTGCCCTGGTCAGTGCATCACGGCCCCATCACTGCATCACTGCCCTGGTCAGTGCATCACGGCCCTGGTCACTGCATCACTGCCCTGGTCAGTGCATCACGGCCCCATCACTGCATCACTGCCCTGGTCAGTGCATCACGGCCCTGGTCACTGCATCACTGCCCTGGTCAGTGCATCACTGCCCCATCACTGCATCACTGCCCTGGTCAGTGCATCACGGCCCTGGTCACTGCATCACTGCCCTGGTCAGTGCATCACGGCCCCATCACTGCATCACTGCCCTGGTCAGTGCATCACTGCCCTGGTCACTGCATCACTGCCCTGGTCAGTGCATCACTGCCCCATCACTGCATCACTGCCTTGGTCAGTGCATCACGGCCCCATCACTGCATCACTGCCCTGGTCAGTGCATCATGGCCCCATCACTGCATCACTGCCCTGGTCACTGCATCACTGCCCTGGTCACTGCATCACGGCCCCATCACTGTATCACTGCCCTGGTCAGTGCATCACGGCCCCATCACTGCATCACGGCCCTGGTCACTGCATCACTGCCCTGGTCAGTGCATCACTGCCCTGGTCACTGCATCATTGCCCTGGTCACTGCATCACTGCCCTGGTCAGTGCATCAACTGCCCTGGTCAGTGCATCACTGCCCTGGTCACTGCATCACTGCCCTGGTCACTGCATCACGGCCCCATCACTGCATCACTGCCCTGGTCACTGCATCACTGCCCTGGTCACTGCATCACTGCCCTGGTCAGTGCATCACGGCCCCATCACTGCATCACTGTCCTGGTCAGTGCGTCACGGCCCCATCACTGCATCACTGCCCTGGTCACTGCATCACGGCCCTGGTCCCTGCACTGTGAGCAGTGCTGCTGCAGCTGTCACTGTCCAGAGCTCGGTGCCTGTTTTTCGGAGGCAGGTACATCCAGGAGTGGAATTGCTGGATGGTAACCTTTGGTCGTGTCTGTGTGCAGTTTTTGTAGGTGCTTCCAAATACTTATTCAGATGAGATTCTCGCCACCTTGAGCGAAAGCTCTGATAGTTCCCTCCTATGATAGATGTTGTCCTTGTTGGGCTGGTCAAGGGTAAATGGTGTTTCTTTGTGGGTTAGTTTGCACATTTGTCATGAACAGTGAAGTCTAGCATTTCCCGTGGTAAATCAGCCACTTGCACCCCCTTTCCTGAGAAGTCTTTGTAGGTATTTTCATTTTACTGGAGCGGTTCTAAAATTCTCACTGAATTTCAGGATTTCTTTAGGGTCCTGGATGGGAATCTTTGGCCCGTTCAGAGGGCTGTGTACGTCTTCTACTTTGCTGGCTGCACTCGGCATTTCCCTTTTTTTCCCAGAGGGAGACTTGATTACCACACAGTTCAGTTCGTATATTCTTGTGTGAGCCTTCGTTTCCTCTTTAGGAAGTAAATTGAAGGTCAGGACAATGTTCTCTTTTGATTTTTCTGTAAATTTATGTTTGTCTTTCACACTTAAATCTTTATCGCTCTGAATTTGGTTTTTGTATGTTGTGTGAGGCACAAATAGAGATGAATTTTCTGTAATAGTTATTCAATGCACTCAGCATTTATTTGGAAAGACTCTCCTAAGTGCGTCTTTGTGGTTTTTAAAAACGGCCTAATTTGGTGCTGGAGATATAGTACAGCAGGTAGGCATTTGCCTTGCACACAGTTGATTCAGCTTTGATCCGCGGCACAACATACGGTCCTCTGAGCCCTGACAGGAGTGCTCCCTAAGCACAGAGCCCAGAGCAAGCCCTGAGCACTGCTGTGTGACCCTTCCCAACCCTCAATTTAAAAAATAGTTTAATTAAAATATAATCTATGGGCAATTCACTGGGTTTTAGTCTTTTCACAGAATCAGACACCTCTCCACCACTGTCAATTTTAGGACATTTTTGTTGTATGAAACAGATGGTAACCTTTGGTTATTACACTCTGCGTCACTGGGCCCAGCTCTCAGCAACCTCTAACCTTTGTATAGTCATTCTGACACAAGATCATATAACAAGTGATCTTTCATGTCCAACTTCTCTCATTACCATCAGGCTTTGAGGGTAATTCATCTTGAATCAATTCCCCTGGGGCCCTTCATTTCAGTGCTTCACCCCCTATTTTTGGGAGTTGAATACTTTACTGATCTCTAGATACTCCACATTTTATTTATTACTCATTTGCTGGTGGACAGTTGGGTTGTTGCTGAATTTGAGCATTAGGAGGTTTTTCTATCACACATCTTCATTCCTTTTGAGTGTAGACCTCAGAGTGGAGTTTCTGGGTCAGAGTAACTTCCACAATTTTGGGAATTGCAGACCACTTTTCAAAGTTACTGAATCATTTCTTGCCTCTCCTCATAAGAGGAGGATATTTCTTTGTTTCTTTCTTTAAAAAATTTTTGTATTGAATATCCTTGACATGCCATTACAAAGCTGTTCATGATTGGGTTTCAGTCGCACAATGATCCAACACCCTTCCTCCACCAGTGTACATTTCCCACCACCAATGTCCTCCGTTTCCCTCCCACCATCCCCCAACCCCTCCCCCCACTTTTTTTCTTTCTTTCTCCTTTTGTGCATTATGGTTTGCAATACAGATGCTAAGATGTCATTGTGTTTGTCCAGGGCATTCAGTATTTTTATCAGGAAGGTAAGCCGGGAGTAGCTTTTTAACTGGGGTGGCAGTTTGGGGTGTGGATATGACTGCTGAGGCTTCCAGAAGTACAGGGAGGTGGGGGGATGTATCCTATCCCAAGAAAACCTGAAAATTTCAGTCACAAAACCCACACACCTGAATTTTCAGCAGATTATATCTTGGTGAGGTCTAGCCTCAGACAGTGGACTCCAAACAGGGTCATGGTAGTAATTTTTTTTTTTATCAATTTATTTGTTGAATCACCGTGAGAACAGTTACAAAGCTTTCGGGTTTAAGTCTCGTTCATACAATGATGGAACATCCATCCCTTCACCAGTGCACATTTTCCACCACCAAAAACCCCAGTATACCCCCCATATCACACCCTCCCCCTACCTGTGTGGCAGATGACCTCCATGTTACTTTTTCTCTACTTTGATTGCATTCAATATTTTGACACCAGACCCACCATTATTATTTGGAATTCTGCCCCAACACTCAAATCTGCCGAAAAGTCTATGTTTGACAATTTGTTTTCTATTGGTGATTATGAATAGGCGGCACAATTTTGGAATTCTGAAATTTTAATAATTAAATCTGGAGGGATTCTGCCAAGAGCTGCTGGGTTCCGAGATTCATATGTGAGTCTCTGGGATCATAAGCAGCTTGATCAGTAGCCAGAGGGGTCATTTGTGGGTGGTGACTCGGGGTCTCTTTGGGGAGGGGGAGGAAAGGGCCGGCTCTACCCCCATCCCCTGAGGCTCTATGTGTCTGGTCACTGCTGGCCCATACTGACTGTCCATTGGCCTCTGGAAGATGATGGCCACTGAGCCATCAGGGGGGATAGGCGGTAGGATGGCACCTTTTCCCACCTGGGGTGGCCCAGCACCGGGAACCTAATGCGAAGTCCGGAAGCATTTCTTCCAAAAGCCGCTGGGTTCCGAGATTCGTATGTGAGTCTCTGGGATGGCAGCGATTTTAAGAGCAAGTGCTGCCAGGGCTCTTCTGGGCAGGCACTAGGCTCACCCTCCCCCCTCCAGTTTACACTGGTCTATTCAGCTTTGCCTGGGTCGAGATTAACTGTGGCTTTTGATCTCTTTCAAGATTTACTTATGGGTCTCTGAAGCAAGGCTGGTAGAGAGCTTACATGGTGGTGCTAGAGTTGGTTCGTGGGGGTGACTGTTGGTGCTTTCAGGAGTATAGGGAAGCTGGGGGAGGTAGCCCATCACGACTCTGAGAAAGCCTGGAGACTTCAATCACAAAACCTGCATACCCAAATTTTCAGCAGATTATCTCTGTGAGGTCTGTCCTGAGACAGTGGAGTCCAGCCAGGGGCAAGGTGGTGATTTTGGATTGTGGGATCAAACAGCACTGGGAGGGCACAAACCTGACCTGCTTCATTCTGATTCACCCTGGTCTGTTAAGCTTTGTGCAGGAGAGCAGGACATTTCTGACCTTACCAGATACTTACCAGCACCAATTGTTTGCCCTTCTGATCTGTGGATTGGAGGGATAGCACAGTGGGTAGGGTGTTTGCCTTGCACGTGGCCGACCCATTCCTCTGTCCCTCTCTGAGAGCCCAGCAAACTGCCGAGAGTATCCTGACCGCATGGCAGAGACTGGCAAGCTCCCGTGGCATATTCAATATGCCAAAAACAGTAATAACAAGTCTCACAATGGAGACGTTACTGGTGCCCGCTCGAGCCAATCGATGAACAATGAGACAATAGTACTACATTGTTTGTCCTTCTGATCTGTGCCCATGTCTGCCACATGTGTCTGCTCAGTACCTCACTGGAGATCTTGGTTGAGGAGCAATGTGGAGAACCTTTTCAGGTGCTTATCAGCTGTTTTTCTTCTCCTGTGGAGTATGTCTATTCTGCTTCCTTACCAAGATTTTTTTTTTGGAGGGGAGGGATTTGAGTTACACCGGTGATGCCCACAGCTCATTCCTGGCTCTGTGCTCAGGGCTCACTCCTGGCAGGGCGTGGGGAACATTATGTGATGGTGAGATCATGCGAGGGTCAGCCACTTGCAAGGTAAGCATCTTTGCAACTGTATCTTCTCTCTGGTTCTCTTTACCCATTTTTAAATTTAGTGTTTGTTTCATTTTTGAAACAATTCTATATAAAGAATTTTATCTCAAAGATCATCACTTGTATCACTCGTCATCCTGTTGATCTTCGATTTGCTGGAGCGGGCGCCAGTAATGTCTCCATTTGTCCCTGTCACGTGCTAGTGTAGCCGAATGATATCTGCTTGCTCCAGGAACAGGAAGAGCCTCGAATCATTCATTCAGAGTTTTAAGAAGTCTGGCCATCTCATTGGTGGGCGGCCACGCGGTCTTTTGATGTCCCGTGGAATCCAGTTGGTAACAGCTCTAGTTCAGCGGTTGTCTCTGAATTGCATTACGTGTCTGGCCCATCTGATTTTTGACACCTTGGCAAACGAGACAGCGTCCCTGATTCTTGACCATCGATGGAGATCTCTCGCTTGAGTGAAACATGATACTCCTAGTATGGCTCTTTCGATTCCTCTTTGGGATACCTGAATAGTGTTCTCATCCTGTTTTCATAGGGCCCAGGCCTCTGAGGCATATGTTAGAGCAGGGAGAACGGTGGAGTCAAAAAGATGTGCCCAGAGCCAGAGGTTAATGCTCTTGAAGGCATTCCATGCTGCTCTCTTCCTCCTGAGCAGTTCTGGTACCTCATGTTGAATTCTCGACCCAGGTACACATAGCTGCTGCATTCGGAGATGTTCATTCCATTGAGAGCAAATGGAATGTCAGGGACTAGTTCGTTTTTCATAAACATCATTTGCTGAGATTCAGCAGCAGTCCAACCTTTTCACACTCGCGGTCCAAGTCGGCCAGGATTTGTGCCGCGTGGCTAATGTTTGGCGTTACGAGAATGATGTCATCAGTGAAGCGGAGGTGGTGTAGTTGCCGACCATCTATCTTCACTCCCATTCCTTCCCATTCCAGTCATTGCATGATGTTCTTGAGGGTGGCACTGAAGAGTTTGTCGCCTTGCCGAACCCCTCTCTTTATGTCAATGATCACTTCCTTGTAGAATGGTGTGATCCTGGTGGTTAATCCATAATACAGCTCGTGGAGGATCTTGATGTACTGAGTTTGAAAGCCTTATTTGGCTAGAGCTTCGATGACTGCTTCCATCTCAACAGAATCGAAGGCCTTCTTTAAGTTGATGAAAATTAGACAGAGCGTTATCTTGAACTCTCGTGAAACTTCAATGAGTTTGGTCACTGTGTGGATATGGTCGATGGTGCTGAATCCTTTTTGGAACCTGGCTTGCTCACATGGTTGTCCTTCATCTAGTGTTCTGCCTATTCTATTCAGGATGACTCGAGTGAACAACTTGTAGACGACGGATAACAGGCAGATTGGGCGATAGTTGCCCATGTCGTGGATGTCTCCCTTCTTGTAAAACAGAACGGTCCTGCTGGTTTTCCATTGGGACGGGACCTTGAATTCGAACAGGTAGCATGTGAAGAGCCGAGCCAGTGTATTGATGAGTACTGGCGGCAGATTCTTCAGGTGTTTGGGTCTGACCTTGTCTGGATCGGGTGCTGTACACCTATTTACTGACAAAATAGCGTGTCAAATTTTGGAAGGGAGGACGTTGGGAACGACATATCCATCCTGCAGAATTTGGTATGTGGGCAGGTGGACGTGGCTGTCAAAGAGATCCGAGTAGAAATCGTGAATCATCCTCTCCATCGCCCTTCTGGAAGATGGAATAGATCCATCGGGACGTCGGAGGGCAGTCATCTTGGTCTTGTAGTTGGCGAAGGACAGGCGAGTGTTGCAAATACTTTTCCCGGCTTCTGCCGCATCGGCCAACACTGCTGCTCTTCTCTTTGTGGTCTTCCTTTATTGCTTCTCTGCACAGCTTTGTGAACTCAGACATTGGCTTGTGGTTGCCTGAGGCTTGTGCAGAACCACATTGGCGAATGAGCTTGAGAGTTTCTGAAGACAGGTGTCTGATTGTGGCTTTCCCACTCTCGGCATTTTTTGCGAAATCATGGAGGTGCTGAACCAGTCGTTCATATTCCTCGTCAATGTTGTCAACGATGGCATCTTCCCACATTGCTGCAATAGTGCCAAAGAGCTCCCGGTTGGTGGTCATTCTGGGAGTTCTCTTCTTAAACTTTGCAGTCCTTTCTCCCCGCTCAGTGAAGTAGAATTTTGCACGAAGGAGACGGTGGTCCAATCCCGTTTGGAATTTTGGGACAACAGTGACATCAGTCAGGCAAAACCTTCGATTGAATATGATGTGGTCAATTTCATTGTGGAATTGTCCACCGGGAGATTCCCATGTCCAATGTTTAGATTCGGCCTTCTGGAACTGTGAGTTACCATGGATGGTCTTGGTCGATATGATGAACTCAGACAGTCTCTCACCCTGTTCATGGGACCCAATGTGGAGTTCTTCGGGCAACCTTCTGGGTCCTATCTTGGCATTAAAATCACCAACAATGATCTTGTAGAAGGTGTGGTCTTCTTTATAGAACTTCTCCAGCTCCATGTGGAACTTCTTAATTTCTTCATCATAGTTGGATGTTGGTGCATAGACGATGAAGATAGAAACTGCTGGCAGTGAGCCACATCTATTCAAGCGTAATCATCCGATTCCAGTTGTTAGGCATTCGGATGAATCAATGCTCATGGCCAAGTTCATGTTGACAAGGACACCAACACCACCAATGCCTCTGTTAGTGTATGTTCCGAGAAACAAAGATCATAGCTTCCCAAATTTTTCACTCGTGACTATTTTTCACCTGAGGTATTTTCACATGACCCTGACTATGTAAAAGATACATAAAAATCAAATATCTACTGATAGTAAATCATAAATCAACATTTTTTATACCCTCCCACCCTCCATTCAGTTACTCAACTACATATGGGATCACAGTTCATTGTTTAAGAGGCCAGGTTCTTGATGCGCACTTAAGGGAATGATGCTCACTTATGACCCCTTAAGGGAAACTTCTGTTCATAGCCGCTTCCTGTTTTTTAAAAAGCTTTAGGCACCATGGTTTACAAAACTATTAATGGTAGGATTTTATGTATAGAACATTCAGCATCATACCCTCTGCCAGAGTGTCTCACTCCCCCCCCACCCCCACTGCCTCACCACCCCAGGCCGTGGTAGCTTCCTACTGAGGCCCACTTCTCAGTTCTCTTGCCTTTGGGTATTTGTTATCCCCCTACTATCTTTATATACATATATAAATATCCCACTTATCAGAGGTGTTTTTGTATCTGTTCCTCCACTTCTAACTAATTTCATTCATCATGGTACTATCTACATCCTCATAGCAGTAAATTAGATTATCTCATTTTTTCTTATAGCTGACTGCTATTCTATTGTGTATCTGTACCATAGATTCCTTATCCAGTTATCTTTTCTTGGGTTGTTTCCAGAGTTTGGTATTGTGAGTAGTGCTATAATCGACATCAGAGTGCAGATGTATTTTCCAATAGATGCCAAGAAGGGAAGTTTCTGATTTGTAGGGAAACTCAATTCCTAGTTTTTTGAGAAGTGTCTGTATGGTTAGGGAAGTACAAATCAGAATGAGATATCATCTCACACCAGTGAGACTGCCACACATTGCAAAGAACAAAAATGTTTTCCAAAATGTTGAACTAGTTGACATAGCACCACCAGCAGTGAATGAGGGTTCTGTTTCTCACACATCTTTGTCAACAATGATTGTTGGGTCTTTATTTGTTTATTTTATTTATTTATTTTTCTTCTTTCCTTCCTTGGTTTTGGGGTCATACCTGGCAGTGCTCAGGGCTTACTCCTGCTCCATACTCAGAGATTCCTCCTGCCGGTGTTTGGAGACCACAGCCAAGGGTTAAACCTAGGTTAACCATGTGCATGACAAGCACACTTCTCACTGTACTCTTTCTCCAGCCCCAACACTGGTTGTTTTTGTGCTTTGTGATGTGTGGCAGTCTCATTGGTGTGAGATGATATCTCATTCTGATTTGTACTTACCTAACCATAAGTAGAGCATATTTTTTTTAAAATTTATTTGTTTTTAATTAGAGAATCACCGTGGGGGTACAGTTACAGATTTATACACTTTTGTGCTTATACTTCCCTCATACAAAGTTTGGGAACCCATCCCTTCACCAGTGCCCATTCTCCACCACCTGTAAACCCAGTGTCCCTCCCACCCTCCCCAATCCCATCTCCCCCCCACCCCACCCTGCCACTGTGGCAAGGCATTCCCTTCTGTTTTCTCTCTCTAATTAGCTGTTGTGGTTTGCAATAAAGGTGTTGAGTGGCCGCTGTGCTCAGTCTCTAGCCCTCATTCAGCCCGCAACTCCCTTCCCCCACATGGCCTTCGACTACAATGTAGTTGGTGATCGCTTCTCTGAGTTGCCCTTTCCCCGGAACGTGAGGCCAGCCTCGAAGCCATGGAGTCAACCTCCTGGTACTTATTTCTACAGTTCTTGGGTGTTAGTCTCCCACTCTGTTATTCTATATACCATAGATGAGTGCAATCTTTCTATGTCTGTCTCTCTCTTTCTGACTCATTTCACTCAGCATGAAACTTTTCATGCCCATCCACTTAACTACAAAATTCTTGACCTCCTTTTTTCTAACAGCTGCATAGTATTCCATTGTATAGATGTACCAAAGTTTCCTCAACCAGTCATCCGTTCTGGGGCATTCGGGTTTTTTCCAGATTCTGGCTATTGTAAACAGTGCTGCGATGAACATACATGTGCAGATGTTGTTTCGATTGTACTTTTTTGCCTCTCTGGGATATATTCCCAGCAGTGGTATTGCTGGGTCAAATGGGAATTCAATATCTAATTTTTTGAGAGTCGTCCAAATTGTTTTCCAGAAGGGCTGAACCAGTCGGCATTCCCACCAGCAGTGAAGAAGGGTCCCTTTCTCCCCACATCCTCTCCAACAGCGGTTGCTTTTGTTCTTTTGGATGTGTGCTAGTCTCTGTGGTGTGAGGTGGTATCTCATGGTTGTTTTGATCTGCATCTCTCTGATGATTAGTGATGTAGAGCACTTTTTCATGTGCCTTTTGGCCATTCGTATTTCTTCCTTGGTAAAGTTTCTGTTCATTTCTTTGCCCCATTTTTTGATGGGGTTGGATGTTTTCTTCTTGTAGAGCTCAACCAGTGAGTAGAGCATATTTTTTAAAATAGCTTTGAACATCTGTGTGTCTTCTTTGAGGAAATTTATGTTCATCTCTTCTCCCTATTTTTGATGGAGTTTGTTGTTTTTTCCCTTGTAAAGTTCTACCAATCTTGAGGCCAGAGTGATAGAATAGTGGGTAGGGTATTCATCTTGCATGCAACTGGTCCTGGTTCCATCTCTGGCACCTCATATGGTCCCCTGAGACTTCTAGGAATAAACCCTTAGTACAGCTGGGTGATGCTCCTACCAAAAGTTCTACCAATGCTTTATCTATCTTGGATATTAAGCCTTTGTTAGATGAGTGGTGGGAAAGTGTTTTCTCTCAGACTATGGGGTGTCTTTTTAGTCTAGCCACCATTTATTTTATGATGCAGGAAACTTCTTAGTGTCATGTGTCCACATTTATTGGTATTTGCTTCTCTTTGCATTGCCAATGGTATTGAATTATTGAAGGTACTTCTAAGATTCAATGTCATGAAGGGTTTTACCTATGTTTTCCTCAGTATAATTTATGGATTCAGGTTTTACATTGAGGCCTTGAGTCCAGTTTGATTTGACTTTTGTGCTTGGTGTTAGAAAGAGGTCTGAGTTCATTTCTTTGTTTGTTTGTTTTTGCTTTCTGGGTCACACCCGGCGATGCGCACCTGGTCACTCCTGGTTCTGCACTCAGGAATCACTCCTGGTAATGCTCAGGGGACCATATGGGATGCTGGGAATCGAACCCGGGTCAGCCGCTTGCAAGGCAAACACCCTACCCGCTGTGCTATCTCTCCAGCCCCTGAGTTCATTTTTCCATATGTGACAAAGCAGTTTTCTCAGCACCATATGTTGAAAGGACTTTTCTTGCTTCACTTCATACTTTTTGTGGCTTTATTGAAGATTAATTGCCCATATATCTGAGGATCTGTCTCAGGGTTCTCAGTTAAATTCCATTGGTCTGAGAGTCTGTCTTCATTCCACACCACACTGTTTTGACTACAATAGCTTTATAGTATAATTTGAAGTTGGGGAAAGAAAAACCTTCCACATTCTTTTTTCCCTATGATTGCTTTGGCTATTCAGAGTTTTGATGCTGGTGGTGTCCCTGGTTGACTTATGTGAAGTGGAGAGGAGAGAGGAGACACCCTTGTGAAGGGAACCTGCTGCTTTCTCTTTCTCAGCCTCTGTCACCCAGGGAATAAGAGTCTGCTGTGGGCCTTGCTCCTTGCAGGAAGGAAAGTCAGTTCTAGAGCTTACCCAGGCTTTTTGGGGTCTTGCCTTTCTCTCAGAAAAAATTTCAGGAAAAGATGAGCAGTGAAGCAAAAAATAAAATTGATTTTATGTGGAAGTTTTGAAGAAGGGGAGGAAGGGAGGGAGGGAGGGAGGGGAGAGGGAGAGAAAGAGAGAGAGAGAGAGAGAGAGAGAGAGAGAGAGAGAGAGAGAGAGAGAGAGATGTGCTCAGGAGAGAACATGGGCTTCTCCAGAGTGGAGAGGGAGCCCCAGTACACATTGCACCATCAGACATGAAAGTATAAAAGTACACATCTCAAGAGAGAAAATGAGGGGCCAGAGCGATAGTACAGTGGGCAGGGTGTTTGCTTTGCACACGGCCGACCCGGGTTCAAGCCCCAACATCCCATATGATCCCCTGAGCACCTCCAGGAGTGATTCCTGAGTGCAGAGCCAAGACTAACCCTTGAGTATCGCTGGTGTGACCCAAAAAGCCAAAAAGAAGGGGGGGACTGGAGAAATAATTCAGTGGGTAGAGCATTTGCCTTGCACACAGCCAACCTGGGTTCAATTCCCAGCACCCCATATTGTCCCTAAAGCACTGCCAGGATTGAGTGCTGAGTAATCCCAGAACATCTCCTGATGTGGCCCCGAAAAGAGGGGAAATGCAGGCAACACATGTACTTGGGCACCACATGTGCTTGGCAGCAGCACATGGGCACGGGCAGCACATGCATGCACTTCCTTTGTTCAAGTTGGTTTTCATAGGCTTTCTCCCAAACTGCCCCACTTGGGACTTTCTCCTAAGCAAGGGTCACTGCTAGGGTGGTTGCCATGGGGTAGAGTTGGGAGTAGTTGATGGTCTTTGATTGATAGATGATTTTTCTGGCCTTTATTCCTGCTGGAGCTTTTTTTCAGGGGCCCAGCCTTCTCTGGGTTTGTGCTAATGACAGTTATAGGTCTAATCAGGCCTTAGTTCCTGTGTCCACAAGGTGGGTCCTGACAGCCTCTGGGCTAGTTGGTCTTATTATTTTCCAAAAACTTGCCATGGGGTACCCTTCCCCATATACCTGCCTGCCTGCTTCAGTTTTGTTACTCCATATAAATGTCAACAGCATTTGAGTTATGTCTTTTAAACTGTCATGGGTATTTTTTTTATTTTATTCTTTTATTGAATCACCATGTGGAAAGTTACAAAGCTTTCAGGTTTAAGTCTCAGTTATACAGTGCTCAAACACCCATCCCTTCACCAGTGCACATATTCCACCACCAAGAATCACAGTATACCTCCCCACCACCCCCACCTCCCCAGCCCCCCACCCCGCATGTGTAACTGGTAAATTTCACTTTACTTTCACTTTACTTTGATTACGTTCAGTATTTCAACAAAATATTCAACAATAATCACTATTATTGATTTGGAGTTTCTCCCCCCCTAAAGTCAACCTGCTGAAAAGAAAGCATTAGATAATTTGTTTTCCATTGCTGAGAATGAAGAGATATGAGGTCAGGAGGCTGCACTAGCAGCCGCACAGTTTTGGATTTCTGTATTTTAATATTTTAGTAACTAAGTCCAGAGAAATATCTGCCAGAAATCGCAACATTGTAAGCTCTCAGCTACTTTATATTCCACATATGAGTGCAATATTTCTATGTCTGTCTTTTCTTTCTGACTCATTTCACTCAGCATGATACTTTCCATGTTGATCCACTTATATGCAAATTTCATGACTTCATGTTTTCTGAAACTGTCATGGGTATTTTGATAGGGACTGCATTGAATCGATAGAATGCTTTGGAGATGTGTTTCAGTTTCCTGGAAATTTTTTAGTTTTATTTATTTTAGTAATGATTTATAATTTTCTTTGTGTAAGTTTTTCAGCTCCTTTGTCAAGCTGATTCCCAGGTACTTAATTTTCTGAGGCATACCTAGGCCAAACCTAAGCCCTGGAACTGTGTCCAGGAAAATAGTCGCTTTCTGGTGGCTGGTTAGTCTGTGTCCTAATCAGACCCTGCAGCATTAGTTCTGGCTTTTGCCACTGACATTCCTTTGTGCAGCGTTAGGCTCTGGCTTCTCACTGACTCATGTGCCCTGTGCTCTCACGGCTCTTCTGTGCTTGCTTGGACCAGCTTGGTGCCTTATTCATATTTTACTGTGTCCTTCAGACACATGATGTGCAAGAAAAGCAGTCACTATAGAATACTCTTAAAATTCTTGGGAAATAACTCTTTTCTTTTTTTTTTTTTTTTTTTTTTTTTTTTTTAAAGAAATATTTTATTGAACCACCGTGAAAACAAAAAAATACAAGGCTTTCAGGTTTAAGTCACAGTCAAATACTGATTAAATCACCATCCCTTCACCAGTGCACCCGTTCCACAACCAAGAACCCCAATACACCCCCCTCCCACCCCTCCCCCATCTAAGTAGCTGATGATATTCCCATTATTCTCTCTATATATTGAGTACATTTCATATTTCCATACAGAACTCACTATTGTTGATTGGAAATTTTCCCCAACAATCAGGCCTGCTGAATAAGCATCATCTAATAATTTCTCTTCCTTGGCAAAGGTGAAGACTTTGAGTCCGCGCGGCCGCGATAGCGGCCACGCGGTTTTGGGTTTCTAATATTTTAGCTCAGTTCACAGTCAAAATGGATGGCTGCAAGAGTCTGCTCTGGTGCCAAAATGGGTTAGGAGACCTCAGGATCACAGTCAGTAGGCGGGAGGCTCTGCTTCTCGTGCCGCGGCTCTTGGTTCATCTCTGGGCGGAAGGCGCGCCGGGAACACCTCCCCTCCCAGGATCACCTACAGGCTACGTCACTAAAGAAAGTCCTACCTCCTGGTGTAGGGGTCTTAGAGGGTGGCTCTCACCGCGTGGCTGCTGCCGCTGCCGCCATTTTCGCTCAGAAAAATGGGGTGGAGAGGGAAAAAAATCCCTTCCCGGGCTGCACGAGGTTGTAGTTCAGTTCGCAGTCAAAATGCATGGCTGCAAGAGTCTGCTCTGGTGCCAAAATGGGTTAGGAGACCTCAGGATCACAGTCAGTAGGCGGGAGGCTCTGCTTCTCGTGCCGCGGCTCTTGGTTCATCTCTGGGCGGAAGGCGCGCCGGGAACACCTCCCCTCCCAGGATCACCTACAGGCTACGTCACTAAAGAAAGTCCTACCTCCTGGTGTAGGGGTCTTAGAGGGTGGCTCTCACCGCGTGGCTGCTGCCGCTGCCGCCATTTTCGCTCAGAAAAATGGGGTGGAGAGGGAAAAAAATCCCTTCCCGGGCTGCACGAGGTTGTAGTTCAGTTCGCAGTCAAAATGCATGGCTGCAAGAGTCTGCTCTGGTGCCAAAATGGGTTAGGAGACCTCAGGATCACAGTCAGTAGGCGGGAGGCTCTGCTTCTCGTGCCGCGGCTCTTGGTTCATCTCTGGGCGGAAGGCGCGCCGGGAACACCTCCCCTCCCAGGATCACCTACAGGCTACGTCACTAAAGAAAGTCCTACCTCCTGGTGTAGGGGTCTTAGAGGGTGGCTCTCACCGCGTGGCTGCTGCCGCTGCCGCCATTTTCGCTCAGAAAAATGGGGTGGAGAGGGAAAAAAATCCCTTCCCGGGCTGCACGAGGTTGTAGTTCAGTTCGCAGTCAAAATGCATGGCTGCAAGAGTCTGCTCTGGTGCCAAAATGGGTTAGGAGACCTCAGGATCACAGTCAGTAGGCGGGAGGCTCTGCTTCTCGTGCCGCGGCTCTTGGTTCATCTCTGGGCGGAAGGCGCGCCGGGAACACCTCCCCTCCCAGGATCACCTACAGGCTACGTCACTAAAGAAAGTCCTACCTCCTGGTGTAGGGGTCTTAGAGGGTGGCTCTCACCGCGTGGCTGCTGCCGCTGCCGCCATTTTCGCTCAGAAAAATGGGGTGGAGAGGGAAAAAAATCCCTTCCCGGGCTGCACGAGGTTGTAGTTCAGTTCGCAGTCAAAATGCATGGCTGCAAGAGTCTGCTCTGGTGCCAAAATGGGTTAGGAGACCTCAGGATCACAGTCAGTAGGCGGGAGGCTCTGCTTCTCGTGCCGCGGCTCTTGGTTCATCTCTGGGCGGAAGGCGCGCCGGGAACACCTCCCCTCCCAGGATCACCTACAGGCTACGTCACTAAAGAAAGTCCTACCTCCTGGTGTAGGGGTCTTAGAGGGTGGCTCTCACCGCGTGGCTGCTGCCGCTGCCGCCATTTTCGCTCAGAAAAATGGGGTGGAGAGGGAAAAAAATCCCTTCCCGGGCTGCACGAGGTTGTAGTTCAGTTCGCAGTCAAAATGCATGGCTGCAAGAGTCTGCTCTGGTGCCAAAATGGGTTAGGAGACCTCAGGATCACAGTCAGTAGGCGGGAGGCTCTGCTTCTCGTGCCGCGGCTCTTGGTTCATCTCTGGGCGGAAGGCGCGCCGGGAACACCTCCCCTCCCAGGATCACCTACAGGCTACGTCACTAAAGAAAGTCCTACCTCCTGGTGTAGGGGTCTTAGAGGGTGGCTCTCACCGCGTGGCTGCTGCCGCTGCCGCCATTTTCGCTCAGAAAAATGGGGTGGAGAGGGAAAAAAATCCCTTCCCGGGCTGCACGAGGTTGTAGTTCAGTTCGCAGTCAAAATGCATGGCTGCAAGAGTCTGCTCTGGTGCCAAAATGGGTTAGGAGACCTCAGGATCACAGTCAGTAGGCGGGAGGCTCTGCTTCTCGTGCCGCGGCTCTTGGTTCATCTCTGGGCGGAAGCGGGAAATAACTCTTTTCTGAAAAGGGCAGGCACTCCCAGAAGTCCTAACTGAAGTGACAGTTTAGTCCCAGGGTTTGTTGGGAATTAGTTTGGTTCTTAGGTGCTTCAGTGGACATGTCTACATTGGCAGAAGTCCCCGGCTCAGTCTCTTAAATTACCTTCCAGGGTGCAGTGCAAGTCGGCTTTTTTTTTTATATATATACTGTAGGAGTACTGCTATTTATTCAGCCATTGATTAAGCTGATTGAATTGGGCATGAACTCCCCATTACTTTTTCTTTTTATCTATTCTAAGTCTTAACTTTATTTTATTATTATTCCCCCCCCCTTTTTTTATTCACCGTGAGATACAGCTACAAAGCTTTCATGTTTGAGCTTCAGTCATATAATCATCAAACACCCACCCCTTCACCAGTGCACACTTTCCATCACCAAAATCCCCAGTATTCCCCATCCCCCATTCCAACCCTTCCCCTGCTTGTGTGGCAGACAATTTCCCCCATACTCTCTCTCTACTTTGGTTGCATTCAATATATCAGCACCAGTCTCACCACCCCTCAAACCTGCCGAAAAGGCAATGCTAAATGATTTGTTTTGTATTGCTTGTTATGGAAGGAATATAATGTCCAGGAAATTCTGTGTCATTCTCTTCTGGGAGCTTTAGTTTATAGTCCCTGGGTCTTGGCCATTGATGAGATTACATGGCGCCAGGGACAGTTTGTGGGTGTGACTGCCAAACTTCTGGGAAACTGGGGAACGTGTAGGGAGGAGGCCCAGTCCCGATCCAAATGGGTTTGGAGATCTCAGTCACAGGTTCCTGCATATGTGGGTTTTTCTGCCGGTCCTCTCTCTAGTGAAGTTCATCCCATTTTGGGTGAGGCTCATGCCCTCTTGGGTGAGGCTTGTCTGAGCATGTGAAGAGCGGCCTTGGGCATGGCGGTGGTTGAGTTATGGAGGTTTTTGGCTGCCAGGGTTCTGCTTGGGGCAGGGAGGGAAACAACCCATTCCCCCTCTGAGGTGCCCTAGTGAAGACAGCCTGGCACAGGGTCAGGGCATTCTGCGGTGCTCTCTCCTGGGAGCTTTAGTTTATAGTCTCTGGGTCTTGGCCATTGATGAGATCACATGGCGCCAGGGGCAGTTTGTGGGTGTCACTGCCAAGCTACTGGAAAACTGGGAACCTGGGGGGAGGAGGCCGAGTCCCGATCCAAGCGAGCCTGGGGCTCTCAGTCACGGGTTCCCACCTACCGCTGTGCTATAGGCCCTAACTGCATCTTTTGATCTCTTTCAAGATTTATGGATCTCTGAAATAAGGCCAATAAATGAGCTTATATAGCTGAGCCAGAGGTGGTCTGTGGATGTGTTTCCCACGTACCTGACTTTTGGCCCTTTTAATTCTTGGTAAACTTGGCCCCAAGCGGTTGGGGTCTGGCCAAAGGGACAGCAGCAACTTTGGGGTATCTGGAAGCCTGAAGGCACCATCAAGCTGCTGATGCACTCGCCCACAGGTACAGGTTTTACCTGCTGGCGGCGCCATACCCCCGCAAGTCTGCTTCTTTCTGGAGGTGAAGAGGTCCGAGACCAGATTATGGGGTGGCAGATTTCTGGCAGCACTTCCCAGGTGTGGCCAGGAGCTGAGGTTCAGGTGTGGTTCAGAGGTGGTCAGGGACTGAGGTCTCAGGTGTGGCCAGGGGCTGAGGTCCAGGCGTGACCCAGGTGTGGCCAGGGGCTGAGGTCCAGGTATGGCCCAGGTGTGGCCAGGGGCTGAGGTCCAGACATGGCCCAGGTGTGTCAAGGGACTGAGGCCCAGGTGTTTTCCAGATGTGGCCAGGGACTGAGATCCAGGGTGACCAGGGGCCGAGGTCCAGGCCACAGGGATGAGTTCCACTGATCTCTTTTGGGCTGCTGCTCTAGTTCACTCTCCTCAAACCTCAGGCTTCTCTTTCTCAGACCCCTCAGTGCTTTCCTGCCCTTGCTGTTGGGTCAGGTCTTCAACCCATTTCGTTGCTTTTCTTAATGGGGCAGGGGCCCACCTTCTCTTCACCTTTGTGGGTGCACATTGGCCCAGCACATATGTGCAGACAGCGCTCTCTGCAAGGTCAGGCATGTCTTTTCCAAGCTCATTGCCACGCAGGTCAGTGTCTGTAACATGGAACCTCTGTGCGCTGTTTCCAGGGGTCAGTACCTGGACTACGAGAAGGAGGAGGTGGAAGCTCAGCCCCGGCAGTGGAAGAAATATGACTTCCACTATGACAACGTGCTCTGGGCTCTGCTGACACTCTTCACTGTGTCCACGGGAGAAGGCTGGCCCATGTGAGTGTTCCTCTGCTCATGGCCGCTGCCCCACAGACTCCAGGGGCAGGGGCTCAGCAGGTATATTTGGGCCCTGCCATCTACTGCCAGGGGTCATAGGCCATACCTCAGAGAGAGCTACCTGGGAAGAAGAGATCAAGCCCAGGAAGATCCCTTTTGAGTGGCTGGGCCCAAGCATCTTGCTGTTGCAGTCCCCCAGCTTCAGTTAGGGCAGCTGAGGGTGTTTTCTCAGTACCACCCTGGCCTGGAGGGGCTCCTTCTGGGAGGAGGAAGTCAGTGCTCTAAGCCTGTTGACCGGGGAGCCCACAGTGAGCAGACGCATGGGCTGGGTATGGGTAGTGCCAGACTGGCAGGCTGCCTCCGCCTCTCCTCTTGGGGCTGGGGCCCCTGCTTGGCAGTCTCCAGCTGCCAACTCCAGAGGAGCGCTGCAAGTGGAACCCCCCGGAAAGGATAGTCCTTAGCTCTGAGGCTGGCCGATCCAGAGCCTGTCCCTGCTGGCTCCCCTGACAAAGCCTTTGCTCCACCCAGGGTGCTAAAGCACTCGGTAGATGCCACCTACGAGGAGCAGGGCCCGAGCCCGGGGTTTCGCATGGAGCTCTCCATCTTCTACGTCGTCTACTTCGTGGTCTTCCCCTTCTTCTTCGTCAACATCTTTGTGGCCCTGATCATCATCACCTTCCAGGAGCAGGGGGACAAGGTGATGTCTGAGTGCAGCCTGGAGAAGAACGAGGTAGGTGTCCCTTCTGGCCTCTCTTCGCTCTGTCCTGCATGGGGACCCTCAGGGTTGGGGAGCTACAGCAACTGCTGGGATGAGGGTGAGCGGGCAGGCTCCTGGGTGGGGTGCTGCAAGGGGCCTGCCTCTAGCTTCTCGTGCTCCCCTCCCCGTGCAGAGGGCTTGCATCGACTTTGCCATCAGCGCCAAGCCCCTGACGCGGTACATGCCCCAGAACAAGCAGTCCTTCCAGTACAAGACCTGGACCTTTGTAGTCTCGCCACCCTTCGAGTACTTCATCATGGCCATGATCGCCCTCAACACAGTGGTGCTGATGATGAAGGTGCCTGGGGCCAGCATAGGGTCCAGAGGGTGGGGGTGTCTGTGCTGATCACGCCAGGCAGGGAGTTGGCCTTTGTCCTGCTGGTGTGCACTGAGTAGCCAGTGCAGCAGGACCCTGCGGTGCTGTCCCTCAGCCTGGCCTGTGTGCGGAGTCCTGCCTTCCTTCTCCCTGTCCCTGGGCTGGGACGGTGAGAAGGCTCTGGGAGAGCACAGGGGAGGCATGGGGAGGGGCACCCCAAATGGGAAGGCGGGGCTTCTCTGCGTGTTCAGCCCGTGGCCATCAGCGCTCTCCCTGGCAGTTCTATAACGCGCCGGAAGAGTACGAGCTCATGCTGAAGTGTCTCAACATCGTGTTCACCTCCATGTTCTCCATGGAATGTGTGCTGAAGCTCATCGCCTTTGGGGTGCTGGTATGTGCCCCACTCTCCCTCTCTCACACTGCTCCTTGGGGGGAAGACCTGTGGGGGCTAACAGCTTGGGGTGGGGAACCCTGAGAGCACAGCCACCCCTGCAGCGGCCAGCAAGGGGTAGCACCCACACGGCTGTCAGGACACAGCCCAGTGCAGCTCGGCCTGGGCCCAGCATGTCCGTCCCCGGGGTCTCCTGGGTAGACTGCCCCTTCTTGCTCTCAGAGCCACCACCTAGGCCTGACTGTGTGTGTCTTTCTCTCTAGAACTACTTCCGAGATGCGTGGAATGTCTTTGACTTTGTCACAGTGTTGGGAAGTATTACTGATATTTTAGTAACAGAGATTGCGGTAAGTAGCCCTTTCTAGACCCTCCTCCAGCCCCCTTCCCTCTCGAGGGCTCCCTCTGTGTTCCAGCCCAGCTGGCCTGGCTCTCCTCCTGGTCAGGAGGAGAGACCTCTAGAGGTGGGGCTGCTGATGGGGTTCTGATTCTGCAAATGTTTATTCTTGGGTAGGGAAGTGGTCCCTGATGGATGGCCTGGACGTCACCAGAAGCCTGAGCTAGACACGAGCTGTAGGGCTGGCAGGTGCCCTCACACATCTAACAGTTACTGCCAGAGTGTCTGTACTCAACTCAGTAAGCGCCAGCATTCTGTAGAGCTCTGCTTAGTGGTGTCTGCATGTGAGCAAGTTCTGCTGTTAGCTACCAGGCTGCCAGAGTCAGGGGCAGAGTGTGGCCTTGGCTAGGCCTTCTCAGAGCCCGCGATACACAATGCCTCCGAGAACAGCACTTTGAATTGGACTGGGTGGGGGGGGGCGGCGATGCCTCAGCTGCATGCCTCAGGCTGAGTCCTCTGGAAGAGGATGCGGGTAGGGGTGGCCTTGACACATTTCTCTGAGGAAAAGTGGCAGGTGAGCCGGGTTCGTGGAAGAGGTGGGGGGAGGAGGGAGTCCCAAGCCTGGGGGAAGAGTACAACACCCAGGGGCTCTAGAAAGGGAGGGCCACACCCTGAGCTGCAGCATATACCCTCACCCTCAAGGCCACAGCCAGACTGTGTCGGGTCTCGGTGCCTGAGTGCACCCACACAGGCTCTGGACCCTGGGATGTGTAAGGTCAGGGTAGATGCTGTATGGTGGGCCTCCTGAAGAGCAGGCAGGACCCTTAGCCTCACACCCAGGCCCTTGGCTCTGCTCCCTCCATCCCTTTGCACACAGAGAGGCTGGTCACAGCATCCCAGATGGGCAGGCCTCCCTACCAGTGCTTACTTGGTCTTAGCACCGCTCTGCTCTCCAAGTGCCTCCTCTGTGGCCAGCCTGCTGTGGTTTTGGCTGCTGGCTTGGTGCAGAACATCTCCCTCTGGTGGCCCAGGTGCCCACCGGCCTTGTCTTGGCAGCTCTGGCAGCCCCCTATCAACCATTCAAGGTTAGGGCTGGTAACAAGCATCCAGAAATGCCTGGTTCCAGACAGACGTGTCCTGCCCTCTGGGCCCTCACAGGTGTTTTGGTGTTTTCCTCAGTGGATAGTTTTCCTGCCTCTTAGAACCAGGGCCTTGCGTTCCCCAAAGTTCCGATTGTGGGGACCCTCAGCAGCTCCTTTGCTGCTCTGAGTTGCTGTGTTTGGAATCCATTGCCTATGTGCTGAGACTTGGAGGCCGGGGGCTGCACCTGCGATGGCAAGGGCCCCTGGGCAGCGGGTGCTGGGGCTGGGTGAGCGGGCTTCCCCGTGGCTGGAGGCCACTCCCAGCACTGCCGTGCTCAGAGGCGTGTGCTGGCCTCTGCTTAGGGCAGGACAGTGTTTTGGAGTAGCACAAGGCCACCCGCTGTGCTGAGATGGGCCCCGCAGCTCCCGTTGGCCAGACTCCACACACCTGCCTCAGCTGCTCGTCTGGACTTGTTGGTTAGCATGGACACTAGCCACCGTCTGTGCCCCTCTGGTGGACACCAGCACACAGTGCAGATGCTTAAATTGAGGGTGGGGGGCCCCTCTTCAAGACCCCCTGGAGGTCTCCTGCCCATATGCCATTCCCTCCGGAGGCCTGGCCAAGCATAGGTACCTACCTAGGAATCTGCAGGCCTCTGTGTGGGCCTTTTCCTTCCCCTCACACCACTGGGTGCTATCTCCAGATGTTCCTTTGTGGGGTCTCAGGAGTCTCTCACCAGCTTAGGGTACCAGCCCCCCCATTAAGCAGACTGCCTGCTTTCTCCTGGTGTTTGAGGCATGGTAGCAGCAGTGCACCCACGGCCACATGTCTAGGCTGCCTGCAACATGCTCAGATTTCCGAGGTACCTTGTGAACAGGTGCTGGGCTTGGCTGCCCCAGCCAGGAGTTCCTAGATCTGACACTGTGTCTTGTGGTTAGACACTAGTGTCCAGGAGCAGCTCCTCGGGGGGTACCTGCCGAGGCAGTGGTCTGCTCTGAAGGTCAGGACATTGGCACTGGCCTTCCCAAGGTGGAGCTTGTAGACTGTTGCCTCTCTGCCCCGTTCCTATGCTGGTACTTGGTAGGTAGGTATTCCATAGTACTTCTTGGATGAAAAGATAAGGAAAATAAAACATGTAAAGAACAGGAAAAGCTATCACTATTTCCAGGGAGCATTATTTCCAGGATAAAAATCTAGAAGTCTAAACAAATTAGAATGTTGGCAGGGTTGCTGAATTGGAGATTGCTTAAATAAGCTGATTGCATTTCATTGCGTCATTGGCAGTCCTGACTGTAAGCCCAGCAGAGTATGGGAGCAAGATCTTTACACAGAAAGTTGCTAGACAGTTTTGGAAGATAACAAGGGAGACTTGAGTTGATAGGCATATAGCACGTCCTTGAATAGGGACCACTTTTGGGATGATAACTTCCCCCAAATTCACCTGTGGATTCAGTGGGATTGCAGTGAAAAAACAGTGATTTTGGTTTTGGAGTTACTTTGTCTACTGTTTTGGAGCTTGGCAGGCTGCTTCTGAAATGTGTGAGGACACATAGAGGTCTTCAGATGCTCTGTGTTCATGAGAACCAGTGGCAGGGGCTGGCAGTCAGCCTTGCTCTGAAGCTGCTGCAGCTGAGACTGTGGGGTGGGCCCAAGGAGGCCATGGCAGCCACCCAAAGAGAACAGCTCAGTGGGCAGAGAGCTCAGCCATGCATGTGCTGCCACAGTGAGCAGCGCGCGGAAAGTTCGCCACCATGCATGTCAAGTGGATGAAGGACTGATGCAAATAGCACAAGTTCTAAACTCTTCAGAGAAAATACAGGAGACTGCTTTAAGACCACGGCTAGGGGTTGATTTACCAAACTGTGAGGCACCAGCCATAGCTGAAATGCAGTCTCCTAAAGTTCCTGTTCATCAAAAGAAGGGCAGTGAGTACCCAGGGAGAGGCCGTTTGGGCCCATCCCTTCTGAAAACATGGACAGGGGTTGGAGGTACAGTCCAGTGGGCAGGGTGCGTGTCTTCTACATGGTTGACCTGGGTTGACCGTGGTTGACCCCAGCACTCCATGGCCCCCCACCCCGAGCACTGTCAGAAGTGAGTGAGCCTTGAGCATAGAGCCAGGAGTAACTCCTGAGCACTAACCGGTGTGGCCCTAAAAGCAAGAACAACAAATATAAACAAAAACCATAGGTAAACTATCTTCCTGACTCCTGCGGCTCCTGAGCACTGGCGGCATGACCCGGACACAGCAGCAGCATTTATAAACCTGCCTCTTGTGTGCTGAGCCTTCCTCCCTTGAGTGGGGAAGATGCTGGGGGGAGCATCGCAGCTTGTGTTTTCCTGACACGTAACCTCCAAGGAGGGAAAGCATCTGGGCCTGTGAGAGGAGAGCAGGGCACTAGGGTTGTGCAGGGACACATGGCCCAGGAAGGCAGGGCAGGGCCTGGCCCACCTTGTTCATGCTTCCTTTCCAGTGAGAGGGGGGGTTTGGCAAATTGTTGACAGCACCAGTCCCTGCTCTGACATCCCCTCTCTGGCCCCTGCACAGCTGAGGTCTCTGGCTGTGGGGCTGGCCCAGCCCAGACCCTGAGACAAGAGTTGGGTGCAGCCTTCAGGTGGGGTCTCAGACTTGAGAAATTGCGCAGCAGGAGAGCCAGCCTCTGCTACCCCTCCCATAGACAGGCTGGTGTGACTTTCACCAACCACACTGCCGTCGGCCAAAGGCCGCAGGACCAAGGGCAAAGAGGACCATTCTTTGGCATGTGTGTCCTCGCAGCAAAGCCTCATGTGAAGGTGGTGCTAGTAGTGGACATGATGCTTGGATGGGGGTGGGGAGTAGTGACCGGTTGTATGGATCAGGATGCCAGGTGGGGCCCTAGATGGACAGGGTGTCAGTAGGGGCAGTGAGAAGAGGAGAGCACCCATGTGTTTATGTAAACAGCAGGTGGACTGGGTTTGTAGGGACGGCGGGGTGCAGTCTGGACGCCAGCTTCCCTGCACCTGTTGGACTCCCAAATGAGGGGTCCAGCGAGTGCATCAGACCCAGTGCTGGTGACTCCAGACTAGGCAGCAGGGGCAGACCAGGTGGTTTCTGGTTCCTGAGGCTCACGGAGGCCAAGTTGGGAGAGAAGAGGTGAGCCAGGAGGCCTCTCAGCAGCCGAACCTTGGGGCCATGGCGGCTCACACACAGTTCCTGGAACTCACCTCCAGCAAGCTGTGTATGTAGCCACTGAGTCCGGGATGCCCCGAGCGGTGGGGTGTGGGGCTCAGACACCCATTCTCTGGGCCCCCTTCACTCAGCTCTGCCTGGTGGAAATTGGTTGTGAATGCGTGGCGTCTTATTCTTTCATCCGTAGTCACTTCATATGTTACTTTGTGAATGCACTTTTTTTTTTTAGGCAAAAATATGAGTGTCAGTTCCCACCCCTCAATTTACAAATCAAAATAGAACACTCATCTTAGTAAAGGTGCCAGTGAGGGGCCTGAGGAAGCACAAAACTGACATTGATTTCTTTGCCTAGAAATAAAAAAAAGTGCTTGTGAGTCGCGGGTGGATTTGCATTATAAACAGGAATGCAAATGAGTGCCGCCCTATCTGCATCACCTGCAAACTTCAAAAATATGTTTTGATTTGATACATTTAAGTAAAACACACAAAGTTTACCAAAGTCCTAAGATTTTGCAATGAAGTATTCAGAGTTGAATCTTTTGCTTGTATTTATGACTCATCTTCTCTTTTGTTTTCTGTTTTTGTTCTTGATTTACCTAAACCTCCCTGCTGACTCACGCCATCCTACCAACATACAATGCGAAAACCATGTCTCGTCTGTATGTTCACACCTGCTGCTCAAACACCCCAATCTGTAATAACATGCAAATATCCATCCATGAAAACATCACATGTAGGAAACGGTTGGTTTCATGACTTTAAATGTCTCTTAAGCCCCTTGCTCTGCTCCCCCACTCCCCTTTCCTGCTTCCTGTGCTCATTGTTCAGTGGCATGTAGCCAGTGTCTGGCTGCACCCTCCCCTCTGGCCTCACCCACACACTCCCCCCTGGGGTCCGGTCAGTTCCTCGAGGTCTTATGGGAACATTCTGCCTGGGAATAAGGATATTCTGGCCTGGGATGGGGACGTGGCTCCTGAGAGGGCCGGAGCACACAGACTCGAGCTGGGCTGTGGGGGCTGAGTCTGGACCTGGCCCGACGGCTCCATGGTTTCTGCTGCCACCATCACTTCCTGCTTCACCCAGTCCTGTGGCTTTGGCAGTGGCCTTGCCGGAGTCTGCCCTAGTGTCCTTCCTGAAAGGCTCTTCCTTATGAGGCCCGGCCTGGGGCCAGGGGTGTGCCTCCAGGAGCAGCAGGGTTCAGGTCCCTCTGTGGGGTGTCACACTGGGCCTGTGTGAGGACCACCCGGAGAGAAGCTGTTTGGAGATGTGGCCCGTGAGGCCAGCGAGGGGCCCAAATTCTCGTTTCTGGAAGCAACTGTGTGGTTCCGGCACAGTCCTCCACAGGCCGGCCTCCACCGCAGCAGCAGCTCTTTGGGTTTTGGGAGACCCTTTGCTGCTGCTGAGCCCTGAGGGACGCCCCTGCAGTGTGGGGCTGGACCCGTCAGAGAGCCCTTCCTGCTCACTCCTTCCACCAGTGACACCCCCTCTTCCCTCACTCTGGTCCGTGAGGAGGAGGGGTGCCTGGAGGCAGGGGGGCCAGGGACACTGTGCCATCTGGGCAGCCCTCCCATGTGGGCACATGTCCTCTCCCCAGGGACCTGCCCACTGCCTGTCCGCGGCTTGACTGGTGGACAAGGAGGCTGGTTGCCGGGAGCCTCGGCCGGTGTCAGCTCTGGGCAGTGCCATGTGGAGTGTGCCCCGCACCTCCTGACTCGGGGCTGCGATGTGCAGCTGCCTGTGGTGCAGCAGAAACCATGGACTTGGCGGGGGTGCGGGGGGTGGGGGCGGACTGGGAGGGGGGCTGTGTCCACTGCAGGGGGCGTGAGTGAGACCAGAGTACAGTGTGACCCTGCTTGTCGCCCAGCACCCTGCATGCAGCCGCCTTGGGGCCTGTCCGGGCAGCCCTGCTTTGTGCTTGCAGCCTGTAACTGCTTCCCTGTCATCATCCTGGCACTCCAGGGCTGTCTGTCTGCCACCACCCGTCACCCCCTCAGTGCCAGGGGACCCCTGGAAGGAAGCCCAGCAGGTAGGAGCACGAGTCCCACAGCAAGGAGGAAGTGACTTCCTGGGCTCTGAGGCTCACGCCCAGGACTTGGGTGCGTGGACGTTCCTATCTTCTTTACCCACAGAGTGTCTCCTCACACTGCCAGGAGACACGTCTGGGTCAGTGCCTGAACAGAGGATGTCCTCGCACTGTAAATGTTCCCTTTCATTCCCACGCCCACTCTTGGTGACGTGCTCACCGTGTGAGTGGAGATTTCTTGGCTGAGCTGCCTCCTGCCCAGATTCGTTTCCCGAGCACAGGCAGGCGAGTAGCCGAGGTAAGCCTAGGGCCAGCCCCAAGTCTGCCTCTGCTGGCCCACTAGTCTGTACCCCGACCAGCCTTTATACCATGGCTCTTAGCCTAGACCCAGCCCTGCTCCTGGGGCCCCGTCCACTGTCACCCACCATTCAGTAGCTGTGAGGCCCTCTAGCTGAGTAGCTTCTACATCCCTTGCTGCCCGTGGCAGCCAAAAGCCTGTCCTGAGAAAGGAGCCATTCCTGGCACGTAGACAAGGTGTGTTTGGGGCCCCTGGCCCTGGGTATAGAGTGAGACCCACTTCTGCACAGAATGCCTCAGGCCGGCCAAGACTGGGGCAGCCCTGGAGGGCGAGAGAACATTCCCACGGGCTCCTGCATGCAGCCCCGCTCTGCCGTCTCTGTCCACATCTACTCTACGTCCTCTTCTCTCTCTGACCACTCCCTGGCACAGTGTGGCCACGCCTGAACTGCTTGCATCTTTTGAGACACCCAAGAGGCAGGAAGTTATTCTCAGGCCATGTGGGGACACCCTATCTGTAACCAGACAGAGTGGGAAGCCCCTGACCTCCAAGCACACCATCTTGCCCTGGACACCACCCAACCCAGTGCCGTGCCCCCCAAAAGGGCTGGCCCCTCTCACTCCATGTGACCATGGAACCCAGAGCTGGCTGATTTTTGTGCTTGGTTCGACCCCAGCCCCAGTGGTGTCTCCGGTTCTCTGGAGCAGAGCGCTGTTGGTGGGCTGCAGAGGTGCCCTCCGGGTGAGCACAACGCCACCAACACTCCCACCTCCTCCTGACTTGCCTGCGGGCACCTGGAGTGGTGCCAGGGGGCATTTGCTCCTCTGCCAGGTAGAAGCGAGTCCTGCCCCAGGCCCACTGGTCCCTGCAGGACACTTGGCACAGCAGGAGCCCTGCTTGGCATTGTGCTGTGAGAGGAGGGCAGTGCAGGAGGCCCAGCCAGAGGTGACCCCGGGCTCCGCCTGGCCACAGGGATCTGCTTCAGAGAACTGTTGTTGGTCTTTCCCGTGAGGGCAGGGAGCTGGGAGGGCAGGTGTCTCTCAGAGTTGCTGCATGAGAAGTGGTCTGTGGACAAGCTTTACTTCCCGTAGGGTTTCTGGTGGCCAGTGGCTGCTCCGACTGTGAAGTGACGATTCTCTGCTTTTCTTTTTCCACACTTTTCTGTGGGACATGGAGACCTGGGGAAGGGTGGGTGGGGGGCAGCTCTCCTGTAACTTCTTTTCTGAAGGCCAGAGACCCGCTTTTCTTCCATGCAGAACAACTTCATCAACCTCAGCTTCCTCCGCCTCTTCCGGGCCGCGCGGCTCATCAAGCTGCTCCGGCAGGGCTACACCATTCGCATCCTGCTGTGGACCTTTGTCCAGTCCTTCAAGGTGAGGCCCCAGACTGCCACTTGCCTGTCAGGCCTGCCATGGCGCCCACCCCAGCAGCTCTCCCTGTGGCCATAGCCGGGTGAGCTTTCTCACTGACACCTGGAGGCGGGCCTGGGAGGAGGGCCTGTTTCCAGGGTGGGGTTTGAGGACTGGGTTCCCAGCCACTGTCCAGAGGGCACTCTTGGCCCTGAGCCCCCTTGATGTCCCCACAGGCCCTGCCTTACGTGTGCCTGCTCATCGCAATGCTCTTCTTCATCTACGCCATCATAGGCATGCAGGTGCGTGGACTGGGGCCGGGCACAGGGGTGGGGGCACATGGGGAGGGGCACGGAGGACAGCTCGTGGGAGGGGGCATTTGACAGTGAACACTTCTAGGAGCTCAGCCCCGCTTAAGGCCTTCTGTGATCCGGACCCTCGAGCTGTCTGCATGGGCAGACACAGGATAGGCCTTGGGTCAGGGCCCAACTGGAGTCTGCCCCTTCCTGCCTGTGGCGTGCAGTCCTGGCATGGGACTCCAGGAACTGTTGGAGTTGGTACTGGCACGGTTGGTAGGTGCTGGCCTGTGGAAGCAGGTGTTTGAATGCACCTGTGTGGTGTCCAGTGCTGGGAGTCCGATGGTCAGCAGCAGTTCTGAAAGCCCCTCGAGCTCCAGCATGGGACTCAGTCCCGCCAACGGGAGCCCTCTGCAGGCCCAGCCAGGCACTGTCCTCCCTGCGTTCAGCCTCTCAGGCGCGTCATGTCCACATAGCGGAAGAGCACTCGGTCAGGAAACACTACAGAGCCGAGCCGTCTCGCAGCAGCGTGGCCCGGCCAGCTGCACCTACTCTGCTACCGCACTGTTCTCATTTCTACAGCGTTTCAGTACGGTTCGAAGTTGGGGAGAGCGGTGCCTCCTGTCTTCTTTTCCCCTAGGACTGCTTTGGCTATTTGGGGAGGGTTTTTATTCCATATGAATTTCAGGAGTGTTTAATCGTTTTCTTTTTTTTAAACATGGGTGTTTTCATAGGTACTACATTGAATCTGTATAATGCTTTGGGGGAGTATTGCCATTTTGACAATGTTTGTTAATCCTCTTGATCCATGAACAGGGAATGTGTTTTTATTTCCTCATGTTCTTTTTTGGTAGTGTTTTATAGTTTTATTTGTATAAGTCTTTCACCTCTTTTGTTAAACTGATTCCTAGGAACTTGATTTTCTGAGGCACAGTTGTGAATGGGAATAAGAACTACTTTTAAACTAGTTCAGGCTGCTTTGGAATATAATGAGATTGGTGCTATTTAAAACCCATTTATATCTTTTTCTGCTTTGGTTTGTGAAGGTACAAAAACAGATGTTGCTGCTGTTTCTTGTGTGTGTCAAAATACGATCTTATCAACTTCTCAGTTGGGTTTCGGGGGTCTTTTTTGTGGGGGACACACCCACAGTGCTCAGGGATTACTCCTGGCTCTGCACTCAGGGATCATTCCTGGCAGAACTTGGGGGACCAAATGGGGTGCTGGGGATTGAACCCAGGTCAGCCACATGCAAGGCAAATTCCCTATTATAGCTCTAGTCCTGGATTTTAGTTTAGTTTTTTTTTTTCTTTTTGGGTCACACATGGAGATGCACAGGGGTTATTCCTGGGTCTACGTTCAGGAATCACTCCTGGCAGTGCTCGGGGGACCATATGAGATGCTGGGAATCGAACCCGGGTCGGCCGCATGCAAGGCAAACGCCCTACCCACTGGGCTATTGCTCCAGCCCTGGATTTTAGGTTTTAAATGAACTATAATCAGTATAACTCTCCCATCTATAAGGTCCTGGACTAATCTCTGGCTCCTCACACCATCAAAAATAAATAATAAATGGTTAGAATATCTCCCAGCAAATAGTATCATTGATACAATAATTCTTTCTTTTTTAAAGAACTAAATATTATTACTGACTCATTGACATTGTTACCCTGAAAGAAATCAATTAGAAAGCCTGGGAGAGAGTAAAGGGGTTAAGGCACTTGACTTATGTGCAGCAAATCCTCCTTTGCTCCCAGATCCACCTATTGTCCCTCCTGTAACACCAGGAGTGTCCCTGAACACAGAGCCAGGAGTTTTCCCTGCGCACCGCTGGACATAGTCCAGCAACATCCTCCATGAAAGAAAGCCAGACTCATGTTTTTCACAGAAGTCTTACGGGGAACACTTTATTTATTTATTTATTTATTTATTTATTTATTTTTTAATAAGTGAATCACTGTGAGGGTACAGTTACAGATTTATACATTTTTGTGCTCATGTTTCCCCTATACAGAGTTCGAGAACCCATCCCTTCACCAGTGCCCATTCTCCACCACAAATAAACCCAGCATCCCTCCCACCCTCCCCCTACGGGGAACATTTGTGTGATTCATGAGAGCATTTCTGTGGGGGTTCATGTAGATAAGGATGTAAGCCGCTGCACCCCGACTTACATTGCAGAGCCAGGAAGTGAGCTTGGCCCCCGTGGTAGTCTTGTGGTCCCTGCAGGGTCGGAGCTGCCCTCTGACACTCAGGACAGGTGTGTATCTTTCCCGCTGATGCACAGAGGCTGCAGCAATGATGGCGACCCCCAGGGAGAGCCTGAAGGCCCACTGTTCCCTGGCCCCAGCCCCTGAACACCAGCCTGTTGGTCTTTATTCTAGGTCTTCGGAAATATTGCTCTGGATGATGAAACCAGCATTAATCGGCACAACAACTTCCGGACATTTTTGCAAGCCTTGATGCTGCTCTTCAGGTGCGTGCTGGCTAGACTCAAGCTTGTTATGGGGAGTGTGGCTGCCCCCAGCACAGCCAGGCTGACCATCCCTCAGTGGGTCTGTCCAGTGTCCCTCTCCCTCACTAGCGTGTCCTGCCTCTCTGTTCTATGCTCCCCACAAGGACTTGCCCCCAGATCTGTGCCCAGGGAGGCTGTGGAGTTTGTAGCAAGGCCTTTCCCTGTGTGCTGCTCTGGGGCTTCCCCTTCTGTGGTACCCATGGTCCCTGGGGCCTGGGATCTGGGCAGCCGGTCAGCAGGAGCCTGTGATAGTTTGCTACTGCTCTCATGTAAGGAGCCCAGTGGCCAGGACTGAGTGGCCACCTCCAACCACTGCCCTGACAAGAACCTCAGCCTTATGGGTGCTGGGGCCAGTGCGCCAGGCCCCAAGTGGGGCCTAGAGGGGCTTGGAAGACCCTCTGCAGAGGTTCTGGGAAGAGGGCAGGCACTCTTTCTGGGCTGGGGACCTGGGGCCGTCCTGCTTTGAGATGAAATTGGGGAGAGGTCAGATATCTCCTGCCTCCAGAGTGCCCAGCATGCACCCCTTCCTATTAGGAGGGAGGAACTCCCCTTAGGGACAAGGGGTGCTAATGGGAGTGCCCTTCTCAGGCCTTCTTCCCATGTGGGACATGTCTCTCTGCATGCTGATGGGTGCAGAGCCCTGGCTGCAGGTGGAGGTATGACCATTCTGAGCAGCTGTCTTGGGGCTCAAGCAGTTTCTTTGTTGGAAGGTGTGAATATAATGAATTTAGAGCAGATTTGCTTTGCTGAGCTGCCTGGAGTGAGATTTCCACTCTTGGTCCTGCATCAGTCTGGTCACACATGGCTAGACTCTCTGGCCCTCCTCAGGCCATAGGGTCTTCTGCTGTGCTTCCTCAAGCTCTCCCGCTGCCAAGACCTCCTTGTGCCACCAGTACTTGAGGCCAGCCCTGGAGTCGGCCTTTGCTCTCTGAGGCCCTTTTTGTTTCTCAGTTGTGGTGTGGCGCAAGCTGGACCTGCTGCCCTGCAGGAAGCCCACTCCTGACCTTGGCAGTGGCCATTGGAGAGTGGCCCAGCTTCTGTCTAAGGGCAGCTGCACAGTGCAGAGGTGAGCCCAGGCCTCTGGCCCTGGGCAAGTCTGGCACACATCAGTTTCAGTGTGTCTGCAAGCCTAGCAGGGAAAAAAGAGGGCTCTGCAGGCTGGGTGCAAGAGAGGGTCTCGGCTTATATGAGAAACAGCTTAGGTGGGTGTGGCTGGGGTTCATGATCAGGGCTAAATGGCAGGGGTTGGGGAGGGGTGACTGACTGCGGCTATGGGAAATTGGTCACTCTTGTCCTTTGCAGTGTGCAAAGGGTGTTGAGCAGGAGTTGCCTCCCCAGTGTTTAGTACACCCACTGGTGCACCTGTGTTTAATACACCTCTTGGCATAGCTCTAATTAGTACACCACTGATGCCATTGTATTTAGTATAGCCACTGGTACATCTGTGTTTAGTACATCTGCTGATGCACCTCTCATTAGTACACTCGCTGGTGTGCCTGTGTTTACTACACACACACTAGTTCACATGTGTTTACTATACCTGCTGGTGCACCTGTGTTTAGTATACCTGCTGGTGCGCCTGTGTTTAGTATACTACTGGTGTGCCTGCGTTAGTATAACTACTGATGTGTCTGTGTTTACTATACCTGCTGGTGTGTCTGTGTTTAGTGTATCTGCTGTTGTGCCTGTGTTTAGTGTATCTGCTGGTGTGCCTGTGTTTAGTATATCTGCTGGTGTGCCTGTGTTTAGTACACCTGCTGGCACACCTGTGTTTAGGATACTTACTGATATTCCTATGTTTAGTATACCTACTGGTGTGCCTGCGTTTAGTGTACCTACTGGTGTGCCTGTGTTTAGTATACCTACTGGTGTGCCTGTGTTAGTATACCTATGGGTGTGCGTGTATTTAGCACACCCACTGGTATGCATGTGTTTAGTATACCTACAGGTGTGCCTGTGTTTAGTGTACCTACTGGTGTGCCTGTGTTTAGTGTACCTACTGGTGTGCCTGTGTTTAGTGTACCTACTGGTGTGCCTGTGTTAGTATACCTACTGGTGTGCATGTATTTAGCACACCCGCTGATATGCATGTGTTTCATATACTTACTGGTGTTCCTGTGTTTAGTATACCTACTGATGTGCCTGTGTTTAGTACACCTACTGGTGCATCTGTATTTAGTACACCTAGTGGTGTGCCTGTGTTTAGTATACCTACTGGTGTGCCTGTGTTTAGTGTACCTACTGGTGTGCCTGTGTTTAGTATACCTACTGGTGTGCCTGTGTTAGTATACCTACCGGTGTGCCTGTGTTTAGTACCACTGCTAGACACAGGGGAACAGCCAGATGCCAGTTAGAAAACTGTGGCTACAGCTCACAGGAACAACTGCTGCTTAGCTCCACTTGAGCAGGAAGGACTCTGGCAGTTTTCTGAAGGCTGGAGAGCTGATGAACTAGACATAGTGAGATGGGGATGCAGATACTGGCACCAGGGTCTGTGCAGCTGCATTAATTGAATTGAGGAAAGAGACCTGACCTTGCTGGAGCACTGGCCTCAAGGTGCCTGATAGCCCCAAAGGGTGTGCACTTTGTTGCTGGCTTCTGACCCAGCGGCTCTACTCGGGACTTTCAGTTTCTCAGTTACTGAGCAACTTTAAAGCCAGTGGCCAGAGGGTTCCTGCAAAGAAGCAGCTCTTTTACCTGAGCCTGATGCCTCTGTGGGTTCTCTGAGGTAGGGACCCAGAGGAGGGATGCCTGACCCAGCTTTCTTAGAGTTCCTGCACCCCTGGTCCCTGGGTGGGACTGAAGTCATTCCTTCCCAGGCCCCAGGGCCTCATGGCTCTGCCCTTCTCAGGAGTGCCACCGGGGAGGCCTGGCACGAGATCATGCTGTCCTGTCTCAGCAACCAGGCCTGTGATGAGCACGCCAGTGCCAGTGAGTGTGGAAGTGACTTCGCCTACTTTTACTTCGTCTCCTTCATCTTCCTTTGCTCCTTTCTGGTAAGTCCTGGTCATGACACCAGCTGCTTGATTTCACATCTCTGGCTTTTCACGCATGTCATATTAAAAGCTTGTCTATTCACCTAGAGACACTGCCATTAGCCCCAAGGGACTAACCTGGTGATGAACTCCTGGAGGTACTTCTGTAGACAAGGTTTTAAGTCTTCCTGGGAGCCTGTCCCTTTGTTCTCAGCTCCGAGATGGACTTCCACCATGCTGACAGGACCTCAAAGGCAGTACCTAAGTCAGCTTACCCCAGGTGAATGAGATGATAGAAACAATTAGGATGAGGTTGGGAGATAAGAGTGCCAGATCCCTGGAGTGTAGGTCTTATCCCAAGGCAGCAGAGCCTCTGGGAGTCTGAGTTGGGCTGACATGGTCCTCTTGGCCTTAGAACCTACAGGAGAACTGTTAAGTGAATAGGGGAAAAGTGGAGGTTCCTATGGCCTAGGGAAAGGGAATGTGAGAAGAGTTGGGTGGACTCGGGTCAGTGAGAAGCTGACCTGATGTAAAGAGCTACAGAAGTGGAGAGAAAGCAGAAGAATCTGTGTCTGGGTATTCAGTGGCCCTTACCTGAAATAGGAAGACTGGGTCGCTTGGGCTGAAGATGCAGTTTGTCATTAGTGTCTGCATATTTTGGGGGCTGAGTGATGTCCTGTCGGTCTCTGCTAGATGAAGACTCTTCTGACTTTAGAATCGTTTGAGTGATGCAGGTTCCTAGACCTCTCCCAAATTGTTGCTCTTGGGGTAAAAGACCCAGGAACCTGAGTTTTAACAAACTCCCAGGTGATTTCATGGTTGCTAAACTTAGAGGAGCAACAAACTAGGCAGACTGTTTGTAGTTTCAGAGGAAGGCCAAATACTGAGCTCTGGGCACATTGAGACAGAACAGAGCACTGGGCCTAGAAATTTAGAGGGAGTAGAGACCGAGAAGGTGGAGAATCAGGAGAGGTCTGACCCAGAAGTCCAAAGAAGAAAGTTTCTCAGATGGGAAGGCAGAGTTGATAGTGTGAAATGCCAGAGGCAAGTCACACAAGGACGGAGGGCTGTGTGTCGCACTGGGAAGGCAGAGGCCCTGTGGCACGGGGACCAGAGCCTTCCTGCAGCAGTGTCAAGAGATGATGGGCGACAACAGGGATAGCTGAGGCACTGCACACTCATAGCCAGAGCAGGGGCAGAGTGAAGCAACACGTGCTTGGCTCCATGGGCAGAGAAGAATGTCACAGACAGTGAATCTTCCAGATGAGCAGAAGGAAGAAAAGAAGAGTGAGTGTAAAATGTGAGTTTAGAGGCTGGAGAGATAGTATGGGGATAAGACATTTGCCCTGCCCGGGCCGGCTGAGCCTAGTGCAATCTCCAGCGCTGCTTGATTCCCCAAGCATGACCTCCCAGCTGGGTGTAGCCCCCAAATACCACCACATGTGGCCCAAATCCTGGGATCCCCCCAACTGCAAAAAGAGGAATGTGATTTTAGTCTGGATATGGGATCTTACTTAGCTGGGGATAGAAAGAGGTGAGATCACATCGTCCTGTGGACAAAGACATTTAAGGCACAAAAATTAGAGGAAATAAGTCCAGAAGATAACACATTAAAAGGTAAGAGTGGAGGTGGTTGTGACCAGAAGGCCCAGGAGCAGAAAGAGAAGCCAAGTACGGTTGTCCCGTCTCTGGATAGTCACTAATCACAGAAAGTGATGATGAGAGTGGAAGGGGACATAAAAGCAGAAACCAGATTCTGGCGTTTAGAAATTGGGGGATCAGGGAGAATATTGATCATGATAAGAAAGAGCAGGATTTGAAAAAAGAAGAGAATAAGGGACATCCATATTTCAGCTAGACCAAGATAGAAAAAAGTGGCCAATAATCAGATAAGATGAAGATGTGTTTCCTGAAGTCCTGGGAGTTTTGGAGGGGGCAGTAGAAAGTCATGGTGGTTGGGAACCTGTTTGAAAACGGTAAGCTGCACACTGTTGGAGAACTACAGGAAATCTGTAAAGTGAGTTTCCAGGAACCAGAATAGGGCTAGCATGTTGGTGTTACCCCCGACACCTGTAAGATCCACTGTGGGCAATGGATGGGCTCAGGAGGGCTTTTGGAGACCAACCGTCCTTCAGGGAGGGAGGAGTCTTGCTTTCTAGCTTGTTCAAAGACTTCTCATGTTCAAGATCCTGGGTACAAAGTTGAACCCATCAGCCTGGCCTGTGTGCTTCTGATTACAGAGGATGAACTGTGCAAATGACCACATTCATGACACCACACCCCACTCAGGGCAAAGCATTTCCCTGGCATATCCAGAATAAACTAAAAATTCATCAAAGGCCTAAACATAAGATCTAGAACCCTAAACTTTCTAGAAGAAAACATGGGAGCAAATCTCTATGACCTCAGATTTTGCAAAGAAATTTTACATTTGATAGTAGAATTAGAAATAATAAAAGAAAATGATTAATTGGGTTGTTTGAAGTTAAGGACTTGTATACATCAGAGGATATGATCAACAAAGTGAAAAGGAACGGGGGAAGATATTGGCAAATCTGATAAAACGGACAACTCTCTAAAGAAAAATGCATGTGGGGGTATGGCGCCGCCAGCAGGTAAACCTGTACCTGTGGGCGAGTGCATCAGCAGCTTGATGGTGCCTTCAGACTTCCAGATACCCCAAAGTTGCTGCTGTCCCTTTGGCCAGACCCCAACCGCTTGGGGCCAAGTTTACCAAGAATTAAAAGGGCCAAAAGTCAGGTACGTGGGAAACACACCCACAGACCACCTCTGGCTCAGCTATATAAGCTCATTTATTGGCCTTATTTCAGAGACCCATAAATCTTGAAAGAGATCAAAAGATGCAGTTAGGGCCTATAGCACAGCGGTAGGTGGGAACCCGTGACTGAGAGCCCCAGGCTCGCTTGGATCGGGACTCGGCCTCCTCCCCCCAGGTTCCCAGTTTTCCAGTAGCTTGGCAGTGACACCCACAAACTGCCCCTGGCGCCATGTGATCTCATCAATGGCCAAGACCCAGAGACTATAAACTAAAGCTCCCAGGAGAGAGCACCGCAGAATGCCCTGACCCTGTGCCAGGCTGTCTTCACTAGGGCACCTCAGAGGGGGAATGGGTTGTTTCCCTCCCTGCCCCAAGCAGAACCCTGGCAGCCAAAAACCTCCATAACTCAACCACCGCCATGCCCAAGGCCGCTCTTCACATGCTCAGACAAGCCTCACCCAACAGGGCACAAGCCTCACCCGAAAGCGGACCAGCAGGAAAACCCAGATATGCGGGAACCCGTGACTGAAATCTCTAAGCCCATTTGGATCGGGACTGGGCCTCCTCCCTCCACGTCCCCATTTTTCCAGAAGCTTGGCAGTCACACCCACAAACTGTCCCTGGCGCCATGTAATCTCATCAGTGGTCAAGATCCAATACTATAACTAAAACCCCTGGAAGAGAATGACACAGAATTTCCTGGGCATTATATTCTATCCATAACAAGCAATACAAAACAAATCGTCCAGCATTGCCTTTTTGGCAGGTTTGAGTGGTGGTGAGATTGGTGTCGAAATATCAAATGTAACCAAAGTAGAGAGAATATGGGGGAAATTGTCTGCCACACAAGCTGGGAAGGATTGGAATGGGGGGGTGGGGAATACTGGGGATTTTGGTGGTGGAAAGTGTGCAATGGTGAAGGGGTGGGTGTTTGATGATTATGTGACCGAAGCTCAAACATGAAAGCTTTGTAGCTGTATCTCATGGTGAATCAAAAAAAGTGGGGGAAATAATAATAAAATAATAAAATAAAGTTAACATTCAGAATAGAATAAAAAAAAGTAATGTTGGAGTTCATGCCCAATTCAATCAGCTTAATCAATGGCTGAATAAATAGCAGTACTCCTACATTATTAAAAAAATAAAGAAAAATGCATACATGTCCAATAACCACATAGAAACAATGTTTGTCATCACTAATTGCAGAATTCAAATCAAAACCGCAACGAGATGCCTCTTTAAACCCTTGAGGATGGCTATTAGAAAATCAAAACAGAAGCACAATGTTGGTTGTTGAGGACAGGGAGAAATTGAAACACTTGTGCACTGCTGGTAGGGATGTGAAATGTGCCACCACCTTTTAAGGAAAATGGAAAATAGCAGGTGGTGCCTTAAAAAATTAAAAAAATGACAGTAGGATCCTGCTCTCCAGTTCTGGGCATGCACTCAAAATATTGAAAGTGAGATGAACAAACAAGTGCTTGTGTAGATTGTGTGTGTGTGTGTGTGTGTGTGTTTCTGGGAATCAACCCAGACTTCACCTTCAGAGCAAGTGTTCTACCACTGAGCCTCATCCCTAGTACTTGATTAAATGCTTGTATCCATGCTCTGAGCAACATTAGTCACATCAATGCAACGGTGAGGTAGATGAGGGTACACGAACAGATGGTGGATAAACAAGATGGAATATAAACATACAATGAGTGTTATTCAGCTTTAAAGGGAGGCAGGGCTGACACTGCCATGTTAAGAATGAACCTCAAAAACATTGCATTGTGGAAAGTGAAATTAAGTGTCACAAAGGAAAGATGCTCCACCTACATGAGGTACCAGAGTCAAAAAGCCCTTGAGACAGGGTTGAATGATGGCTGTAGAGGTGGGGATGGAAGAGCAGTTGGTGCTTGTTGGGATAGAATTTCTCTTTGAGAAGATGAGAAATCCTTTTGATGAATGATGCTGCTGAGTGTTTGGACCACTGACTCAGTCACACATGCTTCAGTTGATGAGATTATTTATATTTTAGTAGAATGAAAGAGATATTAAAAAATAACATGAGGCTGGGAAATAACACAGCAGTTAGGTGCATGCCTAGCATCAAGTGCTTGCTGAAAGCCCCTGAGGCAACCAGGGTGACCCTGGTATGCCCAGCACCACAGACCTGAGTAGTACTGCATCCTGAATCCTTGCACACATGCACTGAAACGCTGTCTCAGTTGGCTGAGGATCTCCAGTGGGTCCACTGGACTTCTTGAGCACTGCTTGGGAGCCCCCCACCCGAAAGAAAAAATTTCTTTTAATGATCCTACTTCAGAAATAGAAGGGGATGGGCCACAGAGAGATAGTACTGCAGGTAAGGTTCTTGCAGCTAACCTGGGTTTGATCCCTATCTTCACATATCGTCTCCCAGGCACTGCCAGGAGTGATTCCTGAGTGTAGAACCAGGAATTATCCCTGAGCACTGCCAGGTGTGGCTCAAAAACAAACAAACAAAAGAAAGGGGGGGTATGAAAAACCCTCTCATGCATTCTATGAAGCCATTCTATTATCATGATGTAAAGCCAGACAAAGAGGTCACAGAAGAGAAACCAGTGAGCAACACCACTTAGGAAAAGACACATAAAGTCCCTGAACTGAGTATGAACAAGACAGTTCTAATGGGAGGCTGGAGTGATAGCACAGCAGGTAGGACATTTGCCTTGCACTCGGCCAACCCGGGTTTGATTCCCAGCATTCCAGATGGTCCCCTGAGCACCACCAGGAGTAATTCCTGAATGCAGAGCCAAGAGTAACCCCTGAGCATTGCCAGGAGTGACCCAAAATAATAATAATAATAAAGACAGTTCTAATAGTACTTGATAGGATTCCGCAGTCTCACAGATGTGAAAAGTGGCTATCAGGCAGGATTGTTCATGAAATAAATAACATGAGGCTCCCACCAACTTTCAGTCCTGTGGTAAATGGCGTCTGAGGTGCTAATGTAAAATGTGGGGTTGTAAAATGCGTTTTGAAAGAACTTTCCTCAAGATAGTCAAAGCCATCTACCACAAATCCATGGCAAGCATTATCCTCAGTGGAGAGAAACTAAGGGCCTTTCCTCTAAGATCAGGGACAAGACAAGGATGCCCACTCTTACCACTTCTGTTCAATATAGTACTGGAAGTACTTGCAATAGCGGTTAGGCAAGAAAAATATATTAAGGGCATCCACATAGGAAAGGAAGAAACCAAACTCTCACTATTCGCAGATGATATGATACTATATCTAGAGAATCTTAACACCTCTACCGAGAAACTCTTAGAAACAATAGACTTGTACAGTAAAGTTGCAAGCTATAAAATGGATACCCAAAGGTCCATGGCCTTCCTATACTCTATACTCAAACAGGTCCTTTACTTCCTATACTCAAATAGGTCCTTTACTTCCTATACTCAAACAATGAGACAGAGGAAAGGGATATGAAAAAAGCAGTCCCATTTACAGTCATGCCCCAGAAAATCAAGTACCTCGAAATCAGTTTAACTAAGGAAGTAAAGGACCTCTACAAAGAAAACTGTAAAACACTACTCTGTGAAATAAAAGAGGACATGAGGAAATGGAAACATATCCCCTGCTCATGCATAGGGAGAATCAACATTGTCAAAATGGCAATACTCCCAAAGCATTATACAGATTTAACACGATCCCTATAAGGATACCCATGAAATTCTTCCAAGAAATGGACCAAGCAATCCTGAAATTCATATGGAACAACAAACGCCCATGGATAGCTAAAGCAATTCTTGGGAAAAAGACGATGGGAGGCATCAACCTTAAACTCTACTACAAAGCGGTAACAATTAAAATAGCATGGTACTGGAACAAAGGCAGAGCTGCAGACCAGTGGAATAGGGTGGAATATCCCTACACACACCCCAAATGTATGATCATCTAATCTTTTATAAGGGAGCAAGAAATGTGAAGTGGAGCAAGGAAAGCCTCTTTAACAAATGGTGCTGGCATAACTGGACAACTGCATGCAAAAGAATGGGCTTAGACCTCGACCTAACACCTTGCACAAAAGTCAGATAAAAATGGATTAAAGACCTCAATATCAGACTAGAATCCATAAGGTACATTGAAGACAAGGTCAGCAAAACCCTCCACGATATTGAAGCTAAAGGTATCTTCAAAGGTGACACGCAGCTAATCAACCAATTGAAAACAAAGATAAACAAATGGGACTATATTAAACTAAGAAGCTTCTGCACCACAAAAGATACAGTGGCCAGAAAACAAAGACAATCTACAGAATGGGAAAGGATATTTACCCAATACCCATCCGATAAGGGGTTGATATCAAGGGTATATAAATTACTGGTTGAACTCTACAAGAAGAAAACATCCAACCCCATCAAAAAATGGGGCGAAGAAATGACCAGAAACTTTCTCAAGTTTCTCCTTCTTTTTCTTTCTCAAGGAAGAAATACGAATGGCCAAAAGGCACATGAAAAAAATGCTCTTCATCACTAATCATCAGGGAGATGCAGATTAAAACAACTGTGAGCTACTACCTCACACCACAGAGACTGGCACACATCCAAAAGAACAAAAGCAGCTGGTGTTGGCATGGATGTGGGGAGAAAGGGACCCTTCTACACTGCTAGTGGGAATGCCGACTGGTTCGGCCCTTTTGGAAAACAATATGGACGTTTATCAAAAAATTAGAAATTGAGCTTCCATTTGACCCAGCAATACCACTTCTGGGAATATATCTTGGAGAGGCAAAAAAGTATAGTTGAAATGACATCTGCACTTACATGTTCATTGCAGCACTGTTTACAATAGCCAGAATCTGGAAAAAACCCAAGTGCCCGAGAAGAGATGACTGGTTAAAGAAACTTTGGTACATCTACACAATGGAATACTATGCAGCTGTTAGAAAAGATGAAGTCATGAACTTTGCATATAAATGGATCAACATGGAAAGTATCATGCTAAGTGAAATGGGTCAGAAAGAGAGAGACAGACATAGATCGCACTCATCTGTGGAATATAAAATAACAGAATAGGAGACTAACATTTAAGAATAGTAGAAATAAGTACCAGGAAGTTTGCTCCATGGCTTGGAAGCTGGCCTCACATGCTGGGGAAAAGGGTAGCTCAGATAGAGAAGGGAACACCAAGTAAAGTGTGGTTGGAGGACCCACTCGGGATGGGAGATGCGTGCTGAAAGCAGACTATAGATTGAACACGATGGCCACTCAATACCTCTATTGCAAACCAAAACACCCAAAAGGAGAGAGAGAACAAAAGGGAATGCCCTGCCACAGAGGTGGGGTGAGGTTGGGGGGATGGGTTTGGGGGGTGGGAGGGATATTGGGATCAGCAGTGGTGGAGTGTAGGATAACATGGGGTTTGTCCTTTTATTTTGTTTATTTATTTATTTTTAGATTTAAAGTGATCTTTTATAACTTGCTTTTAATTTCAGTCACAAACTGGTTATCGAAAATTGGTTACCTGTAAAATATTACAAAGGTGTGCGTGCGGGAGGGGATGATGTGTGATGTTGTTCTTCGGGCTCTCAGGGTGGTGCTCTCTCTCTGTCTCTCTCCACTCTCATCCCATGCTCTCGAGCTGTTGTGTATGGACTGGATCGGGATGGCTCCTCCTTGTGCTCTGCTTCTGTGTGTGCTGCTGTGCTCTCTTCTGTCTTTCTCTCTATCTCTGTCTCTGTAGTCTCTCCTCTGGTCTCTTCCGACCTCTCTCTGTCTCTGTGTCTTCTCTCCACAGTCCTCAAAATTTTGTATTTTTGTAAAAAGAAAAGGGGGAAATGTAGGATTAACATGGGGTTTGTCCTTTCAGTCTTGCCACAGGGAACTTAGTTTATCTTAGAGCAATGGCCTTTCTGTATGGACACAGGAAGACAATTAATATTATGCTTTGTAACTTGGGAGCTGATTGACTCCGATAATATTTACTCCTAGGCATCTGCTTTCTCGACTCTGTTGCCCTTTGTTCCTAGCACCCCAAAAGCAGGGTCCCAACAAGGGACAAAATGGACCCAGGGCAAGCTGTGAGCTATCCTGGCATCAAAATGGGTCAAACCAAAGCGCCACAATACTTAACTATAAGTTGAGAATATGGTCATAGACAAATGCTGTCATGATCCAAAAGTAATGAAGAGACTAGGACCCTGATGGGGTTAGGAAGACTAACCTGGCCTGAGGACTGTGGTCTGGAATATATAGTGGATGTCCTCAGGAAGAACCAAACTTTAAGTCTGATATATCTCCTACTGTGCTCACACAGAATGACATTGCTAGAAATATTACAAGTAAATTTACTATAACTATTTGAGTGGATTACTAGCTGGGGAAGGAAGAAAGTGACACACCCTTGTTTGGACCCCATCCTCGAGCAGATCTCCTAGTAATCTGGAGTAATCTCCTTAGATGAGATTTTGTTAATCTCCTGGAGAAATGGTCTTACCCCTCTTTGTTGATTTGTTAATGTTCAACCCACCATTCTGTCACCACCCTATGTGATTGCTATATAAACTAAGACTGTAAGAGGGGAAGACACAAAAAGACAGAGGCAAGACAGAAGCAGCAGAGAAGACATGAGAGAAGACACAGAAGAGAGCAGAAGCAGGAAGAAGACACAGAAGCGGAGAGAGTAGACACAGACGCAAGAGAGAAGACACAGCAGGAGAAAAGACACAGAGACAGAGAGGTCAGATGAGACCAGAGGAGAGACTACAGAGACAGAGATAGAGAGACAGACAGAAGAGAGCACAGCGGCACACACAGAAGCAGAGCACAAGGAGAAGCCATCCCGATCTGGTCCATACAATGGCTCGAGAGCACCGGATGCGAACGGCGAGAGAGAGAGAGAGAGAGAGAGAGAGAGAGAGAGAGAGAGTGCCACCCCAAGAGCTCATGAACAACATCACACATCACCCCCTCCTGCGCACGCGCCTTTGTAATTTTTTACAGGTAACCAATTTTTGATAACCAGTTTGTGATTGAAATTAAAAGCAAGTTATAAAAGATCACTTTAAATCTAAAAATAAATAAATAAATAAATCACTGTCACTGTCATCCCATTGCTCATCGATTTGTTCGAGCAGGCACTAGTAACGTCTCTCATTGAGAGACTTATTGTTACTGTTTTTGGCATATCCAATATGCATGGATAGCTTGCCAGGCTCTGCCACGTGGACTAGATACTCTTGGTAGCTTGCCGGGCTTTCCGAGAGGGGCGGAGGAATCGAATTCGGGTCAGCCACGTGAAAGGCGAACACCCAACCACTGTGCTATCGCTCCAGCCCAAATAAATAAATAAATAAATAAATAAATAAATAAAATAAAAGGACAAACCTCATGTTATCCTACATTGGAGAATGGGCACTAGTGGAGGCATGGGTTCTTGAGCATTGTATGACTGAAACACAAGCACAAAAATATGTAAATCTGTAACTATACCCTCACAGTCATTCACTAAAAAAATAATAAAATAGTAAAATAATAGATAAATAAAATGTGGCGTTGATGATAATGTGTTATGTGGCTAAAACTTGCTGAGAGTACAATTTAAATGTACTTACCTATGAAAAAGGATGAGTGTGTGAGGCAATAGCTATGCTGATTGGCCAATGTGGGCCCCTTCACAGCTCAGATTTCCACAAAATCATCTGTTCACCTCAGTGGATCTGAGGTGGTGAGTTGGGCAGTGGTACTGGCATTAGGGTAGACACAGACAATGGAAGAGGATTGAGAGTCTAGTAATCTCAAATCTATGGTCAGCTGATTTTTGACAAGGACACCAAGATGATGCAATGTGAAAAGAATAAGGATAAGACTATAATAATAATAATAAAGATAACACTGTAAGGATAAGAGAGCAAATTAATAAAGTCGTATGCACAAGAAAAAAAGTTTCCACTTTATGCCCTCTAGGATGGTTATAATAGTAATTTGGGGAGTGGTTGTGTCATACCTGGCAATCCTCAGAGATTACTCCTGGCTGTCACTGTCACTGTCATCCCGTTGCTCATCCATTTGTTTGAGCGGGCACCAGTAATGTCTCTCATTGAGAGACTTATTGTTACTGTTTTTGGCATATCCAATATGCATGGATAGCCTGCCAGGCTCTGGTGTGCGGGCTCCTGGCGGTGTTTGGAGGACTTTATGGGAATCTGGGAATCGAACCCAGATTGGCCACATACAGTGAAAGCGCCCTACACCCTGTACTATTTCTTCAGTCCCCTATAGTAGTAATTTAAAAAGCAGGAAAACAACAGGTATTGATGAGGGCATAGAGAAATGGTACTTTGTATTCACTGGGAGTGGGCAGGGGTGAAGAAGCAGATGCAGCAGCTTCTGTGGAAAACCGCTTAGAGATTTCTCAGAAACCGTCTAGAGTTCCCCACAGTGTGGGGAACAGTGTGACCTGCCAATCCCTGAGATGTGCTCACAGAAACCCATACTTGCAATGGAAGTTCACACAACATAAACTATACCCACCCACGGTAGAACAGCCTTGGCGCCCATCTATCAGTGGGGCGTGGGGGATCATACACATTGGGATCACAGTAAGCAGTTTGACTTGCTACCACATTGATGACTGAGAAACATCACATTCAGTGGAAGAAAATCACATTCATATGACACCATGTGATATATGACTGATATGACTGTTTATGATTCATATGAAAACTCCCAGACCAATCCGGGCCTTTCCTGGCCTGGAGATGCACTCAGTGGTACCATGTGCTTCTGGGGTAATGAGAAGTGGTCGGGACTGGAGAAGGGCTGCAGAGGGTTGACATTGCACTAAAGGCCAATGGACAGCATACTCAGACGGCCATTTGTGACTTGTGTGGACTTCAGTGAGAGCAGAGCCACCTGCCAGCCCTAGAGCCAGGATTCTAGCTGCTTTGCTTGAAAGCTGAATGAGGAAGAAATGAGGGATGGCAGGGTGGGGCGTAGGCATGAGATGTGCAGGTGGGGAGGGGGGGACAGCCTGCGTGAGGACAGAGGCTGAGTAGACTCCTCCAGAGAACTTGCTTCTGGGGATAGCACACAGGGCCTGTGTCTGGAACATGCAGCTTCCTCACCTATTGGGTAGCTGGGAGCCCCAGAGGTCCGGACAAGGCTGACATCAGGTTCTGTGGGTGAGCACCCCAGGCGAGTGTTACCCACAGATCTAGCTGGAGGGAGGGGAGGGCTGGCTGCGGTCTGGGTCACCTCCTCTCCTTCCTGTCCCACAGATGTTGAACCTCTTTGTGGCTGTGATCATGGACAATTTTGAGTACCTCACGCGGGACTCTTCCATCCTAGGGCCTCATCACCTGGACGAGTTCATCCGGGTCTGGGCTGAGTACGACCCGGCTGCGTGGTGAGTGGGTCCCTGTGTTCTGTCGTCCCTGGGTTCCAGGACAGGGCTGAGGGATTGCACAGGGCTCCCAGGAGCACCTCTCAGGGTTTCATTGACCCTGGGATTCACCCTGCTCCTGCACTCCCCACTTTCTCATTCTTGAGGCCTTAAGACAGAGAGACCCTCTATCTAGCCCTCAGGGTGCTGCCTGAGCTTTGTGAGAGGTTCTCAGGGACTTTGTGGCAGTTTGCTGTCTTCTCACAGGCTGGCACATAAAGTGCTGTGGAGAGCACAGTGGGAGGGGGTTGTGTGGTACAGTAGAAGGAAATGGGGGACACAGTTGGTGTTACAGGCACAGCAGCAGGAGCGTCCTTCAGGGTTCATGGGGCTTGAATGCCTTGGGAAGGGGACAGAAAGAATGTGGAACCTCCAGAGACTGTGTCCCAGCGACTCAGATACCTCTCTCTCTGGGGACAGAAGCCACCACGCATCTGTGCCCCAGCCAGGATTCAATGGTAGCTATTTGTATTTCACTGACATCAGAGTGAGCAGGGAGGGGTGTTTTGATTGTGCGGGATAGGGTCTCTGTGTTGCATAAATGAGGAGGGATTTGTCTCCACAGAGCTGGCCGCTTAGGGAGGAGCTTGGACTCAGAGGTATTTTGAGACTGTTCAGTGGAAAGTCTTACACACCCTGGTGTCTGCCCAGCTAAGGGCCAGCCAGAGCTTATGACCTCCCTTCGCGTCCATCCCTTCACACATGCTCTTTCATTCTCTCCCTCTCTCCCTCCCTTTTGCTTCCCTTTCCCCTCTGTCCCTCTCTCCCTCTGCCTCCCTCTCCTCTCCCTTTCCCTGGCTCTCCTTCTTCCTCTCTCCTGCTCCTCATGTGTTCTCTCTGTGCCCAACAGCCAGCTCGTGTCTCTCACTTGAGATTTGGGCGTGCAGCAAACATGCGTGAGCTGGGCCACACCTCAGGAAGGGGGGTTCTCTGTCACCTCCCCATGCTGCCGGGATGAATTTGGGGTGCAGATATGTCCACCTCCCCTTTCTAAATCTTTCTGCCTATGCACAGCTCTGAGTTCAGTCACCCTGGTGGGCAGAGGCCTGGGAGCCACAGTTCCCATCTTTCCTATGGTGAGGGGTCTGCTGTCCCGTGACCCTGGAGCTCTGCCTCGTTTTGCCTAAATTGAGGTTCAGTCTGGTGAGCACTGAGAGATTTTTTTTTTTAACCCCAAGGTCCCAAAGGCCAGGGAGCACACTGAATTTCCTTGCCTCTTCTAATTCAGCCTCCCCAGAGGCCCCTGCCCCTCCCAAGTGTAGGACTCCTGACAGCATCAGACACTGTCAGGCTCAAAGTATGTCTTGGTGCATTTTCCACTATAGCGAAGAAGTATTCAGTGCACATGAGAACAGGCGCAGACTCTGCACACAGGCAGGCATGGTCTCGACACAGGTAGGGTACATACATACAGATTCTGCACCTGCTGAAAGTAGGGGTGGACTCTGCACAGTCAGAACAGGCTCCACTGTGGGATGCTGCCTGGTGCATGCAACGTTTTTCTAAGGCATCAACAATATTTCCTACTGTGCTCCGTATTCCTGCTGGACTCCAGGGCTCAGGCAGACTGACCGCCCAGGCCTTGTTGGGCAGAGCAAAGTGACGGGCAGGATGGAAACCTGTCTGGGTGCCCTCACCCTCATTGCTCTGAACAGGCACTGCTGCTTCTGGGGATATTTTTGTTCAAGATTACATCACAGGAAAACATGCTATGTAGAACGATACTTGGACCAGTTGGCAGGCCTGTGCAGTAGGGAGAGGGGTATGCTACCAGATATTTATAAACTGGAGGCCCAGAATTCCCAACTAATCAGAAGTGGGCAGAATTAGGTGGTACATGAAGTAGACTTGGGCTGGCCATGTCTTTGTAGGTATGCCTGGAAGAATCATCCTCTTTCCCTTCTAGAAGTGGGAACCCTAAAAGGAATAGGCAATCAGGGATAGTTTTTCAAAGTGCTTGTGACAGGAGACGTGATGAAATGCAAGCCTTTTTTAGGGGTACCCAGAGAGAGTGATAAATTAACAGTCACTGCCTTTCCCAGGGCTGAGGCTGCCTCCCAGCTGCCCTGCTGGCCAGGCAGCTGAGCAGGCCACACCAGGACCTCTAGTTGGTCAGGACAGAGGGACTGTGAATCTTGTGCTCACCTCCTGACACATGCAAGGGTGTGGTGATCATTAGTGTAGTTAATTAAGAACATTTTTGACCAATGTGCTGTTCCCATTCTGGTGGAGACCTTTTGTTGTTGTTTGTGTTGTTATTGTTTGTTTTGTTTTTGGGTCACACCGGTGGTGCTCAGGGTTTACTCCTGGCTCGGTTTACAGGGATCACTCCTGATGGTGCTCAGGGGACCATATAGGGTGCCGGGGATGGAATTCGGGTCAGCCGCATGCAAGGCAAGTGCCCTCCCTGCTGTCTTATCTGTCCGGTCCTTCTAGTAGAAACTCTGAACAGGCAACAACATTGACATTTCCCAGACTTTTCTGTGTGCATTCATGTCTACATGGATGTGGTTGCGTAAATGTGCCCATGAAAACATACATGTGTGCAAGCAAGCACACATGTGGATGGGAATTGATATGCATAAATCTACACATATACACATTTTTGAGCACTGACTTGTGATCCTATGTGTTTTGGAGAGCATCACGTGTGCAGATATGTGTGTGCACATCTGTGTCCATGTGCACCTGTGTGCCCTAAAGAGGAAAGGAAGGCTCATGACGTTGCTTTCTGGTGCCACCTTCCCAGGCCTCAGCATCCTCCGGGACCTCCAAAGGAGAATCCCAGACATGCCCCATGAGCACTCTCTGCTCACCTCTGTGTTCTCCAGCTACGCAGGCAGCGGTCCTGAGTACCCTTGTGTGCTCCCAGCCAGCTCCACCTCGTTGAGAACAGTAGAGCCATAGCGGGAAGCTGGGCAGACCAGGAAAGCCACAGCAGATTGCTAAGCAGAACGACAGGGGCTGGTGGACTGTGCTCCAGAAAGGAGAAGGGACTGGGCGAGAAAGTGCTTGAAATTTGGGTTACACAGTAGCTTGCCCCTTGCTTTGTGGACAGGGAACATTTTTTAACCAGTGCAGGCCCCCATTTTTTTTTCAATCTGCTGGCACGGAGGGTTTGCCAGAGGAGAGAGAAGGCAAGGAACAGGCTCTGAAATGGACAGCTGGTGGTGGTCCTCAGGGCTCACAAGGCTACAGCTGTATCCATGGTCATGCCATTGGGCGCTTCATCTTTTGCAGAGGTCGTTAGAACCCGGTGCCTTGTTGGTGGACTGAGGGAGCAGAAGCAAGCCTTGGTGATTGTACCTGGGACAAGGGACAGGAGGCGTTAGCCGAATCAGCAAGTTTCTCGGGAGTCTCTGGTGTATTTGGGAGACAGGCTGGCCGCAGAGCCAGGTGTGGTCAGAGGAGGCCCCAGGACTCAGCCACCAGGCAGCTGGGGGGCACCTGAGGGGACAGAGAGGGGATTGGGTGGGTGTGTCCTGTGTGTGCAGAGTAAGGGTGGGCAGGACAGCATCTGGGCTGGATGTGGGTCTCCTGCCTGCTGCGGGTTCGGAGGCTTGTCCACAGTGCTGCGCCTCTTAGATGGCAGCTCCAGGCCCCTCGAAGGGTGCTGCCACACAGCCCCTCTCTCCCACAAGGGAAAGCCTCGCAGCTTCTGTCCCAAACTGAGCGGGTGGGCGGGGCGGGCTCATCCTGCCCTGGTTGCGTAACCTGTGACGTTTCCTTTCCAGTTGCCGGATTCATTATAAGGATATGTACAGTTTGTTGCGTTGTATTGCGCCACCCGTTGGCTTAGGGAAGAACTGCCCTCGTAGGTTGGCCTACAAGGTTTGCGACTTCAGAGCCTCCATCCCACAAACTCTTCCCTGCCCGAAACGCCAACACAGTACACACCCCTGCCTGGTTTGGGAATGACTCTGCCTTACCTCTCCCCCGCCCTCCCTGCCCCGCACTCCTGCGTCCTGGACGCTTTGGTCCTCCATCTGATACCCCTGACTGCTCCAGCTGGCTGAGGACAGGCACCCTTGTGAGGTAGTGCAGAGTCTCCGGCTGGGCCTGGAGGACGAGGGCAGGCTGCTGGATAGACCAGAGTCCAGTTTCACCAGGCTCTGCTTCTGAGCTCTCGGGGGTGGACTGGCAGGCCAGGGGCCCAGCAGAGGGGAGTGTGTGAGCAGTGCCCCTCCCAGCCGAAAGGGCCCAGAACCCGGGGACAGGAGGACAGGCTGTAGGGCTCACAGGCAGGCCCCCACTTCGCCTCTCAGCTGATCTGCTCAGCAGAGGCAGGGGGCCTTGGGAGGAGGGGCAGCCGAGAATCAGATCCACCTGCCAGGAGGGGGACTGTGCCCTGCCCCGATGGGGGCCCGAACCGACAGTTTCTCTGGGTGCCTGCAGCTCCCATGGGCAGGTGGAGGGCAGGGTCCCTGCCAGGCAGCCTGTGTCTCCCAGGGCGATGCAGCCATTGGTCTTCACACCTTCTCAGCCTGGAGCCTGCGCCCCTGTCTTGGCCCCACCTTGTCCCCGACAAGCTCCTGGGGTGCAGGAGTGGCTCCATGCCATGTCCCAGCAGCTGTCCGCTCCGCAGTCTCCCACCTCCTGCCCAGCTCCAACCCCCAGCAGCAGCCCTGCCCTGGGCCAGCCTCGAGCGTCTCTGGGCTTGCACCAGTGTTCCCAGTCAGAGTCTGTCTGGAGCCCTGGGCTCCTCGCAGAGCAGGGAGGCTCCGCTCTGGCTTTCTGGCTGGTTCTAGACTTTGCTCCTCTCCTCTGGCCTCCAAGCTCACCTGGGAGCACACTGAGGGCAAGGAGACCTGCCCGTGTGCCCTGGTGCTCAGGTTGGCGCCCCGCTCACGAAGCTGTGCCGCCCCGCTGTGCTGGAACGGAGGTCAGCTCCTCCCTCATTGGCATTCACTCTGCTCCCCAAAATGGTGCGATCAGAAGGGGCAACCCAAAGCCGCCCGGATGCAGCCCTCCCTCTCCCGCTCCATGTTCATTAGCTCAGATGTCACCCCGCCCCCCTTGCCCTGTAGTGTGGAGGTGAGAAGGGGGGCAGAGAGGGGCCGTCTGCAGAGAAGCCCCTCATTCACTTACCCGGACCTTGGCATTCAGTCTGACGCTGGTTAACCGGATCTGTTTTCTTGTCTGCTTCCTCCCCTGCCCTTCCCGCCACACCCTTCCTGTGGACCCCACTCTGCCTCTGCCTTCTGGGCCGGGGGTCCAGTGGGCGCATCAGTTACAATGACATGTTTGAGATGCTGAAGCACATGTCCCCGCCCCTGGGGCTGGGGAAGAAGTGCCCTGCGCGTGTTGCCTACAAGGTAGACCCCGACCCTGCACGGCGTTGTCTGTGCCAGGCTGGCCGCCCGCTTTCCCACCGTCTGGCTGCTGCTCTGCTCCTCGCTGTTTCTCCCTGCCCAGATTGTCTCTGCTTCCTTTCCGGATCAAGGGACAAAAACACTGTGCTCTTGTCTGCTACGTCCCTTGTCACCCAGGCTACCCCCTCTGTGAGCCCCCAGGCCCAGGAAGATCACACTGCAGCCTCCCACCTGCTTCATCTTCCTCCTCCTTCTAGAAGTGGGAGAACACCCCTGATTTTTGGACAGAGGCAGTTTCCTTTCTGGGGTCAGGACCACACCCCTCTCCACTCTCATCGAAGTCCCTGGCATGCGTGCAGTGGTTCAGCCCTTGGGTCCAACCCAGGGAGTGTGGCCCCTATGGGACCCAACCTAACCCACCCAGCCCAGGGCAAAACTGCCCCAGCCCAGCCAGTAGCCTCCCCGGGAGAGAGCACTGCTTTAGCACCTTGTAGGGCTGTGCCGGGAAGGAAGCTTCTCAAAGACCTAGATGCCAGGGATGGCTTCCTGCAGGGGTACAGAGAGCACATGGTTCATGCCCCCTCCCTTGGCTATGCTGAAGGTGGAGGGGGTGGAGGGAGGGGCTCTCCCAGCTGGGTGGGCAGGCAGGACCCAGGGCCCAGGGCCCAACCCCACACCTGCCCCGTCTCCCTGTTCCTCAGCCCCACCTTGGTATGAGACACCTTCTACCCCCAGCTCCCTGCCCCATCCACCTGCCCTGCCAAGACCCCCCGGGCCCCAGCAGACAGAGTGACTGAGCCCTGGAGTGCAGCTTCAGGTGTCTGCCCTTCCTGCCGCCTTCCTCCCAGAGCCCCAGTCTCTGGTGTTGTCACACCACATGTTCCTTGCTCTGGTACTAGGCCTGTGTCTGCCACCAGGCTCAGCACCACCTTTGTGAGCTGAGTCACTCCCCCAGATCACCTGGGAGTGCTTCTGGTATCTTCCTCAGCCCCCCACCCCCCACCCCGAGTGCATGCTGCGCCCGCCTGGAGGCCCTGCATGAAGGCTGCAGCTTTGTCCCCAGAGGGAGAGCTCTGTCCACATCAGCACCAGGACCGGGGTGGGTGGAGGACTCTGACATGGGAGTCTCTGGATCCCCTCCGCAGCTGTGAGGACAGACACAGGAGGCCGGAGGATGGGTGTGAAGGCACCAGCCTCAGGGTGGCGCCAGAACTGGGATGGAGTTGCAGAGGGCTGGCCCCTCCCCTGCACTCTGGATCCCTGGACCTTTTGGACCTGGCCAGGCAGACAGAAGTTTCTGGTGAGGTGCCCTGGACTGAGCTCTTCTCTCTTGGGAATCACCTGCTTGCTCCTCTACCTCGCCCACCCCTGACTCCCCACCTCCTCTGGCAGGACTCTGCCTCTCCCGCTGTGGGCAGTGCTGGCCTGCAGGGCACTGCGCTCTGCGGGGGTCCCACCCAGGTGACGCGTGAGGCTCTGGACCAGGTACCCGTGTGCCAGTGGGGCTTTGCCAGCATTCCGGGAACTGTCGGGGCTCCTGCCACATCCGGCCGAGGTCTGGGTTGGGTCAGAGCTGGGCACCGCGGTTCTCTCCAGAGAGAGGCTCAGGTTATCCGTAGTAGGTTAGAGGATCTGAGAGCCCAGGGAGGGACCCTGTTCCCCAGTAAGACACCGAGTGCTGCTGGGAGGGGACAGGGCCCATGGCCCCGGGGCTCTGCTCGGCCATCCCAGGGCAACACAGATCAGCAGTTCCCTTGGTCCTTGGGAGGTCCCCACTCCTCAGAACCCCAAGCTCGGTGCAGCTCCACCTGTGCCTGGGGACGAGATGCAGACAGGCCTGTCTTCAGCTGCTCTCCCCAAGAGCTCCAAGAGGAAAGGGAGCACTGCTCCCCGGGCTCAGCTGGGGGTCCTGTATCATCTCTCTGTTCTGGAATCTTCCCACAGGAAAGGGCTGGTCTCTGAGTTGTCCCTGTGTCTGGGCAAGAGGCATCCAGAGTCCCACCACCCCCTCCCTGGGTGATGGGAGGAGGAGTCCTGGGGCGTCTGGGGCATCACTGGGCTGGCCTGCTGCTGGGCCTGGGCTGCCTTGCCCCTGTCCAGAGGCTTCAAGGTGGAGAGTGATGGGGAAGGGTCTTCCTTCGTGCTATGGCCTGTTCCAGTGAGTCTCAGCCTTGGCATTGCAGCCTTCCTGGGTCACACATCCTGCTTCAGCCACGGGTCACTCTGGCTGAGGATGGGCCTGTTCTCACTGAGGCAGCCAGGCTCCTGGGATTAACCCCTGTTACAGACTTTACCTGCACTTGGGTAGTTCTGCAGTCAGGAGAACCCGCAGCTCAGATGAGAGTAGGGTCCCCGAGTGAGTGTGAATGCTGGCAAACCCCCTCTTCCTGACCTCGCTTGGGCCCAGGCACAAGTAGGGAGCCCCACACCAGAGCCAAGCCCAGCCTTCAGAGGACTCGAGGACAGTGCAGTCCCACAGCAGGGGACTTTGCAGGCCTGGCCCTGACCTGCATCCCTTGTCCCTAGCGCCTGGTTCGCATGAACATGCCCATCTCCAACGAGGACATGACCGTCCACTTCACGTCCACGCTGATGGCCCTCATCAGGACTGCGCTGGAGATCAAGCTGGCTCCAGGTGAGCAAGGCAGGTTCAGAGGGGAGGGCCCCAGACCAAGGCTGTATGGGGAGGGGTGAGGCGTGGCAATCTGGGGGTGGCTGAGGTCAGCTGCCCTGACTCCTTCCTGACAGTGGCCCTGCAGACGAGCACTGTAGAAACCCCACTTTCAGGTCAGGAGAGGAGTGCTGAATTTAGTTTCCTAAAGCTAGCAAGATTTGTAGCTGAATACACACTGGGTATAGTTTCACATGAGCTAGGCTCTACCCATTGTCCTGGCCACAAGAGGCCCGGTCCCCACTTGGCTGCCCAAAAGAACTGCAGAGCCGGTGCCCGACCAGTACCCTCTTCCCAGACCACCTCATGGAGAAAATGAAGTTCTGTCTCTTTGCTCCTTGCATCTGTGCCCTGGCTTTGCTGCTGCATCTCATGAGCAAATAGTCTAGGCGAGTCCAGGTCCTTGTCATTGTCTTCAAGGGGCTGTCGGGCCAGAACTCTCCTGCTCCTTGAGTCATGGGCCAAGTTATCCCTGGGATTTCTCTGCCTGTCTCACATAAGACTTGCTTTCTTCCTCCCCGTGCTCAGCCACTCTCTTATGGACTCTCCAGCCTTTTCTCAGTCGTCACTCCCTTTTTTGGAAGGCACTTTATTGTAATTTTTCTTGATTTCTCTTGCTCCCAACTCTGAATGTCACTGTGTGCCCCAGACTGTCCATGTCATCTTCCCTCTTCCCATGGCTTTAATGGGCAGTGTTGGGTGTGAACTGTTCTGCGTCCCCCGGGAGGCCCAGCAAGCACCCCAAAGTGCACCTGCCAAAACTGGAACCTTCTGCCCCCTCACTGGGAACTCTTCTTTCACAGCTGCTGAAGTTAAAACCGTTGGACTTATTCTTCCCTCCTTTTCTCTTACTTCCCCATCTTGGCTCCACAGCTGACCCCTTATCATATTTTCTGACTCTTTCTTCAAGCCCCAGATAAATAATATGGTCACTTTTCTGTATCCTTGTTTTTTTTTTTTACTTTTTGGGTCACACCCAGCGATGCACAGGGGTCACTCCTGGCTCATGCACTCAGGAATTACTCCTGGCGGTGCTGGGGGGACCATATGGGATGCTGGGATTCGAACCCGGGTTGGCCGCGTGCAAGGCAAACGCCCTACCCGCTGTGCTATCACTCCAGCCCCCACTTTTCTGTATTCTGCCATGGCCACCTCAGGGTCCATATCTCTATTATCTCTGGACTGAATGGCTGAAGTAACCTTTCAACTGGCCAATTACCGTTTCACTGTGCTCTCCACACGACAGGCAGAACGGTCATGTTCTAGTCTAGTCTAGCCAGTGAAATCAATAAACCTCTGCTAGACCAATCAAGAAAGAAGAAAGAGCAAGAAGAGTAAAAGACCTATATAAGAAGTTAGAGAAAACATCAATATAGACCCTGTGTAACTTAAATGGACTATAAGGAGATTCTGTGATAAACTCTTTGTGGTAATTTTCTCCGTTTAAATGAGATGTTTCCTTGATGCACACTGTGAAGCTAAATCAATAATAGATAATTTGAAAGATAGATAATCTAAGTCACCCCTGCATTTAGGTAAAAATTTAAATTCATAAATTCATAGTTAAATTTACCTTATTTAGATAAAAAATTAAGAAGATGAGAACCAGAAATAAGGTTTGCCATCGGGAGGGAATAAATGAAACTATTTCTGGTCCTGGCTGACATGATTTTCTCTGTAGGAAACACCTAAGAATCTTATAAAAGTAAGATGAGGCATCTGTAGGCCTCAGCATGTCAAGTGTTGTGTTGGAATTTTCTTTTACACATTGTTGGATAGTCCAAGGTGGGAAGAGGCGAGGGAGGGCCTGTGTGAAGGCCTTCAGCAGAAGCACAGCTGGCTGACATGGTGATTTGGAGGTAGGCTCCAGAGTAGAGACAGTGTTTTCTGTTATTTAAAGGCATAAAAAAAGTTACTAAAACTAAGCCAGGAATCTAGCAAGGTCACATAAGGTCAATAAACAAAAAATAAATATATTTTCCTATATAGAAATTAACTATACAGAGATCAAAAGAAGATTTACGACTGGAGAACTTTTTACCAGAGTTCATGGTTTGCGTGCCGTTTCCTCTCCCTGACACCCGATGGTCCCCTAGGCAGCAGCAAGGTGGCCCCCATAACTACTGAGTATGGCTCCTCCCCCCAAGAGAGTTCCCTTAGAATAATGACAGCATGAAGTGCTTCTCTCTTGCTGAATAACTCTAAAAAATATTTATGTGAGATCTATATGCTGTATATTTCAAAAATTGAGTGGGACCACACAGCAGGCAGGGCGCTTGCATTACGCACAGCCAGCCTGATCTCTGCTACCCCATTGCCAGGAATGATCCCTGAGTACGGATCCAGGATTATGCCTGAGCACTGCTGGCTGTGGCCCCAAAACAAACAAAACAAAAATTGACTAAAGTAATCGAAGTCATGAGTGGAAAGTATGAAAACTAACATATTACTCAAACTTGGTAAGGTATTAGTTTTCCCCATATTGATGACTAATTAGCATTATCCCAGTCAACAACATCCCAATGGCCTTTTTGTATAGAAAGTTATAAAACAACCCAATTTTTAGAATTTAAGCTTAATTTTTTTGTTTTGTTTAAGTAGCAGTCACTTTTTTTTTTTTTTTGCTTTATGGGTCACACCCGGCGATGCACAGGGGTCACTCCTGGCTCATGCACTCAGGAATCACCCCTGGCGGTGCTCAGGGGACCATATGGGATGCTGGGATTCGAACCCGGGTCGGCCACGTGCAAGGCAAACGCCCTACTCACTGTGCTATCACTCCAGCCCCAGCAGTCACTTTTTTTTTTTTAAATCAAAGCTGAAAAACCCATTTCTCTGCTCCTGAAACAAAGACACAAAGTGCCAGTGTGAAGACAGATCCCTTGACCCCAGGGAGACTCAAGTCAAAGATTCATGGATACAAAGTCCATGATACAAAGCTAGTAGCTTTCAAGCTACACGCAACTCACAGAGGAAAGATCACAGCAAGTAGTGCTAGAAAAAGTTAGACAATGTACCAAACAAACTGAAAACAGAAACCTTGATAAGAGCATGACTGAATGCACGGCCAAGTGGAGTAGGCCCAAGGTCTCAGAGCCTGGAGGCAGGTTTCGGCCAGCACTCGGCGGGGCTTTCCTTCCACGTGCTCTGGGGGAGCGGAGACGGCTCTCTGGAGCCCTCCTCGCCTGTGCAGCAGGGTCGTGCTGGTGCCTTAGTCACCTCCTTTCCTCCTAAATCTCATCTCTAATTATGTAACCCCACACTGGGGGTTCAAGCCTCAGCACATGACTCGGGGATACAGACTTGATAGCATATACAGACACATGTACACGTACACAGACACACACACACACACACACACACACACACACACACACACACCTCATTTAACTTGGAATGTGCTGAAGCCACACATGTCAAGTGTGAAGTTAATAGTGATAGTCCCTTTATTTTATTTTATTATTATTTTTTTGGGGGGTCACACCTGGCGATGCACAGGAGTCACTCCTGGCTCTACACTCAGGAATTACCCCTGGCAGTGCTCAGGGGACCATATGGGATGCTGGGAATCGAACCCGGCTCAGCTGCATGCAAGGCAAATGCCCTCCCCGCTGTGCTATTGCTCCAGCCCCCAGTGATAGTCCCTTTAGAAGAAACACAAGAAGAGGAAAAGAGGCAATTTTTAGTTAGGCAAAGCTTTCTTTTTTTTTTTCTTTTTGGGTCACACCCGGCGATGCACAGGGATTATTCCTGGCTCAGCGCTCAGGAATTACTCCAGGCAGTGCTTGGGGGACCATATGGGATGCTGGGAATCGAACCCGGGTCAGCCGCATGCAAGGCAAACGCCCTACCCACTGTGCTGTCGCTCCAGCCGCAGTTCGGCAAAGCTTTCTAAAGACACAAAAATGCATAAACCATCAAGGAAAAAGTGGAAAAATTGGCCTTGATCGAAATTTAAAACAATTTTGCTCTTTAGAAGTCAAGAAACTGAAAGGAAAAAATAAACCAAAACCTTGAAGTGAATATGTAGGAAAACACACATCTAGGCTAGGATTTGCTTCCAGAATATGTAAAGATCTATTACAAGTCAGTAATAAGAAAAGTAACAGCCCAATAAAAATGGGCAAATATTTGAATTGCTGCATTTACAGAGATTTGTAGAAAACAAATCAACACTTCTATTTCTGCTCATGCAGTATGAGGAGAGAAATCCAAAATGAGACCCCATTCTCATGTTCTCTGTGTTCACATTTGAATGACCAAAATGAGTGTTTAAAACAGAAATTGTGGGGCCCACACCCGTGGTGCTTCAGTGTGGGTAGCCCGTGTGGTTCAAGACTTTGAATGCAGGGCCACAGGCATGCAGGACACTCGGCCTACCATTTCACCGCGTCCCTGGATCCCCAGTGCTGTTTAGAATGGCAGGGCTCGGTACGGGTGAGAATACAGGAATGAAATCTGTGTTCCTGGTGTGGCACAAAGTGGCACAGCCGCTTTAGAAAAGAGTTTGATAGTTATTGTATGGCCCATCCCCCTACTGGGATGGAATGAAAACACAGCCACACCAAAGCCTTTGTTTGAGGCTGGAGAGATAGCTTTGAGGGCTCAAGTACATGCTTTATGCGGGAGGGCTGGGTTTGATTCCTGGCTCCATATGGTTCCCTGAGTACATCAGTGAACTCACTGAGCTCTGAGCACTGAGCCTGGACTTGTGCGTGTGACCCAAAAGTAAAAAAAAATTAACCCTCTTTGCAAATGTTTATTTGCAAATCTTTATTCTACTTGCCCCACACAACAAAGCACTCTAGTGAGTGGACAAACTCTGCTAGTGTCTGACAATGAGAAGGAAGTCAGCAGGAAGCAGTGGTCAGCTGATAAGTCCACCCACAGGGACGATTTGCCTATGGTTTGGGCTTAGGGGAAGCATCAGATTCAAGCACGTGGAATAATGAAGAGGGAAGACAGGAGACAACTCAGGGGCTGGGGGGAGGCAAGGCTTTGTCTGCAGAGGCTCCCAGCAGGACTGTGGCCACAGATGCATTCCACACTAACAGTAGACGACTGTGCACTTTCCAAAAGTCAGTTGGGACCCCTGCAAAGGCGCACTTTACTATATAGAGATTATACCTAATAAACCAGCGTTAATGAAAGATAAATCAGCTCTTTTTACCCCTCTGCTTGAACATCTGCATTGACCTGCTCAGTCAGCCTGGCCTCCACTCCTCCCCCTCCCAGCCCCTCTATGGCACAGCCTGGTCTCCCAGTTGGCAGCGTTTTCAGTTCTTGCATTCCTGCCACTTGGTCCTGAGCCCTTTCCTGTCAGCCTTCTCCAAACCTGCATCCCTCCTCAGAATCTCACTCCTTCCTCATTTGTTCTTTCTTTTTCCAACATTATTTAAACTTAATGCTCTTGGATTGTTGAAAATGTAACCGAAGTCTAGAAGAACAGTTTCTTTAGGATTTGTTTCTTTACCTAGGGTAGTGCCTGACAACTCGTAGGCACTAAGGTAGTATTAAGATGGGTTGGATCGTCAGCACCTCCCTCCGTGCACACATTTCCCTACCTGCACACACTGGACTGCATACATGACTGCATGGAAGTGCACGCTCAGACATACCCCAGCAGTGCATATGAATGTACAGTCCACAGACCCCTATGAGTGCATATATGTGAAAACACAAATGCACATGTGTGAGGACACAGCTGTGCACTTGCATGTATGCACACACAGATAATAAATGTGTGGACACATCTGTGTACACATGTGCACTTGCATGGGAGTGCACAGGTACATGTGTGATGTGTACGCAGGAATACATGCACACATACATGTGCGTGAACACAGATGTCATTTTCACAACCTTATATCTCTAGGTTGATTTTTCTTCATACCTGCTTCCAACACTGACTCTGCCTTCCCCACCCCTCCCCACCCCTCCCCACCCCATCTCTCCCACCTGTTCCCCATCGGAGTGTTGGGCTTGCTCCTAATGTCTCTCTTCTCCTCTCCACCTGTGTTCTGCTCCAGCTGGCACAAAGCAACACCAGTGTGACGCAGAGTTGAGGAAGGAGATTTCCTCTGTGTGGGCCAATCTGCCCCAGAAGACCCTGGATTTACTGGTGCCACCTCATAAACGTAAGTCGGGGTAAAAGACTCACCTTGCCCCAGGGACAGAGCAGGGCTTGAGGGGAGTGATGTGGGGCCGCCGTTTAATCCAGGCAGTGGACTGCACTACTGCCCTAGCGCCCACCTTTGGGGAAGTCTGTGAATGAGCATAGCAGCCGCAGCAACACCCTCCTTTTCTGCTTCGAGAAGTCTGGAGGAAATTTAAGGGAGCCCCCACCCCGAGATCTTGGTCAGATATCACATTCCTTGAAGGAGTCAGAGTGGGACGGTTCTAGTCCAGGGGGTGTCCTCCAAGGGTAGAAGCTGGGAACACGGAGGGTAGGTCACTGAGGGCAGCCGACTGGGTGGTTCAGTGTGGGAACTGCAGCACCGCATGGCTGATGAGGACGCGAGTCTCACCGCATTTGCACTCACATTTCCTGCTTCTCTGCTCTCCTCCAACTCTCTTTTCTCTCCAGCTGATGAGATGACAGTGGGAAAGGTCTATGCTGCGCTGATGATCTTTGATTTCTACAAGCAGAACAAAACCACGAGAGACCAGAGTCACCAAGCTCCTGGAGGGTTGTCCCAGGTACCAGGACCAGGAATCCTGGTCAGTAGGAACCCTGCTGGGTCCAGGAGCCTCCGAAGCAGTGGGGACCTTGCTGGCTGGACCCTTCGCTTGCTTCATAGCTTTCAGGCCCTTACTACCTTATTGGGGGCAAAATCAGTGGGAAAGGAAGTGGAAGATAACTTACAGCTACCTCTCTGGCCCCGAGTGAGATGCCACTGCTGACCTCTTCTTTGAGCTGGCTGGCTGCCTGCTTCCCTGGTGGAGGTGACTATCTTAGAGTGCTAGCGTGTAGGGTACATATCTAGATCAGGAGCTGAGGACAGATGCCCTGGCAATGCTGTTGGTCCAGGAGGAGAGAGAATGGAAGGAGATCCAAGAGAGCAGTGAGGAGAAAGTTCTGGATCACATATGGAAGTGCAGGGAGACCTCTCTGCCCTGCGCACAGATGCTCTGACCATGTGCAGACGGTTTGTAAGCCACTCTTTGGGGCTAGTCAGGGCAGCCACCTTCTGTGATAGACATCCCTGAGGCTCCCACCACAGCCTCTGTGTCTGTGCAGGCAGCCCCAGCTCTGAAGTCTTGGGATTCTGGCCCACGCACCTGCAGCTCTACTACCAGAAGTCCAAGTGGACGAGATGCAGTCACTTCACCTCATGTGGAGTGTGACATCAAGGCTCCAGAGCATTCTGGGCTTTTCTGAATCCAAGAAGCGATTCCACTGCCTCACAGAGGAGCTGTAGGGGCAGGAGCCCCCCGCCCCCCCCCAGACTCCAATCCGGTCCTGGTCTGGTGGCATATTTCTGAGTCACAGTTGTGCTGGGGGCTTGGAGCAGTGTCGGCCCTCAGAGCTCTTCTGTCCCCTTTCCGTGCTGCAGATGGGCCCCGTGTCCCTGTTCCACCCTTTGAAGGCAACGCTGGAGCAGACGCAGCCAGCAGTGCTCCGAGGAGCCCGGGTTTTCTTGCGGCAGAAGAGCTCAGCCTCTCTCAGCAACGGCGGGGCAGTGTGAGTACCGAATAGGCCAGCATGGAGGGAGAGCGGGCTTCTCAGCGTGGGTGCAGTGTGGGCACCTGCGTAGGGGTGTGGTGGAAGGAGAACAGGGTTCAGCCTCTCCACCTCCCCGCATTTCTCTGGGTCCTGTCCTGGACTGGCAGCTCTCTCAGATGTGAACTGTGCCACAGCTTGCACCCTTGCACAGATTGTCTGTGGCCACTGACCAGCTCACCATGAGCAGTGTCAGTGGGCATGGACGTAAGGCCCATGATGTGGGACCCCTGACTCCCTTAACCCTGGAGTTCCTTACCCCACTATGGTGGTCTCTTTCTCCCAAGTGTGGGGCTTGTTGCCCTCTGGCTCAGACTGAGTTTCTTAAAGAGGAGGCATTTCATCTGCTCATGGACTCTTGTTGCCCAGCTCCTGGCCCTTATAGCTACCCTCTCAGCGTCTCCACTCTGGAAGGATTTCTGAAGCAATCGTACCCGTAGGTAAATCAGCAGTGTTGGTCTCATATAGCTCTTGCTGTGTGACCATCCAGGTAAAGCCTAGAATGGCTACTCCCCCTGCCATGGAGGCCTGCAGGGACTAGTGTGGCTATCTGGAACAGGGGCCAGCTTGACCATTCTGTTGCTGGGGATAGGTTTGTGTCCAGTCCAGTAAACAGGAGGTACATATGATGGCCCCTGAGGTGAAGCCCAGCCTTCCCTATACCTCCTGGGCCAGTCTGGGCCCCTGGTTGCACAGAGCCTCACGTCGTAGGAGACAGCCGTGGCTGAGCAGGAGGATACTGACCCCGAGAGCCAGGTGGGAGTCTCTGCCCTCTGGAGCTGTGATGAGGGTGCTGCTGGAGCAGGCAGGCCATACTATGTGTGTCTGTGGACCGCTTTCCAGAGGGATGCTGGACCCTAGGTGGGAGGCTCAGGAAGACCTCAGTGATTGGGCTGCAGGGGGAGGCCCCTGACAGTTTGGAGGTGAACACAAGGAAGGCCCACAAGGAAGAATCTCTGTGGGGAGCCCTGGGTTGTTTGGGTGAGCTTTGCTTCAGAAGGCAGGGTGTGGTTTTTCTTAGCCACTGTGCACAGTGATACACTTAGCCTTGTTCTTCTGTGGCATAAGTGAGCCCCTGTCCAGCACAAGTAGGATGTGTTGGACACCCCAAGATCAGAGCTCTGGGCTGGACTTCCTTGGACATGAGTTGTGAGGGTTGTAGCTCCCACTTAGGGCAGGCTCGTGCTGCCACCTGGCACTCACCCACTCTGCACACATCACTGGGGCCCACCCTTCTCTGCCTGTGCTTGTGAGCCCCCCATTCCATGGCTCACTCCTCCCCGAACACAGGCTCCAAAAGAGGGTTCTGAATGGAGACAGGCAGAACTGTTGCAACATATGGTGCCCAATGCGAGGCTCGAAGATAAAGCCCGGTACGGAAGAAATAGAGAAAGGGGAAAGATAAAGAAAGGGAATAAAGAAAGATAGAAAGAAAGAAAGGAAGTAAACAAATAGAAAGAAAGGAAGGAAGAAGAAAAAGAGAAAGGGAGAAAGAAGAAATATAGATAGAAAGAAAGAAAGGAAGTAAAGAAATAGAATGGAAGAAGAAAAAGAAAGAAAGGGAGAAAGAAGAAATATAGATAAAGAAAGAAAGGAAGTAAAAAATTGAAAGGAAGGAAGAAAAGGAGAAAGAAAGGGAGAAAGAAGAAATATAGAAAGAAAGAAAGAAAGAAAGAAAGAAAGAAAGAAAGAAAGAAAGAAAGAAAGAAAGAAAGAAAGAAAAGAAATAGAAAGAAAGGTATAAAAAGAAAGGGAACAAAGGAATAGGCAAGAAGAAAGGGAAAAGAAGAAAAGGAGAAAGAAAGGGAGAAAGAAATAAAGAATAAATAAAGGAAGAAAAGGAAAAAAGGGCAATGGGTAATTCTGTAATATCACAGCAGGATACCTTTGTTGACACTTTGAACTCTAACAAAAGCAGATGGTCTGCCCTTAAAGGAACAGATACAGCTACACCTCTTTGACAGGGAAAAAAAGTATTGTCATTGGTTTAAGCAAAAAGATAGAAAGCAATTTGATTTAAAACTATAGAAAAAGTAGGGGAAAAGTTGTGTCATGCACAAGTTTTTAAGGCAACTTACAGAGAAACTCCTGTGTTAGAGGAGAAAAGTGGGGAAGAATCTTTGATATTGCCAACATTTTGTGCCAAGCCAACAGCATCTGTATTATCTGGTGATTCATATCAAATTGATGATTCACCTGCCCGGTCTGAGTCTGACAGCGTCAAGTCAGACACAGAAAATTCAGTTTCAAAAGAGGTTGTAAGTGCCCAAGAATTGAGAAAAGTTAATGAAAAATTAGATAAATTATTAGACAGATGAAGTACCTTGAGATGCACCACCCTTCTGAAAGAAGGATAATGCCTGATGTACAGGATATCACTGATCCTGACCCTTTGGCAATTCCTTCCCCTCAATTATATAAGAATAGGGAAGAGGAATCTCTGTGTTGCTGTTTTAAGTTTACTCCTGAGTTGCATTCTCTGATGCAAAAATATGAAGCTCCTTTATATAAAGCAAAGTTGAGCCAACAGCCTGCTCAGTTTATGGCTTTTCCAGTCATTTGTAATCCTGATGTGCAAAGAAAAAGACAGGCAGGGGAATATGAGCCTGTTTCTTTTAAGTTTCTTTCCTCACTTAAGTAAGCTGTGACCACCTGTGGTGTTACTTCTAACTATGTGCTAGCCCTTGTCGAAAATTTTGCAGAAGCTAATACTGTAATTCCGCTTGATTGGCAAACTCTTGCGAAGGCAGTGTTAGAAAATTCTCAATATGTACAATTTAAATCTTGGTGGAGAGAAGAGGCTGAGAAATTTGCTAGAATTAAAACACCAAAACAAGTTGATATCACTGTGAACCAGATTTTAGGCACTGGCAAGTGGGCTTTAGCGGAAGAACAAGTCTGTTTAGAGGCAGACATTTCAGAAGCTGTTAATAAGACCTGTCTAAAGGCGTGGCGTTATCTTGAGACCTCTGCAAAACGTACTATGTCATTCACAAAAATCTTTCAGGAAGCAAATGAACTTCATACAGATTTTATTGCCAGACTCCAAGACTCTCTTGAAAAGTCTATACCTGATGAAGGCCTTCGTGAAATGCTTATGCTAACTTTAGCGGTGGAAAATGGCACAGCATATTGCCAAAAGGCAATTCAAACTGCTAAGCTAATGGGAAAAGACTCTCTGGATGACTTTATTCAAGTATGTAGGGAAGTGGGAACACCAACCCATCAGGCGCAAATAATAGCCACTGATGTTTCAGTTTTACAGGATTTGTTTCTGACTCCTAATAAAATTTATAAAATTCCAACTAATGTTTATGGCCCCCTTCCAAAAGGAACAGCAGGATTGATCTTAGGGAGAAGTAGTATGACTCTGCAAGGTGTTAATGTAAAAGTGGGACTCATTGACAGTGATTTTGTGAATGAAATCTCAATTATAGTCACTGTTCAAGCGGATGTTAGAATATTTAAAGAGGAACGTATTGCTCAACTGCTTTTGCTTCTGTGTATACTAGGAAAAAATACAGGCATGAAAAGAAAGGGTGATTTTGGAAGCACTAATGCAGAAATATTTTGGGCAAAAAAGATTACTGATGATAAGCCTACTTTGGTTGTGACCTTTGAGGATGGAACAAAACTGGAGGATATGTTAGATCAGGTGCTGATGTTACTGTTGTCCCCTCTCATCATTGGCCTATGGTTTGGCAAAAGTGTTGTGTGGACGTTACTTTTTCTGGTATGAGTGTAGTCACTGATGTTCAACAGAGTGTGCAGCCTCTTCATTGTGGTGATCCTGATGGAGACACGGCAGTCATCCAGCCATATATTGCTCCAATAGCTATCACCCTATGGGGACAAGATTTGTTGCAAAAACTTGGTGTGAAATATATTAAAGAAAAAGAGGTGTCTCAGCAATCGCCTTTTTAATTTGGGCCGTTGCTCGAAGAACAGCTCTCCCAATAGTCTGCAAAAGGGTTCAGCCTGTTTGGGTCGAGCAGTGGCCCTTAACAAAAGAAAAACTTAAGGCTTTAAATGAATTAGTTATAGAACAGTTTGAATTGTGACATATTGTTTTCAGCTCTAGTCCCTGGAATTAACCAGTATTTGTTATCAAGAAAAAGACTGGTAAATGGTGAATGTTAAGTGATCTAAGAAAAGTTAATGACTGCATGGAACCAATGGGCCCTTTGCAAATGGGCCTACCTAATTTAGCCATTATTCCAAAATAATGGAATATTATTATAATTGATCTAAAGGATTGTTTCCTTTTTTTAAATTTATTTTTAAATTTTTTTATTGAATCACCATGTGGAAAGTTACAGAGCTTTCAGTCTTAAGTCTCCGTTATACAATGTCCAACACCCATCCCATCACCAGTGTACATTTTCCACCACCAGGAGCCCCAGTATACCTCCCCCCACCCCACCCCCAGCCTGTGTAGCTGATAGATTTCACTTTACTTTGATTACCTTCAATATTTCAACAAAAAACTCACTATTATTGTTTGGAGTTTCCCCCCAAAGTCAGACCTGTTGAAAAGGAACCATTTGATAATGTTTTACATTGCTGACAATTAAGAAATAGGAGGTCGCGCGGCCGCTGTTGTGGCTGTGCAGTTTTGGATTTCTGTATTTTCATAACAAAGTCCAGGGAAATTTCTGCCAGAAATTGCATCACTGCAAGCTTTTACTTCCCTGTTGTGGTGCTCATAAAATGGAAAAGCTGAGAGAGAAAAACCCTTCCCTCCTGGCGCCATGGGGCAGTGGCTCAGTTCACAGTCTAGAGACATTTCTGCGAGCTGCTGGTGCCCAGAGTAGCTTAGTTGGCCTCTGGGATCATGCTCGTGCAGCAGTGGGAAGCTAAAGGGTTGTTTCTATACCATCTTTCAGAGAAGAGGGTAGAGAACAATTTGCCTTTACTGTGATTCCTTAAATAGTGAAACTCCTGCTAAAAGATATCACTGGACTGTTTTGCCTCAAGGGATGATGTGTCAATATTTTGTTAACCATTGGATATAATTAGGGCACAGTACCCTGAAGTCAAAATTATTCACTATATGGATGATATTCTAATCACTGCTCCACCTCATATAGATTTACAAAAAGTTTATGAAGCTGTAACTTACGAACTAGAGTCATGGGGCAGGCCACAACACAAAAAACTCCAGAGACAGTTATGTGATGATCCTCCCCAAAAATGTATATTTCTTTCACCCACATGTCTCAAATGCCTAGACTGTCAAGTTAAACCTTACTGCAACATTGTTGCAACATTCCATTCCATGGCTCACTCCTCCCAGAACACAGGCTCCAAAAGAGGGTCCTGAGTGGAGGCAGCCAGAACCTGGGGGCGTTCCCTTACACGAGCCCCCTAAGTTGATGGGACTTTCTTTTCTTCCCCACAGGCAGACCCAAGAGAGTGGCATCAAAGAGTCTGTTTCCTGGGGCACCCAGAGAACCCAAGAGGTGCCCTATGAGGCCAAGACACCCCTGGAGCGTGGCCACTCTACTGAGATCCCATTAGCAGAACCAGGAAAGCCCGTGAGTTGCCCAGGGCTAGACTTGGTGGAGGGGACATTGGGGGTGCAAAGTGGCCCAGGGACGGAGCAGGTGTGATGGGGGCCACTGTCTCTCCAGGCCGTGGATGTCCAGATGCAGAGCATGGCCCTTCGAGGCCCTGATGGGGAACCGCACCCTGGACTAGAGAGCCAGGGCCGGGCGGCGTCCATGCCTCGCCTGGCTGCTGAGACTCAGGTGAGTGAGCCGAGAGCGGGTGAGGAAGGGCTGCGAGGACCCGGCTCAGAGAGGGCCGCTTCCTTTCGGCAAGCTTCGCAGTGCTATGTCTCTTTCCCTCTCCTGGCCTGTGAAATACGGGTACCCAGGTGAGCTCCACCTGCAGCCGTGTGATCCTGGGGTGCACAGATGGTGGGGTACCTCTGGCTCCTCCGTTGGTTCCCCCAGAAACCGTGGCTCTGGCCTTCCTCTTCTGGTGCCCTCCCTGTTCCAAAGGGATGTCCATGGGTCCCTCGGAGACAGAGAAGACAAGGGTGCGGTGAGGATGGGCTTTCTGTGGGACAGTCCCTGCATCCCCACGGGCGGGGCCTCTGGCACCACCCACAGGAGGGCCCAGCCTGGCTGGCTGAGGGGATGCCTCTCTGCGGGGGAGGTCATGGCCGGGTCTCCTGACCTGGCTCTCCTGGCTGGTGGCCCGGCTCCATGTCGTGCTGTCCCTAGCTGCTCTGCAGCCTTCCCAGGCCAGTCCCAATAAGCTCTGTCCTGCCTGCAGCCCGCCCCAGACACCAGCCCCATGAAGCGGTCCATCTCCACGCTGGCGCCGCAGCGCCCTCATGTGACTCATCTCTGCAACACCACCCTGGAGCGAGCCCCAGCGGGCCAACCAGCTCCCCACCACCACCACCGCTGCCACCGCCGCAGAGACAGGAAGCAGAAGTCTCTGGAGAAGGGGCCCAGCCTGTGTGCGGATACCGACGGGGGTATGTGTGACAGGCGGGTTGGGGTGGGGGGTTCTGAGGGCCCACGGAAGCCCCTTTCAATACTTCACCGCCCACTGCCTAGCCTGAGTAGGGGTGGTAAGTCCTGGGCCTGAGGGTCAGGGAGCACCCCATACTCCCCAGAGACTCCCTGTTGGTAGGTGAGGACGGCCCTTGGCCACTCTGACTTCCCCTCCCTCCCTCTGGGCAGCACCCAGCAGCGCGGTGGGGCCAGGGCTGCCCCCAGGAGAGGGCGCCACAGGCTGCCGGCGGGAACGCAGGCAGGAGCGTGGCCGGTCCCAGGAGCGCAGGCAGCCGTCGTCCTCGTCCTCGGAGAAGCAGCGCTTCTACTCCTGTGACCGTTTTGGGGGCCGCGAGCCACCACAGCCCAAGCCTTCGCTCAGCAGCCACCCCACATCTCCCACAGCCGGACAGGAGCCAGGACCACCCAGACAGGTGAGCCGGGCCCCCATCTTGGTGGCAGGCCTGCGACCCACCTCCCTCCTGTCCATTAGATCGCCTCCCCCTGGCCCTCCACCCCTGTTCAAGCTGCATGGAGTCTGGACTTTGGGGCTTCCTCTTCCCTGGCCTCAGACCGCTCTCTGCCCGTCACCTGCCCACCCCGGCTACCATCCTGAGCCTCCCAGGGGTTACCACCTTCCCACCGCATGTGCCCCTCCCGGGACTGCCTCAGTCCCAGGCCCCTGCTCATTCTTTGCTCCTTGACTCTATCTTGATTCTGACTGTCTCTGTTCCATTCCCACACAGGGTGGTGGTTCCGTTAATGGGAGCTCCATGCTGCCAACTTCTGGTGCTAGCACCCCAGGCCGCAGTGGGAGGAGACAACTTCCCCAGACCCCCCTGACCCCCCGCCCCAGCATCACCTACAAGACGGCCAACTCTTCACCCGTCCACTTCACGGGGGCTCAGAGCAGCCTGCCGGCCTTCTCTCCTGGCCGGCTTAGCCGCGGCCTTTCTGAACACAACGCTCTGCTCCAGAGAGAGCCCCTCAGCCAGCCCCTGGCACCTAGCTCTCGGATCGGCTCTGACCCTTACCTGGGGCAGCGTCTGGACAGCGATGCTACTGCCCGCCCCCAGCCCGAGGACACACTCACCTTTGAGGAGGCCGTGGCCACCAACTCAGGCCGTTCCTCTCGGACTTCCTATGTGTCTTCCCTGACCTCGCAGTCCCACCCTCTCCGGCGCGTACCCAATGGCTACCACTGCACCCTGGGACTCAGCTCGGGCGGGCGGGCACGGCACAGCTACCACCACCCTGACCAAGACCACTGGTGCTAGCTGCACTGCTCAGTGGCACATTCCAGTGGATGAGTTTTATCATCCATGCTGGGTGCCAGGCTGCTCAGGGGTGCCAAGGCCAGGGCTGCAGCTGCTGGCTGGAGACCCCTCTGCTCCGCTTTCTTCTTGGCACCAGCTGGATGAGTAATGCAGTAATGCTGTTTGTGGAGGGGTGTGGCCTGCCCCCACATGCTGCCTCCCTGAGTCACGCCTGCAGGCCCTGCCCAGGACGCAGCTCTGTGTGCTGAGGACTGGTGGGTCCTAGTGCATTTATTGGGAACTTTTTGTGAGGTGTGGATCTTGGAGGGGCAGCCTCTGCCCAGATACATGGCCTAGAGGGCCAGGGCGAGCCTCAGGATGGGAGCTGATGGCAAATCGGGCTGCAGCCTCATGAGCCTGGCCCTATGTGCTAGGCACATCAGCGTCCACAACACACACGTCCAGCCTCGCTCTGTGCACCTTAAATAGCAAATGGACACAAGAAACACAGTCACTCGTTCTCTCTCTTCTCCCAGACATTGTCCACCTTGAGGGGACCAAATCTGAAAAACACTTTTGTTGTTGATTTAGGGTTTTTAATCACAACACCATTCCATCTTTTGTCAGTTATCTATACTTGATCTAGGAAAACTAGAAAACCAGAGAAACAGGAAGGATCAGTTACATCACTTCAAAGACCAAACCTGTTGTAACATCTCAACTTTCCATGATGTGCTTTTGTGACTTGTATGAGGAGATGCTCTTGTGTCCATTCCAGGGGTCCCCTGGGTGACCCCTGGCTCCTGCTGCTCTCGACCAAGTGCCTGACCTCCAGGCTTGCGCCAGGCTCCTGGGGGCGGTGACATGAGGCCTGTGTCACCACTGTGGGTGGCTGTGTGGGAACTCATCCAAAGAGCAGCCCAGGTGGTAGCTGCTGCCAGTGGAGACCCGTGGACCACCTCCAGGAGGCTGGCTGCCATTGCAATGGGTACTCATTCCCCTCCTCCTCCACAGAGGAGGGCTCCCCGGAAGCAGAGTGTGCTTGTAGGGGCCATTTCAGGCTGTTCACACCGATTCTCAGGGATGGGATGCCAGCCAAGCAAGCTGGGCATAAGACCAGTCTCTAAGGCTTTCCATGTGAGACCGGGAGAGGGAGAGGCAGAGGGAGGAGGGGAGTGGTGGGGCAGCTATGGCAACACTGGGCAGGAGGAGCCTTTGTCCAGGCATTGTGGGCCACCAGGTTTGCCCGGCTGAGGTGGTGGGCACAGGAGAACCCTGTTCTAGCAGCTGAGGGGCCCTCTGGGTACAGGCCACTGCCAGAAGGGAAACCCACATCCACAGCCATGGTGTCCAGGATGCGAGGAGGAGCTTTGCTTTCTGAGGCAAAGCAGCATTTGGACAAGTAGGCTGTGGCAAGTCCTTGTTCTTGTGGCTGAGTGCTCCCTGGCTCCACGACCCTCTGTGGAGGAGTTTGGAGTGTGGTGTGTGTGCACGTCTGTGTGGAGGTGTGTCCCAGGAGTGGATGCTGTCATACCTTAGGGCTATGCAACAAAGACACGTGTCACAGAACACAGCCAGACCATCTCCTGGTGTCGGCTCAGCATGACCGTGACCAAACTTTTATAGAATCTCCTTACTGGAAGGCACAACACTCTGACTTCATGATGACAGAGTGCTTCACTCCGTAGGGTGCACAGCTGTGCATGTGTCCTCCTGCCCCTGCGCAGCAGAAGGGCGTGTATCTCAACATTGATGTTTGTCTATGGTCCCCCAGCCCACGTTCTCTTGAATGTATCCATTCTGTGCAGAATCGCAGCCGCTTCCCCAGGCCTGTCGGGTGAGAACCCACAGCTGCACTGGCTCTTCTGGATTCTTCTAGACAACTCCTCTGGAACTGGTGATGATTACAGGGTGGGGGGAGGCGATATCGTCTTGCTTTCCTGACTATGGGTTTTATTTCTGTACTGTCTCTTCTCAGCTATCTTGTTTTCCCTGAAATCTCATAGTGAGTTGCCAAATTTGAAATGCATCAACCAATTGTCTGCATCTGGAACCAGTCAAGCAGTGGCTGTAGTTTGAACAAGTTATGTGTGCATGTAAAATATATACATATATACATATATACAAGTATGTGCATGAAAATGTATATCTTCGTACTTTTTGATACAATGTATTCATTTGTTAATTTTTAATTATATTTGATATAAATCAAAGGTTTGTTGCAAAACTTTATATTTAAGAACAGTGTTAAAAAAAAAAAACAAAAAGGGAAGTCCCAACCATGCAACACAACTGGGGCTGGCTTCCAAAAAAATCCTGTGATTGACTAGTTTGCTGCCTGAGTAATATTTATCAGCCAAACTTTGGATTCTGCTGTTGTTTCTACAATGACATTTTGTATGAAGCAAAGTCCTTGGATTAAAATAAAACTTAGCAAAAAACCAAAACCCAAACCCAAAGTGCTACTGTGTAATGTGTGCGGACTTACAACCAGACACCCGGGGCTCTGACCACTTTGCCAGCCTGTGGTAGGTGTGCTTGCCAGGTGGGTGTGTCAGTTCGGCACTCGGGGCCTGTGGAAGATCAGGAACAGGTGAGGTGGGGATGGGGGAAGCTTGGGACAGTCCGGCGGCAGCATCGCCCAGGGCAGCCTCCGGGAATGAGACTGAGCAGTGTGAGGAGATAAGGATGAGGGGAGGCATGATTGGATGGATTAGCAGTTTGTGTTTAGAGTGACCAGAAGACTTTGGGTTAGAGTTAGATTTGGTGTTTGAGGTTGGGTACCAGTAGGGCTAGGGTTAAGAATTAAGTTTAAGCAGAAATATGATCTATATAAAAACTATTGGCATGGAATTCAGTGGATATTTACATTTAGGGGCTCATTTTATTCTTACATTTTATTATTTTTATATATTTATTTTTTATTTTGGGTCACACCCAGCATTGCTCATGGCTACTCCTTGATCAGTGCTCAGGGAACCCTGCAGTGCAAGGATCCAGTGTGTAAAGCAGGCCCCAACCCTTTGAGCTATCTCCGTAGCCCTGTAATGGTAGTGTTCATCTAGTTAAAGGTTCATTTACCAGACTTAGGGTGCCAATAAAAATTAAAATGTCTGGTCCCGATAGTATAGCAGGTAGGGTTCTTACCTTGCATATTGTTTCATTATCACCTTGCTACACACACACACACACACACACACACACACACACACACACACAACTTCCTTTCCTAGTCTCATATACACACCTGTGCTTTATCGTGCCTATAAAAAGCGCAGACCCAGTACTTTCTTTCCTCACCTAGTATTAAACACAGGTACACTTGCACATACAAACTGGTTACTTCATTCCTCACCAACTCTCGCATGCGGTTGTTTACTCATTCCTTAGAGTCTCACACTGTCACTTCAGTTTCAGCTAGTGTGAAACACCTGTTCATACAATTGCTTCCTGTCACATGTAGCCACCACACCAGCATTTACTTTATTCCTCACATGGTTATGCATTCAGAACATTTATTGTTCACTTAGATTCATGCACATGCACAATTACCTCATTTTTCACCTTCTAACACACCCACATCTCGCCCGTCATTCCCCAGTACTTTCCCTCGAAATGCCTTGAGGACCTGGTAGCTACTCCTGGTGATGTTTAGCCACGTGGCTAAACAGTTTAATGCTTGGAACTGGTAATGCTTCTCGGACCCAGTGGAGTTGGGTGCCATGAGGAATGCATACAGCGTGCGAGGGGGAGAACATGTATTTTGGGGGTTAAATTCAGGGACTTGCCCATGTGATGAATGTGCTCCAGCCATGTGAAGGTCTCCCCAGACCTTCAAAATTTGTTCATGTCACCTTTCATATAGAACTTCTTGGAGAATAAATAAAAAGTAGACCTAATAAACTAATAAGTATAAATGAATAAAATAGGATCTAATAATAAACTAAAAAATTCACAACATTTAAAGTATCGATATGTTGCAAAAATCCACCCCAAAATCCAGTGAAAAAGTATTTATCCACTGAAGGACATTCTGATTTCTTATGCTTTTGTTTCCATATGACTCATGTGACTGCATAATTTAGTGCTAGTTTCTATTTGTACAAAGTATCAAGGTGTGTAAATGGTAGAATAGTGGTTGTTGCATCCTCAGCTGAGACCAAGCTGTTGTTTTACCTTCTGTCCCTGAGAAGACAAGGCAAGAGAGGCAAAACTTAGAAGTTCATTATTTTTCTTTCATCTTTTTTCTATTTTGGGAGGGAGGGAGGACAACTTGCCCTGCCCTTACTGTCTTCTCTAGGGTTCCCAGAGGTTTCATGACATCATTTTGCTAGTATCCTTTAAAGGGTGTAATTTAATTTCTCTACATTTTCAGTCAGTCGTCCTAGGTCAGTTCTTCAGTGCTGTGCAGGTGGTGCCAGGATGGGAAGCCGAGGGTTTCACTTAGGTTTCCAAGTAGTAGGTTGTAGGATGACATTACTTTGTCCTCTCCCCCCTTGCCACGAGGAGCTTGTTCCAGTTTTTCCCGGAGTTTAGGCTTACCCCAGTCACACCCATCAAGGTGTTCCCGAATCACTCCCATCCCTTTGTTTAGCTGTAATCACTTCTCTATGCTCTCTTCCCCAAAACAGTTTATCAGCTTCTCCCCCTAATCTGACTCTGCTAATTTGTAAGGTCAGACCTTCTTATATTATAAGTTTATATTACCTTTTGAATAATTTACTTTAAAGCAATGACCTTTTTGTATAGACACAAGAAGACAATTTTATGCTTTTGTAACTTGGGACTTAATTGGCTTTGAATATTATTCATTCCCTGACATCTGCTTTCTCCACTTAAGCCTCAGTTTCCCTCAGTTCCTAGCACCCCAAAAGCAGGGTACCGACGAGGGACGGGATGGATCCAGGGCAAGCAGTGAGTTATGTGCTACCCTGGCATCGAGATGGGCCTGGCCAAAGTGCCTAATTCTTAACTATAAGTTAAGAGCTTGACCATAGACAAATGCTGTCATGATCCAAAAGTAATGACGAGACTAGGACCCTGCTAGGGATAGGAAAGACTGATCTGGCCTGAGCACTGTAGACTGAGATTGAGATGGCCCCAGGAGAGCAATTCTATAAGCTTTAATGCATTTCTTGTTGTGTCCATACAAAATGATTAATATTATGAATGCTTATATGCTTGCTGGAAGAGAAACACACTCATGGACTCCGCCCTTGGGTGGATCCTCCTGCTGAAAGAGAATCAGTCCTAGGAGAAGCATCCCCTGAGGGAAAGGAACCTTACCCCCATTGATGGTGACCACACCTATGTGTACACCCCAACCCCCTCATGCTGTGGGGTAGGCTGTAAGAGTGGGTTGGGGGGCCGGATGCACAGATCCAGAGAGAGATCGAGAACCGGGAGAGAAGCAGAGAGAATGAAATAAACTGATCAAGCAACCAGTTTGGCCTTCTTCCTTGCGTCGCCTGCCCTTGACCAACAGCCACACATAGTGGTTCCAGAGCACCGAACGCGGGCGGTGAGACAGAGCCACCTGGAGAGCCCTCGAGTGCACACGCCCATCGGCAAGCCTTAGTTTTTTACAGTAGATGAAGCACACATTTGAGAGACTTCTCTTACTGTCCTGTTTCATCTGTTCCCACTGAAGATCATTTCTGCTAATGTTTTAAAGCATCTATACCTAAGTGGGAAGCCTCATGTCATTCTTTAAGTCTGTTCCACTACGTTGTACCAAGAATAAATCATTTCCCGCCTTTGATAAAACATGCAACAGTTTCCCTTTGTCTTTGTCAATCTTCTTGACATGGGCATCATTCTTCTCCCTCACAGTTTCTGGCTTCATCAGATATTTTTTGTATGTGGTATACGTCCCATGTATACCACATGTATAGACCATACATGTGACCATGTATAAGTGGTCTGTTGTCCACTCGGGAGAGCCTGGTAAGCTCCCCGTGGTGTATTCCTATCCCAAATACAGTAACAGACATATACATAACTCTCGGAGAGCCCAGCAAGCTACCGAGAGTATCCCGCCTGCACGGCAGAGCCTGGCAAGCTACCCATGGCGTATTTGATATGCCAAAAATAGTAACGATAGGTCTCACTCTCCTGACCCTGAAAGAGCTTCCAATTGTTGGGAAAGACAAGTAGGAGAGGCTGCTAAAATCTCAGGGCTGAGTGTAATAGAGATGTTACTGGTGCCCACTCGAGTAAATCGATGAACAATGGGATGACAGTGATACAGTGATAAGTCCATGATTGAAGAAGAAGGAAGGGCAATCTCTTCAAGTCCAGCATTCTCTCAGTGTTTACTATAATGATGTTGGTGTTTCCTTTTTTGGAAGCTCCTGAAGTGCTTCACTGATGTTCCTTTGGGTGTCTTTAGAGCCTCCAAGAACTTAAAAGTTTCTTTTCCATGTTTCCTTGCACTATTTAATTTATTTATTTATTTATCTATTTATTTTGTTTTGTTTTTGGGTCACACCCAGGTTACTCCTGGCTCATGCACTCAGGAATTATTCCTGGCCATGCTCAGCGGACCATATGGGATGCTGGGAATTGAACCCAGGTCGGCTGCGTGCAAGGCAAACACCCTCCCCGCTGTGCTATCACTCCAACTCCCCTTGCATTATTTTAACTGTTATATATCTTTCCTTTTTTATTTCAGCCAGAGCATGTAAGACCATGAAGCATCATTAGAATTCTTCTTGATGTTGACTTTGAGTCCTCCAACCATTAGTCAATTGAGGTTCATCTGGATCCTCCAGGGGTGGGCATCTTTTAAATCAGACCTAGTAGAATAGACTTGTTCTGTGCCCAGTATGCCCATGGGATGTGTGCTTTCCCAGTTTTTTTTTTTTCAGGAGTAGGAATAAGAGTTGCTGGACAAAGTGTTTGACGTGTTGTCAGAATTATTCCTGGAGAGCCTTACAGCAGTGCTCAGTCATTTGTTAGTCTCCCACCTGTCAGCGATGAATGGCCTTTTATTTCTAGCGTCCTCTGAATTAATGGGGAGTCTGGACTTCTCCTGGATCACGATCACAATCATGATAGCCCGTTAATCACCGATTTCTTGGGCGGCCCAGTAACATCTCATTTCGTCCTTTCCCTGAGATCTTAGAAGTCCATTTGGACTTGGCCCTCCCAATGATGTTGCACTGGGGGCTCTTCAGGGTCATGGGAATGAGATACAGCTTGTTACTGGATTTTGCATATGAATACACCATGGGAAGCTTGCAAGGCTGTCCCATGTGGGCAGGAAACTCTCAGAAGACTGCCAGTTACTCCCAAAGGGAGAAGCAGGCTAAAGATATCTCCTGGATATCCTAGAGTAAGTTTTGTGGACTCTTCTCCCCTAACAGCAATTATTTAACTGCTTGGAGGAATCTGGGTCAAAGGCTTTTCTAGATAAGTTATTACCAAAACATAACTTTTGGAGGCAAAACTAAATCATGTTTGTTGGATATCATTGGTTTGTCCTTTCCCCCTTGCCACTAGGAGCTTAGGTTTATCAGTCACACCCATCAAAGTGCTCCCGAGTCACTCCCATTCCTTTGTTTATCTGTAACCATTTCTACCAGTTTATCTGCTCTTCCTCTAATCAAACTCTGTTTATTGGTAAGGTCAGAACTTTCTAGGACACTGAATATTATAATATTGCCTTTCTCTCCTCTTTATGCCTTTTGAATAATTTACTTTAAAGCTATGTCTTTTTTGTATAGACACAAGAAGACAATATTATGTTTTTATAACTTAAGACTTAATTGGCCTCGATATTCCCTCCTGGGCATCTGCTTTCTCCACTTAAGCCTCAGTTGCCCTCAGTTCCTAGCACCCCAAAGTAGGGTCCCCGACGTGGGACGGGAAGGATCCAGGGCAAGCGGTGAGTTATGTGCTACCCTGGCATCGAGATGGGCCTGGCCAAAGTGCCTAATTCTTAACTATAAGTTAAGAGCTTGACCATAGACAAATGCTGTCATAATCCAATAGTAATTATGAGACTGAGACCCTGCCAGGGATAGGAAAGACTGATCTGGCCTGAGCACTGTAGTCTGAGATTGAGATGGTCCCAGGAGAGCAATTCTATAAGCTTTAATGCATCTCTTATTGTGTCCATACAAAATAATTAATATTATGAATTCTTATATGTTTGCTGGCTGAGGAGAAGAGAAACACACTCATGGGACTCTGCCCTTGGGTGGGTCCTCCTGCTGAAAGAGAATTAAGTCCTAGGAGAAGCATCCCCTGAGGGAAAAGAACCTTACCCTATTGCTGACCACACCTATGTGTATGCCCCAACCCCCTCATGCTGTGGAGATTTAACTAGGCTGTAAGAGTGGGTTGGGGGCCAGATCCATGGGGCCAGATCCACGGAGCGAGATCCACGGGGGCCAGATCCACGGGGGCCAGATCCACAGATCGAGAGAGAGACCGAGAGCCGGGAGAGAGGCAGAGAGAGAGAGAATGAAGTAGGATGGGGGAGAAAGAAGCAGGAGGAGAATCAGAGGAGAATGGAGATGGACATGAAATAAACCGATCGAGCAACCAGTTTGGCCTTCTTCCTTCCTTCGCCGCTCGCCGCCTGCGCGTCCTTTCTTTTTATTTTTGTGTTTTACACAATGTTTAAGGGTTTGAAATGCCAGTTGATTGGAGGCTGGAGCATGGTACAGCGAGTAGGGCATTTGCCTTGCATGCACCCAACCCTGGTTTGATCCCTGTTGGATATCATTGGTTTGTCCTGCTCCCCTTGCCACAAGGAGCTTAGGTTTATCAGTCACACCCATCAAAGTGCTCCCGAGTTACTCCCATTCTTTTGTTTATCTGTAAACACTTCTACCAGTTTATCTGCTCTTCCTCTAATCAAACTCCTAATTTGTAAGGTCAGACCTTGCTAGGACAGTGTAAGTTAATATTGTCTTTAAGTTAATATTGTCTTTCTCCTCTCTCATGTCTTTTGAATAGTTTACCTTAAAGCAATATCCTTTTTGTATGGACAAAGAAAGACATTTATTAATATGCTTTGGTAACTTGGGATTTAATTGGCTTCAAATATTATTCATTCCTGGGCATCTGCTTTCTGGACTTAAGCCTCAGCTGCCCTTACTTCCTAGCACCCTCAAAAGCAGCGTCCCAACGGGGGACGAGATGGACCCAGGGCAAGCGGTGAGTTGTGTGCTACCCTGGCATCGAGATGGGCCTGGCCAAAGCGCCTATATGTTAAGAGCTTGGTCATGGGGTGTCATGTCATGATCCAAAAGCAACGATGAGACAGGGCCCTGCTAGGGCTAGGAAAGACTAATCTGGCCTGAGCGCTGTAGTCTGAGATCGAGGTGACCCCCGGAGAGCAATTCTGTACGCTTAATGATGCTTAATGCGTCTCTTGCTATGCCCTTACAAAATGATTTATAATATGAATACTTATACAGTCGGACAAAGGGGAAACACACCCATGGAATTCCGCTCTTGGGCGGATGTCCCACTGAGAGAGATTCTGTCCTAGTGAAAGCATTCCCCAAGGGATAGAACTTTACCCCCTATGGATTGTAACCATACCTTTGCATAAGCCCCAGCCTGCTGGGGGATGGGGGAGATTTAAGGTAGCTGTGTGAGGGGACAAGGGGCGAGTGGCAGTAGAGGCACAGAGAGAGAGAATGAAGTAGGATGGGGGGAGGAAGAAGGTGCGGAGAGTGTATAGAGGGAAGATTGGAATAAATCTTGACCAACCATCTTGGCTCCGTTCCTTCCTTTGCCTGCCACATCATCGCCATCAACCTCCCCGGGGTGGGGAAGCGGCCGGAGACTACCGAACTCGGGTGGCGGGAGAGACAGCGCTGCTGCCCTAGGCCTTGTGCCTGGCTCGGTGCGGTGAGACATCCCTTCCCTCACCCACACCTTTTTATTTTTAGTTTTACACAGATCCCCAGCACCCATATGTCCCCTGAGCACTGACAGGAGTAATTCCTGAGTCAAGAGCCAGGAGTAACCCCTGAGCATGGCTGGATATCACCCCAAAAGTAAGTAAATAAATAAAATGAAATGTCCATTGGCAGGTCTTACTATACTCTAGGGCCTACAAGTCAGCCCCCTATAGACTGCCTCCTTAAGAGGTTTTGATATAATGCTTTTGTTGGATAACCAAATGCTACAGAAATCCAGTCATTCCCAAGAAAACCTTTGATTTTTTTTTTGAAAGGTGCTGTGAGTTTAACAATCGAGTCCTTATCTTTATACAGAGATGTGCACTCAGGAGTCAGCACATAACAAATTTGTGTTTTATTGCCCATCTGTGCCTTCTAAGGGTAGATTATAGATCCTTAATCCCCAGAAAGATGAGCACTACTCCTCTAGAAGTAGAGTCTGGTTGCTAGAGAGATATTGCAGGTAAAGTGCTCTCCTCGCATGCTGCTGACGCTTGTTCCTGGGACCCAATATTGTGCTCCAACCCGACTCCCACCACTCCAGCCCCACTAGGAGTGATCCCTGAGCACAGAACCAGGTTACTGATTATGTAAAAACAAAAACAAAAACTAGGAAAAATAAAATAATTGGAATTTTATTTCTACAAAAAAAGCATGTTACAGAAACATATTTTTCTTTTCATGTTTACCTTACTGAATGATTTGCTTTTCACAAAATTTGTATATATATTTTTTTAATCAATGAAGCTAGGTTTGCAAGTTTTCTATTTTGGGGTGTTGTTGAGACATCCCAGGGATCGGTTAAGGACAGAATTGGTGACGTCTATGAATAAAGAAACCTGTCACTTTAGGATTTACTAGGTCCTATCCATGGGAAAATGTGAAGATCAGGTGAGTTCTTGGAGCTGGAGGTTTTCTCCTAGGAATTATTTCGATTCCTGACCACTAGCGCATACACATAGAATGGGATCTCAAAATAGTTTTCTCATTTTTCATTTTTTTTTCAGAGTTTAGCTTTGGTAACAATGTGCTTTTTGACTATAACTTGCAATATATGTTTGTTCTCTTATTTTTTGACGATTATTTGGGAACATATACTCTTTCTGGAGAGAAACGAATCTCAACACAGTAGTCTATATTCCGATTTTGGTTTTGGGTCACATCCGGCAATACTTAGGGCTTACTCCAGGCTCTGTTCCCTGGGGACCATATCAGGTATCGGGAGCAAACTTAGGTTCACTGCATGCAAGGCAAGTGCCTTACCCCGTACTGTATCTCTGACCCAGGCAGGAGTCTCTTCCGAAAATGGCTTAAGTAGTAGTTTTAGGCAATAAATTAGGGAAAAGATAATTTTCAAAGGAAGTCAATTATGACTTTTAACTACATGATATTTTACATAGGCAATATTGAATATGTCTACCTTTCCAGAATGAAATTCTAGAGAAAGTAACTGCTATAGGTGAAGAATATAAATGCAATTTGCAACGGGAAATTGAAACGCAGAATCAGAATCTTCAGCAACAGCTTTTCGATAAAGAGACTATTGGCCAGGTTGCAAGGCATGGTGACTGAAGCCACGACGAAGTGGGAGAAGGAATGCGTGAGTCACTCCCATAAGCTACCTCCTGCCGGCGCCAGGTAGTCTCATCACTGGCCACCACCCAGATCCCACGGCTGCTTCTCCCAGAAGGCAGCATAACATGGGGCCCCACAGCCATGCCACTGGACTCCATGCCAGGCTTCTTTCACTCCGGGCACCCCAGAGGGAGGTGAGTGAGAGCCCTTCACTGCCCCAAGGGACCCAGCCCCGGCAGCGACCTCCACAAAAACATTCTTTTGGTTGTGTTTTGGGACTGGGCTTGGGGCTTGGGATGGAAGCATCCTGAATTTGGTGGTGGGAAGGTGTAATGGTGGTGGGATTAGAGCTTCTAGGAGCTCCCTTGTTAGGGCCAGAGAGACTACTCTTAAATTGCTGTAGTCTAACTCATAAAAAATTTATCTTAAACTAAATCTTAAAACATGTGAGTTTTAAAGATGTGAGTCTAAATGTGAGAAATATAAACATAAAAAATTAGTTCTCATAAAAACAGTCTCCATAAAACCAAGCTCCCGGACATCTAATAGCCTAGTCTCCCTCTTGGAGAACCTGACAAACTACCAAGACTCTATTGCCCACATGGGAGAGCCTGCCAAGCTCCCCGTGGCGTATTCATATCCCAAATACAGTAAAAGACATATACATACCTCTCACAGAGCCCAGCAAGCTACCGAGAGTATCCCGCCCGCACGGCAGAGCCTGGCAAGCTACCTGTGGCGTATTCGATATGCCAAAAACAGTAACAATAGGTCTCGTCCCCCTGACCCTGAAAGAGCCTCCAATCCACTGGGAACGACGAGTAAAGAGAAGCTGCTAAAATCTCAGGGCTGATCTTGCTGGAGCAGTCAGCAGTGAAGAATCTGGGCTGGCGGCCACTGCAAGCAGGAGAATGCTCCGGACCCCAGACCAGGCCAACAACACCGGGGTGCCAGACGGAGAAGGTGTGGCATCCCCGCCTTCTCCAGATGGAGTCCCGGCAACACTGAGCTTCAACTAACACGGCTCCGGTATGTGGGACTGGGATATCTCTCCAAACCGCGCGGTCACATAAGCGGCCGCCTGACAGTTCCTGATATACAAAAAAAAAAAAAAAAAAAGCCGCTCAAGAATGGCTGTACCACCCCTGAGTGTCCATTATCCCAGAGGCACAGAAACCAGTCTCAGAATGCAGCGGCTTCTAGCAGATATACTCCTGGACTGTGAACTAAGCTATGGTCATGTGCAGCCCCGGGAGGGGAAGGTTTTCTGTCCTTGGCCTTTTCTCCTTTGTGGAAGCATGGAGATCGCCACCGTTCAGAACCAATTGGGCAGAGAGGTATGAGTTTGCAGTGATGGGACGCATGCAGTGATGGGAATCTCGTGATGGGGTGGGGGGGGACAGAACCAGCCCTGCCTCCTGCCCAAATGAGACCCTGAGCGGTCGCCCATGAAAAGCTCCTCTGCTCCTGAACAGCCATGATCCCAGAAGCAAACAAACCTGTGTAAACACACGAAAGAGAAAAGGGAGGGGGCCATGCGGGGCACCACACCTCGGGCACAGGGCACAGGGCAGCAGCGCTCTATTTCTCCAGGCCGCCCGCGTTTGGTAGTTTCCAGCCGCTTCCCCCACCCCGGGGAGGTTGATGGAGATGATGAGGCAGGCGACGGAAGGAACGGAGCCAGGATGGTTGGTCTCAGTTAGTTTATTCCATTCCCATCTCCATTCTCCTCTGATTCTCCTCCTGCTTCTTCCTCCCCCATGTTATTTCATTCTCCTTTTCCTCTGGGTCTGGATCTGGATCTGGATCTGGCTTCTCCATATCTGGCACTGGGACTGGCCCCCCAGCCCACTCTCACAGCCTAGTTAAATCCCCAAGCATGACGGGTTGGGGCTTACACATAGGTGTGGTCACAATCAATGGGGTAAAGTTCTTTCCCTCAGAGGATGCTTCTTGGACAGATTCTCTTTCATCAGGACACCCACCCAAGAGCGGAATCCCATGGGTGTGTTTCTCTTCTTGTCCAACTAACATATAAATAACCATAATATTAATCATTTTATATGGGCATAGCAAGAGATGAATTAAGCTTATAAAATTGCTTTCCTGGGGTCATCTCGATCTCAGACTACAGTACTCAGACCAGATTAGTCTTTCCTATCCCTAGCAGGGTCCTAGTCTTGTCGTTGCTTTTGGATCATGACATGATCTGTCCATGACCAAGCTCTTAACATATAGTTAAGCATTAGGCACTTTGGCCAGGCCCATCTCGATGCCAGGGTAGCACATAACTCACCGCTTGCCCTGGGTCCGTCCTGTCCCTCATCGGGACCCTGCTTTTGGGGATGCTAGGAAGTAAGGGCAGCTGAGGCTTAAGTTGAGAAAGCAGATGCCCGGGAGTGAATAATATTAGAAGCCAATTAAATCCCATGTTACCAAAGCATATTAACAACTGTCTTTCTTTGTCCATACAAAAAGGATATTGCTTTAAAGTAAACTATTCAAAAGACATGAGGAGAGGAGAAAGGCAATATTAACTTACAATACAAGTTCATTGTCCTAGCAAGTTCTGACCTTACAAATTAACAGAGTCTGATTAGGGGAAGAGCTGATAAACTGGTAGAAGTGGTTACAGATAAACAAAGGAATGGGAGTGACTCGGGAGCACTTTGATGGGTGTGACTGATATACCTAAGCTCCTAGTGGCAAGGGGAGCAGGACATACCAATGTAGTCTAAAATTGTTTAAAGATTATTACCAGATAGGCCCAAACTCTGTGGCAAGGGAGAAAGGACAAACCAATGATATCCTACACAAACCAATCTTGGAATGCAGCGGTTGCTGGCAGAAATACCTCTGGACTTAATACCAGAATCCCAAAACTGGGACCGTGCAACATCATATGTTCTTTGTTATCAACAGTAGAAAACATACGATCTAAAAAAAAAAGAAAGCATACGATCTAATGATGTCATTCCGACAGGTCTGACTGTTGGGGGAAAAACTCCAAATAGTGATAGTGCATTTTCTGTCGAAAATTGAATGTAATCCAAGTAAGGAGAGAGTAAAGTGAAAATCATCTGCCACACAGGCAGAGGGGGAGTGGGAGGGGAGGTATGCTGGGATTCTTGGTGGTGGAACATGTGCACTGGTGAAAGGATGGATGTTTGATCATAGTATGACTGAAACTTGATCCTAAAAGCCCTGTAACTGTTATCACGGTGACTTGATTAAAAAAAACTTATTTTTTATTTATATAAATGGGATGACAGTGACAGTGATACAGATTTTTCACTTAATCATGTGCAGTTTTAAAAAACTATGTGTATAAAAAGTTATTCTTTAAATTGAATCATATTGAGATAGTTACAAAGTTGTTCATGATTGGGTTTCAGTCATACAATGTTCCAACACCCGGCCCTTCACCAGTGCACATTTCCCAGCACCGATGTCCCCCATTTCCCTCCAGCCCCCCTTTCTCCCCTTGATTTAAAAACAAATTGTGCCATGATCAGTATTTCTCTGGGATTATTCCCGGGTCGTCCCTCGCTACCGCGGTACAAAGCACAGCCCACGTGGTGCATCTGCACTTCCATCGCCCACCGAGCCCTTGGCTGCTCGTTTTCTTGGTCTTGGAGCCTGGTTATCCCTGGGTCAACAGTGCCCCCTTGTGGCACCTCGATAGCATGGCCTCTGCGGGACGCGCGCAGCTCGAGCGTGACCCCTGGCGGTCACGCGGTGGTCTCCGGCGCCCCGGGGTGCGGCTGGCTCTCCTCGGGCGCTGGGCGCCCTCTCGGCCCAGCCCGGCCTCGGAGGCTGCGTGCGGCTCTTCTCTCGCCCCGTGTCCGCGCTCAGGTCGCCCCGTGTCCCCTTTATGTCAGGGAGCCGCGTGCTTCCTCTCAGACTCGTAGGGCTGCGGCGCCCCACACGCGCCCCTCGTGCAGGAAAGGAAGAAAGAAGAGAGAAAGGAGGAGGAAAAGAGAGAAGGGGTGGGGAGGAGAGAGGAAGGGAGAGCGAAGGGAGGACCGTTCTTTGGGACCTAAGAACGTGCAGGGGAAGAGGAAAGGAGAGGAGAAGGAGGGGGGAGGAGAGAGAGAGAGAGAGAGAAAGGGAGGGACAGAGAGGGAGGGAGGAAGAGGGAGAAAGAGGAAGAAAGTGAGGAAAAGAGGGAGGGAGAGGGAGAGAGAGGGAGGGAGGAAGAAAGAGAGGGAGGGAGAGAGTGAGCGAGCAGACTATTCTTTGGGACTTAAGATCTTGCACCCTGAGGATAATCAGGGTGAGTTTTTAAAGGCAAAAATCACATCCTAGTCAGACTATGGGTTCAATGGGGCTGCAGGAGCTATGATCAGTAAAGCAAGTTATAGAAGCAAAACAAGCTAATGATTAAGGTGGCTTGTAGTCAGGACAATAACCCAATTGGCTGTGGTTATGGGAGATAATCAAGATTGTGGGTTGGTGATGCTGGGAGTTGAACATTTGTTTTTGGGCTGTACTTTTTAATGCGTTATCCTTGACTCTGAGCAAGGAGGGGTTCCCTTCCTGCTGACAGACTATGTAAGGAGCTCAAAGACAGAGCCTGTTCCTCATGTGAGTGCAGGCCTTATCTGCTGGAAGCTGTGGCTCTAGTTTTGGCAATACATGATTGTGCTGCACTGCCCAAAAAGCTCCCAACCTTGCAACTGGCTGGAATCCTATTTTGTTAAGTTTGTATGGAAACAGGCAGGTAGTTGTGGGATGGCGTGCAGAGATCACTGATGGAGACATCTAATCCAATAACTCTCTTGCAAATTTTAGGGACCCTTGCCAGGACACGGGGTAGGGTTCCTCTTGATTTTAGGATTTCCTGTGCAAAGAAATAGGGTGGCATCCCCTCCTGCAAACTCTAGCAGGCAGGGCATGGAAAGGCACTCCCTTCCAGGAACTTTAAAATCAACTCATAAGGGGTTAAAATTCCCGTGGGAGAAGAAATTAAAGAGACCCAGAGAGACAGACAAGGAGGGAGGGAGTGGGAGGGAAGGAGGGAGGGAAGGAGGGAGGGAAGGAGGGAGGGAGGGGGAGAGAAAATGCCAAAAATCCAAAATGCCTGTTTTAGTTCTTCCTTTCCATAGGTTAGAGAGTTAGGCCTCAGTTCCTAAATACTCCCTTTAAGTGTTTGTGGAAGAGACTGGCAATTTCAGAGGCTCAAGTATACCTAGAGAACTACTCTAAAGCTCCATTTCTCTTCCCCACTGTGCCCCCTTGCTGGAATCCTTCAGCTTTAGAACTTACTGTTTGCTTTTTAATGAACCAGCTACTGGTAACAGAGTGGAAGGGGGG